>NC_090374.1:20617157-21230897 GCF_036365525.1 Heterodontus francisci | reverse complement strand
TGGTGATCTTGGAGAGCTGTAGATCGAGAGGAGGTTACGGAGACAGGGAAGGGGCCAGACTATGGAGGGATTCAGTTTCTATTGAGAGGCCAGGGGAAACAAGCGTGCACAGGCTCTGCTGGTTTGTGGCTAGTTTCATTGGCCTGTTGTGGTGTTTTAGGTTGAAGTTACAGGCGCCTCTAGAGCCCGGCAACCAATATGGCACCGGATGTATTTCCGACACTGTTTGGGCTTGGAGTGTTGGCTCCCTAAATCGGACCCCTCTGTATTCCAGTTTTCTGCCTGAAAAACGGGTGCAACAATATCCAACTTTCCTCCCCATACGGAAGTTCATGTTCACAGAAGATACAGGTCCCTCCAATAAATAGGATTAAAGAACTGAAAAGGTCTAAATCTCTCTTCATACAGAAAGAGCGCATGGATGAACTGCAACAATTGTTCATCCCTGTCTGGCGCAAAAGTAAAACGGGAAAGGTAGCCAAACCATGGCTTACAAGGGAAATTAGAGATAGCATTAGATCCAAGGAAGAGGCATATAAATTTGCCAGGAAAAACAACAGACCTGAGGATTGGAAGCAGTTTAGAATTCAGCAAAGGAGGACCAAGGGATTGATTTAAGAAGGGGAAAATAGTGTACGAGCGCAGGCTTGTGGGGAACATAAAAACTGACTGTGAAAGTTTCTATAGGTATGTGAATAGAAAAAGATTGGTGAAGACAAATTTAGGTCCCTTACAGTCAGAAACACGGGAATTTATTATGGGCAATAAAGAAATGGCTGACCAACTAAATGCACACTTTGGTTCTGTCTTCACAAAGGAGGACACAAATAACACCAGAAATGTTGGGGAACGCAGGGCTTAGTGAGAGAGATGAACTGAAAGAAATCAGTATTAGTAGAGAAATGGTGTTGGGGAAATTGATGGGATTGAAGGCCGATAAATCCCCAGGGTCTGATGGTATGCATCCCAGAGTACTTAAGGAAGTGGCCCAAGAAATAGTGGATGCATTGGTGGTCAATTTCAAGATTCTATAGACTCTGGAACAGTTCCTACAGATTGGAGGGTCGCTAATGTAACCCCACTATTTAAAAAGGGAGGTAGAGAGAAAGCAGGGAATTATAGACCAGTCAGTCTGACGTCGGTAGTGGGGAAAATTCTAGTGTCCATTATCAAATATTTTATAGCAGAGCACTTAGAGAACAGTGGTAGAATCGGACAGAGTCAGCATGGGTTTACGAAGGGGAAATCATGTTTGACAAATCTACTAGAATTCTTCGAGGATGTAACTGGTAGAGTTGGTGAGGGGGAGCCAGTGGTTGCAGTTTATTTGGACTTTCAGAAGACTTTCGACAAAGTCCCACATAAGAGATTAGCATGTAAAATTAAAGCGCATGGGATTGGGGGTAGTGTATTGCGATGGATAGAAAATTGGTTGGCGGACAGGAAACAAAGAGTAGAGATAAATGGTTCTTTTTCCGAATGGCAGGCAGTGACTAGTGGGGTACTGCAGGGATCGGTGCTAGGACCCCAGCTATTCACAATATACATTAATGATTTAGATGAGGGAACTAAATGTAATATCTCCAAATTTGCAGATGACACAAAACTGGGTGGGAGGGTGAGTTGTGAGGAGGATGCAGAAAAGCTTCAGGATGATTTGGACAAGTTGAGTGAGTGGGCTAATGCATGGCAGATGCAGTATAATGTGGATAAATGTGAGGTTATCCACTTTGGTAGCAAAAACAGGAAGGCAGATTATCTGAACGGCTATAAAATGAGAGAGGGGAATACGCAGTGAGACCTGGGTGTTCTCGTATACCAGTTGCTGAAGACAAGCATGCAGGTGAAACAGGCGGTAAAAAAGGCAAATGGTATGTTGGCCTTCATAGTGAGAGGATTCGAATACAGGAGCAGGGATGTCTTCCTGCAATTATACAGGGCCTTGGTGAGGCCACACTTGGACTATTGTGTGCAGTTTTGGTCTCCATATCTGAGGAAGGATGTTCTTGCTATAGGGGGAGTGCCAGGGTTTACCAGACTGATTCCTGGGATGGCGGGACTGACGTATGAGGAGAGACTGAGTCGGTTAGGATTATATTCGCTGGAGTTCAGATGAGTGAGTGGGGAGGGGGGGAGGGGGTGGGTGGGGGGATCTCATAGAAACCTATAAAATTCTAACAGGACTTGACAGGGTAGATGCAGGAAGGATGTTCCCGATGTGGGGGAGTCCAGAACCAGGGGTCATAGTCTAAGGATATGGGGTAAACCTTTCAGGACTGAGATGAGGAGAAATTTCTTCACCCAGAGAGTGGTGAGCCTGTGGAATTTGCTACCACAGAAAGTAGTGGAGGCCAAAACATTGTATGTTTTCAAGAAGGAGTTAGATATAGCTCTTGGGTCTAAAAGGATCAAAGGGTATGGGTCGAAAGCGGGAACAGGCTACTGAGTTGGATGATCAGCCATGATCATAATGAATAGCGGAGCAGGCTCAAAGGGCCGAATGGCTTACTTTTACTTTCTATACCTTACCGATTTCAGGAAGCTAGACCTGCACCCTAAATGGGTAGAGAGGGATAGGAGGAGGTGGTGGGCGGGACGGGGGTGGGTGGCGAATCAAAAATAATTGCTGATCCAAGCTTCTAAAAAGCACAGAGAACTGATGGGAATTGGCAATAATCTTCGTGTGAAACAGACAGAGAATTTGACAGGATTGTAAAACCAAGGAAAAGCACAGGCAAAGTAAGAATCTCAGAGTAGAATCTTCACAGGTTGACAAAATGAACGTGAAGTGGAGTGAAACAACAAAAGAATGCAACCGCATTCATGATGGTGAAAGGTGTAGGGCCCTGTGCCAAGGGAGGAACTAACACCCACCATGGAATCCAACCTGAAAACAATGGTGATATTGTTAGTGTCACTAGACCAATTCTGCAGAAGAAGCATGTGGGTTAGGGAGTCTCTCTTCTCCACTTCTACTTCTCTTAGGCTTTCTGAAATGCCTATAACTTCGAACAAAGAACAAAGAACAAAGAACATAGTACAGCACAGGAACAGGCCATTCGGCCCTCCAAGCCTGCGCCGATCTTGATGCCTGCCTAAACTAAAACCTTCTGCACTTCTGGGGACCGTATCCCTCTATTCCCATCCTATTCATGTATTTGTCAAGATGCCTCTTAAAAGTCGCTATCGTACCTGCTTCCACCATCTCCCCCGGCAGCAGGTTCCAGGCACTCACCACCCTCTGTGTGACTTGCCTCGCACATCCCCTCTAAACTTTGCCCCTCTCACCTTAAACCTATGTCCCCTAGTAACTGACTCTTCCACCCTGGGAAAAAGCTTCTGACTATCCACTCTGTCCATGCCGCTCATAACTTTGTAAACCTCTTTCATGTCGCCCCTCCACCTCCATCGTTCCAGTGAAAACAATCCGGGTTTATCCAACCTCTCCTCATAGCTAATGCCCTCCAGACCAGGCAACATCCTGGTAAACCGCTTCTGTACCCTCTCCAAAGCCTCCACGTCCTTCTGGTAGTGCGGCGATCAGAATTGCATGCAATATTCTAAGTGTGGCCTAACTAATGTTCTGTACAGCTGCAGCATGACTTGCCAATTTTTATACTCTATGCCCCGACTGATGAAGGCAAGCATACCGTATGCCTTCTTGACTACCTTATCCACCTACGTTGCCACTTTCAGTGACCTGTGGACCTGTACGCCCAGATCTCTCTGCCTGTCAATACTCCTAAGGGTTCTGCCATTTACTGTATACTTCCTACCTGGATTAGACCTTCCAAAATGCATTACCTCACATTTGTCCAGATTAAACTCCATCTGCCATTTCTCCGCCCAAGTCTCCAACCGATCTATATCCTGCTGTATCCTCTGACAATCCTCATCATTATCCGCAACTCCACCAACCTTTGTGTCGTCTGCAAACTTACTAATCAGACCAGCTACATTTTCTTCCAGATCATTTATATATACTACAAAGAGCAAAGGTCCCAGCACTGATCCCTGCAGAACACCACTAGTCACATCCCTCCATTCAGAAAAGCACCCTTCCACTGATACCCTCTGTCTTCTATGACTGAGCCAGTTCTGTATTCATCTTGCCAGCTCACCTCTGATCCCGTGTGACTTCACCTTTTGTACCAGTCTGCCATGAGGGACCTTGTCAAAGGCTTTACTGAAGTCCATATAGATAACATCCACTGCCCTTCCTTCATCAATCATCTTTGTCACTTCCTCAAAAAACTCAATCAAATTAGTGAGACACGACCTCCCCTTCACAAAACCATGCTGCCTCTCGCTAATAAGTTTGTTTGTTTCCAAATGGGAGTAAATCCTGTCCCGAAGAATCCTCTCTAATAATTTCCCTACTACTGACATAAGGCTCACCGGCCTATAATTTCCTGGATTATCCTCGCTACCCTTCTTAAACAAAGGAATAACATTGGTTATTCTCCAGTCCTCTGGGACCTCACCTGTAGCCAATGAGGATGCAAAAATTTCTGTCAAGGCCCCAGCAATTTCTTCCCTTGCCTCTCTTAGTATTCTGGGGTGGATCCCATCAGGCCCTGGGGACTTACCTACCTCAATGCTTTGCAAGACACCCAACACCTTCTCCTTTTTGATAATGAGATGACTGAGACTATCTACACTCCCTTCCCTAGGCTCATCATCCACCAAGTCCTTTTTGGCGAATACTGATGCAAAGTACTCATTTAGTACCTGCAGAGGCTAGCTTCCTGTTAGAGCAGTGATCAAACTATGTCTCTGCATTGATAAAAACCATCCGTATTCTTATAAAAGCTAGAAATTAATGGTCAGCTTACAATTTCTGAAAATAGATTTCAAATCTGAAACATTGATGTTTAAATTATATCCCAGCATCGTTCCCCTCTGTGTCCCCAGCCTGCCCTCACCTCCCCAAGACAGAACAGAACAGACAGTCTACATTACTTCACTTCAGAAGTGTTTGTTCTTTCTTCCTTTCTCCCATCTTTCTACATTTATTTTTAATCTTTAGTTTTCTTGCTCGCTTTCTTTCTATCTTTCCGGCAATATGCGTTGAAATCCTACCACACCAGCTGGGGAATTTAAATGTAATTATTTAAATAAAATATGTAATAAAAAGCTAGTAGCAGAAATGGTGACCATGAAACTATCGGATTGTCCTAGAAACCCATCTGCTTCACTAATGTCCTTTAGGGAAGGAAATCTGCCGTCCTTACAAGGTCTGGCCTACATGTGAATCCAGAACGACAACCGTGTGGTTGACTCTTAACTTCCCTCTGAAATGAGCCAGGAAGCCGCTCAGTGTGTTTAACCTTTTCAAGGTTTATACAGTAAATGGAAAAGTCCTGGGGAAAATTGATGTCCAGAGAGATTTGGGTGTTCAGGTCCACTGCACTGTTCCCTGAAGGTGGCAACGCAGGTAAATAGAGTGGTCAAGAAGGCATACGGCATGCTTTCCTTCATCGGACGGGGTATTGAGTACAAGAGTTGGCAGGTCATGTTACAGTTGTATAGGACTTTGGTTCAGCCACATTTGGAATACTGCGTGCAGTTCTGGTCGCCACATTACCAAAAGGATGTGGATGCTTTGGAGAGGGTGCAGAGGAGGTTCACCAGGATGTTGCCTGGTATGGAGGGCGCTAGCTATGAAGAGAGGTTGAGTAGATTAGGATTATTTTCATTAGAAAGACGGAGGTTGAGGGGGGACCTGATTGAGGTGTACAAAATCATGAGAGGTATAGACAGGGTGGATAGCAAGAGGCTTTTTCCCAGAGTGGGGGATTCAATTACTAGAGGACACGAGTTCAAAGTGAAAGGGGAAATGTTTCGGGGGGATATGCGTGGAAAGTTCTTTACGCAGAGGGTGGTGGGTGCCTGGAACGCGTTGCCAGCGGAGGTGGTAGATGCGGGCACGATGGCGTCTTTTAAGATGTATCTAGACAGATACATGAATGGGCAGGAAGCAAAGAGATACAGACCCTTAGAAAATAGGCGACATGTTTAGATAGAGGATTTGGATCGGCGCAGGCTTGGAGGGCCGAAGGGCCTGTTCCTGTGCTGTAATTTTCTTTGTTCTTTGTTCTCTTTAAGGGAACTTAGGTTTTTTTCCCTCAGACAGTGTCACAGGTCACGCTGACTGACCAAACACTCTTTAGGTTGGGTAAGGTATGGGTGAAGAGTGTTCATTGGCCCATTTCATTGCATCCTCCTGTCGTAAGTTTCAGTCAAGCAAGCCGTTTGTCAATGGCCCCCTCCTCCCTTCTGACCTCCGTGACCCTGGTTAAACCAATCCCCAATTAAGTTAAAACGGTTTCTGCTTGGCCTCCTTGAGTGACTGGAACAAATCAGATAAATTCATGTTTTTTTTTTCTTCCAACTGAAATGGATTATAAAAGGCTGACCTTTGTAAACGCAGGTGGTGAGACTCCATCCTGGACTTGAAGGCAAGGCGTTGGACTCTGTATCTTAAATTTATAAAAAAGAAACAAGGACAAGAATTAAAACATAATGTTCACGGCCCAACCAATTTCACTCTGTTGCACCACTCAATTAGGAGCAATTTTTCATGTTCTGAAAGCAGTCAGCATTGTCACTTAGTTTGTAATTTACTGACAGGAATATTTCCACAGCTGTTGGTGCAGTTAAACCAGTCAGGAAGAATAAAGTCTTGACGCCTGACGTTTCACGTGTATACTGGCAGTCCCCCTCAGTCTTCTTAAAAACTACAATTACATTTTAGGATACAAGCTACTTAAGTGCAAGACGTGTCTTCACTGTAAGCAGCTTAATGATGGGTCGTAAAAGAACGGTAAAATTACAAGGCAAAGTGGCTTACACAATGGTCTCCTAATAGAACGGGTAATGTAGCAAAGCAGTCACAGATTATAAACAGTACCTTTCCTCATCAGGAATTTGCAGCAACCCAACACCTATTAGAATTTCCTTTACATTTAATACTTGACAGACTGAAACACAGTGACAGCAGCAGGCTTCTCTGTTTCAGTCTACGCTTTAACCATATGGCGGAGCGTAACCCCAGTAATCTTAGTCATTATGAATAGAACCACATGACTAGAAGGGGCAATTTATACTCCGGTTTGTTATTGTTTCGGTACCCAAGAATGGAGCGTCGAGAATCACCGGTATTGGTGGCCCAGCTGCAAAGGCCATTTTTTATTTTAAAGTTGCAGAGAGGGCACCTCCACTTACCTCCCATAGCATTCTGCTGCTGCTTTCAAGCTGGAAGACCTCCTATTGTCCCTCCAGCTTCAAGAGCCTGCTGGCCATCCTTAATTGGACGGCAAGCCTGCCCTCTGGCATTCAATTGGCCAATTCGAGGAAACTCATGGGTGAGTGACTGTTTCCTACGCAGTGCAGGCTTCTGACCCCATCTGAGCCTGACAGCATGATCCTGAAGCTTGCAGAAAAAGTCCTGCCCACGGTCACAGATTTCATTTGCTGTCTGTGGGATCTTGCTGTACACATGTTTGCTGTTGCATTTTCTCTGTGTGGTAACGGTAGCTGCATTTCAATAATTATTCAGTGGCTGTGAAGAACTTCGGGATCTCTGCAGAATGTGATAAGGCACAATAAAAATGCAAGTGTTTTCGATGGCGTTTTTTTCACATGGCAGCCAGTTAATTGTGCGCCCAGGTCCTGGTACAGTTATTGATTTCTGTAGGGTAGGCACGGGAACATGGGATGGTCCAGGGAACAAGGTGAACATAAATTCTTTGGTTTGGGACAACTGCGTTGTATAGTGGATCTCCTATTGAGATGTTCATTGATAAATTACCATATGCAACCATAACTATGATTGTAAGTATGTGCATCACAGTAACTGAAAGAAAGGACAAACTTGCATTTATGTAGCACCTTTCACAACCTCAGGATGTTTCACAGTGCTTTGCAGCCAATAAAGATCTTTTGAAGTGCAGTCACTTCTATAATGTAGGAAATGCGGCAGCCAATTTGCACACAGGAAGATCCCACAAACAGCAACATGATTAAATGACCGGGTGATCTGTATCAGTGATGTCGGTTGAGGGATACATTTTGGGAAGGACACCAGGGAGAACTCCCTTGCTTTCTCCAAAATATTGCCATGGGATCTTTTACATCCACCTGAGTGGGCAGGCAGGGACTCAGTTTAACGTCGCGCCTGAAAGATGGCAACGCTGTCAGTGCAGCACTCCCTCAGTGTTGGTCTAGATTAAGTACTTAAGTCTCTGGAGTTGGTCTTGAACCCACGACCTCTGGCTCAGATGCAAGAGGGTTGCCAAATGAGCCACAGTTGAAACCTATATCCTTATGCATGAATATAATTTTTGCATGCCGGTCAAAAACACACAGAAGGCAACATTCATCAAGCAGACACCTGCAAAGGTTGCTCTCACTGAACGTTATTTGGTATATTGTTCACTGTACCTGCGGGGCTGGGATGGAGATGGATTGAACCAGAGTAGAACGGACCTGCGGGACTTCACTGGCACCTGCTGCCCCCTTTGAGTGATGGGATCCTATCGTCAGGGACACTGAAGTCGTCTTCTTTTGGGCCCTTGTATATAGGAAGGGAAAAGATGTTTAAACAAATGGCATGTAACTTTATTAACAAGCATAATATGTCAGATGGATCAAGAACTAGATGGAGTTGAGATACAGATCAACCATGATCAAAACTGAATGGCGGAATGGGTTTGAGGGGCTGAATGGCCTACTCCTGTTCCTATTTATGATTTCATCGAATTACACTGGGTCTATAGCACAGAAACAGAACATTTGACCCAAGTGGCCAATGCTGGTGTTTATGAACCACACGAGACTCCTCCCACCTCTCGTCATCTAACATTATCAACATATCTTCTATTCCTTTCTCCCTTATGTGTTTATCAAGCTTTCCCTTCAACACATCTGTGCTATTCACTTCAAACACTTCATGTGGTGGCGTGCTTCTTATTCGAAAGTACTGTCTATTTTTGACACTGAGCATTCTGGTCTGGTAATTAAACAGGTGAACTAAATGAATAGCAGACAGATTTTAACATAGATTAATGGAATGTTTTCATTAGGACAGTGACTCATCGGGGCCACGTACAGGTTCCCTCTTTACAGGGAGTATTCCGCTAACCATAATCCATGGTCCAAGTGGAGATCCCTGAGATTAGGCACAATGAACAGCCAAAATATACAGGATGAAGGGATCGGTTTTGGAGGACTTGGGTCAATTTCACTGAGCTATCAACCACCTACTGGAATGTATTTCAAAGGCATTTGACTAGAAAAGCAGCAACAACTTGTTTTACTGCCTTTTAGGTAGTAGACATCCCAAGGCACTTCACAGGAATATTATCAAACAAAATTTGATGACAAGGAGATGACCGAATACTTGGTCACAGAGGTAGATTTTAAGAACGTAAGCAATAGGAACAGGAGAAGGCTATGTGCCCGTCAGGGCTTCTCTGCCATTCAGTATGATCACAGCTGATCTTTGACCTCAGCTTCACTTCACCACCCAATCCCCATATCCCTTGATTTCCTTAGAGTCCAAAAATCTGTCAATCTCAACTTTGAATTTACTCAATGACTGAACATTCACAGCCCTCTGGGGTAGAGAATTTCAAATATTTACAACCCCCCCGCCCCGCGTGAAGAAATTTCTGCTCATCTCAGTCTGAAATGGTGAGCAATTTATCCTGAGATTATGATCCATAGTTTGAGACATTCCAGCCAGGGGAAACAGCCTCTCAGCATCTACTATGTTAAGCCCTCTCAGAATCTTATGTCTCAATGCAATCACTTCTCAATCTTCTAAATGCAGAGAATATAGACCCATTCTACTCAATCTCTCCTGATGGGACAATCCCCTCATCCCAGGAACCAGTCTAGTGAACCTTCATTACACCACCACCCCGCCCCCCCCCCCCACCCCCCACCAAGGCAAGTATATTCTTCCTTAGGTACGGAATCCATAACTGTATACAGTACTCCAGGTATGGTTTCAGCAAAGCAAGACCTCCTTACCCTTGTATTCCAACTGCCTTGTAATAAAAGCCAACATACCATTTGCTCTCCCAATTGCTTGCAATATCTACACGTTAAATTTGTGTTTCTTGTAGAAGGAACCCAAATACATCTGAACACCAACATTTAATAATTTCTCACTATTTACAAAATATTCAGTTTTTCTACTCTTCCAACCAAAGTGAATCTCACTTTCCCCACATTATACTCCATTTGCCACCTGTTATGACTGAGGTGGGAGGAGTGCACTGTCTTTTCTAGTTCCACTTCTCCACAGGTCACAACAAATATTTATATGTTTACCCAGTTACTGATGCGATCAATCATATCCTCTACTCTTTAACCCAGAATAAAATACATCAACCAGGTTTCTTTTAATAAACAATAAAATTATCAGATTATAAAACAAGTCTTAACCAGTAACGAAGCAAAACATTAACACACAGATTAAAACATGAAAGTTCCCTTTTTCCTTAGCCCCTCGCGTGCACACACAGGTTAACCGAAAAATAGAGATTTTCTCTTTTGAGCTCTGTTACAAAAAAAACAAAGAGAATACTTTGGCCAAATACTTGCTAATCCTTGAAGAAGAAAAAAAGATATGGAAAGATGTCAGATGTCCCTTTTTTTTGTCTGGCTTCCAGGGATATGGTGACAGGTCCCTGGGATCCTTTTCTGAGCAATTCAGTCAAGCGGCGTCGAGGATTTATCCGGCAGGTATTTTCCAGGAGAAATGCGACAACAGGGGTTTCAAGCTGGCCTTTCAGAAGGAATGCAGCATCAATTTCTCGATTTCTTACACTCGCTTCTAAAAGCTTTTCAAAGAGCTGGAAAAGGCTGAGTTGGGGGTTTGGCTTTGGAAGGTTGGTTTTTTAAAATTTGTTTTCAAAACATTGTCCAAACCCCAACACACTGTCCAAAGCAAAACAACAAACAATATCTCAAGAGTCAAGCCTCCTGAACACTATAAATCTTGACCTATTACTTCACTGTAAACTTGGGCGGCACAGTAGCGCAGCAGTTAGCAACGCAGCCTCACAGCTCCAGCAACCCAGGTTCGATTCTGGGTACTGCCTGTGAGGAGTTTGCAAGTTCTCCCTGTGACTGCGTGGGTTTCTGCTGGGTGCTCTGGTTTCCTCCCACAGTCTTGCAGGTTTATAGGTAAGTTGGCTATTGTAAATTGCCCCCAGTGTAAGTAGGGGAATTGGGATGTGGTAGGAATATGGGATTAATATAGGATTAGTATAAATGGCTGGTTGGCACAGACTTGGTTGGCCGAAGGGGAGGCGCTGGCGTACTGGTATTGTCACTGGACTAGTAACCCAGAGACCCAGGCATTGCTCTGGGGACATGGGTTTGAATCCCACCACAACAGAAGGTCGAATTTGAATTCAATTAATTAAAAAAATTCTGGAATTTAAAGCTAGTCTAATGGTCGCCATGAAACCATTGTTGATTGTTGTAAAAACCCATCTGGTTCACTAATGTCCTTCAGGGAAGGAAATCTGCTGTCCTTACCTGGTCTGGCCTACATGTGACTCCAGATCCACAGCAATGTGGTTGACTCTTACATGCCCTTGAAATGGCCTCACAAGCCACTCAGTTCAAGGTCAATTAGGGATGGGCAATAAATGCTGGCCTGGCCTGCGACGCCCACATCCCATGAAATAATTTTTAAAAAGGGCCTGTTTCAGTGCTGTATCTCTAAATAAAATAAATAATCTTTCCCAGGTCAAAAGGTCCCCACTGAGTACTTATCCGAAGACAGGTGACTTCCAGTAAGGATTGTTTATGAAGACCTTCCGATGATCTCTTTTTTTTTAAAAGCGCAGTCTAGCATCTATGAAATCCTTTTTTCAGTTTTAAAACACAAGTCCTCAAAATTTAACAAAGTACTTTCATAACACACCTTCTTACCCACTCACTTAAACTATCTATATTTCTTTGCAGACTCTTTGCATCCTCCTCACAGCTTACTTTCCCACCTAACTTTAACAGCAGCAAACTTGGATACATTACATTCAGTCCCTTCACCAAAGTCATTAATATAGATTGTAAATAGCGGAGGCCCCATCACTGATCCTAGTGACACCCCACTAAGTAGCAGCCTGCCAACATGAAATGATCGGTTTATTCCTACTCTCCTTTTTCTGCTCCTTAACAAATTCTCTATCCATGCTAATATATTACCCCCAACCCATGAGCTCTAACCTCATGCAACAAGCTTTTGCAAGGCACCCTCATAGAATGCCAACAGCACTGTGGGTATACCTACCCCACATGGACTGCAGCGGTTCAAGAAGGCAGCTCACCACCACCTTCTCAAGGGCAATTAGGGATGGGCAACAAATGCTGGCCTGGCCAGTGCTGCCCACATTCCCTGAACAAATCAAAAAAATTTCCCTTTCATAAAACCATGTTAATTCTGCCTAATCATAATATGATTTTCTAAGTGCCGTCTTACCACTTCCTTATAGGTAGGGAGTTGTCCCCAAGTTTTGAGGAAAGCTGAACTAGTAAAACCTCTCCCTAGCAGTTAAATCAAGCTTAGTTTATTACAAAAGGAAGCATTTGGCTCATCATGCTTGTCCTGGTGCTAGTTTCACCATAGAGCTATCTGCTTAAATCCCATTTCCCTATTTTCTCCCCCATATCCTTTCTCTTCCTCTTCAATTTGCTATTTAATCCCCTCTTATATGTGGCAATTGACTAAGATTGTCATCAAATTGGTAAAGTGCCTTGGAATGTTTTACTACATTAAAAGCGCTACACAAGTACAAGTTGTTTTGTTGTTGTTGTAAAGCCCATGACAGAATACTTTGCACATGGTCTCATGGATTAAGGGAGCAAAAATAGCTCTGATTTTCACGGATTTTGCTAGTCTTTAATTTAAAAAAAAAGAGGGTAAACACCACATTCCTCTCCTGTTCTCAAAATTCACAACTCAACTGTGAAAAAAGACAACCTGCTATTTTGCCGATCATTCCGAGAGAGCAGCTTGCACACACTCTGCTACACGGAGACATGTCCCTGGCCTCCATTTTACACCTTCTGCAGCGAGATTACACACAGGAAATGAATACAACATCTGACAACCTCTTACTGAAGTTTAGGGGCCATTGACAAATTCTATACACAGCTGTTTAAAAACCATCAGACTGATGAACTATTTGGTAACAGGATCTCCATAAATGCAACATACAGAGACTAGGCATGTAACAGGGACCATTTTACGACTGTGCTAGAGTGAGTGAAGCTGCCTGTGTTGTCCCATACTAGGATGTAATACACCTATGGAGTTGCAATTCAATTTGTGATTCACCCCAATTCCAGTTCAGTGCAAACTATACAGTTAAACAGATGTTGCTGCAACTAAGAATATCATTTCAAAGAATAGCACAGAAGGAGGCCATTGGGCTCATCGTGCCTGTGCCATCTCTTTGCGACATCTCCTGCTCTTTCCCATAGACCTGTAGATATTTCCTTTTCACGTATTTATTCAATTCCCTATTGAAATTTACTATTGAATCTGCTTCCACCACCTCCTCAGGAGGTGCATTCCAGATCATAAAGACATTCTCATCTCCCCTCTGTTTTCTCTTCTGCCATTTACCTTAAATGTCCTCTGGTTGCCGACACTCCTGCCAGTGAAAATAGGGAGCAACTATCCACTCTGTTAAAGCTGTTGCTGATTTTGAACAGCTCTATTAAATCTCCCTTAAGCCTCTCTGCTCGAAGGAGAACAAGCCCAGCTTCTCCAGTCTTCCCATATAACTGAACTTCTTCATTCGCAGTATTGTCCTGCTAAACCTCCTTTGCACCCTCTCCAAGATCTTGGATACATATATCTGCATTGCAGACCACAACAAACATTTCAACATGGTGAAGTGCCCTCTTGTAGCTGTTGAAGATAAGTGCTGTACAGATTCATGTATGCAATGCTACTGATGCATCTGCAGGGGTACTACTGCTATGATTCCCCATCCTCTTACTTCTTGTATCAGGACATTCCATAGACACTAGCAACTCACTCTTTCCAATTAAGAGTGCCTTTTTTTAAAAACAGCTCAGAGAACTAGTGTAATTAAATTAATCTGTCCAGATGTCAACAGGGACACAAACATAATCATTTCTAGACAATATGATTCTTTTCTAGGATGGCCAAGACTGCATCCATTAATTCCACTGGGTATCTGCAATAAACTCCACCAAACACAAGTGTTTAAAGGTACAGAACCTCAGACTAGCATGCGTTTAGCATGTTAAAGCCAAAGCAGTTGGTAAATGTATCAATTGTACTTTAACATATGCGACCAAAGTTCAGCAGAATCAATTGCATTGCAAGTCAGCTCAATAGTTAAGCCACGACTGCGGTGATGAACACTCATTACCCCTCAACCGGCTTCATTACCTTGCATGTCCACACCTGGCGTCATGCGCTCTTTATCTGTACTAAGTGGAATAATACCACAAAATGCTGCTGTACAAAGAATGTTGATGTTTCATAATCCATCATCAGAAGCAGCATTGGTATATGAAGTCTATCCAATTATAAACTGATCTTCTAGTCATATACATTTAGACTCATGAATGCTTAAAATTGGATTCATGCACATTTACTGTTAAACAATTGCACACTTACTGAGGCATGGCTCCGGCATGTGATTTAAACATATCTCTCTCCCCCTCCGAATCTGTGGAAGAAGCCCCTAGGGGAATAGGAAAGAGCAGAGTTAGAGGGACGTTCAACTGTTCTTTAAGTACAAATAAGGATGAGCGTTTGCACCTTTGATTTGTCCTAGCCTCGGCCTTGGCAGCTGGCCACAAAAGTTAAGCTTGTAATAACCAGTCTATGCGTGTGAGAAATTCAATCCAATTACAGAGTTGTTGTATAGATGTATAATAGTGTGGCACACCCCTAACATCACTGGCACACAGAGCCTCAGGGTTTTTCCAGCCATCTGATAAAAGAGGGAGGTTTGCTTTCTGCTGGGATGAGCAACAGGGGAAAAGGAGTAAACAATTCTTTCTTCCTAATGCTTCCAGATTCATTCTTCTCCACAAAGTTGGACAAAGACTAATGAGAAACAGTTCTGGCCAGCTTCAACTGCAGTCCATGATTAAGAGCAGACAGTCTATCACTGCATCCTATTGGTCCTATTTGAAAAGTATAATTAGACTGGGAGGTCAAGCTTAATTTGTCATTTCAACAGCAATGGCCTTTGAAGTCTAATGGCACCTATTCCATAAGATCTTGCCAGTGGTCAAGGAAGAGACTTGCCAAAAATGCCAGTTTAAACTTGTTGTGCAATTATTCTTCCATTAAGTGAACTGAAGGCTTTTGTAGCTTCTTAATTGTTGTGAGGGTTCCTGCCTCTACCAGCCCTTCAGGCAGTGCGTTCCAGATTCCAAACACCCACTGGGTGAAAATGTTTTTCCCTCAAATCCCCTCTAAACCTCCTGCCCCTTACCTTAAATCTATGCCTCCTGGTTATTGACCCCTCTGCTAAGGGAAAAAGTTTCTTCCGATCCATCCCACCAATGCCTCTCATAATTTTGTATACCTCAATCAGGTTCTCCCCTCAACCTTCTCTGCTCCAAGGAAAACAACACTAGCTTTTTCAGTCTCTCTTCACAGCTGAAATGCTCCAGCCCAGGCAACATCCTGGTGAATCTCCTCTGCACCCTCTCCACTGCAATCACATCCTTCCTATAGTGTGGTTACCAGAACTGTACACAGTACTCCAGTTGTGGCCTAACTAGCGTTTTATACAGCTCCATCATAACCTCCCTGCTCTTATATTCTACGTCTCAGCTAATGAAGGCAAATATCCCATATGCCTTCTTAACCATCTTATCTACCTGAGCTGCTGCCTTCAATGATCTATGGACAAGTACACCAAGGTCCCTCTGACCCTCTGTACTTCCTAGGGTCCTACCATCCATTGTAGGGGCGGCACAGTGGCGCAGTGGTTAGCACTGCCGCCTCACAGCTCCAGCGACCCGGGTTCAATTCTGGGCACTGCCAGTGTGGAGTTTGCAAGTTCTCTCTGTGTCTGCGTGGGTTTCCTCCGGGTGCTCCGGTTTCCTCCCACAAGCCAAAAGACTTGCAGGTTGGTAGGTAAATTGGCCATTATAAAAATTGCCACTAGTATAGGTAGGTGGTAGGGAAATATAGGGACAGGTGGGGATGTGGTAGGAATATGGGATTAGTGGAGGATTAGTATAAATGGGTGGTTGATGGTCGGCACAGACTCGGTGGGCCGAAGGGCCTGTTTCAGTGCTGTATCTCTAAACTAAAATTGTATATTCCCTTGCCTTGTTAGTCCTCCCAAAATGCATCACCTCACACTTCTCAGGTATCAATTTCATTTGCCACTGTTCCGTCCATCTTACCAGCCCATCTATATCGTCCTGTAATTGAAGGCTTTCCTCCTCACTATTTACGACACCACCAATTTTCATGTAATCTATGAACATACTGTTCATACCTCCTATATTCACATCTAAATCATTAATGTACACTACAAACAGCAAGGGTCCCAGCAGCGATCCCTGCGGTACACCACTGGTCACAGGCTTCCATTCACAAAAACAACCCTCGACCATAACCCTCTGCCTCCTGCCACTAAGCCAATTTTGGATCCAATTTGCCAAATTGTCCTGGATCCCATGGGCTGTTACCTTCTTAACCAATCTCCCATGCGGGACCTTATCAAAAGCCTTACCGAAGTCCATGTAGACTACATCAACTGCTTTACCCTCATCTACACATCTAGTCACCTCCTCGAAAAATTCAAATCAAGTTATTCAGACACGATCTCCCCCTGACGAAGCCATGCTGACTATGCCTGATTAATCGTGTCCCTCAGAATTGTTTTCAATAGTTTCCCTACCACTAATGTTAGACTCACTAGCCTGTAATTACCTGGTTTATCCCTGCTACCCTTCTTGAATAATGGTACCACATTCGCTGTCCTCCAGTCCTCTGGTACCTCTCCTGTGTCTGGAGAGGATTTAAAAATTTGTGTCAGAGCCCCTGCAATCTCCTCCCTTGCCTCACACAGCAGCCTGGGATACATCTCATCTGGGCCTGGGGATTTTTATGTCCACTTAAATAGCTAATACTTCCTCCCTTTCAATGCTAATTTGTACAAGTAAATCACCATCCCCTCTCCCAGATCTCTACACCTACAGCGTCCTTCTCCATAGTGAACACAGATGAAGAGTAATCATTTGAAACCTCACCTATGTCCTCCGGCTCCACACACAGATTGCCACTTTGCTCCCTAATGGGCCCTACTCTTTCCCTGGTTATTCTCTTGCCCTTCATATACTTATAAAACACCATAGGATTTTCCGTTATCTTGCCCGCCAGTGTTTTTTCATGCCCCCTCTTCTCTCTCCTAATTACTTTAAGTACCCCCTATACTTTCTATACTCCTCTAGTGCCTCCACTATTTTCAGCACTCTGAATCTGCCGTAAGCCTCCTTTTTTTCCCCTTATCCAATACTCTATATCCCTTGACATCCAAGGTTCCCTGGACTTGTTGGTCCTACCCGTCACCTTAACGGGTACATGTTGATTCTGAACTCTCACTATTTCCTCTTTGAATGACTCCCACTGATCTGATGTAGACTTTCCTACAAGTAGCTGCTCCCAGTCCACTTTGGCCAGATCCTGTTTTGTCATATTGAAATCGGGCTTCCCCCAATTCAGTACCTTTATTTCTGGTCCATCTTTGTCCTTTTCCATAAGTACCTTAAATCTTACAGAGTTATGGTCACTATCCCCAAAATGGTCCCCCACTGACACTTCTACCACTTGTCCGGCTTCACTCCCTAGGATTAGGTCCAAAACTGCCCCTTCTCTTGTAGGACTTTCTACGTACTGGCTCAAAAAGCTCTCCTGTATTCACTTTAAGAATTCTGCCCCCTTTAAACCTTTTGCACTAAGACTATCCCAGTTGATAATGGGGAAGTTGAAATCCCCTACTATTATTACCTGATTATTTTTACACCTCTCTGAGATTTGCCTACATATCTGCTCCTCTATCTCTACCTGACTGTTTGGAGGCCTGTAGTACACTCCCAGCCAAGTGATTGCCCCCCTTTTTGCTTTTATGTTCTACCCATATGGCCTCATTTGAGGAACCCAAGATATCATCCCTCCTTACTGCAGTAATTGACTCCATGATCAACAGTGTAATGCCACCTCCTCTTTTACCCCCTCCCCTGTCACACCTGAAAATTCTATACCCTGGAATATTGAGCTGCCAGTCCTGTCCCTCCCTCTACCATGTCTCTGTGATAGCAATAATAACATATTCCCATGTGTTAATCAATGCCCTCAATTCATCTGCCTTACTAGTAAGACTCCTTGCATTAAAATAGATGCAATCCATCCTTGCATTATTTGCTTGTGCCTTAACAGGTCTATATTTACTCTGCCTTCCAGACTGACTCAAGTTTCTCTTCTATATTTGACAGTGCATCACCCCCTACTGTAACTCATCTCTGAAAACGCTCCTGTGAAGAGTCTTGGGATGTTTTCCTATGTTATGGTGCTTTGTGAATGCAAGTTGTTGTAGTTTTCCAGGAGATAATCATTAAATGTTGCAACTGAACTGGTAGATCTTAAGCGGCCATGAAACACAGGCCCTCCCCCACCCCCCCACCACACTGCCCCCCACAAACCACCCCAACCCCATACCCTCAGGTACTGCCCATGCACTGTGAAACACAGCAAAACACTCCAGTCCTTGCAGTGCACACTGGTTACACCTGGCTGACCAAGCAGCTGCCTATGGTCGAGCAGGAGGATAAGGGCAAGCCCCGGCATTAGCACAGCAGAAGGTTAATTGACTGGGCTGGAGAACAACAAAAGGAGCAGAGGGTATGCAGCGTGACAGAGCACTGGACATTTCCCTTTAGTGACATGGACACAGGAACGCACAAGTCTGCCAGAGACCACTTCAGTTCATCTGGCCTACCCCAGGGTCTAGAAACAGAATTAGACGTCACAGAACAATGGTTGAAAAATAAAATTCTGTTACAATTTGGGACTAACTGATTAAGAGAGCAGGATGGATTGGATGGACACGCTAACTAGTTGCAGCTGATGCTAACCAGATCTGCGTGTATAGACTTTAGAGAAGACCTCAGTATGTGGCAGCCTTCCAGTCTTAAGTCTGCAACTGCAGAGCAGACAGACCTTGCGTGAACTCCACACAGGCATTACAGTTGACCTAAAATGAAAGAAAGAACTTGTGTTTATACAGTGCCAGTCCCGAAGACTTTTATAGTCAATGAAGCGTAGAAGTGTATTTACTATTGTAATGGAGGAGAACTGCATTATACAGAGCAACACGACCATGCACTGTATAACTAACTCCTGCCAAGCCTGGGAAAGGCAAAAAAAAAAAATTACGGCTAAACTCACACAACACCCAGTGCGAGGAGAAAGATTCGGGATAGATCCCATGACTTGGATATTTGAACTCTAAGGTAGTGGAGTGGAAATGGTCATTACTAACCCTGTATGTTCCTGAATTCTTAGTTTGCATTCATGAATAAAAATGGCCTGGGACGTTCCTGGCATTTCCGTAAAGTGTAATGGACCATGAGACCTTTTTGTATTACTCACACGTTGGGATTGTTAAGACCAGTAGGACATTGACAGATTTTGACCTTCCAGACTTGGCTTTATGTTCTCAGATTCCCTCCCTAAATCCCTCTCCACCTCGCTACCTCTCCTTCCTCATTTAAGACACTCCTTAAAACCTACCTCTTTGACCTTGGTCACCTTTCTTATGTGGCTCGGTGCCAAATTTTATTTGATAACACACCTGTGAAGTACCTTACTACATTAACAAAAATAACAAGAACAATAGAAACTTGTATTTATATAGCACCTTTAAACATAGTAAAACATCCCAGGGTGTTTCACAGGAGCTTTATCAAACAAAATTTGATGTCGAGTCACTTAAGGGCAGGTGATCAAATGTTTGGTCAAGGAGTTAGATTTTAAGGAGCCTCTTAAAAGGACAGGCTTGCTGTGTGCAAATTGGCTGCCGCATTTCCAACATTACAACAGTCACTGCCCTTCAAAAGTACCTCATTGGCTGTAAAGCACTTTTGGGAAGTTATGTGGTCATGAAAGGCACTATATTGTTGCTTGAAATTTGCCTGTCTAGTGGTTTCAAAAGAACTGCTGCCTCAATGGTGAATAAATCCTAAATCAAAACAACAAAATCTCTTAACAGCTGCAGCTTGAAATACGTGCCAATTTACAGGAAGGATGATTTGATTTAATCTTTGGAAGAGTCTGAGGTTCCATGCGCCTAAGCAGCCTTTGAAGAAAGAAAACTTGGAAGACCGTGGGCCACTAATTGTGAAGACATTCGGAGGGGAAAAAAACTCTACACAACCAAGCCCTCACTTGTTAGGGTTCACAGATCTTGAATAGCACAAGGGCCTCAGTTTGTACATTTCATGAAAGGCATGTTGAATGGAGGATATCATTGTCCATTCCTGCCAACTAGGCAACAACAAAAAAAAAGCATTCTAAACTGAGAATAGAAAGTCATGGGAAAAATCTTTGGCCCTTAGCATCATATATTCTTCCAGTTGACTATAAATATAGATGCATCAGTTTGAATGTTTCGTAGAACACTCTACTGTACTGCATTCAGAGCCACCAGTTCATACAGTAGCGCACATGCAGAGGTAAGTGATCACAAGGGTCTCAACACATTTTACTAATCTAGAAGCAGTAGTTGACCATTCAGCTCCCCGAGGCTGCTTCTGCCATTTAATTATTTCCTACATTACAACAGTGACGACACTTCTGAAGTTCTTAACTGGCTGCGAAGAGTTTTGGGGAAGTCCTGAGGTCATGAAAGGCTCTATATAAAATCCAAGCTCTTTGACTTGGATCATGGCTGATCCATACATTAACTCCATTTTCCTACCTTTGATTCATATCCCGTGATCTACTGACCCAACAAAACTCTTGTCAGCTTCAGCCTTCAAAGTTTCAGTTGACCCTTAACTCACAGGCTTTTGGGATAGAGAGTGTTCCAGATTTCCACTACTCTTCCCATGAGCAAGAAAATATTCCATACAGACAGAATTCCAGGAGAAACCATGTTGAACAAGCACTTGTAAAATGGCATCAAAGTTTTGCAACAAATTAGGATTTGGAGACTGATCTTATGGTGTGATGGTCATGCCAGAGTGAGTCTAGTGCTTTACCCATGCCTGCTTCCAGAGGCAAATACTCTTCCTGACTCTTTACCCATGGACTGTTCTACCTCCAAGCCTACACTTGACACTCCAGTAGTCGGCTCCATGCTGGGACTAAGAATTCCTGATTTAATTGCCAGACAAGGAATTCCCCACTTGTGATCCCAGAGTCTTCTTCTGGAATGAAGCAGCAGAGACAGGAGTGAACCTGGAACTGAACCAGCCGTGAGAGGATCAACAGGGACTGGTGCAACAGTCGTCTCTAGGAGGAAGAGAGTCAGCTGTTGCCTTTCAGACTTTTTGATTCATTGCCCTGGAGATGAAGGGTTTGCATATCTGGCTGTACCTCCATTGATAAATGATCATATGTTTCCTCTTGTGGGAGAATCTAGAACTAGGGGTCACTGTTTAAAAATAAGAGGGTCACCCATTTAAGACAGAGATGAGGAGAAATTTTTTCTCTCTGAGGGTCGGGTGTCTTTGGAACTCTCTTCCTCAAAAAGCAGCGGAAGCAAAGTCCTTGAATATTTTTAAAGCAGAGGTAGATAGATTCTTGATAAGCAAAGGGGTCAAAGGCTATTGGGGGTAGGTGGGAATGTGGAGTCGACGTTACAGTCAGATCAGCCATGATCTTATTGAATGGTGGAGCAGACTGGAGGGGCCGAGTGGTCTACTTTTGCTCCTAATTCGTATGTTCGTATGTATAGTAGAAAGTAAGTCTTCTATTTATAGCCACTGAAGTTCTTTTTGAAGTGTAGTCACTGTTGTAAATATAGAAACGTTGTATCCAATTTGTGCACAGCAAGCTCCCACAAATAGCAAAGAGATAAATGACCAATTAATTTTTTTTTGTGATGTTGTTTGAAAGATTCATGGAGCAGTCCCCTGTTGTCCTTTGAAATAGTGCCATGGGGACTTTACATCCACCTGAGGGGGCAGACGGGGCCTAGACAGCACCACTAACAGTGCAGCACTCCCTCAGTGTCAGCCTGGATTATGCGCTCAATCTCTGGAGTAGGACTAGACTCCACATCCTTTTAACTCAGAACTTAACGACAAACTGAAACCAGCTGACGCAATAGTTCCCGGAAATGTTTACATTTTCTTTCAATGATCAGCTCCACCACAAAGAGACAAAGTCCTCGCAGTTTTTAAGCTAATCAAAGGAGAGCGCGCCGCTCTCTGAGCCTCGGCTAAACAATGATCTGGATCTTGCTGGAGTGAGGCATCTCATGGTGTATGCTGTTAGTTAGAATTTTCCTGCACCCTTTGGGGTCAGTGTCAGCCATGGCTTAGTTGATAGCACTCTTATCTCTCAGTCACAAGGTTCTGGCTTCAAAGCCCCCTCCAGGGCTTGAACATAATATCAAGGCTGACACTCCAGAGCAGTACAGAGGGAGTGCTGCCCTGTCGGAATACAGCCTTTCAGGATGAAATGTTAAACCGAGGCTCCTTCTGCCACTCAGGTGGATGTAAAAGATCCCATGGCACTATTTCAAAAAAAGTGCAGCAGAGTTAGTCGGGTGCCCTGACTAATGTTGATCGGTCAACATCACAAAAATCAGATTATCTGGTCATATCAGACTGCTGTTTGTGGGAGCTTGCTGTGTGCAAATAGGTTGTCATGTTGGAAACACAACAACAGTGAGTACACTTCAAAAATACTTCACTGGCTGTAAAGCACTTTGGGATGTCTTGTGGTCATGAACGGCACTATGTATATGTATATTCTTTTCCTTCAGCAGTCTGACTTGCTGGAAGCGGGAGTTTATAATGGTACAACAAGGGTAAAGAGGCATCTGGGGCCTCAATCAATAGTGGGACCAACATGTGTATTTATTAACCAGAGATTTAAGGATTGAGAAATAAACAGAGGAAGGACAAAGAAAGAGGGTGAATTACAATCAAATCAAATACAGAAAGAGAAATAAAAGGAGAGGTATTAAGGAGAGTTAGAAAAAAAATTAAACTTAAAATTTGATCGTTTCAAAATCTCCAATAAATCACAATCTGAAGGGATGAGATGCCAGAGTTTAAATTGTTCACTTCCTGGATTGGAAAGTGATTAACAATTGGTTGGCTGATTGGTCGGCCTCTTTCCGTCTGCGAAAGATGATGAACACACAGAAAACAATCATTTTTTTAATTCATTCGTGGGATGTGGGCATCGCTGGCCAGGCCAGCATTTATTGCCCATCCCTAATTGCCCTTGAGAAGCTGGTGGTGAGCTGCCTTCTTGAACCGCTGCAGTCCTTGGGGTGTAGGCACACCCACAATGCTGTTAGGAAGGGAGTTCCAGGATTTTGAACCAGTGACAGTGAAGGAACGGCGATATAGTTCCAAGTCAGGATGGTGTGTGACTTGGAGGGGAACTTGCAGGTGGTGGTGTTCCCATGCATTTGCTGCCCTTGTCCTTTTAGGTGGTAAAGGTCTCAGGTTTGGAAGGTGCTGTCTAAAAAGGAGCCTTGGTGGGTTGCTGCAGTGCATCTTGTAGATGGAACACACTTCTGCCATTGTGCAGCAGTGGTGCAGGGAGTGAATGTTGAGGTTGGTAGATGGGGTGCCAATCAAGTAGGTTGCTTTGTCCTGGATGGTATTGAGCTTCTTGTGTGTTGTTGGAGCTGCACCCATCCAGGCAAGTGGAGAGTATTCCATCACACTCCTGACTTGTGCCTTGTAGATGGTGGACAGGCATTAGGGAGACAGGAGATGAGTTATTTGCCACAGAATTCTCTGGGCTACTAGTCTAGTGACATTACCACTACGCCACCGCCTCCCCATAATCCATTCTTCTCTTGGTGCACTTTTGCTGATAGCTGTGAAGGCCAATCCTTGAGAGGCAGATTCTGTCACAAGTGCTGCGTGCGAAGCTGCCAAGTGACACGGAGTTGTTGTTTTTGACATTAGCCCCTGTTGCCAAGCTGCTGTCGTAACTGCTCGTCATGGTAGTGCACACCAGTCCACAGGATATGTCACCATTTCCCTCTTTTGCCAGTTGTGACTCCCAGCTGCGATAGCCAACATTTAGGACCTTCATGTCACGCTTGCAAGCATCCTTGAAGTGGAGCTTTGGACGCCCCACTGCTCGTCTGACCCCGGCTACCTCACCATACAGAAGGTCCTTGAGCATGCAACCGCCTTCCATCCTGCAGACGTATCCAATCCACTGAAGCTGCCTCTGTTTGATTAATGCGAACACACTTGGGATCTCTGCCTTTGAGAGAACTGCCATATTTATGGGTATATCCTGGCAGGAGAAAATCATAATGTGCCACAGATAGCAAAGTTGGAAATTATTGAGCTTCTTTTCCTGGTAGATGTAAGTCACCCATGTTTCACAGCCATTCAGCAACATGCTGAGAACACAGGCCTTATAAACCAGCAGCTTGATCCTAAGGATCAGCTTGGTGTTATCCCATGCGCACTGTGCAAATCAGTCAAAGGCCATAGCTGCTTTCCCTATGTGTGTATCAAGCTCTGCATTAAGGGACAGATGGTCAGTCACCGTGGACGCAGGGTAGCAGAATTTGCTAAACACTTTCAGTGGGGTGTTATTCAGTGTGATAGTGTGTTCACTTTCTGGATTGGAAAGTCATCAACAACTAGCACATTAAAAAGGTACTTGCATTATTAATTTCCAGTGAGTTTAATGGGCAATTAATGTGCAAATACAGGAAGTGCTTAAAAATAAGGGGAATGGTAAGGGTGAGATTCTGGTTCTGGAAAGTCAATAGTGGAGTTGTGTAAATGGACTAGCAAGTTTTGGAGATTCAGAGCTCCCCTATAATCCCTGACACCTCTGTAAATCTTGTAGAGGGTCTCTGGCCCTGTGTCAAGTCCTGAACCAGGCCCGGAATGTTCCATGTATGTACTGGCTTCCAGCAGCCTACCCCAATTGAGAGTTGCAATTTCCCTGGGGAGCTCTGCTAATGACATGCTCCTGGAGATGCCCCCTCCCATCCCCCACACACAAAAGATCTCCTTGAAAATGAGACACGTCCCAGCGACTGGTCAACCTAATTCATAAAACACAGCATCAGCTAACCAACAGAAAACTATGGTCTAATCTTAGAAAGTGTATTTTATTCACACATAAGGTAGTGGAAATCTTGAACTCTCTCCCACACAAAACTGTTGAGGCTGCGGGGAAAGTTAAAGATTTCAAAACTGAGCTGGATAGATTTTTGTTAGGCAAGGGTATTAAGGATTACGGAACCAAGGCGGAAAGATGGAGTTAAGATAAAGATCAGCCATGATCTAATTAAATGGCGGATAGGCTCGAGGGGCTGAATGGCCTCCCCCTCATCTTAAACTCCGATAGAAATAGCAATAACAGTTTGTCACCTGTTCCAATAGCCCCTTATGCGACCTGGTGTCAAATTTTTGTTTGATAACGCTCTTGTGAAACATCTTGGGATGTCTCACTACGTTAAAGTTGCAAGTTGTTGTATTAAGTTAATGAAGAGAAATGCAGAAATCTGATGATGTCGCTTAATGCAGTCCTTATCCCTTCCCCCCCCCCAGTCAATCACCTTTCCACTATGGCTGCTCCCCACTTCACGATACCCTGCTATGGAAATCTATGTTGTATGCAAAAAAAAAAGATGACGACATGTGAAAAACACGCACAGAAATAAAAGCCACACTTTGATCAGATGGGACAGGTACTGGAGGCAATGTCAACACCTGCGGAACCACATCTTAATGTGAGAAGGAGGGAGTGACTCGTCATCTTGACATTGTAATTCAGTCCGTCAAGCATATCAAGAGAGTATGAGGTAAAACCAAGATTATGGGAACCACATTCTAAATTCTAGGGTTGGACAACACAACTGCTTTTGATTCAGTACAGACCTGTCTGCATAGTTCATGGTGACGTTATGAGTAATGGTGTTTGATGACTGTGTAAACACAATGTCTGCAGACAATCCTTTAATAATGTTACTGTATACACTCAGGTAGGGGACTGGAAGGTTCGGCCACTCTTCAGAACGATTGAAAGTAAGGAGTGGGGGAGGGGCTCATTTTACAATGAGTCTTCACGATGAAAGCTACTTGAGCTCAGAGGTTCTCAAACTGGGGTCCACAGACACCTGGAGGAGGGGGTGGGGAAGGATCAGTAGAGACTTTCAAGGGTGTCTGCAAAATAATGTGAAAGTGCCTACTGAGCACTTAAGTACAAGAGCAGCAGACGGAGGTGGCCTTGGTGCAAGGCATTGGGAGGTGGGAGTGGAGCGTGACCCATTGCTATAAATTCCATTCCCTATCTACTGTCTCCATCCCTCTCCCTGACAACAGTCTGAGATTAAGCCAGTCCATTTACAACCTTGGTGTCTCATTTGACTGTGAAATGAGCTTCTGACCTCATATTTGTGCCACCATTAAGACTGCCTATTTCCAGCTCCATATCACCCAACTTCACCTTTACCTCAGCGCATCTGCTGCTGAAACCCTCATTCATCTTTGTTACCTCTAGACTTGACTATTCCAATGCACTCCCGACTGGTCTCTATCATTCTACTCTCCGTAAACTTGAGGTTATCCAAAACCTCTGCTGCCTGTGTCTTAACTCTTACCAAGTCCCATTCCCCTATCACCCCTGTGCTCGCTGACCTACACTGGTTCCTGGTCAAGCAACAACTTTATATTAAAATTCTCATCCTTGCTTTCAAATCCCTCCACGATTTCACCCCTCCCTATTTCTCAAATCTCCTCCAACCCCACAACCATCCATGATATCTGCACTCCTCTGATTCCAGCCTCTTGTGCAGCCCTGATTTTAATCGCTCCACCATTGGTGGCTGTACCTTCAGTTACCTGGGCCCCAAGCGCTGGAATTCCCTCTTTACACTGCCTCTCTACTTCGCTTTCCTCCTTTAAAACACTCCTTAAAACATACCTCTTTGACCAAGCTTTTGGTCATCTGACCCATCCTTTTGCGGCTTGGTGTCTTTGTTTTATAATGTTCCTGTAATGCCTGTAAAGTGCCTTGGGACGTTTTATCATGTTAAAGGCGCTATATAAATATTAAGTTGTTGTTGTGACAATTACATATGCAGCACAGAGTTGACTGGCTCGGTCATCTGGCAGGGGAGTGTGCAAGGATTGACAGACTTTGCAGTGCCAAACGGGCACACCCATCTTACTGATAACTATAACTAAATAACTGTTTTCTTAAAAGCATTATTAAAACACTTTTATATTCTGAGTGTTACATGGTATTATAATTTGGATGGGGCAGTCCGTGATTACTAATCCATTGGAAAAGGGGGTCTGCAACCAAAAAAGTTTGAGCAACACTGCTTTTGCTCACTCTGGGGACTGCACTCATCTGTTTTCTGCCTAGTGCTACTCCCCTCTCTCTGTCTCCAGCTCTCCCCTTCGCTGAGGAATTCTGCAGCGAGTGGCCCACTTCCCGACTCCCCAATGCCTGTCTACCACCTAGAAGTCGAGCATGTGATGGAATCGTGGATGAGCACAGCTCCGACAACACTTGGAGTTCAAGCCCTCCAGGAGAAAGCATTCAGCTTGATCAGCACCCCATCCACTTCCTCCACCACTGACACACAGCGGCAGTAGTGTGTACCTTCTACAAGATACATTGCAGCAACGCACCAAGGCTCCTTTGACAGCACCTTCCAAACCTGCGATCTCTACCTCCCCACCCACTCTGTCTTTCTCTCTGTCTCTGTCTCTCTCGCTGTCTGTCCCTGTCCACCCTCTCTCTGATGGTGCTGAGAACGGGAACAGCTGTTTCCAAACTTTGGACAGCTTCATGATTTTTGGGCAGGCTTTTAAAAAAAAAAAAATCAGCCTGCCGGAAAATCATGAATCTGTCCGAAGTTTGGAAACTGCCGCCCTTGCTCTCAACACCTGTCAGCTGTGAAACTGATAGTGTGATTTATTTTAAAGCAGGCCTGCTCAGAAAGATAAAGCCAGTGGGAAATTTCTCTTCCCTGAAACTACCGGGCATGGACATCAAAATTTTTTACCATGGACATTGGTGTTTGTGTACGGACATGTTGCCGACCCCTGGGCAAAACCTGCCTCTCAAGGATTTGCCTTCACAGCCATCAGCGAAAGTGCATCAAGAGAAGGTACCCCACCTAAATGGATTGTTCACTGTATGTCCATCATCTTTCGTAGACATAAGATGCCAACCTACTACTATATTAGCAGAATAGAACATTGTATGTTAAATGCTATAATGTTAAAGCCCTTAGGATATTAACTGTTGCTAGAGATCCATGTAATATACAAACAGTATTTCTCATGCACACATCTTGTTTACCACAAATGAGCTTCTGTATCATACTTTTTAAAAAAGGATAAAGAAATAAAAGATCATGCCAAGGACACAAAGTACCTCAACCAGAATGTCTGCAGTCTCTTAATTGTCTGAACTCAAGTAGTATTTAATCAGCAGCCATTTGCTTGTTAGCCTTAAACGGATGCACAGCTATACTTTCGCAGAAAAATACAGTGTGCTTTACATAGTATAATGCTTCTATCTGTATAAATCCCCTTATCTCTATAACATCCTCCAGCCAAACAACCCTCTGAGAACTCTGCATTCATTGATTTCTGGCCTCTTGTGCATCCCTGATTTCCTTCACCCCATCCATTGGCATCCATGCCTTCAACTGCCTAGGCCCTAAGCTCTGGAATTTCCTCCTGTCTCTCCACCTTGAAGATGCTCCTTAACACCTATCTCTTTGACTAAGCTTCTGATCACCTGTCCTGATATCTCATTATGTGGCGCAGTGTCAAATTTTGTCTGATAAAACTCCTGTGAAGTGCCTTGGGATGTTTTATTAAGTTAAAGGCACTAGAGAAATTCAAATTGCTGACGTTTATTGTTGCATCATCTACAGCACTTTGTGTCAGTTTTCCAGAGCTCTCCAGGAGTCAGGGATTTACAAAGGGCAACCAATCGACTCAAATCTACCGATCAATAATCAACCTTCAGGATGGAAATGAAAGCAAAATACTGTAGATGTTGGAAATCTGAAATAAAAACAAAGTGCTGGAAATACTCAGCAGGTCTGGCAGCATCTCTGGAGATAGAAGCAGAGTTAAGGTTTCAGGTCTGTGACCTTTCATCAGAACTGGCAAAGGTTAGAAATGTAATAGGTTTTAAGCAAGTGAAGCGGGGGTGGGTGGGGGGGGGGGTGGAAAAGAGAACAAAAGGGAAGGTGTGTGATAGGACAGATGGTCAGAGAGATTAACCGACAAGGGGGTCATGGGGAAAAGGCAAAGACAGTGTACTAATAGTGTGGTAAAAGCACCTGATTATTTCCAGCAATTTCTGTTTTTATTTCAGGATGGAGACCCTCCTTTTGGACCACTTGCGTGCAGTGGAGGACATGAGCAGTAGCCTTAAAAGGGTAGGGCACCTCAAACATGTCACCATCTAAGCAACTGTCCATTGGATCACAGGCCAATTGAGTAGTTAAACAAATGTTAGTATAGCACAATACACTTACCTTCAATATAGACCTCAGCGGAAGTAGCGTCTGATCCAAAGCAGTTGGTTGCTGTACAGGTGTATCGACCTGTGTCGTCCTCGAAAGCTTCGGCAATAGCTAAAGTATAGAGATCACCATCCTGGAATATCTGGACGTCTGGGGAGTTTTCAAGCTCTTTACCCTCACAGAACCATCTGTGGATTTAGTCAAATAAAAATGGAGAATTTTATTTCTCTCTTAAACTTTAGATATCTGCCCCCAAAGAAAATCTTTGACAAGTGACTTGGAAGCAAAATCTATACCATGCCCGAGTTTAGACAGCTGACTGAAAGGGCACAGCGCAGCCCTGATTGCTTGGGATGAATTAAGTAGACAACCTTCATCGTACAAATTCCAATTTGAAAAAACTCCAGGCTTACACCTGCTCTTCTCAACTTGACAGAGACCTATTGAATTCTCCACAAGCCACACCCTTCTGTATATTAACAACATGCAAAGGAGGATTGAACTGTAACTAAAGTCAACTTATCTGGTGCTGCCTTCAAAGGAACTGGATGGCAATTAAAATGATTGCAGCAGACGCCTATTGCAGTTACATCACAGAGAAAGGGGTGATTAGATAATAGATGTACCAAAGTACAGTATAGACCAATACAATTAGTTGAAAATGGGCCTAATAGATGCAAACTAGGAGCTAGTGCCAGGGTTCAATGCTAATGTTCCACATTTTTTCATGGGGAGGGGTTGATCTGCCAGTTATCCAAAAGCAAGAGAGGATTCCACAAGTAAAGTTTTCTTCTGTCCGGCATAGATTATGAGCTCTCATCCCACCTGCCTAAGGTCAGAGAAGCTAGACCTGTGTTAGCAAGAGCCAAGTATTAGGACCCAGCTAGTGTGTACAGAGTTATTGCTGGAGCCCTACCAGCTGAGACTGTACATTAGAACCCACCTTAGCTGTTGGAATGGAAGCAGAATAGGAAAGAATGAGCCTTCCCCCCCGATCAATAGGTCAATCCCTCCAAGTCTGGTCAATCAAAAAGTCATTTTTTTCTTAATTCATTTATGGGATGTGGGCATTGCTGGCTAGGCCAGCATTTATTGCCCATCCCTAATCGTCCTTGAACTGTGTGGCTTGCTAGGCCATTTCAGAGGGCATTCCAGAGTCAACCACATTGCTGTGGGTCTGGAGTCACATGTAGGCCAGACCAGGTAAGGACGGCAGATTTCCTTCCCTGAAGGACGTTAGTGAACCAGCTGGGTTTTCACAACAGGCAATGGTTTCATGGTCACCACTAGACTAGCTTTTAATTCCAGATTTTTTTTAATGAATTGAATTCAAACTCCACCCTCTGCCCTGGTGGAATTCGAACCCATGTCCCCCAGAGCATTAGCCAGGGTCTCTGGATTACTAGTCCAGTGACATTACCACTATGCCACCACCTCCCCCAAATTACAGCACAGGCCATTCAGCCCAGCACACCTTGCACCAGTGCTCGGTCTTCAACTGGAACAATCAACTCTAATCCCATTTCCCTGCATTTCTTTAAATATATTGTTCCTTTTTAAATAGAGATCCAATTCCCTCTTAAATGGCATTATAGCCTCTTTCTCAGTAGCCATTTGTGGTGAAGCAAGAAGCCAAAATTGGCTGTTGTACTCCAGAGATTTGAGCACATAATCCAGGCTGACGCTTCCAGTGCAATACTTCAGGAGTGCTGCACTGTCGAAGATGCTGTCTTGCAGATGAGACATTAAACTGCCACGTTTCTGACATTACAACAGTGATTACACTTCACAAGTACTTCATTAGCTGTAAAGCACTTTGAGACATCTGGTGGTCGTGAAAGTCTTTCTTTCTTTTGGTCTATGATTAACATTGCACTGGAATTTACCTTTTTAACAAGGTTGCTGTAGTGTCATCCAAACCAGCCATTTCTGGGGAGAAACATGGGAGGGATATATTTTCACCAAAAATTGAAGCAAAGAAATGTTCTCCAGGACTGCTTCATTTCATGCAGCGCTGAACAGCTAACTAACTTGATGGAAGAGGCACGTGTATTTCTTTTTAATTAAAAAGACCAAAGATTATTCATTATCTCAGCAGTTAAATTTTTTTCGTGTGTGAGCGAACCGTCTCAATCCACAATCCCAAACCCTACTTAGTTGGTTTTGGGAATCCTCTCAGGTTATGGTGACTGTTATAATGTCTGCCAATACAGTTTCCATTAACTACCAAATAATTGTGTCCTTGGCAACAGGTAAACACCTTTCAGGGTCACAGCAGGGCACCGACAACAAGGCACTCCTCTGGATGCTATTTGTCCAATTGAATTTTGTGCTTTTTTTTTTCACCAATTGTATGTAAAGCAGTTCACAGGCAAGGAGTAACATGCCAGCGAGATATGATGATCGGAAATGCACTGGGGAAGCAGATTCAGTGGTAACTTGCAACAGGGAATTGGATGAATCGTTAAAAAAAGAAATGAATCGCGTGGCCACGGGGAAAGAGCGGGGTGGAGCTAATAGGACTGCCCTTTCAAAGAGCCAGCACAGGCACAATGGGTGGAATGGCCTCTTTCCCTGCTTAAGACTCATAACAATGTTGGCACAGAAATGCATATTGTAGTATTATGTCTGATTTATCCATTCAACATTACTGACATCCCTCACCTTGACAAACATTAAAGCGAAGGAAAGCTGTCAAACGTATACTGGTTTATGTGCCTGCTCCATTGAAGGCATCAGAGGGGATTGAAATTCCTCTACTAATGAAAACCAGGAGAATTCCTGCCCATTTCTCTCGGTAATTAGCAACTCAATAACAACTCTCAGAAATCACACGTTTCAAGGCTGCGTGTTGCTGCAATTCCATCAGCCGCTCAATAATTGAAGAGAAAGAACAGACATTGTTAGGAATTTCAGACATTCTGCTTTCTGGATGTGTTGTGTCTCAGGGTTGCTAACCCTCCAGGATTGCCTTGGAACCTCCAGGAATGAAAGATTAATCTCCAGGGCACTGCTGGGAGCATCACACTGGGAGAAAAATCATCAAGGAATTGTTTTTTTTAAATTTTCTTTGAACATTTTTGTTTATAAATATATCAGACATAAGAAAAAAATAGCTATTTTGTTCTCTAACTGCAGACTTCCTTCATTTTTATTTTTGTTTGCTACTTGGAGTGGGAAGATGCTTCTTTTCTGCCATCCTGTATTTTTCCAGCTCAACTCAACCAACCTAGTGGTTTTATGACATGACCTCTGGCCTCCAGCTGCCCTGCCCCCTCCTTAATCTTGCTATTGGTCACCTGATACGTCCGTCGTGGTGGTGCCCCGCCTTCCTACATCATAGCCAAGAACCATCCAATCAGGTCGTCAAACAGCCAGTTCCCCCTCATTGTCAACATTTTACAAATTAATAAATGAAAACATTCAACAAGGACCTTCCTGGTGTGTTGGCAAGCCTCAGTACAATGAAGGTTTCAGGACCTGTACTCCCTCTCATTTTCTCCTGCACACTCTGCAGCTCTCTGGGTTCTGAACACTCACTTCAGTCACCTTAGGTTTCTTTCCCTTAATTCACTTTCCACTTTGCGACCTTCAGTCCTGGAAATGTTTTCTTCACAGCTTTTCCCACCCTGATTCAGATGACCTTTGGATAGTCATCCAACTGACTCACTGCCAGCTTTTCAAAGCAATCAGTTTCCAGAATATTACGCTAATTGCCAGATCCCCTTTGTTCTAATATTTTATTTCATTCTCAGGATCTGACTGTCGCTGGCAAGCTCAACATTTATTGCCCATCCACAGTTTCTTTTGGAAAGGTGGTGGTGAGCTGCCTTCTTGCATAGCGGCAGGCTGTGTGTTGTAGGCAAACCCACCTCCCAACCGTTAAAACTGGTGGTAGCAATTTGGAAGCAGGTTGGGATAGGGCTTTCCATTTTTACAATTCTATCCCTCTCTCCCGCCATCCTGGGAAGGGGTGAAATTCCACCGCCCCCCCACCGCCCAAGCCCCCCATACTTCCAAGTCGGGATGGCGTGTGAATTGGAAGGGACGACAACATTTACTATTTGTCCTCTCTACTCCATCCCTTGTTTTGTTTAGTCCGAGAGAAGGCCTTGGTCACCTTCCCTTTCCAGGTATGAAGGTTGTGTACCTGCTAGTCTTTTCCCCTCAGATGCTGTGTATTTCATACATAGAATTTACAGCACAGAAACAGACCATTCGGCCTGACTGGTCCATGCTCCGCATAAACCTTCTAATCCTTTCTCCCTCATGTGTTTATCTAGCTTCCCCGAATTGTATCTACGCTTTTCACCTCAAATACACCATGTGCTGGTGAGTTCCACATTCTCACCACCATTGTATATATCCTCTCTCATTAACCTAGATGCTCCATTCTCTAGGGTATCCTCATTCTTTGCGAGAAGATTTCCGCTGTGCATTTCAAGCATCAAACCCATTCTTTTCTGGGGTTACTATTTTTATTACACCTCAGAGACAGACAAAATCTTTCAAGAGGAATTGTTTCCAGAATAGTCTGCTGCTGCACCATTCAAAATGTGTCAGCAACAGAATTAAAGACCCCGTATTGTTCTGCATTCCCCAGGCCACCTGTTTCAGTGACTAATGCCTCTACCTTTAGCCTGCAGGTGATGAGATTACAGGTTTAAAGAAGGTAATAGAATAGAGATCATGCAAAGACTTTGTATAAAGGAGGTGTTTAAGGACTTATAAATCACAACAGGTGGTCTCACTGTAGACGGTCGTGGTGTGACTGACTCACTAAGAATGTTGACCACTGAGAAACATAGAAAATAGGAGCAGCAGTAGGCCATTCGGCCCTTCGGGCCAGCTCCGCCATTCATTATGATCACGGCTAATCATCCAACTCAGTAACCTGTTCCTGCTTTCGCCCCATACCCTTTGATCCCTTTCACCCCAAGAGCTATACCTAATTCCATTTTGAAAACATACAATGTTTTGGCCTCAACTGCTTTCTGTAGTAGCAAATTCCACAGGCTCACCACTCTCTGGGTGAAGAAATTTCTCCTCATCTCAATCCTGAAAGGTTTATCCCATATCCTTAGACAATGACCCCTGGTTCTGGACTCCCCCACCATCGGGAACATCCTTCCTGTATCTACCCTGTCAAGTCCTATTAGACTTTTATAGGTTTCTATGAGATTCCCCCCTCACTCTTCTGAACTCCCGCGAATATAATCCTAACCAACTCAATCTCTCCTCAAACGTCAGTCCCACCATCCCAGGAATCAGTCTGGCAAACCTTCGCTGCACTCCCTCTATGGCAAGAACATCCTTCCTCAGATAAGGAGACCAAAACTGCACACAGTGTTCCAGGTGTGGCCTCACCAAGGCCCTGTTTAATTGCAGCATTTTTAACCGCCTGTTGCACCTGCATGCTTACCTTCAGCGACTGGTGTACAAGAACACCCAGGTCTCGCTGCATATTCTCCTCTCTCAGTTTATAGCCATTCAGATAATAATCTGCCTTCCTGTTTTTGCTACCAAAGTGGATAACCTCACATTTATCCACATTATACTGCATCTGAATGCATTAGCCCACTCACTCAACTTGTCCAAATCACCCTGAAGCCTCTCTGCATCCTCCTCACAACTCACCCTCCCACCCAGTTTTGTGTCATCTGCAAATTTGGAGATATTATGTTTAGTTCCCTCATCCAAATCATTAATATATATTGTGAATAGCTGGGGCCCTAGCACCGATCCCTGCGGTACCCCACTAGTCACTGCCTGCCATTCGGAAAAAGAACCATTTAGCCCTACTCTTTGTTTCCTGTCCGCCAACCAATTTTCTATCCATCGCAATACAGTACCCCAAATCCCATGCGCTTTAATTTTACACGCTAAACTCTTATGTGGGACTTAATCGAAAGCCTTCTGAAAGTCCAAATAAACCACATCCACTGGCTCCCTCTCATCAACTCTACCAGTTACATCCTCGAAGAGTTCTAGTAGATTTGTCAAGCACGATTTCTCTTTTGTAAATCCATGCTGACTCTGCCTGATTCTACCACTGTTCTCCAAGTGTGCTGCTATACAATCTTCGATAACGGACTCTGGAATTTTCCCCTCTGTTGCCGTCAGGCTGACTGGTCTATAATTCCCTGCTTTCTCTCTACCTCCCTTTTTAAATAGTGGGGTTACATTAGTTACCTTCCAATCTGTAGGAACTGTTCCAGAGTCTATAGAATCTTGGAAGATGACCACTATTTCTAGGGCCACTTCCTTAAGTACTCTGGGATGCATACCATCAGGCCCTGGGGATTGATTGGCCTTCAATCCCATCAATTTCCCCAACACCATTTCTCTACTAATACTGATTTCTTTCAATTCCTCTCTCTCACTAAGCCCTGTGTTCCCCAACATTTCTGGTATGATATTTGTGTCCTCCTTTGTGAAGACAGAACCAAAGTATGCATTTAGCTGGTCAGCCATTTTTGTTCTCCATAATAAATTCCCATTTCTGACTGTAAAGGACCTACATTTGTCTTCACCAATCTTTGTCTCTTCACATACCTATAGAAACTTTTACAGTCAGTTTTTATGTTCCCCGCAAGCTTACTCTCATACTCTATTTTCCCCTTCTTAAATCAATCCCTTGGTCCTCCTTTGCTGAATTCTAAACTGCTTCCAATCCTTAGGCCTGTTGTTTTTCCTGGCAAATTTATATGCCTCTTCCGTGGATCTAATGCTGTCTCTAATTTTCCTTGCAAGCCATGGTTTGACTACCTTTTCTGTTTTATTTTTGCGCCAGACAGGGATAAACAATTGTTGCAGTTCATCCATGCGCTCTTTAAATGTTTGCCATTGCCTATCCACCGTCATCCCTTTAAGTAACGTTTCCCAATCCGCCATGGCCAACTTGTGCCTCATGCCTTCGTAGTTTCCTTCACTATGATTCAGGACCCTTGTCTCAGAATCAACTACGTCACTCTCCATCTTGATGAAAAATTCTATCATATTATGGTCACTCGTCCCCAAGGGGTCTCGCACCACTAGAATGTCAATTATTCCTCTCTCATTACACAATACTCAGACTAGGATGGCCTGTTCTCCAGCTGGTCTACTCTTGCTTTTTATCTAGTGATTACAATAATTCCACTCCACTCTACCTTCCCGAAGGCATCGGAGAGGCAGCTCCACAACTAATCTTGCCAAGAGTCACTGCTACCGAGAGATGGGCACTGTCTGCCATTGTTTATAGAGGGTGCCTTCATGCCAGAGACTTGCTCATTCTACCCAGTGTGACAAACAAATGACTGTTGAAGTGGCAGAGGCACTCTGTATAATTTTCATCCACACATATACAGGGAGGACAATTCAGAGCCTGCCCTAACCGATGAATCGATCAACTTGGCTGACCTGAGAGCCGTAGAGCCACCACCACCAGCTTATATTTATCTAGTAGCTTTAACATAATAAAATGTCCCAAGGTGCTTGACGTGAGCATTATAAAACAAAGTATGACAGCGAGCCATAAAAGGATGTCAGGTGACTAAAAGCTTGGCCAAAGAGGTAGTTTTATGGAGGGTCTGAAAGGAGGAAAGCGAGGTGGAGAGGTGTAGGGAGGGAATTCCAGAGCTTAGGGTCTCAGCAGCTGAAAGCACAGCCACCAATGGTGAAACGATTAGAATCGGGGATGCACAAGTGGCTAGAATTGGATGAACGCAGATATCTTGGAAGGCTGCAGGGTTGGAGGAGATTACAGAGATAGGGAGGGGCGAGACCATGCAGGAATTTGAAGGCAAGGATGAACATTTTAAAATCAAGATGTTGTTTGAATGGCTGCTGCCTGAAGGAAGGAGAGTTAAACAGGCCGGGACATTCGCTCAACAACGGCCACAACTTGCATTTATATAGCGCCTTTAATGTAGTTAAAAAAATGGCTCAAGGTGCTTCACAAATCTATCAAACAAAATTTGACACTGAGCCATATAAAAATATCCCCAACATAATAGGACAGGTGACCAAAAGCTTGTAGAGAGGTGGAGAGGTGTAGGGAAGGAACTCCACAGCTTCAGGCCTAGTGTGACCACCACTAGTGGGGGAAAGGGAATGGGGATCGTAAAGCCACTGGCTGGGTCATGGTTCACCAGTGGCTAGCAACTGCTCTTCCTTCATGAATGAAGCTAGGTGGGGTGGGGGTGGAGGCGGAGGGTGTTCTGCTAGTCTCTAGCCCCATCTCTGCTGGGAGAGCACTGAAATACATCAGCACAATGGGGTCACCATCGTGCACTGCTGTTTCCAGTTCTCCTCCAATTATACACCTGTGAAGCACCTTGGAAAGTTTTGGTACATTCTAAGTTGCTGTTGTTGTTCGGGGAGAAAGCCAGACAGAAAAAGGAATCTACCCCAATTCAGATTGGTGAGTGAGGTGAAACACCTTTGTGTGGGTATAAGGGGAGTTGCCAGTGGGAAAATTAACTGGGGGAAAGGAGAGGGAAACCTAAACGTGTTGCACTAACTTCAAACATGTCTCCTCCTGCCCAGACACGTGCTGACCCTTGATCATGCAGGACCTCTTCAGTCCTGATCCAATCGTCTGGGTCAAGGATATATAATGACAAGTGGACGTCAAGGAGATGGGGATGAGGACTTTTTTTTTTTTAAAACAGCACAGGTTCTACTACAATGTGCTTCGATTACAACACAAACTTGCAATTAACATCGGACCAGGAGGAGGCGATTGGACCTACTCCACCATTGACCAAGATCATGTGGGAACTTCTATATCAACACATCATACCCCTTGATTCCCTTGGTGACCAAAAATCTATGCATCTCAGTCTTGATTATACGTGACTGAGCAGCCACAGCCCTCTGGGGTAGAGAATTCCAAAAGGTTCACAACTCAGTGAAGAAATTTCTCATCATCTCAGTCCTAAACGGCTGACAGCTTATCTGTGACTATGCCCCCTAGTTCTAGATTCTCCAGCCAGGGGAAAACACCTCCCAGCACCTACCCTGTCAAGCCTTCTAAGAATTTTATATATTTCAATGAGATCACCTCTTAATCTTCTAAACTCCATGGAATATAGGTCCATTCTATTCAATCTCTCCTCTTAGGACAACCCTTATCTCAGAATTTAATCTAATGGACCTTTTTTGTACCCTGTCTAATGCACGTATATCCTTCCTTAGATAAAGGGACCAAAACTGTACACAGTACTCCAGGTGTGGCCTCACCAAAACCTATATAATTTCACCAAGACTTGCTGGCTCTTACACGCCAATCCCCATGCAGTAAAAGCTAACATATCACTTGCCTTCCTAATTGCTTGCTATACCTGCCTCTTAACTTCATGAAATATGACGGACAGGTCAAGACCAGCTGGCCCATCAAGCCTGCCCCACACCACATACTGACTAAGCACTACCCACCCTCCCCGCACACCACCCTCCACCACGCCCTCATTCCACTGCCATGTAATCTCCCGAGAGAAAAACCGCAGCCAATAAGGGGAAAATACTCAAAATTCCTCTCCAACCCCTTCAGGCAATTGAAACCAGTTCAGGTGATCACACGGACTAAGTGTTATCTATAACACCACATACAACAACAACTACAATTTGCATTTATGTAGCCTTTAATTTAGTAAAATATCCTGAGTTGCTGCACAGGAGCATTAACAAAATATGACACCGAACCACATAAGGAGATATTAGGACAGATGGCCAAAGGTTTGGTCAGAGAGGTAGGTTTTAAGGAGCGTCTTGAAAAGGAGAAAAAAGAGAGGTAAAGTAGAAGTTTAGGTATGTGATCTCTGCCCCAGTCAAATACTGGACCAGTTCCCTCTTGAATGCAGAGAGACAGCATTCATTGCACAATTGGATAATGCATTCTAGGGGCTCATTACTCCCTGGAGAAGAACCACTGTCCAACATTCAGTTTATTCCCACTCTTACATAGTTTAAGCTCATGTCCCCTAACATTGTATTCCATCAGTCTGGCCGGAGTTAATCCCAGGTCCCAAGATGTGCAAGAACAGTTTGGCCAAGATCACTTGATAGTTTTACAAAGCTAAAACTGGTGGATTCACACATGCAACAAAATCTTTACAGCTTCTCTTTGGACACCGTGGGCTCCCAGCTTTCATCTTCACAATCGCAATTTGTCCCTCAGGAAAGATAAACCACTCAAATGTCTCATTCAAAGCGATGTTCTTGTATTAGGGAGTTTATGGACAGAATGAAGTGAGAGCCTCACCATTAGACACTCCAAAAATATCTAATGTGGCAAAGCAAGACTTGCATTTATGTAGCACCTTTCACAACCTCAGGACGCCCCAAAGCATTCTAAGACGAATGAAGACTGGTCACTGTTGTAATATTTCAAAAGATATGTGGTTAAAATGAACATTTCTCTTAAAAACATAAGAATTAGGAGCAGGAGTAGGCTATTCAGCCCCTCAACCCCGCTCCACCATTCAATAAGATCATGGCTGATCCTTGACCTCAATTCTACTTTCTTGCTGATTCCCTTCGAGTCCAAAAATCTATCACTCTCAGTCTTGAATATACTCAATAGAATATACTCTTGTTCCATCCAATTTTTTTTTGGTTAAAGCAGTGAAGGCTTACTGAGCCCAACACTGAGGGAGCGGACATGATGACTGATGTTGAACCACCCCTGGGGTTATGACCATATCCAAGTTAATTGCTCATTTAGCATCTTCACGTTCAGATTTGACAACTTTGAACCAGCATCCTAATGATAGCAACACTCAGTGTGAAAGGTCGGACAGAACAGCACAACTCTAAATCAACAGCCTCAAGGCAAGACTTGATGGGGAAGACATGTACGGGAAAAATTGCGTTTACTCAGGAATTGTGGGCAGGGAGTCACTTCCCCTTCCCCATATATTCTGAACACTTGCACTCCTGAGAGTCAGAGTATCATCGTATTGCTATATCCCTCTTTTGGATGAGACTTCAAACTGAGACTTCATCTACCCTCTCAGGTGGACATAAAGGATCCCATAGCATGATTTTGAAGAGTGGGGAGTTCTCCCCAGTATCCTGGCCAATATTTATCCCTCAATCAACATCACAAAAGCAGATGATCTGGTCATCATCACATTACTGTTTGTGGGAGCTTACTGTGCGCAAATTGGCTGCCATATTTCCATACATTACAACAGTGACTACCCTTTAAATGTACTTGATTTGTTGTAAAGATCTTTGGGACATCCTGTGATCATGAAAGGCGCTATCGAAATGCAAGTCTTTCTTGCTACAGATGCCTGTGTTTGTCTATCGTTCCTCCCTTTCCACTTAACACTCAAGTATTTGTAAATGAACAGCCACCGACACCAGCAATACAACCAGCTCTCACCTTGGACTGTGTGCATCACAGAATCCTCCACTCTCTGTAAACCCAGCAAGGTGTCTCTTATAAAAAGGAGCAAGTGGTCCAGATATCCCCTTCGCTTGTCACAGACTTGCAGCGAGCTACGCCAGAGTCCCCCTCTCTCTGTTCCACCACCTGCCTCACTGTGAACTGAAGGGAGCCACAGGATTCAAAGCTTAAAGCTTCAGACACAAACACACATACTGGCAAGCACTCTCTGAGGAGCAGACTGCATGCATTGGGAATGCTTTGTGCAAAGGAAGTGAGAGCGCCTGAGTTTCATTGCAGTCCCCCCCACCTCGCCCCCCCCCACCCCCCCCGGCAGTAGTTACACAGAAGGCAGAAGCCCTGACTGACAGAGAAGGACGAATGTGAAACTGGCTCGGAAACCCAATTGCAAAACTATCTTGGCTGGGACGCCTGTTTTGAATTATTTATTGCTTCGCTCCCCACTGTGCCGATTAATCCATTGTTGTCTCAATTTTTTTAATGCTTTTTTTTCCCTCTTTCGAAAACATTTATATGAACAATAATTCTTGGCAGAGGAGATGCTATTGACTTCTCCACATGGGAAACTGGATTAAAGCTTCTCCAGGATTTTCTTGCTTTCACACATTAGTTGCTAGACTGACAGTTTCATCACACTGTCAGCAAAAACCCTGCATTATAAACATACTGCAAACTAGGCTAAACACCAGGAAATACTCCTGGGTACAACACTTATATTTCAAGCTGGTCATAGAATCTTATTGCATAAAAGGAGGCCATTTGGCACCTCATGTCTGTGCCAGCTTTTTAAAAGAGCTGGCCAATTTAGTTCCACACATAATAGTCTTGGCAGAGTTGCCTTGTTGGCATTCTCATGGGGTGAGAGGGCTCCAAAACAAGCAATGTTGGCACACTGACCAAGGTGACTCCACTTGTGCTCAAACCCTTCAGAGGCCTCGAAACACCCACCACAGGGGCCTAAAATCCCTGTCTCCCTTGCCCCCAAAGAAGTACACATTTATATAGCCCTTTTCACAACCTCAGGACCTCCCCAAAGCATTTTCGCAAATTGGCAGCCATATTTCCTACATTGCAACAATGACGACACTTCAAAAATACTCCATTAGCTTTCCTTAGGTTATTAAAGGTGCCATATAAATGCACGTCTCTTTTTCTTTCCCCAAGTTGGCTGCACTCGAAGCTGAAGAGCCTCGCCTACCTTTTACCATGGTTTGGGTGGGGGTGGGAAGTGGGAAGAGGGAGGAGCAACACACACTCATTGGATGAGAGTTTCCCTGGTCTGGCCACCAGTAATTCAGAGCCAATGTTCCTGTCTCCACTCACTGGGACTACCTGGATTGAGCTCCCAAATTCGACAGTCCGACTCAGAGGCAGGTATACTCTTACCGAGACTGTGATATCTGGGGTTGAATTTTTAAATGGCCACAGAGGTGGGCAGGTCCACACCTTCCTGTCACTGACCTGTGCTGGCATGTACCTACCTCCGGGCCATTTTGGAACATGCTGGTTCTGTTGGGGAGGGGGTTGGGGCAGAAAATGTCTATCCGTCTGCAAGCAGCGGTTAGCAATTAAGCGCCATCATTGGCCTATTGAACCTCCGTTACCCTTCCACTGAGGCCGAACCACAGCCAATTAATGGAGGCAGCATCCTGGTGGCAGACTGGCACAGGGGGTGGGGACAGCCCTCCATCTACCATTTCTGACTCCTCCCCCATTGCAGCGATCACAAGATGGCAACAGGCCACCCTATGGCGGGGCTTTCCCTCCACAGCAACAGTCTGGCAGCCGTGGCCAGTTTTAGCCTCACCTTTTTAAAAGTCTTCAGGAGGGTGCCTCCATCTTGAGGCGCCCTCTGTCTCCCACCTGCATCGGCAGCCCCCACCTCTGACAGTGGGGCTGCCAATCTCTCAGGGCCGGTGCGCCTCCTATTGGCCCTCCAGCCTTGGGAGTCCACCTGCCGGCCTGAATTGGGTGGCGAGCACGCTCCCTGCTCACGAATTGGCCATCCCTTCAAAAGCGGTGCTCAGCGCCAGATGCCGAGGCGAGGTCTCGGAAATGCACCAGGCGTCAGGGTCCGAAAATCTAGCGCCTCATGTCTGAAGTCCAGATATAGACCTCATAGAGCAGTCAACGTACGCCAACAGTACTCACAAACTGACCTCAAGGTGGGTGACTTTATAGCAGCTCAAGGTCGTAGCCTTAGAAAGGGTCAGACAAATCATACAGTTCTGTCTCAGGATCGGAATAATTCATTGTGCGTTACATAGAGCAAGAGTCCTATTCTGACCAAACAGCACACAGTCTGACTTCAACCTGAACAGCACCTAAACAGATTCGCTAGTGCTGTAAAAGACTAAATGTGATCATTGCAATATCTGGAGTTCACCCATTAACAATCCCACACAGAAAGCTGTCTACTGGTGAGCTGCTCACAGTGAATATCTTGCCACAATGAAAGGCAGCCTCGTGGAATGACCTCTGGACCATGGGCTAATTAAATATGAAACTTCATTTCCAAGGTTCTTTCAAGTTTGGAATTTGTCCACATCAATAGGTAACAAAAAGTGAAAGCAGTTCAATCCTTTCCCTCGTGTTTTTATTCCAAATTAAAAATATGAGCAATGTTTGCCTTTCTGAGCTGTTTAATTCCTTCAGTTAACAATGTCTTGCCATAGACTTTCCAAGTCTATATCGACAGTGGGGACTTACCACACCCGCAGACTGAGCCTATGGAAAAATGACAGGAGGGGTGCCTACAATCACCACATATATGCAACAAATTGGCAATGACTGAGCTTCCACAGCCCTCTGGGGTAGAGAATTCCAAAGATTCACCACCCTCTGAGTGAAGAAATTCCTCCTCATCTCAGTCTTAAATGGCTACCTCTTATTCAGAGACTGTGTCCCCTGGTTCTAGACTCAGCAGCCAGGGGAAACATCCTATCTCCATCTACTCTGTCATGCCCTGTAAGAATTTTGTAAGTTTCAATGAGATCACTGCTCATTCTTCGAAACTCTAGAGAATACAGGCCCAGTCTCCTCAATCTCTCCTCATAAGCCAATCAAAGAACAAAGAACAAAGAAAATTACAGCACAGGAACAGGCCCTTCGGCCCTCCAAGCCTGCGCCGATCCAGATCCTCTATCTAAACCGGTCGCCTATTTTCTAAGGGTCTGTATCTCTTTACTTCCTGCCCATTCATGTATCTGTCTAGATACATCTTAAAAGCCGCTATCGTGCCCGCGTCTACCACCTCCGCTGGCAACGCGTTCCAGGCACCCACCACCCTCTGCGTAAAGAACTTTCCACGCATATCCCCCCTAAACCTTTCCCCTAAAGAACAAAGAATCCCACCATCCCAGGGATCAGTCTGGTGAACCTCCACTACATTCCCTCGATGGCAAGTATATCCTTCCTCAGATGAGGTGACCAAAACTGTATACAATACTCCAGGTGCAGTCTCACCAATACTTCTTGTTACACACTGTTAACAGCACACGTTCAGAATCCTAGTAGTATCATCAATTTATTGCACCTTAAAGCATCCCAAAGTGCTTCACAAGCGCAATTATCAAACAATAATCTGACACCGAGCCGCAATAGGTGATAGATATTGGCATCTGTCCGAGAGCATCTTAGAGGACAGAGAGGTAGAGAGGTGGAAAGGTTTAGGGACAGATAAGCAATAGACGGATAGGCTGAGATGGAGTAGGATGGGAGAAGGCTCCTGTGGAGCATAAACACTGACAACCAACCAAATGGCCTGTTCTGAGCAGTAAATTTGTCATTTTATATACTTTATGTAAAAAAATTCTAATTTCCACCTTTATGAGAATATCATGTTGGGCAAGAATTTCCATTATTTCCATTGAAATCATTCATTTTACACTATCGATCACACAATCAAAATCTACCCCTGCATTTCCTGAAGGTATTGGGCGGGATTTTAATGATGACAACAAAGTCTCAGCGTTGGGCCATAAAGCAGGCGGTGTAAGCATATGTGTACCGGGGGTGGAGTGTGGGGTGGGGGGTTGCTCAAGTGACAAAAGCAATGTTGTTGGGACCATCCCATTAACGAATGGCAGGCGGCCGAGCTGGCCAATTAAAGGAAGGTGGGTGGGCCTTCCACCTTACCAGCCCAATCAGAGGGCTGGCAGCTCTCCAGCCTCAGCACAGCCACTGAGAGAAGTGGTCGCTGCTGAGGCGAGGAGAACGCAAGGGTGCCTCTATTTTGAGGTGCCCTCACAGGGGTGGCAGAGATTTGTCTTTTTTGCCAGGGAGGCAGACCCCAGCCTTTGCCTCTGGCTCTGGCTCCAATTTGCCCAACTCCCCCCTCAGGAAGGCCACCCCCCCCTGCAGTTGGCAGCCTCCCCTCGCAGCAAGGAGTGGGAGGGGCGTTCTGCTGTCAGGCCAGGAAAATGGTCCTTAATTGGGCTTTTAGTTATTCAAACTGGCTGTCCGCCTCCGATCAGCAGGCAGCTGTGCCACTGCCGTTCTCGCCCCTGGGAAAGTTTCCCAGCAGCGTGACTGCGTCAGGGAGTCATCCTGAAGCAGCTCCCTGGTATTTTACTGACCCACCTGCTACCTACCCTATTGTCCCTGGGCTGGTAAAATCCTGGCCTATATTTCCACTTACTAACCTCACTGAAAATTTAGTACGCGAGATGTGATGATTCACAAAACTTTCACTTTCTTATCCTAGATTCTGGAACAGTAACAGAATGGCCCTCTTTCTGTGTTGCAAATCTTTCTAAGTTTCTATTCCCTGTTCAAAGAGTTCCTTGCACAATACTGACCGATGAAACAAGTCCCAATGTCTCCTTTAGAAAATAAGGAAATCAAAGTTCAAAGTCTCTGCTTAACAGTTAGCAAGTGCACAATGGTTGAGTGGAGTTCTGAGCACCACACCTTCGGGAGAATATATTGGCCTTGGAGGGAATGCAGCGTATATTTCCCAGGATGATACCTGGATGCCAAGGGTTAAATTACGAGGAGTGATTACACAAACTAAGGATGTATTCCCTGGAATTTAGAATGTTAAGGGCGATTCGATCTAAGTTTTCAAATTATTAAGGGGAACTGATAGACAGAAACTACCTACCCTATTTCAGTTGTTGGGGAGACTGGGACCAGGGGGCATAGTTGAAAAATTAGAGGCAGACCTTTCAGGAGTGAAATCAGGAAACAGTTCTACACACAAAAGGGTGGTAGAAGTTCGGAATTCTCCTCCGCAAACGGATTCTAGATCAATTGTTAATTTTAAATCTGAGATTAATAGATTTTTGTTAACCAAAGGCACTTAGGGATATGGGGCAAAGGTGGGAATATGGTTAGGTCACAGCTCAGCCGTGATCTTATTGACTCGCAGAACAAATGTAGTGGCTGCGGAATCCTTAACATCCGCCGAAGAGGTCCTCAGTTTAACGTCTCTCCAAAAGACAGCAACCAACAGGGCAACACTCTGTAGGAAACTGTTGTGTGTTTGCCTTTAAGAGTAATGTACCTTTAAGATCTTAGTATGCTAATGAGCCAAGTACCAGGATGTAGTCATGCCAGTCCCACTCTGTACTGTAACACCAGAGGCAAGACCTGTAAATAGATAGCTCTGTACTGTATATAGTTGTTTGAAGATCTCAAACAGGTTTGTTCAAGAGCTACTACCTGAACTCCACACATCTCATTAATGTTGCATCAGGGGCTAAAAGGCCGACTCCTGCTCCTATGAATTTATATTTAGTTCTCTCCTCTTCCAATTTAACAAACCAAATGGTCAAATTTGTAGCTTAAAAGTTCCCGGTGAACATCTTTACCTGATTGCCGTGTGTATCAGGAATTCCGGTTGGGAGGCCAGTACCTTTTCCCATGGCCCTGCAACGTTCTCTCCTTCAACTATTTATCCAATTCCCTTTTGAACATTAGGATTGTATCTGCTTCCACTGCCCTTTTTGAGCAGAGCATTCCAGATCATGAAAAGAATTCTCCTCATCTCTCCGCACTGGCCCCCAGTTCTTTTGCCAATTATCTTAAGCCTTTGTCGTCTGGATACTAATCCTCCTGTCATTTAGCTCTCTGGGCCTGTTCCGTAATGTCGGGAATTGTGAGACAAAGGCCATGGTCCACCTAGTTTGCCCTTTAACCCTCCTGGTGGTCACCGATATAACAAATTACTGTATCAGATGACTGAAGTTTTAACAAAGTTATCAAGTGGTTTATACTTTAAGAAATGATTTAATAGTTTCTGCGATGAGAAGCTTCTTTATATTGTCTGTTACAAAATAAATGAGATGCATGGAGTTCGGGTAGTTGAAGATCTCAAACATGTTTATTAAACACCTAACAACTATACACAGTACAGAAATATCTATTTACAGGTCTTGCCTCTTGTGTTACAATACAGAGTGGGACTGGCCTGTTGTCACATGACTACATCCTGGTACTTGGCTTATTAGCATACTAAGATCTTAAAAGGTACATTACTCTTAAAGGCAATCACAAAACAGTTTCCTACATACCCTGTCAGTTGCTGTCTTTTGGAGAGACATTTAACATCCGCCTAAGAGGTCCTCAGTTTAAGATTCCGCAGACACTACATTTGAAGAGCAGGAGAATTCTCCTTGGTGTCCTGGCCAATGCTTATCCCTCATACAACATCGCAAAAACAGATTGTTTGGTCATTATCACACTGCTGTTTGTGGGAGCTTGCTGTGTGCAATTGGTTGCCACAATTTCTACATTACAACAGTGACTACACTTCAAAAGTACTTCATTGGTAGTAAAGCGCTCTGGGATGTCCTGAGGTTGTGAAAGGCGCTATATAAACATAGGTTCTTTCTTTTTCGTTTATATTTAATATTATGCTAATGAACACTGCAAAGTGGTCGCATTACCCTGTGGTGTGAGGCTCCACCTAGTGGTTTATCTGTCCAATGCCTGACCTCGCGGTGAATGCTGGAAAGTGGGTAGAAATACTGGTTTCTACAGGTGCGAAACGAAAATAGAAAGTGCTGGAAACATTCAGCAGGTGAGTCAGCATTTGCAGAGAGAGAAAAACCGAGTTAGCATTTCAGGAATTGACCCTTCATCAAGCGGGACCTGAACGTGATGCATCAACTTGACTGACCCAACATTTTCTGTGTTTTGGTTGAGGTGAATGTGTTCCGCTGGTTAAATCAAGGCCTGAACCACTGGAAAACAATAGCTTTGACAGGACTGAAACTGGGAGCTCCTGGTGGTTGCCCAAGTTGCGCCTGGCAGCCAGCTAAACCACACGGTCACGCGTACAGGTAAAAGCAGCTTTTTGGTCCTTTAATGAGGTAAATCCTTCACAGAAATCGGGCAGCAATGGTTGGTGTGACAGGTGTTAGGCCTACCTCACTCACCATCCTGCAGCAGCCGCAGCAGCTCTCTACGAAAAGCAAGCATTTTTTTTTTTAAAAAGAGATATCATTTGCCGATGACACAAAACTTGGAAGCATTGTAAACTGTGAAGAGGATAGTGATAGGCTTGAAGAGGACATAGAGAGGCTGGTGGAATGAGCAGACATTGGGCAGATGAAGTGTGAAGTGATTCATTTTGGTCGGAGGAACAAGGAGAGGCAATATAAAACAAAGGATACAATTCTAAAGGGGGTGCAGGAGCAGAGGGACCTAGGGGTATATGTGCACAAATCATTGAAAGTGGCAGGGCAGGTTGAGAAAGCGGTCAATAAAAGGCATATTGGATCTGGGCTTTGTAAATATAGAGACAGAGTACAAAAGCAAGGAAGTTATGTGGACCTTTATAAAACTGGTTCAGCCTCAACTGGATTCTGGACACCACACTTTAAGAAGGATGTGAAAGCATTAAAGAGGGTGCAGAAAAGATTTAAGAGAATAGTTCCAGGGATGAAGAACTTCAGTTTCATGGATAGAATGGAGAAGCTGGAGTTGTTCTCCTTAGCGTCAGAGTCATTGACTGCACAGAAGGAGGCCATTCGACCCATCGAGTCCATGTTGGCTCTCCATGGAGCTATACTGTCTCCCACTCCCCAGCTCGATCCCTGTAGCCCTGCAAAGTCTATTTCTCTCAGGTGACCATCCAACTTCCTTTTGAGTCATTGATCGTCTCCGCTTCCAGCACCCTTGTGGGCAGCGAGTTCCAGGTCGTTACCATCCGCTGCGTAAAAAGGTGCTTCATGTTCTCCCTGCATAGTTTGCCCAAAACTTTCCATCTGTCCCCCACCCCCCCACCCCGTCCTTGTATCCTCAGCCAATAGAAACAGTTTTTCCTCATATAATTTATCTAAGCCTGTCATAATCTTGTACACCTCTATTAAATCTCCCCTCAATTTCCTTTGTTCTGAGAACAAACTCAGTTTTTCCAACCTAGCCTTGTAACCAAAATTCCCCATCACTGGAAATCTCTTCTGTACCCTTTCAAGGGCCCTCACATCCTCCCTAAAGTGTGGTGACTAGAACTAGATACAATACTCTAGTTGGGGCCTAACCAAAACTTTATAAAAGGTTCAGCATAACTTCGCTGCTTTTGTACTCAATACGTCTATTTATGAAGTCGAAAGATCCCATGCGCTTTACTAACCACTCTCTCAATATGTTCTGCCACCTTCAAAGATCGATGCATATGAACTCCCAGGTCCCTCTATTCCTGCACACTCTTTAGAACTGTGCCATTAAAGTCTATATTGCCTCTCCCTAATCCTTCTGCCAAAATGCATCACCTCACACTTGTCAGTATTAAATTCCATCTGCTACCTCTCTGCCCATTCTGCTAGCCGATCTATGTCATGTTGCAGGCAGTTCACATCATCCTCACCGTTTGCTTCATCTCTAAGTTTGGTGTCATCAGCAAATTTTGAGATTCTACTCTGTATTCCAAGGCATTTATATATAGCAAAAAAAGCAGTGGTCCCAGCACTGACCCTTGGGGAACACTACTGTCTACCATCCTCCACTCGGAAAAGCAACCATTTACTATGACTCACTGTTTTCTGTCCTTAAGCCAATTTTTTTATCCAACTGGACACTGACTGTTCTATCCAATGAGTCTCAATTTCGTTAACCAGCCTTTTATATGGTACCTTATCAAACGCTTTCTTAAAATCTACATAGACAACATCTACCACATTCCCGTCTTCAACCTTGTCTGAATTTTCTGATGAAGTAACAATTAGATTAGTCAAGCATGATTTGCTTTTTACAAGAAAAGAGAAGGTTGAGAGGAAATTTGATGGAGATGTTCAAAATGATGAGGTGTCTGGACAGAGTAGATAGGGAGATACTGTTCCCATTGGAAGGGTTGAGAACCAGAGGGCATAGATTCAAAGGTGATTGGCAAAAAAAAAAAAAAATCAAAGGGCACATGAGGAGAAATTTATTTTATGCAGCGAGTTGTTAAAATCTGGAATCCACTGCCTAAGAGTGTGATGGAGGCAGATTCAATCATGACTTTCAAAAAAAATTCGCTAATTACTGAAAAAGAAAAACAAAAGTTGCAGGGCTACTGAGAAAAGGCAGGGGAGTGGGTCTAGTGAGTTGCTCTTGCAGAGAGCCGGCATGGACACGATGGGCTGAATGGCCTCCTTCTGGCTGTAACCATTCTAGGATATCCTATTAGGCCCACTCCCCTGCTCTTTCCTCATAGTCCTTCAAATTTCCTGCCTCTCCTCCTCCCCATCAAGTATTTACCCAAATCTCTTTGAGTTATTATTGATTCTGCTTCCACTACCCTTTCGGGCAGTGCATTCCCGATCATAACAATTCGCTCTGTATTAAAGGTCTTCTCATCTCCCCTCTTTTTTTTGCCAATTATTTTAAATCGGTGTTCTCTGGTTACTGGCCCTCCTGCCAGTGCAAACAGTTTCTCCTCATCAACTCCATCAAAACCTTTTCTAACTATGTGGACAGCAGGTGCTGGGCAGGATCGAGCTCCTCCTCTGTGACTACTCTCATGGCTGGAAAGCTTGCTGGCCCGCTCTGTCTGTGCTCAGACGTGAAGGAGGCTCACTTGGGAAAGGGAGACTGACACCTGTGCAATGACCTTCGAGTGAGGAAGGAGAACTGGAAGCAATGGGGAGGCGGGGGGAGGGGTGAGCAGCTGGTCAGAAAGAGAAAGACCAAAAGTGATCCTCACAGGATATTTATGGAAATGCAAATTAAGTTGCTTGTGAACCTGCTCAACTCCTAATCTCAATAGACCTCAAAGTGGACCACAAAGGGTTAATTCGAGGCGTAGTGCATCAGTGCGACTCAAATTTCCTCTTTCAGATTATAGTGTCAGCTGGGTAGCATTCTCGACTCAGAATTAGAAGGTTCTGGCTTCTCACTCCAGAGTCTTAAGCACAAAAACCTAGGCTGACACTCCGGTGTGGTACTGAAAGAGTGCTGCAGTGTCAGAGGTGCCATTTTTCTGATGAGATGTTAAACCAAGGCTCCATCTTTTCTCTCAGATGGACGCAAGATATCCCATGGCCACTATTCCTAAAGAGGGGAGTCCTCCCCAGCATCCTGGCCAATATTTATCCCTCAATCACCATCACAAAAACAAATTATCTGGTCATTATCACATTGCAGTTTGAGAGAGTTTGCTGTGTGCAAATTGGCTGCAACGTATCCTCCATTACAACACTGACTACACTTCAAAATCTTCATTGGCTGCAAAGGGTTTTGGGACATCATATGGCCGTAATGCTTCTGTGCTTTTTTTTTTAAATAAAAAGGGAGAGAGGTGTTACAGCAGTATTGCAATATTTTTTTTTATTCATTCATAGGATGTGGGTGTCGCTGGCTAGGCCATCCCTAATTGCCCTTGAGAAGATGGTGGTGAGCTGCGTTCTTGAACTGCTGCAGTTCTTTGGGTGTAGTTACACCCAGTGCTGTTAGGAAGGGAGTTCCAGGATTTTGACCCAGCGACAGTGAAGGAACGGTGATATAGTTCCAAGTCAGGATGGTGTGCGGCTTGGACGGGAACTTGCAGGTGGCGGTGTTCTCATGTATCGGATGCCCTTGTCTTTCTAGGTGGTAGAGGTCGCGGGTTTGGAAGGTGCTGTCTAAGGATCCTTGGTTTATCTTGGTAGATGGTACACACTGCTGCCACTGTGCGTCAGTGGCGGAAGGAGTGAATGTTTGTAGATGATGTGCCAATCCAGCGGGCTGCTTTGTCCTGGATGGTGTCAAGCTTCTTGAGAGTTGTTGGAGCTTCACCCATCCAGGCAAGTGGAGAGTATCCCATCACACTCCTGACTTGTGCCTTGTAGATGGTGGACAGGCTTTGGGGAGTCAGGAGGTGAGTTACACGCCGCAGGATTCCTAGCCTCTGACCTGCTCTTGCAGCCACAGTATTTGTATGGCTACTCCAGTTCAGTTTCTGGTCAATGGTAGCCCCTAGGATGTTGATAGTGGGGGACTCAGCGATGGTAATGCCATTGAATGTCAAGGGGAGATGGGTAAATTATCTCTTGTTGGAGATGGCCATTGCCTGGCACTTGTGTGGCGCAAATGTTAATTGCCACTTATCAGCCCAAGCCAGGATATTGTCCAGGTCTTGCTGCATTTCTACACAGACTGCTTCAGTATTTGAGGAGTCACGAATAGTGCTGAATATTATGCAATCAGCGACCATCCCCACTTCTGATCTTATGATTGAAGGAAGGTCATTGATGAAGCAGCTGAAGATGGTTGGGCCTAGGACAGTACCCTGAGGAACTCCTGCAGTGATGTCCTGGAGCTCAGATGATTGACCTCCAACAACCACAGCCATCTTACTTTGCGCTAGGTATGACTCCAACCAGCAGAAAGTTTTCCCCTTGATTCCCATTGACTCCAGTTTTGCTCGGGCTCCTTGATGCCATACTCGGTCAAATGCTGCCTTGATGTCAAGGGCAGCCAATCTCACCTCACCTCTTGAGTTTAGCTCTTTTGTCCATGTTTGAACCATGGCTGTAATGAGGTCAGAAGCTGAGTGGCCCTGGCAGAACCCAAACTGAGCGTCACTGAGCAGGTTATTGCTAAGCAAGTGCTGCTTGATGGCACTGTTGATGACACCTTCCATCACTTTACTGATGATTGAGAGTAGGCTGATGGGACGGTAATTGGCCGGGTTGGACTTGTCCTGCTTTTTGTGTACAGGACATACCTGGGCAATTTTCCACATTGCAGGGTAGATGTCAGTGTTGTAGCTGTACTGGAACAGCTTGGCTAGGGGTGTGGCAAATTCTGGAGCACAGGTCTTCAGTACTACTGCCGGAATATTGTCAGGACCCATAGCCTTTTCAGTATCCAGCGCCTTCAGTCGTTTCTTGAAATCACGGGGAGTGAATCGAACTGGCATCTGTAATGCTGGAGACTTCAGGAGGAGGCGGAGATGGATCATCAACTCGGCACTTCTGGCTGAAGATTGTTCTAAATGCTTCAGCCTTATCTTTCGCACTGATGTGCTGGGCTCCCCCATCATCGAGGATGGGGATATTTCTGGAGCCACCTCCTCCAGTTAGTTGTTTAATTGTCCACCACCATTCACTACTGGATGTGGCAGGACTGCAGAGCTTGGATCTGATCCGTTGGTTATGGGATCGCTTAGCTCTGTCTATCGCATGCTGCTTATGCTGTTTGGCATGCAATTAGTCCTGGGTTGTAGCTTCACCAGGTTGACACCTCATTTTGAGGTATGCCTGGTGCTGCTCCTGGCATGCTCTCCTGCACTCTTCATTGAACCAGGGTTGGTCTCCTGGCTTGATGGTAATGGCAGAGTGCGGGATATGCCGGGCCATGAGGTTACAGATTGTGGTAGAGTACAATTCTGCTGTTGCTGACGGCCCACAGCACCTCATGGATGCCCAGATTTGCATTGCTAGATCTGGTCTAAATCTATCCCATTTAGCACGATGATAGTGCCACACAACACGATGGATGGTATCCTCAATGTGAAGGCAGGACTTCATCTCCACAACGACTGTGCGGTGGTCACTCCTACCAATACAGTCATGGACAGAAGCATCTGCAGCAGGCAGATTGGTGAGGACATGGTCAAGTATGTTTTTCCCTCTTGTTGGTTTTCTGACCACCTGCCGTAGACAGCTATGTCTTTTAGGACTCGGCCAGCTCAGTCAGTAATGGTGCTACCGAGCCACTCTTGGTGATGGACATTGAAGTCCCCCATCCAGAGTACATTCTGTGCCCTTGCCACCCTCAGTGCTTCCTCCAAGTGGTGTTCAACATGGAGGTGTACTGAGTCATCAGCTGAGGGAGGGCAGTAGGTGGTGATCAGTAGGAGGTTACCTTGCCCAATATTAAGTGCGCAGGTTGATTGAAGGACTCCCAGCAGTCTTATCCTCTAAATCAAGCTACTGTACTTGGCTTCAATTCCAAACTGCTCCAATTCATCCATCATCACGCCACCATCAGATAATTCCTGCAGTTATTATTTCAACTCATTTGTATCAATCAAATCAGCAACATTTTTCCTAAATGAGATGGACATGGAAACTATAGACAGAATGTAAGCATTCTGAACTGTATGTAAATTTAACAAGCATTACTAAGCCTTTGTGGCATTGTGCCCAAAATCGGCCTGTTTCCATTTTAACTTTGTCCTAATTTCCCAAATGTTATCATTTTTCGCTCTACATCACGATCAGGAAAGACAGAACAGGCTGAGGTATTCCCTCCAGAAAAAAAAGAGAAGGCCGAGGGGATGACCTGATAGAAGTCTAAGTTCAAAAAGGGGTCCGATAGACATGGGGGAAATGTTCCCACTTGCGGGTGGGACCAAAACTAGGGGCCATAAACAGAAGACACAGCCTCGAATAAATCCAACAGGGAATTCAAGAGGAACTTCTTTACCCGGAGAGCGATTAGAATGTGGAACTCCCTACCACAAGACGTAATTGAGGCGAATAGTATAGATACATTTAAGGGGAAACTAGATAAACACATGAGGGAGAAAGGAATCGAAGGGTATGTTGATGGAGTTATGGTGGGAGGAGGATGGAGTGGAACATAAATGGCTGCACGGAACTGTAGGGCTGAATGGCTTGCTTCGGTGTTGTAAATTCTATGCAATCCATTTAATCTCTCCAGGTTGCAAAACAGATTGAGAGGAATTATCTGTCATGTCACATGGATAATACTGTCTCTCAGTATAGCACAAGTCAGGGGTGTGATGGAATACCCTCCCTTTGCCTGGATGGGTGCAGCTCCAACAACACTCAAGCAGCTCGACACCATCCAGGACAAAGCAGCCCACTTGATTGGAACCCCATCCACAAGCATTCACTCCCTTCACCACTGACGCACAGTGGCAGCAGTGTGTACCATCTACAAGATGCACTGCAGCAACGCACCAAGACCTCTTAAACAGCACCTTCCAAACCAACAACCTCTACCAACTAGAAGGACAAGGGCAGCAGATGCATGGGAACACCACCACCTGCAAGATCTCCTCCAAGTCACACACCATCCTGACTTGGAACTATATCGCCATTCCTTCACAGTCAGTGGGTCAAAATCCTGGAACTCCCTTCCTAACAGCATTGTGGGTATAACTACACCCCTAGAACTGTAGCAGTTCACGCAGGCAGCTCACCACCATCTTCTCAAGGGCAATTAGGGATGGGAAATAAATGTTGGCCTCGCCAGCGACGCCCACATCTCAAAAAAGTCAATCTTTCAAAAAGATGTGTAGAAACGCTGTAAAATAATGAACCATAGAAGTTTACACCATCGAGAAAGCCATTCAGCCCATCATGCCTATCCTAGATCTTCGCATGAGTAATTGAAAACTAACCTGGCTGCCCCATAGTTTCCATGTCGCCTGTGTTATCCTTTGCTTCTAATGTTGACCCAATTTTTCTTTCGACTCTGGAGTGGTGACTGCTTCAAGTCCACTGTGGCAAAGCATTTCACTCTCGAACAACTTGCTGCCTCAGAATTCTCTCCTCACTCTCAGTGAGGGATTTAAATTGATGGCCCCTCTTCACTGATTCACGTATTGGAGAAAACTGTCTTGGAGTAACTCCTCCTGTGTTGAGAAGCTACCTCATGTCCTCTGAGTCTCTTTGATCACAGCTACCTCCACTACAGACAGATACTGACTCAAGTTAAAGTGCCTTAGGACATATCACTCTGGCAGAGAAACTATGCAACTACAGGTTGTAGTAAATTATAATGCAACATTTTCAACAGCTTTCCATTTCGCCGTGAGGGGTGTTTTTATTAAACAGAACTGCGCTATTTAAGTGACGAGAACATTTTTCAGACATGCACAAGGTATAGTAGGATGACAAAACTAATTCTGAGGGGGTGCTGAATTATTGGAAGCAGAATCGTCCAAGCTCACAGCACAGGAGGCCATTTGGCCATCATGCCTGTGCGAACTCCTGGAAAGCATCGTCACACTTAGTCCCACGCCCCTTGTCTGTAACCCTGTAAGTTCCTCATCCTAAACTAACTGCCCAACACCCTTTTAAAATTACTTATGAAATCAGCTTTCACCATCTTTTCAGGTACAGCATCCCAGCTCCTGACAAATCGGAGTGCTGATTTTGGGTGAGACGTTAAACCTAGGCTCTGTCTTGCCTGCTTAAAAGGAGAAGATAGATCCCATGTCACTATTATAACAGTGTCCTGGACAAAATTTAATTGTCAAGTAACATCACCAATAAATATTGTGACAATCAGGTGAGGAGGGGTCCCTCTCCTTGCTTGACCGCGACAGGGTTGATTTCTTTTAAACAGTGAATGTACACGCACACACAAATGATAGACTTGGATGTTTTGCTGCCCGCAGCCAGGGTTCAAAACTTAGTTATCTGGAGAGAGAGAGACACAACCCCACTCGGGTTCTGCACTCGTTAGCTCAGATGCTTGTCTGTCAAATGAAACTCCAAGTTTTCACACAGACTGGGGAGTCTCTCACATGAATCTCCCAGTGTATTCTCTTTTGTACGTTAATGAGATCCAAGTCGAAGGATTCCAATCTCTCTCAGGTCTTGTTTCAAAGCCTGGAGGTTTGTCTCCACTAGTGTTAATGTTCTAAGACGGCTTTGAATGGCTTACTCACGAAAGAGATACCAGCTCGCTCATTCAAACTGCTCAAGCCATTGTTCTGGATGAGGTCTATTCAGACATGTGTTTCCACCTGAATACCTTGGAATGTGAGGTATTTCAATTTCAATGCAAAATTGCAGTGGCCAATTTAGCTGTTTTTTTTTGAAAAGTTGAATTTAGCTTTCTAACCAATGAATTAAAAATTCAGCATGACAACAGACTGACCGGCCTTTCATTAATTTGTTGAAATGCAATCAACAGGAAATTGCATTGAGCGTGCTCACAATTTATGGATAGGCGGTTGTGGTGGGAAAGAAAGTTTAGAATTGTGCCTATCATGACATCAGGACGTCCCAAAGCACTTCATAGCCAATAATGTGGTTACTATTGTAATACAGGAAAGCAGTAACTAGTTTGTACACAGCAAGCTCCCACAAAATGATCAGGTAATCTACTTTTAATGATGTTGGTTGAGGGATAAATATTGGTCAGGACACTGGGGAGAACTCCTTGGCTCTTCTTCAAACAGCATGATGGGATTTTCTGCAATCACCCAAGAGGGCAGATGGGGTCTCAGTTTAATGTTTCCTCCGAAAGGCAGATCCTCAGACAATGCAGTGCCCCCTCAGTATGACACTGGATTGCCAACCTAGTTTATGGATTCAAGTCCCCGAGTAGGGATTAAACCCACCTTCTGGCTCAGAGACAAGAATGCTATCCACAGAACTATGGATGACACATTTACCCTGTGCTTATTGGCGGGTGGCATCGTACAGCATACTTGCTTTGTTGGACACACTCCTTCACCCGAAAATATTTGCGCCGTCACATTATGGATGTGCGAATTGATCATGGTGCGATGAGGGCAATGGGGCACCGGACACCTCAATGAATGATGGGGTCAACAATTTCCCTCTTTAACCAATAAAATTTAAGGATAAGGAGAGAACCAAGGGAATAATGGAGGAGGAAATAGGGTGAATTAGTGTCAAGTTAGATAGTGGGGGGGGGGGGGTGGTGGGGGGAGCGGGGAGAGATAGGGAGAGGGCGAGGGGAATAGCGAATGTAACTCCACTATTCAAGAAAGGAGGAAGACAGAAAGCAGGAAACTACAGGCCTGTTAGATTTACATCTGTCATTGGGAAAATGCTGGAATCTATTCTGAAGGAGGTTATAGCAGGTCATTTAGAAAATCTCAAAGCAATCAGGCAGAGTCAACATGGTTTTGTGAAAGTTAAATAGTGTTTAACTAATTTATTAGGAGTTCTTTGAAGAAGTAACAAGCAATGTGGATAAAGGGGAACCTGTGGATGTGGAGTACTTGGATTTCCAGAAGGCATTTGACAAGCTGCCACATCAAAGGTTACTAAACAAAATAAGAGCTCATAGCGTAGGGAGTAACATATTAACATGGATTGCTTAGCTAACAGGAAACCGAGGGTAGGCATAAATGGGTCGTTTCAAGTTGGCAATGTGTAACTAGTGGAGTGCCACAGGGATCAGTGCTGGGGCCTCAACTATTTACCATCTGGATCAATGACTTGGATGAAGGGACAGAATGTATCGTTGCTAAATTTGCTGATGACACAAAGATAGGTAGGGGTGTAATTTGTGAAGAGGGCATAAAGAGTCTGCAAAAGGATATCGATAAGTTAAGTGAGTGGGCAAAGGTTTGGCAGGTGGAGTATAATTTGGGAAAGTGTGAACTTGTCCACTTTGGCCAGAAGAATAGAAAAGCAACATATTTAAATGGAGAGAGATTGCAGAACTTGGAGATTCAGAGGGATCTGGGTGTCCTAGCACACAAAACAGAAAAGGTTAGTATGCACGTACAGCAAGTGATTAAGGCGGCAAATGCAATGTTGTCATTTATTGCCAGGGCAATGGAATATAAAAGTAAAGATGTTTTGCTATAGTTGTACAGGGCATTGGTGAGACCACATTTAAATGCTGTGTACAGTTTTGGTCTCCTTACTTAAGAAAGGCTATAAATTGCATTAGAAGCAGTTCAGAGAAGGTTCACGCGACGGATTCCTGGGATGAGGGGAATATCTTATGATGACAGATTGGAGTTTAGAAGGACGAGAGGTGATCTCATTGAAACATATAAGATCCTGAAGAGACATGACAGGGTGGATGTTGAAAGGATGTTTCCCCTTGTGGTAGAGACTAAAACGAGGGGGCACAGTTTAAAAATAAGGGGTCTCCCATTTAAGACAGATGAGGAGAATTTTTTTTCTGTGAGGTTTGAGAGTTTGTCGAACTCTCTTCCCTGGAGAGCAATGGAGGCAGAGTCATTGAATGTTTTTAAGGCAGAGGCAGACAGATTCCTGACAAACAAGGGAGTCAAAGGGAGTAGACAGGAAAGTGTGGTTGAGTCCACAAACAGATCAGGCATGATCTTATAGAATGGTGGAGAAGGCTCAAGGGGCAGAATAGCCTACTCCTGCTTCTATGTTCTTTTGTTTGTACGGCTCCATATAAAAACTCATTCTTTCCTTGCCTGCCTGAAAGTTGAGGAAAGGCACCTTGGGATGATCGCAACATGGTGAAAGGAGGGTGAAGGGGTAACGGGTGTATATTTTGGAGCTGAAGAATGCTGGGCGAGCCCACTGATATTAGCAACAACTGCAGCTGGAACAACAAAGTTGGTGATTACAACCTCTCAACGACTGGTAACACTGAACATCCCACAGGCACCTCTGTGACCTGAACTATGACATCGCATTGTAAGCAAAGGCAGATCCTACAGCACTGGGGCACAGCCCAGGCAGAAGCCACTTCTATTTGAAGGCATGGTAAATATTGGACATGTTCGCTCACACCCAGCTTGTGTGCTGGTTTACTACTAGCAACATTGCTGTAGGGAAGACAAATATTGTCTCTGTTGGAAACTCATGCAAAAGGTAGCCACCTGAGTAGACAAAGATTTGAGCCTATGCGTCAACAGGACCTTTGAGGAGAAAAGATTGATGGACTAAAGGAAATGATAGGTCGCCTGCTAAGCAAAATGTGCCCATTGTACTATCATTATCCTCTGCAGTAGAAAGTAGTTGCTGGGATTTGATGTTGCAATTGTCACAAGACTTTTAGTCCTTTGAAAGAAATGCACGTTTTACACCAATTTCTCAATGGATTATAAAATGGTTTATTGTATATAAATATAGAGCCTAGATATCATGAAATCAGTGGATTATAGCCAGCGAGCACCTGTTTAATACCATGCCAGTAAAGGTTTCCCCCTAGACTCTGCATCGTTTCTCTGCAGCACAACAGGGAATTAACTGCAAAAATACTTCATCGGCTTTAAAAACACTTTAGGAAATCCAGAGGTTGCGAAAGGCACTATATAAATGCAAGTTCTATCTTTTCTTTATGTGTTGTAAAGAAATGATTGGTGTTTATAGGAGCACCTTCCACAATCTCAGGACATCGCAAAACACTTTACAACCAATGAAGTACTTTTGAAATGCAGTCACGGTTTTAATGTGGAGAAACATTGTGGCAGCCAATTTGAGCACAGCAAGCTCCCACAAACAGCAATGGTCAGGTAATCTGTTCTACTGATTTTGGTTGATGGAGGAATGTTGGCCTGTATACTTCTCCCTGCTCTTCTAAAACATATGCCATGGCACTATTTTTAATGTCCACCAGAGGGGGCATATGGGGGCCCAAAAGATGGCACCCCTGACAGTGCAGCACTCTCTTCGTACCGCACTCTGACTGTCAGCCTGGACCATATACTGAAGTGTCTGAGGTCAGAATTGAACCCAAGACCTCCTGACCCAGAGGTGAAAGGGACACCACTGAATCAAGGCTAATGCAAGTTTGTTTGTTAATGTTCCAATATTCCTGGCTAAGTTGCACATGTGCAATTGGGATTTTCGCTCCTATTCCAGGGAGGTTACAGCAGTGGGTCTGTAGAAGTCCAGAGGAAATTCCCAACCAATAGCTAAATGCCTTTAGGGATGGAGCAGAATTGGGTGACACAGTAAGTTGGAACACTGCTCCTTCACCTGTTTGATAGAGTGGAGGTGAAGGGTCTATTCACCTTAGCATAGAGGTCAGTGAAGAGGGGGCATAGATTTAAAGTGATTGGTAGAAAAATTAGAGGGGAGATGAGGAAAAAATTTTTCACAGAGGGTGGTGATGGTCTGGAACTCACTGCCTGAAAGGGTAATTGAGGCAAAGATCTTCAACTCATTCAAAAGGAGTTGGGATATGCATCTCAAATGCCATAAGCTGCAGGGCTACGGATCAAATGCTGGAAGGTGGGATTAGAATAGGTGGATCATTTTTCAGCTGGCACAGACGTGATGGGCCAAGTGGCCTCTTTCTGTGCCTTAAACTTTCTATGATTCTAGCGTGTTTTATTCTGGGCTAAAAAAAGAGTATATGATTGACTGTAATCGGTAAGTGTTGTTACGACCTGGTGAGAAAGAGGCCTAGGGTTCTCCTTCAGCCTTCACCTGGTCTTACCCTAACATGGTTTTATTTTAAACACACTGTTCTTTTACCTCCCCCTTATTCACTGCTTTCCAATTATAAGGCAAAGAAACCAGCCAAACAGGTTTTCTTAGGTTTAAAGAAGAAAGGTGAACTTTAATAAACTTAAACTCTAATTTGGTTAGTGCCCAAGCTTGCATGCACACGTGATACACACATGCAGATAGAGATAGAAAAAAAAAAAGAAATAAAGTGGAAAAGTTTAAGGCATTATCTGAAGATGGTTTTCATTACTGTTCTTGGAGCTCACTGTAGAGTCCTTGATTGTAGTTAGGTCTTGCTTTTCGTTGGGGCCCAGTATTCTTCTTAAACTTTGTTCGATGTAGGAGACTTTTCTCTTGAGGTTCACGTGTCTTCAGTGGGTTTGGAGTTCAGACAGGAGAGGTCTTCTCAGTCCAGGAATAAACCGTCTTCGAGTTCAAACTTTTAGTACAATTCAGAAAAACCCAGGTTGCCAAGGAGGTTAGTCATGTGACTAGCTGGTCTGACCACATCAGTTTGTGGATTTGGCAATCTTCGCAGTCATCCTGGAATGTGCGCTCCCTCATCTTCAATGTTTGGTGCTTAAAGTCCATTGTGGGTTAAATTGGAGCAGGGAGTAGCCCTTTGTCTCTCCAAGCAATGTTAGTATGCAAATATTTTTCCAGCCAAGCGTCTGGTGATTTTTAAACAAAAAAGTCCTTTCTTCACTCCAGCAACACTTTAAAATCAATGTTCGTATGACAAAATTAATATGCCTCATTCTTGGCAGGTGGGGGTCTGCATGACCGTGGGAAAATTGTATATGTTATGACCTGTACAGAAGTGGAACGTGATCAAACAGTGCACTCCTCCCACCTCAGTCGTAACTGCACAGATAGCCATCAGCATGCTGTTCCCATTTTTTAATTCATTCCTGGGATGCGAGCGTCATTAGCAAGGCCAGCATTTATTGTTCAGGAGGTGCTGGTGTTGAGCTGCCTTCTGAACCACTGCAGTCCATGTGATGCAGCTACACCCATGCTGCAGGTGTCAGTAGCAATTTGATACAACTGAGTGAACTGCCTTCTGAAATGGTGTCGTAAGCCAAAGTCAACCACCTTGCTGTAGGCCAGACCAACTAAGAATGGCAGATTTCCTCGCCTGAAGGGCATTAGCGAACCAGATGGGGTTGTTTTTTTTTTTTTACAACAAGCCAGCAGTTTCATGATTGAGGCTAGCAATTTTTTAAATGCCAGATTTGATAATTGAATTTAAATTCTCGCAGCTGTTGAGAGATTTGAACTCCTGTCTCTGGAACATTAGTCTGGACCTCTGGATTATACCCCAGTAACATTGCCGCTATGCTACGGGTCCCAGTGATAGCACAAGGATTACAGGACACAGGCTTAAGGCTTTGGGTAAGAGATGTAGGGGGATGGGAGGAAGAATTTTTTTTTCTCCCAAAAACACAGGTGGTAATGATCTGGAGCTTGCTGCCTACAAGGGTGGTGGGAGTGGAGACAATTAACGATTTCAAAAGAAAATTGAATGGGAACTTGAGGGAAATAAGACTGACTGGATTGCTCCACAGAAAGCTAGTGTGGACTTGATGGACTGAATGGCCCCCTTTTGTGTCATACTGTCTAACGCAGAGGGTAGCAAGGCTGAAGATTAGAGGGGGAGGGGTGAGGCCATGGAGAGATTTGAAAATAAGGATGAAAAGAAATTAAAGCATTGCCGAATAGACACCATTCTAGGTCAGCGAGCAGAGGGGCGATGAGTGAACGAGACTTGGTGCAAGATAAAGATTATGGGCAGAAGTGTTTTTTGGCAAGCTCAACATTAGCAATTCTTGGCACTCTGGGGAGATGCTATAAAGTTCCCAATGCAGCCAACTATTGGATTCAATGAGAAGCTCTCCGAGAAGTAATCTTGCTTTGCTTGCTTAGCTGTGGCTACATGTTTGAGAAAAGCAGTAACATGTTGTAGCAACTGACTACAGCAACCTACATTTACAACATACTGTCAGTGTGGCAAAATGTCCCAACACGCTTCACAGTTGGTTGATCAGGTCAGAGCCAGAATAAGAGGGAGTCTGAAGAAGAATTTGTTAAAGAAATAGCTTTCAAAAGGAAAAGGAAAAGGATTTCCAGAATGTGCAGCTGAATGCTGCACCACTGTGGAGTGTTCGAGGAAGCTCAGATCAGAGTTTGAAGAGCAGATACTGACCTGTAAAAGGTGGTCAACTGTGACAAGAATGTCAGCTGTGGCTCAGTTGGTAATGCGGTCACTTTGAAGTTGAGGTTACAGATTCAGGTCCCTACTCTGGTACTCAAGCACAGAAAAAAAAACAAGGCTGACACTCTAGAGCAGCATTGAAGGAGTGCTGCAGTGCCAGAGATGCTGTCTTTCAGATGAAACGTTGAAGCGAGGCTCTGTCTGCCTGCTCGGGCGGACGTAAAAGGTCGCATGGCACTATTTAAGATGAGCAGGGGAGTTATCCCCAGTGTCTCGGTTAATATTTATCCCCCCCAATCAACATCCTAAAAATAGAGATTTATTATCACATTGCTGTCTGTGGGAGCTTGCTGTGTGCAAATTGGCTGCTGTGTTTCCTACATTACAATGGTGACTACACTTCAAAAATACTTCATTGGCTATAAAGAGCTTTGGGAGGTCGGTAGTCATGAAAAAGGTGCTACATAAATGCAATTCTTATGAACTCTAGCTGCAAGTATTCCTAAGGTTGCATCAGGAACCTCCAACTGACCCACCCAGACAGCCAATACTTTGCGAACTAACAAATGAAATCAAAAGTAAATTTGAAAAATGCACCAGTTTCTTTTAATGCCTCCATGATTTTCCTCACCAAAGGTTCCTCATGGCAGTGCCCTAGAGATTAATCTTTAACTCCTAGAGAAGGCAGGACATTTCTGGAGGATTGGTAACCTTACTAGCCCGGGGGTGCAATGGGCTTTGGTGCCTAGGAAGGCCAAACACTAGATAGAGGTAAGTGAGTTAGACTTCCTGCTCCTCAGTTCTATTGCAAATGGGTGTGAATATAGACAAGGCCAAGTTCAGATTTTTAGTAGTGTTGAGGCAATTGAATCGAGTGAAGATATAGGTCAGCCATGATCTTAATGCAGAAAAGGCTCGAGGGGCTGAATGGCCGAGCCTTAGACTAGCTTGCTGGCATTCATGCTCGATTGCACACGAGAACAGCCTCTTGGACAAGGCTCCAGGAGGCAATTTCCTGAGTCATGGTTCCATTGAGGAAATTGGAAAGACATTTAAAAAAATATTTTGATGGTCAGTGAATTGAAGGGAATGGTTTATGAATAAATTGCAGGAAGCTCAGCAGTGCATTGTGAAAGCAGATTCACTGATAACTGTCCGATTAACTGTCTTACTCACTCCACATTATAGCCCCAATCTCAGCTCTAGAGTATAAATACTATGGTGTTAAAGTTCCTCTACTTAATATTCTAATGAACCATGAATAATCTTCTGTGACTGGCGGACGTGGCGAGATGTTTGTTATGTCACTGATTTTGCTGTAAATACAGCAGGCTGGTGCAAGTGTGGGTAAAGGCACTGGTCTACACAAAGATAAACTTGCATTTTTATGGCGTCTTTCACAACCTCAGGACATCCCAAAGCCCTTTAGAGCCAAAGTACTTTTGAAGTGTAATCGCTGTCATAACAGAAGATTTGACAGCCAATTGTGTACAGCAAGCTCCCACAATGGAGACGAGCAGATAGATAGTTTTAGTGAAGTGGGTTGATGCTGCAGTGTTCCCTCAGAGTTCAAGTCCCAACCATCATCAATTAAAAAAAAAACAGATTAGCTGATTATTATCACAATGTTGTTTGTGGGAGCTTGCTTTGTGCAAATTGGCTGCCATGTTTCCTACATTCTAACAGTGACTACACTTCAAAATATTATTTTAGTGGCTAGAAAGCACTTTGACATCCAGAGGTCATGAAAGACGCCATAGAAATTCAAGTATTTCTCTTTACATAGTCTCACTGTTTGACGGTCAGATTCAATGGCTGCCACATTGGAGGAACACCAAATCAGCTTGTCGCTACTTTTTCCTCCATACAGCCTCGCAGCTCAGGATAAAAAGTATGTTAAACTATCCACTGTCCAACCCACTGTGACTCTCCATATCAATCAAAATCATTTGGAGCCATTGTGGCTTACTGCTACCTTACCCCGTAGACTCAGTCACTGAGCAACTTCATTCAATGGAAAAGCCAATTCACTTGCCAAGGACCAATAGCGAAACATAAGCCTTACTTCCTGAGCTTTGCGCCATGGGACATCAATAATTCTTTCATTAAGAAGATTTTAAAATTTGCATGGGTATAGCAGCCTTCACAACCAGACACCACAAAGCACTTTACAGCCAGAAAAGTACTTTTCGAAGTGTAGTCATTATTGTAATGTTGGAAACACAGGAGCCAGTACGTGCCCAGAAAGCTCCCACAAACAGCAATGTGATAATGACCAGATAATCAGTTTTTGTGATGTTGATTGAGGGAAACTTATTGGCCAGGGCACTGGGGAAAACCTTCCTTGCTCTTCAAAGTATCGTCGGGGGTTCTTTTAGATCCACCTGAGAGGGCACCTTGGTTTAAAGGTTCATCCAAAAGATGGTATTTCTGACTAGTGCTAGAGTGTCAGTCTTGATTTTTGTGCTCAAGTCTCTGGAGTGGCATTTGAGCCCACCACATGATCCAGAGGGCAACCGACTGAGCTGCAGCTGTCACACAAAGACAGACATTTAACAATTAGAATTGGCCACATGTCTTCGAGATGCCACAAATGTTCAAAAGAGTGGCCAACTGCCAGAGGAGATTTCTTTCAGGGAGTTATTAGCAGAGGGAGAGATCGTCAGGAACAGACCCCAGTCAAAGTTTTTTTTAAAAAAAAAAACAACGGCACATGTTGAAACTAAAGATAAAATATGCTGGAAAATACACACAGTGGGTCAATCAACCTCTGAAAAGCCAGGTCAGCAGGTATAGACCTGTAGCCAATTCAAAAGGTTTTTGCACCCCAAACCTCTTTACCTCTCTTTCAGGTTTGAAGACTGTTAAAACCCACCTCTTTGACCAAGCCTTTAGTCACTCTTCCCAATATCATCTTCATTGGCTTGTTGCCCATTTATGCCTGTGAAAAGCCCTGGGATGTTTGTATACTTTAAGAGGAGAGTTGGCATGGTTGTTGATAAAATGTTAACCTGTCCTTCCTCTTCAGATATTGGTAGACCTCATAATAGAAAATCTTATTAGAATTAGAATTAGAATATTACAGCGCAGTACAGGCCCTTCGGCCCTCGATGTTGCGCCGATCATCTGACCTACACTATTCCATTTACATCCATATGTCTATCCAATGACCACTTAAATGCCCTTAAAGTTGGCGAGTCTACTACTGTTGCAGGCAGGGCGTTCCACGCCCCTACTACTCTCTGCGTAAAGAAACTACCTCTGACATCTGTCCTATATCTTTCACCCCTCAACTTAAAGCTATGTCCCCTCGTGTTTGCCATCCTCATCCGAGGAAAAAGACTCTCACTATCCACCCTATCTAACCCTCTGATTATCTTGTATGTCTCTATTAAGTCACCTCTCCTCCTCCTTCTCTCTAACGAAAACAACCCCAAGTCCCTCAGCCTTTCCTCGTAAGACCTTCCTTCCATACCAGGCAACATCCTAGTAAATCTCCTCTGCACCCTTTCCAAAGCTTCGACATCCTTCCTATAATGCGGTGACCAGAACTGCACGCAATACTCCAGGTGCGGCCTCACCAGAGTTTTGTACAGCTGCATCATGACCCCGTGGCTCTGAAACTCGATCCCCCTACTAATAAAGGCTAACACACCATATGCCTTCTTAACAGCCCTATTAACCTGGGTAGCAACTTTCAGGGATTTATGTACCTGGATACCAAGATCTCTCTGCTCATCTACACTACCAAGAATCTTCCCATTAGCCCAGTACTCTGCATTGCTGTTACTCCTTCCAAAGTGAATCACCTCACACTTCTCCGCATTAAACTCCATTTGCCATCTCTCAGCCCAGCTCTGCAGCCTATCTATGTCCCTCTGTACCCTACAACACCCTTCGACACTATCCACAACTCCACCGACCTTCGTGTCATCCGCAAATTTACTAACCCACCCTTCTACACCCTCATCCAGGTCGTTTATAAAAATGACAAACAGCAGTGGCCCCAAAACAGAACCTTGCGGTACACCACTAGTAACTAAACTCCAGGATGAACATTTGCCATCAACCACCACCCTCTGTCTTCTTTCAGCTAGCCAATTTCTGATCCAAAGCTCTAAATCACCTGCAACCCCATACTTGCGTATTTTCTGCAATAGCCTACCGTGGGGAACCTTATCAAACGCCTTACTGAAATCCATATACACCACATCCACGGCTTTACCCTCATCCACCTGTTTGGTCACCTTCTCGAAAAACTCAATAAGGTTTGTGAGGCACGACCTACCTTTCACAAAACCGTGCTGACTATCGCAAATGAACTTATTCTTTTCAAGATGATTATAAATCCTGTCTCTTATAACCTTTTCCAACATTTTACCCACAACCGAAGTAAGGCTCACAGGTCTATAATTACCAGGGCTGTCTCTACTCCCCTTCTTGAACAAGGGGACAACATTTGCTATCCTCCAGTCCTCCGGCACTACTCCTGTCGACAATGACGACTTGAAGATCAACAACAACGGCTCTGCAATCTCCTCCCTGGCTTCCCAGAGAATCCTAGGATAAATCCCATCTGGCCCAGGGGACTTATCTATTTTCACTCTTTCCAAAATTGCTAACACCTCCTCCTTGTGAATCTCAATCCCATCTAGCCTAGTAGGCTGTATCTCAGTAATCTCCTCGGCAACATTTTCTTTCTCTACTGTAAATACTGACGAAAAATATTCATTTAACGCTTCCCCTATCTCCTCTGATTCCGCACACAACTTCCCACTACTATCCTTGATTGGCCCTGTTCTAACTCTTATCATTCTTTTATTCCTGATATACCTATAGAAAGCCTTAGGGTTTTCTTTGATCCTATCCGCCAATGACTTCTCGTGTCCTCTCCTTGCTCTTCTTAGCCCTCCCTTTAGATCCTTCCTGGCTAGCTTGTAACTCTCAAGCGCCCTAACTGAGCCTTCACGTCTCATCCTAACATAAGCCGCCCTCTTCCTCTTGACAAGCGCTTCAACTTCTTGAGTAAACCACGGCTCCCTTGCTCGACAACTTCCTCCCTGCCTGACAGGTACATACTTATCAAGGACACGCATTAGCTGCTCCTTGAATAAGCTCCACATTTCGTTTGTGCCCATCCCCTGCAGTTTCCTTCCCCATCCTACACATCCTAAATCTTGCCTAATCGCGTCATAATTTCCTTTCCCCCAGCTATAATTCTTGCCCTGCGGTATATACCTGTCCCTGCCCATCGCTAAGGTAAACCTAACCGAATTGTGATCACTATCGCCAAAGTGCTCACCTACATCTAAATCGAACACCTGGCCGGGTTCATTACCCAGTACCAAATCCAATGTGGCATCGCCCCTGGTTGGCCTGTCCACATACTGTGTCAGGAAACCCTCCTGCACACACTGGACAAAAACAGACCCATCTAAAGTACTCGAACTATAGTATTTCCAGTCAATATTTGGAAAGTTAAAGTCCCCCATAACCACTACCCTGTTACTCTCGCTCTTGTCGAGAATCATCTTCGCTATCCTTTCCTCTACATCTCTGGAACTATTCGGAGGTCTATAGAAAACTCCCAACAGGGTGACCTCTCCTCTCCTGTTTCTAACCTCGGCCCATACTACCTCAGTAGACGAGTCCTCAAACGTCCTTTCTGCCGCTGTAATACTTTCCTTGATTAACAATGCCACACCCCCCCCTCTTTTACCCTCTTCTCTGTTCTTTCTGAAACATCTAAATCCCGGAACCTGCAACATCCATTCCTGCCCCTGCTCTACCCATGTCTCCGAAATGGCCACAACATCAGGATCCCAGGTACCAACCCATGCTGCAAGCTCACCCACCTTATTCCGGATGCTCCTGGCGTTGAAGTAGACACACTTTAAACCAAGTTCTTGCTTGCCAGTGCCCTCTTGCGTCCCTGTAACCTTATCCCCTACCTCACTACTCTCAACAGCCTGTACACTGGCACTGCAATTTAGGTTCCCATTCCCCTGCTGATTTAGTTTAAACCCCCCCGAAGAGCACTAACAAATCTCCCCCCCAGGATATTGGTACCCCTCTGGTTCAGGTGAAGACCATCCTGTTTGTAGAGGTCCCACCTACCCCAGAAAGAGCCCCAATTATCCAGGAAACCAAAACCCTCCCTCCTACACCATCCCTACCATTTGCAGTCGCACAGACTTTATCCTTACCGGACCTCTCACTTCCAGTGATCATTGGAGGCTGATCGAGGTGGTGGTGGGAACAAGGACAGCCTCATGGCTTATTTTCCTCTTTTGAACCCACTGAACAATGGCACAGTCCCTTCATTCATGCAGCCCGAGATCAGTAAACTCAGCAGAGCAGGGATGAATCCGTGCACCTACCCTTGGTCTGCATTGCTCAGCTACCATAGAGTAACCACACATCTTCCCACATCACTGAATGTTAGATAGTTCTAAATAATTTCTGTTTAAAATAAAATCAGCTCAACCACATGGAGGTTTAAAACTAATTTTATTTCAGTGTCCCAGTAAACAAATGGCACTGCCCCTATTGTATGGTCATACTTCAACCACATAGGCATATCCTTCCGAGCATCCCCTCTATTACGATGGCACATTTCCCCCTAGCATTTCTACTTCACCTCTATTGTGATGCTTCTTCGGATGCTTTACTACAAGAAATGTTATCAGGTGAAATTTGACATTGAGCCACATGGAGGTATTAGGACAGGTGATCAAAAGCTTGGACAAAAAAGGAGGGGTTTTTGTTTTTTGGGAGTGTCTTAAAAGAGGTAGAAAGGCAGAAATGTTTAGGAAGGGAATTCCAGAGCTTAGGGCCTAGGCAGCTGAAGATGCGGCCGCCAAATGGGGACGCACAAGAGGCTAGAGTTGGAGGAACACCCGATATTTCGGAATGTCGGAGTGGGAGGAGTGAGACAGCAGAGGGATTTGAACACAAGGATGAGAATTTTAAAATTGCTGTGTTGCCAGACCAGGAGGTCAATGAGCACAGGGGTTATGGCCGAGTGGGACTTGGTGCGAGTTAGCATACAGGCAATGGAGTTGTGGATGAGTTCATGTTTGGAGTGTGGGAGGCCAGCCAGGGAAGCACTGGAATAGGAGAGTCTGTTAAAAGCAGCCATTACCACCTGTTACCAGATCTCTGGTCCCAAGCCCCAGCCTGTGTCACTTACAGCTGTTGTGTTTACACTTGCTGCTGGTTTTTGAAATATAAATTACTTTAACCCTCTCAGCTGAGGCAACATAGTTTGAATTTTTTAGACTAACACAGGAAAAGTCACTGCTTAGTAGAGGTTGATTGAAACCTATTCCTTGTGCACTCTAACCCTCCCATCCTGCTTTGTTTCTTTTCCCCTTTGTTTCCGTTTCTGGTACATTATTGCAGTTGCTGCCAGACGTTTCCTTCCCCTAGGACAGTTCCAATCATTTTTTTTTCCCCACTAATTTACATTTTGATCAGAGGAGACCACTTTCTTGACCTACTTTGAAATGGTGATCTGGGTTTACCTCCGATACCACTTATATCAACTATTATTAATTCATCGAGAGCTTTCCCTTTACAGCCAATTTCATAGCAGCCTCCAGCAAAACTCCTCCTGCAAATGGACTTAATTCAGGACATTCCAATCTCGGTTTTCTCATGAGCCACTTATGTTAAGAGTATGAAACAATTTGCATTAATATAGCACCTTTCACAACCTTATTATGTCCCAAAGTGCATTATAGAATGGTTACAACACAGAAGGAAGCCATTCGGCCCATCATGTCTATGCCAGCTCTCTGCGAGTTTCACTTTTCCCCCCACAGCACTGCAATTTATTTTCCTTCAGGTCTTATCCAAATCCCTTTTGAAAGCCACAGTTGAACCTGCCTCCACCACACACTCAGGCCGTGCATTCCAGATCCGAATCACTTGCTATGGTTGCGCAAAAAAAAAAAAAAAACTTTTCTTCATGTTGCTTCTGGTTCTTTTGCTAATCACCTTAAAATCAGTGTCCTCAGCCATTGGGAATAGCTTCTCGATATGCTCTACCCAGATCCCTCAGTTTTGAACACCTCTATCAAAGCTCCTTTTGTATCTTCTCTTCTCCAGGAGAAATAGCCCCAGCTGCATCAATCTATCCACGTAATTGAAGTGGATCACATCTAATCATAGATTGTTATAGCGCAGAAGGAGTCCATTCAACCCATCATCCTTGTACCAGCTCTTGGAAAGAGCCATCCGATTAATTCCAATCCTCTGCTTTTTCCTCTTAACCCAGCAAATTTCCCCCCATTATTTGCCCGATTTTAATTTATTTCTTTTTCTCATTCGTACATGGGATATTGGCGTCACTGACGAGGCCAACATTTATTGCCCTTGAGAAGGTGCTGGTGAGCTACCTTCTTGAACTGCTGCAGTCCGTGTGGGGTAGGTACACGATAACCATAAAACAGGATCTAAACTAATCGCTTAGGGAAATGTGTACTTTAAGTGTAGTTACTGTTGTGATTTAGGAAACATGACAGTCAGTTTGAACACAGCAAGGTCCCACAAACAGCAAGGTGATTGGTTGTCTGATCATTATCTGTTTGAATGATGTTGGTAAGGGATGCATATTGCCCAGGACACCAAGGAGAACTCCCCTGCCGCTCTTCAAAATAATGCTGTGGAAATTTTACATCCACCCAAGACGGCAGACAGGTCCTTGGTTTAACGATTTATCTGAAAGGGCCATTGGAAGCCATACAAGTTCGGAAACAAATTCCCATTAAATTTATAGATAACTAAAGTTGATGATCTTGTACAGGAACAGGAGTTGGCCATTTCAGCTCATCCAGCCTTTTCTACCAATGAAATCATGGCTTATCTGTGACCTAACTTTATATACCCACTTGTGTCTCATATCTCTTAAGTTATGCTAGGCCCCCACCTGCCAAGAATGAGGCACATTAATTTTGTCAAGAACATTGATTTCAAACGGTTACTGGAGTGAGGGGAGGACTTGAACAGATCAGCAGTGGCTGGAAGGGATGTTTGCATATTAGCAGATGATGTTTGGAAGGACAAAGCAGTCATTCCCTGACATTCAACCCACAATGAACATTATCTCCAGATGTTGAAAGTGGGGGAGCTTGCATTCCAGGTTGACTGCTAAGATGGCCGAATACACAAATGGACATGGTCAAACCAGCTAGTCACATGACTAACCTGCTGGGCAACCTGAGTTTTTTGAATTTGTACAAACAGTTGGGCAAAAAGCAGAATGCTCCTGGACTGAAGATCTCTCTCCTGTCTGCTCCCATCTCTTTCTCACAAGCCTCTGAATCCACATGACCGCCATGAGAGAACAGTCTCCTACAGCGAACAAAGTTTAAGAAGAATACTGGGCCCCAAGGAAAAGCAAAATCTACCTACAATCAAGGACTCTACAGTGAGCTCGAAGACCTGTAACAAAAACTTTGACATTGCCTCTAACCTTTCCACTTTAATTTCTTCTGCTCCTTTCTGTCTCTATTTGCATATGTGATACACATATGCATGCTAGCGTGGGTGTGTCGTGCATCCAGGGTGGGGGGGGGGGGTGTCAACCGAATTAGAGTTGAAGTTTAATAAAATTTCAGTAAGACCAGGAAAAGGCTGAAAGGGACCCCTAGACACCTTTCTCACTTGGTCGTAATACCTTTGATAATTGTAAAATCGGAGATTGGATAACAAAAATCTAACAATTATATAGATTACACAACACAAACAGGCCATGCAGCTCAACTAGTCCATGCCAGGATTTATGCTCCACTTGAGTCTGGAGAGGATCAGCGATAGGGAGAGAGGAGACCATGGAGAGATTTGAAATTAAAGGTGTTGCTTAACCAGTGTAGGTCAGGAAGCACTATAGTGATAGGTAATTTGTGCAAGTTAGGACATGGGCACCAGAGTTTATGGAGGATAGAATGTGGGAGTGCATTGGAATAAAAGTCAAATCTCAAAAGTAACAAAAAAAGGTACAGATAAGCATTTCAGCAGGCAAAATGAGCTGAGGTGGGGTAAAGTCAGGCAATGTTAGAGCTGGTCTTAGTGATGGTGAGGATATGCAGTCAGAAGAACATGTTTTCATACTAAAAACACAACACCTCTCAGTTAAGTGTTGAAATTCATTTGCCAAATACCTTTTACCTCAACTCCTTTGCTTTCAGTCTTGCAGCCCGCTCTTATTAGGACCCTGACTCTGCAGGCTCTGACATTATTCTTCATTAGTCCATTGTGAAGACCCTCGTGAAGGTCTTTTGCATGTTCTGTGTTGAGCCCTTTCCAAAGTTCCAGGTCCACAAAATCCAAAACAAAAACAAATAAATAAGAAAATACAAACCCAAAATAGGACAGTTGTCTGGGTTTCAAGGGACAGATTTGTAGGGTCAGAAGCCATGGATTGAACACTAGCTCAAGTTACATTCACAAAAACAGAATGCAAAATACTGCTGATGCTGGAAATTTGAAAAAGAAAGAAAGTCATAACCGGAGACCATTTTCTCAGTAGCAACCTACATGTACTTTCAGTTTAGTATATACTCTATTTGCTGCTCACGATAGTCGAGAGAGGAAACAGATTGGGTGATTATTTTGCTGGACATCTCTGGTCAAACCCCTTAAATGATACCAGCCACTGCTGTCTGATTTCAAATCATAACCTCTGCCCCCATGTTTTTCAATGCGCTCAAAAGATGAGGTGCTGTCCCTCGAGCTTGCATTGAGCTGTGTTGGAACAGTGTAGGAGACCAAGGGTCATGGGAGTAGGGCACAGAATTAAAATAACAAGTGACTGGAAGCTCAGGGTCACAAGTGGTTATATTTACAGCTCCTCTAGACTCATCTTATTTCTTGTTGCCATTTCTTTTCCCTTCCATCTGTCATTTAAGCACTTCCGCCTTCCATCCAACCACAGACCTCTTTGTTCTTTCTTTGCCTACTCCACTCTGTATTTGGTTAAAATCTGCTACAGTTCCCAGTTTTGATGAAAAGGTCACAGACCTGAACCATTAGCTGTTTCTCGGAGTGGCACTGGCTAGACCAGCATTTTCATTGCCCTGCCTAATTACCCTCGAGAAGGTGGTGGTGAGCCGCTTTCTTGAACCGTTGCAATCCTTGGGGTGTTGCTACTCCCAGTGTTAGGAAGGGAGTTCCAGGATTTTGATCCCGTGACAGTGAAGGAATGGTGATATAGTTCCAAGTCAGGATAGTGTGTGGTTTGGAGGGGAACTTGCAGGGAGTGGTGTTCCCATACATCCACTGCACTTTTTCTTCTAGGTGGTCGAGGTCCCAGGTTTGGAAGATGCTGCCAAAGGAGCCTTGGTGAGTTGCTGCAATGCATCAGTAGTGAAGGGAGTGAATGTTGAAATTTGTGGATGGGGTGCCAATAAAGCAGGCTGCTTGGTCCTGGATGGTGTTGGAGCTGCACCCATCCAAGGCAAGTGGAGAGTGTTCCATTCCACCCCTGCCTTGTGCAATGTAGATGGTGAACAGTCACTGGGGAGTTACTTGCTGATGAGCTCTTGTAGTCACAGTATTTATGTGGCTGGTCCAGTTCAGTTTCTGGTCAATGGTAATGCCCAGGTTGTTGATAGTGGGGGATTCAGCAATGGTAATGCCATTGAATGTTCTGGAAAGATGGTTGGATTATCTGTTTGAGATGGTTATTGTCTGGAACTTGTGTGGTGCGAATGTTATTTGCGACTTATCAGCCCAAGCCTAGATGTTGTCCAAGTCTTGCTGAATCTAGACAAGGGCTGCTTCAGTGAGTTGTGAATGGTGCTGAACACTGTTCAGTGAACATCTCCACTTCTGACTTTAAAAAGGAAGGTCATTGATGAAGCAGCTGAAGAATGTTGGGCCTAGGACACTACCCTGAGGAACTCCAGCAGTGATCTTCTAGGACTGAGATGATTGACCAACAACCACAATCATTTTCCTTTGCGCTAGGTATGACTCTAACCAGAGAGAGTCCCCCTCCCCCTGCCACCCTCTGATTCTCCAGTTTTGCTAGGGCTCCTTGATGCCATACTCAGTCAAATGCTGTGTTGATGTCAAGGGCAGTCACTCTCACCTCTGGAGTTCAGCTCTTTTGTCCATGTTTAGACCAAAGGTGTAATGAGATCAAGACTTGAGTGGCCCTGGTGGAACCCAAACTGGGAGTCAGTGAGCAGATTATTGCTAAGCAAGTGCCGCTTGTTGCCACTGTTGATGACCCCTTCCATCACTTTGCTGTTGGTTGGAGTAGACTGATGGGGCAGTAATTGGCCACGTTAGATTTGTCCTGCTTTGTGTACAGGACATAGCTGGACAATTTTTTCACATTGCTGGGTAGGTGCCAGTGTTGGAACTGTACTGGAACAGCTTGGCTAGGGGCACGGAATGTTCTGGAGCACAGGTCTTCAGTACCATTGCCAGAATGTTGTCAGGGCCCACTGCCTTTGCAGTATCCAGTGCCTTCAGCAGTTTTGATATCACGCGGAGTAAATCAGATGAGCTGAAGACTGGCATCTGTGATGCTGGGGACCTCAGGAGGAAGCAGAGATGGATCATCCACTTGGCACTTCTGGCCAAAGATGGATGCAAATGCTTTAGCTTAGTCTTTTGCACTAATGTGCTGGGCTCCCCCATCATTGAGGATGGGGATTTGTGGAAACTCCTCCTCCAGTTTAGTTGTTTAATTGTCTACCACCATTGGATGTGGTAGGACTGCAAACCTTAGATCTAATCTGTTGGTTATGGGGTTGCTTCGCTCTTTCTTTCGCATGCTGCTTATGCTGTTTATCATAGAAACAGAGACAATAGGAGCAGGAGTAGGCCATTCGGCCTGCTCCGCCATTCAAAAAAGATCATGTCTGATTGTCTAATTTAGTACCCTTTTCCCACTTTCTCTCCGTATCCCTTGGGCTTAAGAAATATATCTCTCTCCTTCTTGAATATATTTAATGATTTGGCCTCCACAGCCTTCTGCAGTAGAGAATTCCACAGGTTCACCACCCTCTGAGTGAAGATATTTCTCTTCATCTCAGTTCTAAATGGCATACCCTATATCCTGAGACTGTGTCTCCTGGTTCTGGACTCCCCAGCCATCGGGAACATCCTCCCTGCATCTAGCCTGTCTAGTCCTGTTAAAATGTTATAGGTTTCTATGAGATCCCCTCTCATTCTTCTAAACTCCAGTAAATACAAGCCTAGTCGACCCAATCTCTCCTCATATGTCAATCCTGCCATACCAGGAATCAGCCTAGTAAACCTTCTTTTCACTCCCTCCATGGCAAGAACATCCTTCCTCATAAGCAGACCAAAATTGCACACAATACTCCAGATGTGGTCTCACCAAAGCCCTGTATAACTTCAGCAAGACATACTTGCTCCTGTACTCAAATCCCCTTGCAATGAAGGCCAACATACCATTTGCCTTCCTAATTGCTTGCTGCACCTGAATGCTTGCTTTCAGTGACTGGTGTACAAGGACACCCAGGTCTTGTTGCACCTCCCCCTTTCCCAATCTACCACCATTCGGTTAATAATCTGCCTTTGTTTTTACAACCAAAGTGGATAACCTTACATTATCCAAGTTATTCTGCATCTGCCATGCATTTGCCCACTCACCCAACTTGTCCATGCAAGTTGTCCTGTATACCTTTTTAAAGGTATGCCTGGCATGCCATCCTGCATTCTTCATTGAACCAAGGTTGGTCCCTGGCTTGATAACAGTGGAGTGGGGAATATGCCAGGCCATGTGGTTACAGATTGTGGTTGAATACAATTCTGCTGCTGCTGCTGAAGGTCCACAGCGCCTCATGGAAGCCAGTTTTCAGTTGCTAGATCTGTTTGAAATCTTTCCCATTTAGCATGGTGGTAGTGCCGCACAACATGGAGGGTATCCTCAATGTGAACACGGGATTTTTTTCTCCACAAGGACTGTGCGGGGTTTCTCCTATCAATACTGTCATCGACAGATGCAGCTGTGACAGGCAGGTTTGTGAGGATGAGGTCAATTATGTTTTTTCCCTTCTTGGTTCCCTCACCACCGTTGCAGACCCAGTCTAGCAGCTATGTCCTTTAGAGCTCAGTTAGTAGTGGTGCTACCGAGCCACTCTTGGGAGTACATTGTGCCCTTACACCCTCAGTGCTTCCTCCAAGTGCTGTTTAACATGGAGGAGTACTGGTTCATCAGCTGAGGGAGGACAGTAGGTAGTAAATCAGCAGGAGTTTTCCTTGCCCATATTTGACCTATGCCATGAGATTGCATGGGGTCTGGAGTTAATGTTGTGGACTCCCAGGGAAACTCCCTCCTGACTGTATACCACTGCCGGTGGGACAGGACATACCCAGGGCTGGTGATGGTGTCAGGTCTGCAAGGTATGATTTGGTGAGTATGACTGTCAGGCTTGGCTAGTCTGTGGGACAGCTCTCCCAATTTTGGCACAAGTCCCCAGATGTTAGTAAGGAGAACTTTGCAGGGATGATAGGGCTGGGGTTGCCAGCCCTTTCCAGTACTTTGGTCAAAGTTGGGTGGTCTTCCCAGTTTCACTCCTTTTCTTAGGTTTTGTAGCAGTTAGATACAACTGAGTGGCTTGCTAGGCTATTTCAGAGGGGAGTTAAGAGTCAACCACATTGCTGTGGGTCTGAAGTCACATGCTGGCTAGACCAGGTAAGGACATTAGTGAACCAGATCAGTTTTTACAGAAATTAACAATGGCTTCATGGTTTCCATAAGACTAGCTTTTAATTTTACTGAGGGTTTCCAGTGTTTCACTAATGTCATTTAGGGAAGGAAATCTGCTGTCCTTACCTGGTCTGGCCTACATGTGACTCCAGACCCAGAGCAATGTGGTTGACTCTTAACTGCCCTCTGAAAAGGCCTAGCAAGCCACTCAGTTGTATCTAACTGCTACGAAGACAACAAAACAGGATGAAACCGGACCGATCACCCGACATTGACCTAGGCACCGGAAACGAGAATGGCAAACCCAGTGGTTAGCACCGCAGCCTCACAGCTCCAGGGACCCAGGTTCGATTCCGGGTACTGCCTGTGTGGAGTTTGCAAGTTCTCCCTGTGTCTGCGTGGGTTTTCTCCGGGTGCTCCGGTTTCCTCCCACAAGCCAAAAGACTTGCAGGTTGATAAGTAAATTGGCCATTATAAATTGTCACTAGTATAGGTAGGTGGTAGGGAAATATAGGGACAGGTGGGGATGTTTGGTAGGAATATGGGATTAGTGTAGGATTAGTATAAATGGGTGGCTGATGTTCGGCACAGACTCGGTGGGCCGAAGGGCCTGTTTCAGTGCTGTATCTCTAATCTAATCTAGCCCCATCGACCCTGCAAAGTCCTCCTTACTAACATCTGGGGGCTTGCGCCCACGTTGGGAGAGCTGTCCCACAGACTAGTCAAGCAGCAGCCTGACATAGTCATACTCGCAGAATCATACCTGACAGGCAATGTCCCAGACACTGCCATCACCATCCCCGGGTATGTCCTGTCCCACCGGCAGGACAGACCTAGCACAGGTAGTGACACAGTGGTATACAGTGGGGCGAGAGTTGCCCTGGGAGTCCTCAACATCAACTCTGGACTCCATGAAGTCTCATGGCATCAGGTCAAACATGAACAAGGAAACCGCCTGCTGATTACCACCTACTGCCCTCCCTCAGCTGATGAATCAGGACTCCATATTGATCACCACTTGGAGGAAGCACTGAGGGTGGCGAAGGGTGCAGAATGTATTCTGGGTGGGGGACTTCAGTGTCCATCACCAAGAGTGGCTCGGTAGCACCACTAATAACCGAGCTCTAAAGGACATAGCTGCTAGACTGCGTACGCGGCAGGTGGTGAGGAAACCAAAGGAGGGAAAAACATACTTGACCTCGTCCTCACCAATTTGCCCGTCGCAGATGCATCTGTCCATTACAGTATTGGTAGGAGTGACCACCGCACAGTCCTTGTGGAGTCAAAGTCCTGTCTTCCCAGTGAGGATACCCTCCATCATGTCGTGTGGCACAACCATACTAAAAGGGATAGATTTCAAACAGATCTAGCAATGCAAAACTGGCCATCCATGAGGCACTATGGGCCATCAGCAGCAGAATTATATTCAACCACAATCTGTAACCTCATGGCCCGGCATATTCCCCACTCTACCGTTATCAAGCCAGGGACCAATCCTTGATCAAAAAAAAAAAAAGGAGTGCAGGAGGGCATGCAAGGAGCAGCACCAGGCATACCTCAACATGAGGTGTCAGCCTGGTGAAGCTACAACACAGGACTACTTGCATGCCAAACTGCGTAAGCAGCATGTGATAGACAGAGCTAAGCGATCCCATAAACAACGGATCAGATCTGAGCTCTGCAGTCCTGCCACATCCAGCCGTGAATGGTGGTGGACAATTAAACAACTAACTGGAGGTGGTTGCTTCACAAATATCCCCATCCTCAATGATGGGGGAGCCCAGCACATCAGTGTGAAAGATAAGGCTGAAGCATTGCAACAATCTTCAGTCAGAAGTGCAGAGTTGATGATCCATCTCGGACTCCTCCTGAAGTCTCCAGCATTACAGATGCCAAACTGCAGCCAATTTGATTCACTCCACTATACATCAAGAAACAGCTGAAGGCACTGGATACTGCAAAAGCTATGGCCCTGACAATATTCCGGCAATAGTACTGAAGACCTGTGCTCCAGAACTTGCTGTGCCCTTAGCCCAGCTACAACACTGGCATCTACCCGACAATGTGGAAAATTGCCCAGGTATGTCCTGTACACAAAAAGCAGGGCAAGTCCAACCTGGTTAATTACCACCATCAGTCTACTCTCAATCAGTAAAGTGATGGAAGTTGTCATCGACAGTGCTATCAAGCGGCACTTGCTTAGCAATAACCTACTCAGCGACAGTTTAGGTTACGCCAGGGCCACTCAGTTCCTGATCTCATTACAGCCTTGGTTCAAACATGGACAAAAGAGCTGAACTCAAGAGGTGAGGTGAGAGTTACTGCCCTTGACATCAAGGCAGCATTTGACCGAGTATGGCATCAAGGAGCCCTAGCAAAACTGAGGTCAATGGGAATCAGGGGGAAACCTCTCCACTGGTTGGAGTCATACCTAGCGCAAAGAAAGATGGTTGTGGTTGTTGAAGGTCATTCATCTCAGCTCCAGGACATCACCGCAGGAGTTCCTCAGGGTAGTGTCCTAGGCCCAACCATCTTCTGCTACTTTCAAATTATAAATGTCAGAAGTGGGGATGTTTGAGGATGATTGCACAATGTTCAGCAGCATTTGTGACTCCTCAGATACTGAAGCAGTCAGTGTAGAAATGTAGGAGGACCTGGATAATATCCAGGCTTGGGCTGATAAGTGGCAAGTAACATTTGCGCCACACAAGTGCCAGGCAATGACCATCTCCAACAAGAAATAGTCTAACCATCTCCCCTTGCTATTCAATGTCATTACAAATCGCCAAATTCTCCACTAACATCCTAGGGGTTTGCTGCTGACCAGAAACTGAACTGGAGTAGCCATATAAATACCGTGGCTACAAGAGCAGGACAGAGGCTAGGAATCCTGTGGCGAGTAACTCACCTCCTGACTCCCCAAAGCCGGTCCACCATCTACAAGGCACAAGTCAAGAGTGTGATGGAATCCTCTCCACTTGCCTGGATGGGTGCAGCTCCAACAAAGCTCAAGAAGCTCGACACCATCCAGGACAAGGCAGCCCACTTGATTGGCACCCCATCTGCAAACGTTCACTCCCTCCACCACTGACATAGTGGCAGAAGTGTGTACCATCTACAAGATGCACTGCAGCAATGCACCAAGGCTCCTTAGACAGGACCTTCCAAACCCCCACGACTTCTACCAACTAGAAAGACAAGGGCAGCAAATACACGGGACCACCAGCAGCAGCACGTTCCCCTCCAAATCACACACCATCCTAATTTGGAACGATATTGCCGTTCCTTCACTGTAGCTGGGTCAAAATCCTGGAACTGTCTAACAGCACTGTGGGTGTACCTACCTCACATGGACAGCAGTGGTTCAAGGCGGCAGCTCACCACCACCTTCTCAAGGGCAATTAGGGATGGGCAATAAATGCTGGACTAAACAGCAATGCCCACATCCCATGAATGAATAAAAAAAATTCTGTTTTTATTGAAGGAGCATCTAATCTGCTCTTGACTTTCCTCCTATCTCATCCCCTTTTAGATAATCTACCAAGGTTGTACTCAGATCTATCACCACAACACTCACTGACTGAACAGATGGACTGCAAGGGAATTTTCTAGTGCTGCACATTCCAAGAGGATTCTCAAGAGGAAGAGAAGTCTCTAAGTTGAGACAGACAGGGCTATCAGTCGATACTACTGATAACTAAAAGTAAGACTGGACCACAGGGCTGAATCTTTATACAGGGTGGGATGGGTATGTGGGGGCAGCAGAGCTTCTTCAAAAAAAGATTGAACGTTTGGGTTTCCCTGCATGCTGTGGATCTCTGACTCCACAGCGAATGTAATTTGTTTTTTTGTTAACAGTTCTGCTAACTCAGAGGCTTCCCGCCTCATTAAACAAACATACTCAAATCATCCTCTGAGAGCAGGTTCACTGCCCACACCCTAACCCAGCTCCGTTAGAAGTGGTCAGATTGGATCTTAAAAAAAATATAAGATCTCGCTTAACCCCAACCCACCCGTTTGAGAGTTATGCTTCAGTCTGTACTGACTGGGGTTGCCAACTCTAGTTGGTCGTATTGTTGGGGCTTTCATCACATGACCCCTCACCTCCATCAACCCCGCCCCCCAAGTGCAGACCATAGGTTGCTTGGCATGTCCATTCTGACAGCACACTGCCTTTCAATGGCCAATAGAAAGCAAGCACACTATTTCTCAACTGCTTGATTTTTGACTATCAAACAAACAGCCTTTCCCCTACTCCAATATTTATCTAGCTAATAAATTAAAGTGCTCAGAGGAAGGTTGGGGGTTGTGGTGGGGGGGGGGGGGGGGTGTTGTGGGCAGGGAAGAAAATGAATTGCCCAATTTCTTTTCTAAAAAAAAACACAATGACTTTTCTCCCTGGTTACTCGCAGCAACAGCCTGGCAATTAATCTTAAATTTCCAGAACTGCAGGACAATCCTGGGTACACAATCGCAAACTAAAAGTCAATGGCACAGAAGGCCATTCAGCCCATTAAATGCATGCCAGCTTTCTGCACACCAATCCAGTCAGAACCATTCCCATGCTTTATCTCCGTAGCTTAAATCGCCCAACTAATTTCCTTTTGAAATCAGTCATCTCTGCTTCTACCATGCCATAGGCGGCGAGTTCCTGATGCCAGTGCTATTCCAGCACAGGTCCGTGGGTCCTGCGGTGGAAAGCCTAGGAAGTAGGTCACATGCATAAGGTATGCTTCAGTCTTCGCTGCCAATTTCTGGGGGAAAATCTGCCCCAAACAAACATTCCATTCTACATCAGGAGAGAGTGGCTGCATGCAGACAGGCACAAAAGGTGGAATCATAGCCAGAAACCTGTCTGTGACTATAGAGGTTGGGTGTTAATTGTCTTATGTTCCAGTAACTTTTTCTGCAATGTTGCTGCTGTGCAGCTTATCCAGTGCAGCAATCCCCAGAGATATCTCCCTCCAACTCTGGAGTCTCATTCATCCCCTGTTCTGATCACCCCGACATGGCAGCAGTGTCTTCAGCCACCTAGACTTAAGCTCTGGAATTCCCATCCCAAAACCACCACTCTCTTCTCCGATGCTGCTTAAAATCTGATACTTTTTGATCACTTGTGCTAATGTCTCCTTCTTTGGCTCAGTGTCAATTTGTCTGATTTACACTCCTGTGAATCAGTTTTGGAAAGTTTTACAATGTTAAGGGCTTTGTAGAAATGCAAACTGTTGTTTGTGTGATTTTAAACAGCACAAACAGGAACTAAAGCATCGCATGAGAATTCTCACAACCCTGCAGGTTAACGAGATCACAGGAGAGAACATAACCACTCCTACCTTAGCTTAGGTTAACAATTGACAGTTTCAGATAATAATATGTTTACATTTCTTTTCTGAAAGCATCGGATAAAGAATTCAGAAGTTTAATCAAGGAGTACAACTGTTTTGTGCAGTTCGCAGAGTGGCACCAGCTGTTGCTTATCTGAGGGACATCTTGCAAGTTCCCAACCTAATCCCCAATACTCAAGCACTTACATGATAACATGAGACCATTGCCCAAATTCACACCATAGAAATTCAGGTACATTCAATGTTTAATTTTCCAATTCCAGCACATTTACAGTACAGTAAAAGTCCATTCAGCCAAACCAGTCCATGCCAGCATTTTATTCTCCACACAAGCTCACTGGCGGCACAGTGGCGCAGTGGTTAGCACCGCAGCCTCACAGCTCCAGGGACCCGGGTTCGATTCCGGGTACTGCCTGTGTGGAGTTTGCAAGTTCTCCCTGTGTCTGCGTGGGTTTTCTCCGGGTGCTCCGGTTTCCTCCCACAAGCCAAAAGACTTGCAGGTTGGTAGGTAAATTGGCCATTATAAATTGTCACTAGTATAGGTAGGTGGTAGGGAAATATAGGGACAGGTGGGGATGTTTGGTAGGAATATGGGATTAGTATAAATGGGTGGTTGATGTTCGGCACAGACTCGGTGGGCCGAAGGGCCTGTTTCAGTGCTGTATTTCTAATCTAATCTAGCCCCGTCGACCCTGCAAAGTCCTCCTTACTAACATCTGGGTGCTTGCGCCCACGTTGGGAGAGCTGTCCCACAGACTAGTCAAGCAGCAGCCTGACATAGTCATACTCGCAGAATCATACCTGACAGACAATGTCCCAGACACTGCCATCACCATCCCCGGGTATGTCCTGTCCCACCGGCAGGACAGACCTAGCACAGGTAGTGACACAGTGGTATACAGTGGGGTGAGAGTTGCCCTGGGAATCCTCAACATCAACTCCGGACTCCATGAAGTCTCATGGCATCAGGTCAAACATGGACAAGGAAACCTCCTGCTGATTACAGATGCCAGGCCGAAGGGCCTGTTTCAGTGCTGTATCTCTAATCTAATCTAATCCTACTGATCAGTCTATCTGCATTTCCTTCAAGTGTTTAATTGAGCTACCTCTTAAGTGCATCTGTACTACTCACCACAAGTACCCAGAGTCCCATATTCTAACCACTGAGTAAAGAGGTTCCTCCTGAAGTCCCATTGGATTTTAATGACGCATTTATGGCCCTTAGTTCTGGTCTCCTCTTCCTCCTCCCTCCACAAGGGGAAACATAGGCTGGAATTTTACACTGGGTGGGAGGCCCTGCCCACTGGCCAAAAAGCCATGGTGAGCCCACCTCCGCCAGGCCTGGGGAACCACGCCATGATTTTTAGGTCCCCAAGCCCTTAATTGGCCTTGGGTGGGACTGCCACCTCCTGGAGGCCGGCAGCTGTTGGTCTCAGCAGCGACACTAGGAGCAGTGGCCACTGCTGGGACTACACCCAGCCATCGGAAACAACAGGAAGGACAGCCCTGGAATCACATGAAGTTTTTGGGGCCTCACCAGGGACAATTGGCTGGGCCCCAGCGAGGCAAGGTGGTTGGGGGAGGGTGGAAAAGGTGTTGCGTTGGGGGTGGTTGGGGCCAGCCCTCTGTGGGACACAGGATGATTGATCAGGAGGGCCCCCCCCACCCACAGCCCGAAAGAAAGCCGCCAAGTTTTACCTGGTGGTGTTCTTGGTGCCTTTGCTGCCCACCTACCCAGGGTAAAATACCAGTAGCTGTAGGAGCAGGCCCTTAAGTGGCAGTTGGTCACTTAAGGGCCTCCATTTGCCTGAGGTGGGTGGGCCGTTTCTTGCTACAGCCCCATGTAAATTTGCAGCGGAGGCAGGAATGTGTCGGGAACAGCACCCCCTTGCCTCCCACTCAATGTTTTGGCTTTGGCACCACCCCCCCACCACCCTGCTCATTGGGGGGCTGTAACATTCCAGCCATGGACCTTCAAAAAGGCATTGATAAACGTTGTACAAGAGGGTTATCAACAAAGTTGAAGCCCATGGAATAAAAGGGACAGTGGCAGCATGGAGACAAAGTTGGCTGAGTGACAGGAAACAGTAGTGGTGAGCGGTTGTTTTTCAGACTGGAGGCTGGTATGCAGGGTTTCCCCAGAGGTCAGTGCTAGGACCACTGACTTTTCTGGATAATATATCCTTGACTTGGATGTGCTGGGCACAATTTCAAAATTTGCAGATGACAGAAAACTTGCAAGTATTGTGAAGAGGACAGTGATTGACTTCAAGACGATATTGATAGCGTCATGCTCAGAAGGAGCAGTGATGAAATAAACAATGAGCTGGAGGAATTATGGCAAAGTCAACTGTTAAACTGAACAAGGAAGTGAACACATTTGAAACCATAGACAAAATAGAGTAGAGGTCAGGTGACCCATCCTGCACTGTCAATAAACAAGCCCGTCTGCAAAGATGAAACTCATTAACTGCATCTGAATTAGCCCTGGGGAAAACCCATTGAGATTGAAAGGAATCCAATACATGTTGATGACTCCTATCTACAGCACTGAAATAACAAAGGTTCTGTAAAACAGACTGACTCCACAACCAAAACGAAGATGAATAGGTGTGAAGTCGCATCCAGATGCGACCAGATAGCAATGTTTCCATATTCTGGACCATTATGTGGTCACACCAGGGGGGAAGGGCCATGCATCACCTGAAAGATTCAAATGTGATGGATTTTTTAAACTTTAAAAAAGGTAGCCCTCTGGAGACACAGAGACCACAGAGAGCCAAAGGTTGAAATCCAGCTAAAGGAAGAAGCCCTGCTGCTGATACTATACTTCAACTTGCTGCAATAGAGAACTTAAAAAAAAAGTGATCATTGTCTCTGGACTGAAGTTTTAACCATGATAAATCTACAACTCCTCAGCAAGGTCATGACTGCAAGCAAACATCGAGGCCTGCACCTTCGAAAAGACTTTCTTCCTGAAAAGATTCACCAGGTTTCAGAAAATCACAAACTCTTACATCACTTGGGATTTTAATTGCATCTTGCCCTTTCCAATCTATCTATCTTTATTTGTGTATGTGTGTGAATATGAGTGGGTGAAGATTGTGAACAATTTGGGTTTTGCCATTTTAAAAAAGGGAAGGCTAAATTTTTATTTTAAAAACCTATGAGAAAACCTGCCACCCACACCACTTACCACCTGTCTGTAATAACAAGTTGGTGGAATGGGCAGACTTGTGGCAGATGAAATTTAGTGCAGAGAAGTGTCAAGTGATTCATTTTGGTTCGAAAAACAAGGAGAGGCAATATCAAATAAAAGGATACAATTCTAAAGGGGGTGCAGGAGCAGAGGGACCTGGAGGTAGATGTGCACAAATAGTTGAAGGTGGCAGGGGAGATTGAGAAAAAGTGGTTAATAAGGCTCCTGGGCTTTGTAAATAGATAGATAAATAAACAAATAGAGTCAGAGTACAAAAGCAAGGAATTTATGGTGAACCTTTATAAAATACTGGTTCAACCTCAACTTGAGTATTGTCAAATCCTGGGCACCACACTTCAGGAAGGATGAGGGGGTATTAGAGAGGGTGCAGAAAAGATTAACAGGAATGGTTCTGGTTGCAGAAATGAGGAGCTTCAGTTACATGGGTAGATTGGAGAAGCTGGGCCCGTTTCCTTGGAGATGGTTGAGAGGAAATGTGATAAAGATGTTCAAGATCATGAGGGGTCTGCACAGTATAGAGAGAAACTGTTCCCATTGCCAGAAGGGTCTAGAAACAGAAGACATCCAATTAAGGTGTTTGGCAAAAGAACCAAAGACAACACGAGGAAAATCTTTTATAAAATGCAGCAAGTGGTTAGGATCTGGAATGCTGTGCCTGAGAGTATGTAGTGGAGGCAGATTCAATTGTGGCTTTCAAAAGAGAATGGTAATTATCTGAATAGAAAAAATTTGCAAGGGTTACAGGGAAAAGGCAGGGGAGCGGGACTTACTAAGTTGCTCCTAGACAGCCAGCACAAACACGATGGGCTGAATGGCCTCCTTCTGTGCTATTATCATTTTATGATTTCCACTTTTCTATGTCTACTCTATCAAACTCATTCATAAAAAAGGACCTGCATCAAGGCACCCTTCACCCTGCTCTGTTCCAGAGCAAAGAGCTCCAGCTTGTTCAATCTTTCCAAATGGCTATAACTTCACATTTCTGGTATTATTCTAGTAAATTTAAAAAAAACACGTTCTCCAGTGCTTCTGTATCTTTTTATACTAGATGCCAGAACTGATCAGTGATTAGTAATCATCACCCAGTGAGTCTTCAATGGTACTTTTTTTTTGCACTGAGGTAAATTTATGTGAAAGATGTTATAGAAAACACAAGTTTATAGCACAGATTGAGGTCATTCAGCCCATTGTGTCTGCAGCAGCCCTCTGTTCAAACAATCCAAAACTAATCCCATTGCTTTCTCTCCTCCACAACTCTGCTTTAAATCTTTATCCACTTTTTCCTTAAAAAAAAAGGTGCTCTGGCCTCAGTGGTAAATCATTCCATACTCGTACAACCCTCTTTGTAAAGCAGTCTCTTCTAACCTCTCTATTTGTTCTGAGTGAAGATTTTAAATGAAAGACACTCCTCACTGTCGACTCCATAGCCAGAAGAAATAAATCGTCTTTTCCTCTTCATCTCATTAAAACACTTCCTAATTTTTAAAAAGCTGTATTAACCCTTCACTTCACTGGAAATAGAAACAAGGAGTAATCATTAAACTTGACCTGTTCACCAAAGTCAATTATAAACCTAGTGAGACACCTTGCAGCAAAATGAAACCTTTGTGCCTTCAGGCGAATTAGCTGAATTTTTGCTGGACTCCACTAGAACATTTTTTCACTTCCAACTGTTGCTATCCATCAATTGACAGCAGAGTCTGCAGTACCCAGTGAGCCCTCCCAACATCAGGTCTACCACAGGGCCATCAGCCATCCTGCTACGCTATGGAACTGATTGCTTGGAAGAGAAAAATAACTTTATATCATATATTTGTACGGCATAGGAGGAGGCCATTTGGCCCAATGAGTCTGCAGCAGCTTGGGATGTGGGCATCACTGGCTAGGACAGCATTTATTGCCCATGAGAAAGAGCAAATTGAGTTAGTCCCACTCCTTCTCCAATATACAACACCTTTCACAACCTCAGGATATATCGAAGCACTTTACAGCCAACGAAGAACATTTGAAATATCGTCACTGTTATCATGTAGCAATTTGCAGCAGATGATTTGTGCACAGAAAGCTCCCACAATGAGATAACTGATGGTTGATGGATAAATATTGGCCAGGACGCATTGCGGAGGGAAGAAGGGTGGGAAAGATGATCCCCTGCTCATCTCCAAAAGAACAGTCATGGGATCTTTTACATCCAAGACAGGGTCTCAGTTTAACACCTCATCTGAAAGACAGCACTTCCAACAGTCCAGCACTTCCTCAGTGCTGTACTGGGAGTGCCAGGTTGGATTGCATGCCCGAGCCCTGCGCTTGAACCCACGGCTTTCAAACTGTCAGGGGAGCACCATGGCAGATACCTTCTCCATCAGTTCAATTTTCCCTTTGGAGCAGTGCCATGGGCTCTGTTCAAGAATTACCCCAACACCAATAATAACAAAACTATTTAAACAGCAAATATGCATTCATCTTCACAGCAACAGAAGCAGAGTTCACAGCAACATAAACTCATTCGGCTGCCTGCTGAAATGTCAGTGCACGTTGAGGAGATTGTTGGCAGTATTGAGGGTTCAAAGCTCCCCTACAGAGCAAAGCTTACAAAGCTATAAATCGCAAGTCACACAGCATTGAAGCCAGCCACTCTGCCCTTTATGCTTGTGCTGGCTGTCTTGGAGAGCAATTCAATTAGTCCCACTGCCCTTTCCTGTAGCCCAGCAAGTTGTTTTTCCTTTTTAAACTTCAAATCCAATGCCCTTTACAGACGTTACTTTTACACAAGTGATCATTAGACAATTGAATACACAGTGCAACTATTGAAGTCGAAAGTGCCAAACAGAAAACTAATATAATCAAGCCAAAACGAGCTGGAACAGTAAGTGTCCCTTGCAGCCAAATAGAGAAAAGACAGTTTGATTTTCTAATGCGTTCACTCACCCACAACTCCAGGTGTCTTGAATCTAGACAAACAGCAGCCACACTCTCTCCAGTTTAACTTTTCACCACAAGTTTGCAAACTAAGGCAGGGCCCGCAATTTCAAAAAGAAAAGGCCAGTCACGAGAGAAGGAGAGTTTATTTGATGCGAAGAGGGCTAAAAGCCCCAGAGACAAGTGACTGGTTTCAAAGAACAAAGCTTTCTGAAAAGACAGAGAGGAAAGAAAAAGAGGGAAGGAAGGACGGGGTTTAAATTTCCTGGCTGCAGACCAGCTGTCGTTATTAACTGAGTCAGTCATGGGTGGGGGAAGAGGGAGGGAGACAGGGAAGGAGGGGATTGCCAATATCTAAAAATAATATTAGCAAAATGGCTGAGTAATAAAGTCCTTGATCTTGCCGGGATTGACAGTTTCAGGGGCTTTGTCATTCCCTAAGGAGGAGTCAGTGCCTCAAATGCAGATTAAGATTTACCACCTGTGCTCCTCCTTGACAATCCAAGGCCCTCCCCAAAAACACCCCACACCAACTCCACATACCTTCACTACTACTCACAGGCCCTCCGCTCTCAGGTACTTTCTGTCTATGGCAGCGGAGGAGGTATTGGTAAGTGACCGGAGATTGAGTCAATGTGTTAAAGCCTCACATACATACAGTCCCACCAGAGGGGGAGGGGGGAAAAAAAAACAAACTTACATTTATATAGCACCTTTCATAACATCCCAAGGCACTTTGCAGCCAATGAATTACTCCTTGAAGTGTAGTCACTGTTGCAATGCAAGAAATGGGACAGCCAATTTGAGCACAGCAAGCTCCCACAAACAGCAATGTGATAATGACCAGATCAACTGTTTCAATAATGCTTTAGACAAAAGACATAGGCAATTTTTTTTCTTTTCAAGCATTTATCCAATTCCCTTTTGAATGTTGCTATTGAATCAGATGCCATCACGCTTTCAGGCAGTGCATTCCAGATCATAACATGTGTAAAAAATTCTCCTCAACAACCCTTCTGGTTCTAAGTCCCCTGCTTATTGATTCTCATTACTGGAAACAGTTTCTCATTATTTATTCTAACAAAACCTTCCTGTTTTTGAATAGCTCAATTAAATCTCTCCTTAAGCTTCTCCACTCTGAGAACAATCCCAGTTTTTCTAGTCTCTTCACATGTCCCTCTGCCCTGCCACTTACCTCTACACGGGCTGTGCATTGGTAAACAAATGAAATAAAAAAGGTTTGGCAAGTATTTATTAATGAGAATAGTTTGCCTTTAAGCAGGCACAGCCCTAACAACATCAGAGCTATAAACTAGGCCCCATTTAGCAAATTAGCCTAAATTGGCCCAATTTGGGCAATTTAAGTTTGGAATCTGAATTTTTGCTCCTCACTATCAGCTCATCCATCAACACAACAGCCTGTCCCGCTCTCATTCTGTATGAGGAATAGTTTTATCCAGCTTGTGACATACAAGTGTTAACCACTGAGATACACACAAACTGGATAGAAAACAGGTGTGCGCAAACTCTCAACCAGTTATACATCAATTATCACCTTTAACTAATTTATACTGTGCACTGGGGCATTTTACTTTGGCCTTAAGCAATTGCTTAACAGTCTGATTTTTTTTTGGCTTTTTGTTTCAATGATAATGTTCAGGGGTTTATCTTTATCAAATTCATTTTTGGGGATGTTGGGTGTTGCTGGCAAGGCATTCATTGCCCATCCCTAATTGTCCTTGAGAAGGTGGTGGTGAGCTGCCTTCTTGAACCGCTGCAGTCCGTGTGGGGTAGGCTGTTAGGGAGGGAATTTCAGGATTTTGACTCAGCGACAATGAAGGAACGGTGATATAGTTCCAAATCAGGATGTTGTGTGACTTGGAGGGGATCTTGCAGGTGGTGGTGGTCCCATGCATCTGCTGCCCTTGTCCATCGACAAAGAACAGTATAGCACAGGAACAGGCCATTCGGCCCTCCAAGCCTGCGCCGATCTTGATGCCTGCCTAAACTAAAACCTTCTGCACTTCCGGGGTCCGTATCCCTCTATTCCCATCCTATTCATGTATTTGTCAAGATGCTTCTTAAACGTCATTATCGTACCTGCTTCCACCACCTCCCCTGGCAGCAAGTTCCAGGCACTCACCACCCTCTGTGTAAAGAACCTGCCTCGCACATCCTCTCTAAACTTTGCCCCTTTCACCTTAAACCTATGTCCCCTAGTAACTGACTCTTCCGCCCTGGGAAAAAGCTTCTGACTATCCATTCTGTCCATGCCGCTCATAACTTTGTAAATCTGTATCATGTCACCCCTCCACCTCCGTCGTTCCAGTGAAAATAATCCGAGTTTATCCAGCCTCTCCTCATAGCTAATGCCCTCCAGACCAGGCAACATCCTGGTAAACCTCTTCTGTACCCTCTCCAAAGCCTTCACGTCCTTCTGGTAGTGTGGCGACCAGAATTGCACGCAATATTCTAAGTGTGGCCTAACTAAGGTTCTGTACAGCTGCAACATGACTTGCCAATTTTTATACTCTATGCCCCGACCAATGAAGGCAAGCATGCCGTATGCCTTCTTGACTACCTTATCCACCTGCGTTGCCACTTTCAGTGACCTGTGGACCTGTACGACCAGATCTCTCTGCCTGTCAATACTCCTAAGGGTTCTGCCATTTACTGTATACTTCCCACCTGCATTAGATCTTCCAAGATGCATTACCTCACATTTGTCCGGATTAAACTCCATCTGCCATTTCTCCGCCCAAGTCTCCAACCGACCTATATCCTGCTGTATCCTCTGACAATTCTCATCACTATCCGCAACTCCGCCAACCTTTGTGTCGTCCGCAAACTTATTAATCAGACCAGCTACATTTTCCTCCAAATCATTTATATATACTACAAACAGCAAAGGTCCCAGCACTGATCCCTGCGGAACACCACAAGTCATAGCTCTCCATTCAGAAAAGCACCCTTCCACTGCTACCCTCTGTCTTCTATGACAGAGCCAGTTCTGTATCCATCTTGCCAGCTCACCTCTGATCCCGTGTGACTTCACCTTTTGTATCAGTCTGCCATGATGGACCTTGTCAAAGGCTTTACTGAAGTCCATATAGATAACATCCACTGCCCTTCCTTCATCAATCATCTTTGTCACTTCCTCAAAAAACTCAATCAAATTAGTGAGACACGACCTCCCCTTCACAAAACCATGCTGCCTCTCGCTAATAATCTAGTTGGTAGAGGTTATGGGTTTGGAAGGTGCTGTCGAAGGAGCCTTGGTGAGTTGTTGCACTACATCTTGTAAATGGTACACACTGTGTGTCAGTGGTGGAGAGAGTGAATGTTGAACACTCCAAGCTCCGTCACAGCAAGAGGCTACCAGAAGGGCAGAGGAAGCACTACAAGGATGTCCTTGAAGCCTCCCTGAAAAAATGTGACATCTCCACCGATTTGTGGGAATCTCTTGCCCGAGACCGCCCAAAATGGAGACGAATCCTCCGCGACGGTGCCAGCCAGTTCGAACATCGACATGCCCAGGCAGTGACCAAGTGCAAACAGCGGAAGGAGCATTCGGAAATTCGAGCATCCCATCCACTCGCCTCATCAAACACCACTTGCCCCACCTGTGGTGGAGTGTGAGTATCCAGAATTGGACTATTCAGTCACCTAAGGACCCACAACCCTGGAGTAGAAGAACGTCATCCTCGTTCCTGAGGGACTGCCTGAGAGAGAGGAATGTTGAAGGTTGTGGATGGGGTGCTGATCAAGCGGGCTGCTTTGTCCAGGATTTCCACCTTGCATTGGATTTATTTTAGTGGCTGGTTCCAGGCTGTGCTATTGTAACACAGCCACTTAACCCCCTTTAAAATAAATGCTTGGTGCCTCAGGTACAAGGTGTGGGCAGGAATTTAACATGATTGTGTTGATTAATGCAATAAAAAAAACACGCTGTGCAGAGCAGAAATGGAAGGAAAGGTTGCAGCGCAGGCCATCCTTGCAAAGGTCCTGGATGCACGCTCCCAGTGGAGGAGCCTCTGTCCAGGGAGAGTGCAAATGGAAAGTGCCCTCATCCTTGAGCTGTTCCGATTGGGATTCATAGTTTTGTGCCTATGGGACACAGGAAGTTGGTTTCACATTCCTGGCTCTCGTCCAACGAATCTCTTAAACTCTAAAGTTGCAGTAGACTTTAGGCGATTAAACTTCTGATTATCGGCTGCTTTACAGGAATGTGTTTTTTATTATAAATCACTTGATTTTCTCCTCAATCCGCCCCAGAAGTAAGCAGCTAGTTTATTTTTTTACCTCTGTGCTGTTAGGGTTGCCATTTCTGACTGGCTGTCTTCCTGAAGGATTGACCACATGACTGCTTGCCTCTATGCACTCTACCCCCACACTCCTGCCATTGGCTGCCTGCCATGTTCATCTTCGTTGGGCAAGCCCATTGGAAGGCAAACTGACTCTTCATCAGTGTCCTGGAGTTTAATCTTTTTATCCTGGAGAGTCGGGAGGATTGGCTGTGATTAATTGTGTTGCTCCCATGAATGGAACATGTAAGGACGTCACCCTCATTCTGACCTAACGCAGCTTAATTCTGGCACCATCAGCTGCATGTTCACATAGGGGTCGGGGGCCTCAATTACCCTCTCACAACCTTGTACCACCAACAACAACTTGTATTTATATAGTGCCTTTAATGTAATAAAACATCCTGCTTCAAAGTAAAGTTATCAAAGAAAATCTGACACCAAACCACATAAAGAGATATCAGGGCAGATGACCAAATGCTTGGTGAAAGAGGTGAGACTTATAGAGTCTATTAAAGGAGGAAAACAAGGTGGAGAGGTTTAGTGAAGGAATTCCAGAGCTTAGGGCCTGGGCAGCTGAAGGTGCAGCCACCAATGGTGGAGCAATTAAAATCAAGGATGGTCAAGAGGCCGAAATTAGATGAGCACAGATAACTCGGAGGGTTGTGAGCCTGGAGGAGATTACAGAGATAGGGAGGGGTGAGGCCATGGAGGGATTTGAAAATGATGAGGAGAATTTTTAAATCAAGATGTTGCTTTACTGGGAGTGAATGTAGATCAGTCTGCATTAGGGTGTTGGGTGAACGGGACTTGGTGCGAGTTCAGACACAGGCAGCAGAATTTTGGATGACCTCAAGTTTACTGAGGGTAGACTGTAGGAGATCAGTCGGGAGTGCATTGGAATAGTCAAGTCCATAAGTGTTTTAGCATCAGATGAGCTGAGGCATCACTCTTCTAGCCCCCACTGCTGCGAGATGGATTGGGCAGGAGGGGGCCTCTTATCACCCTATTACACCACAGCAATGACACACTACTTTGTGTCACCAGCTGCAAGGAGCAGTTGTGGGTGTCGTTTTCCCCAGCTGCCTCTCACTCTGTTTCCAACAGTGACTGTGGTCAGGGTACCTTATTTAATCAGCAGCAAGAGCACAGGTTTTTTAAATTCATTTGTGGGATGTGGGCGAAACTGGGTAGGCCAGCATTTATTACCCATCCCTAATTGCCCTTGAGAAGGTGGTGGTGAACTGCCTTCTTGAACTGCTGCAGTCCATGTGGGGTAAGTACACCCACAGTGCTGTTCGGAAGGGAGTTGTGACTTGGAGGGGAACTCCAAGGGGAAACACTGCAGTACAGAGGGATCTGGGTGTTCTTGTGCATGAAACACAAAAAGTTAGCATGCAGGTGCAGCAAGTAATTAGGAAGGCAAATGGAATTTTGGCCTTTACTGCTAGGGAGTTAGAGTTTAAAAATAGGGAAGTCTTGTTACAACTGTACAGGGTGTTGGTGAGGCCACACCTGGAGTACTGCATACAGTTTTGGTCCCCGTATTTAAGGAAGGATATACTAGCATTGGAGGCAGTTCAGAAAAGGTTCACTGGGCTGATTCCTGGGATGAAGGGGCTGTCTTATCAAGAATGGCTAAACAGGTTAGGCCTTTATTCATTGGAGTTTAGAAGAATGAGAGGTGATCTTATTGCTTGACAGGGTAGAGGTTGAGAATATGTTTCCATTGGTGGGGGAATCTCGAACTGGGAGATATAGTTACACAATAAGGGATCAGACATTTAAAACTAAGATGCAAAGGAATTTCTTCTCTCAGAGGGTGGTGAATCTCTGGGATTCTCTGCCTCAGAGAGTTGTGGAGATTCGGTCACTAAATGTATTTAAGGAGGAGGTAGATAGATTTTTGAAGTCTCGGGGAGTCGAGGGTTATGCGGAGCAGGCCCAAAAGAGAAGTTGAGGTCTGGGGCAGATCAGCCGTGATCTTATTGAATGGTGGGGCAGGCTTGAGGGGTTGAATGGCCTACTCCTGCTCCTCTTTCTTATGTTCTTATATAAAATGACACACACATATACTCATGCAGACATACAGACTCTCTCTCACACACATAGAAACACTTACACACACTTAGGCCCAATTTTAACTCTCTGCAAGTGGGTGGGTTTTTATTTATTTAGAGATACAGCACTGAAACAGGCCCTTTGGCCCATCGAGTCTGTGCCAGCCATCAACCACCCATTTATACTAATCCTACATTAATCCCATATTCCTACCACATCCCCACCTTCCCTCAATTCCTCTACCTATAATAGGGGCAATTTTATAATGGCCAATTTACCTATCAACCTGCAAGTCTTCGGCTGTGGGAGGAAACTGGATCACCCGACGAAAACCCACGCGGTCACAGGGAGAACTTGAAAACTCCACACAGGCAGTACCCAGAATCGAACCCGGGTCGCTGGAGCTGTGAGGCTGCGGTGCTAACCACTGCGCCACTGAATGAATTAAATCTCATGACATTCAAACACACAAATTCAGACATAGATGCATAGACACACACACACACACACACTCATACAGACATACACATACTCAGACACACACAGTCATGCAAACAGACACAGACACACACACCCAGACACACAGCACTTGGTGTTCCTTTAATAATGAAAATCTGACAGCTAAATGCAATCCTGTTTATCTGAGTTAAGTTCTCGATTGACTATCATCAAATCTAGCTGATGAACAGGAAAAGCCATCACTCCCAGTTATTTACAGTTATTTACAAGTGCTTCGTGTCAACACCAGATCTATAAACAAATGTGGGATTCTGCTTTCTCCTGAGATCTGGTGAACACACCAAATCTGAAAACCCAAGAACTAGCACCCACTGGAAAAAAAACAATGATCAGGGTCCCCCATTTAGCAATGTTTCTAATGAATAAACTGAAATGGACTAAACTCACCTCAGGTTTTGATATGCTATACATTTCTATCAGTTTTCCCCATGACTGACTGCTCTCTTGTAGAGATGGAAGGTCAGAGGTTCTTAGGGCAAGGGGTGGGGGGGGGGGGGTGGTGGGGGTGGGGGGGAGGTGTGGTGGGGAGCATCCCCTTTTATTCAGTAGCAATTCCAGGAGGTCGATTGTCTCGGAGTAGGGGTTGGAATTCCCAGGTTATCCTGCATACTCCACCAGCTCACCTCCCGTCAGACCCAGTGGAGGCTTTCAGTTCCTACTAAAAGGCTTCGATGAGGCAATAAAACGTAATTGATCCAGTGGGATTGAGTGGCGTTGATTGCTGTCCCTTTCTCCTTGCGAGGAAAGGACTTTTTTCTATAATCTCCTCGTGTCCCACGACCCTCCAAGGTATCTACGCTCTTCTAATTCTGGCCTCTTGAGCATCCGTGATTTTAATTGCTCCACCATTGATGGCCGGGCCTTCGGTTGCCTAGGTCCCAAGCTCTGGAATACCCTCCCCCTAATTCTCTCCGCCTCTCTAACTCTTTCCTCCTTTACGACATTCTTTAAAGCCGACTTCTTGGTCATCTAACCGAATATATTCTTACGTGACTTGGTGTCACATTTTGTTTTAAAATGCTCCTGTAAAGCGCCTTAGAACATTTTATTAAGTTAGATGTGCTATATATTTTCAGGGCTGCAGGGAAAGGGCAGGGGAGGGGGCGGGGTGGGTGGGAACTAGTTGAGTTGCTGTAGCAGAGAGCCGACACAGACGTGATGGGTGGAATGGCCTCATTCTGTGCTGTATGATTCTATGATATAAATACATGTTGTTGTTGTTTAAACATTAAATGACCTCTGTAGACCTTGCACTCTCTCAGTGGGCTTACTGGAGTGGGCCAATCTATTGCATCTCCACAGGCAAGGGGGTGTCTGTAAATTTATTTAAATGGTCGCCTCCCTGCGAATGGGTTTAACAGAAAACCATCCCCACTGAATTCCCAGTAAGAAAAACTTGCATTTATATTACACCTATCATGACCAGAAGACCTCCCAAAGCACTTAAAGTGTCTTTTTTTAAACTATGCACAAGAAGCAAGCCTTCGTCTTAAGTAAAAATGTTATGATCCTCATTGGGTATATGACATATGATAGTTTACAGAAGTTAACAAGCAAGGAAAGAAATATCTTACATAGATAGTGCCTTTCATAACCTCAGGAGTCCCGGAATTACAGAATCACAGAATTGTTACAGCACAGAAGGAGCAATTTACCTAGTATCACTCCCCCGCCTTCTTCCCGTTGCCCCGAGAATTCTTCCTTTTTCAGATAACAACCCAGTTCCCTTTTGAATACTTTGATCGAACCAGACAGGAATAAACAATTGTTGCAGTTCATCCCTGCGCTCTTTGAATGTTTGCCATTGCCTTTCCACCGTCATCCCTTTAAGTAACATTTCCCAATCCATCATAGCCAACTCTGGCCTCATACCTTCGTAGTTTACTTTATTAAGATTCAGGACCCCAGTTTCAGAATCAACTATGCCACTCTCCATCTTGATGAAGAATTCTATCATATTATGATCACTCATCCCCAAGGGGTCTCGCACAGCTAGATTGTCAATTATTCCAATTATTTCAAAGGATCAAGGGGATGCTGATTTCACCAGATATCTTAGCGCATTATAATCCCTCACTGCCAACCACAATTGCAGCAGATGCCTCATCTACAGGGATAGGTGTAGTCCTTTTCCAAGAACAATCGAATGGAAGTCAAAGACCTGTTTATTCTGCATCCCGAGCATTGTCTGACACTGAGATGAGGTATGGTGTCATAGAGAAAGAAGCTGTCACAGTCACCTGGGCTTGTGAAAAGTTTTCAAATTATATTATCGGCTTGAAGGTTGTCATAGAAACAGACCACAAACTCCTAGTTTCCTTACTTGACGAAAAGGAACTCACTCGGATGCCTCCGAGGAATCCAATCATTCTGGATGAGGCTAATGAGGTTGATGTACAAAACGGTGTACGCTCAGGGCAAGCAACAAATGACAGCAGATGCATTGTCCAGAGCTACGGTCGGCCATCTTACACAAAAGAATGTTAACTTTATTGATGAAATTGAGTCATATTCTCAGTTCACTGCATCACAAATACTGGTAAGTTCAAATAAGATCCAAGAAATTCATCAGATGTAAGATAAATGCACTTATATCCACCAATATTGCAAGCAAAGCTGGCCACAGCAGCACTCCCGTGGTGAGGATGAAAATATTTGAATGCAGAAGACACTTTACTATAGTGGATGATTTGCTGGTATATGATGGTGATTCCAGAGTCACTCCAGGTCGATATCTTGGAGAAAATAAACAGGGTCATGCGGACATAACAAAATGTAAAGCACGGGCTCAGCCGTCCGTGTGGTGGCCGGGAATATTGAAAAATAGAGAAAAATGATTTCAAATTACCAGGTATGTGCAGTGCTCAGACAGGCTCAGAGGGAACCCCTTATTTTGACCCAATTCCCAACCAGACTGTGAGAAGGTCTGGCGATGGATCTGTTCATATTTAATGGAAAATTCGACCTGATTGTCATCCATTACTTTTCAAGGTAGATGGAAGTTAAACGTTTGTACATAATCACAACTGAAGCAGTCATTTGAGTGTTACAGAAATCTTTGCAACACGTGGTATAGCTGATCAGATAGTGTCTGATAATGGACCACAATTTGCAAACGACTACTTCACGCTCCTTGAGGACAACTGTGCATTGCACATCTTACAAGTTCCCCTAGATATCCGCAATCTAATGGAGAAGCTGAGAGAGGAGTCAGAACTACTGAAGCACTGTTAAAGAAAAATCAGTATTTTCAAAAGGCACTTCTGGACTACTGAACTACGCCATTGCATGTAGTTTAGCACCATCAGAACTGTTGCAGTTCATCCATGCACTCTTTGAATGTTTGCCATTGCCTATCCACCGTCATCCCTTTAAGTAACATTTCCCAATCCATCATAGCCAACTCTGGCCTCATACCTTCGTAGTTTCCTTTATTAAGATTCAGGACCCCAGTCTCAGAATCAACCAAGCCACTCTCCATCTTGATGATGAATTCTATCATATTATGATCGCTCTTCCCCAATAAGTTACTTCCAGGGTGACAAGTCCAGGATTATCAAGACAGAGAAAAGTCTGACAGAAAGTAACTAGCTTAGAATTATAATAGGAAATACCATACGGGGAACCTAACCAAGACCAAAGCAGAGAAGGAGTAATTGTCCAAAGAGATGAGAATCAACAGCAATCTTATTTAGTAGAAACTTCAGAAGGAACTATAAGAAGAAACAGGAAGAATTTTATTTCTATTCATCAAAGACGTCAACTAGTCATACATTTGAATGAATCAGACATTGAACCTGAAATTCAGAAAGCACGGCATACTACAAGCCTTAAGGAAGGCCGTCCAATACAGAAACAAGAATTCAGAGAAAGACTACAAATCTTCCACATCTGACAATGACAATGATCAGGAAGAGTTGTGAAGTTTCCTGACAGATTGAATCTGTGATGTCAGAGACTTGGGGAGAGATGGGATAGCATGTAAAAATAAATATAGAATCATAGAAAGTTTAAGGCACAGAAAGAGGCAACTTGGCCAGTCATGTCTGCGCCGGCCAAAAAAAGGACCACCTATTCTAATCCCACCTTCCAGCATTTGGTCCATAGCCCTGCAGCTTACGGCACTTCAGGTGCATATCCAGACTCTTTTTGAATGAGTTGAGGGTTTCTGCCTCAACTGCCCTTTCAGGCAGTGAGTTACAACCCATCATCACCCTCTGGGTGAAATAGGTGTTCCTCATCTCCCCTCTAATTTTTCTACCAATCACTTTAAATCTATGCACACTCGTCACTGACCTCTCTGCTAAGGTGAATAGACCCTTCACCTCCACTCTATCCAGGCTTTTCAAAATTTTGTACATTTCAATCAGTTCTGCCCTCAGCCTTCTCTGTTCCAAGGAAAACAACCCCAGCCTATCCACTCATTCCTCATAACTGCATTTTTCCAGTCCTGGCAACATCCTCGTAAATCTCCTCTGTTCCTTCTCTAGTGAAATTACCTCCTTTCTGTAATGAGGTGACCAGAACTGCACACAGTACTCAAGTTGTGGCCTAACCAATGAGTTATACAGTTCCAGCATAACCTCCCTGCTCTTGTATTCTTCTTTCTTCTTCTTTGGCCTCCTTGTCTCAAGAGACAATGGGTAAGCGCTTGGAGGTGGTCAGTGGTTTGTGGAGCAGCGCCTGGAGTGGCTATAAAGGCCAATTCTAGAGTGACAGACTCTTCCACAGGTGCTGCAGATAAAATTGGTTGTCAGGGCTGTTTCACAGTTGGCTCTCTCCTTGCGCTTCTGTCTTTTTTCCTGCCAACTGCTAAGCCTCTTCGACTCGCCACGCTTTAGCCCCGCACTTATGACTGCCCGCCAGCTCTGGCGATCGCTGGCAACTGACTCCCACGACTTGTGATCAATGTCACAGGACTTCATGTCGCGTTTGCAGACGTCTTTAAAGCGGAGCCATGGACGGCCGGTGGGTCTGATTCCAGTGACGAACTCGCTGCACAATGTGTCCTTGGGGATCCTGCCATCTTCCATGCGGCTCACATGGCCAAGCCATCTCAGGCACTGCTGGCTTAGTAGGGTGTATAAGCTGGGGATGTTGGCCGCCTCGAGGACTTCTGTGTTGGAGATACGGTCCTGCCACCTGATGCCAAGGATTCTCCGGAGGCAGCGAAGATGGAATGAATTGAGACGTCACTCTTGGCTGACGTACGTTGTCCAGGCCTCGCTGCCGTAGAGCAAGGTACTGAGGACACAGGCTTGATACACTTGGACTTTTGTGTTCTGTGTCAGTGCGCCATTTTCCCACATTCTCTTGGCCAGTCTGGACATAGCAGAGGAAGCCTTTCCCATGCACGTTTAATTCTGCATCGAGAGACAGGTTACTGGTGATAGTTGAGCCTAGGTAGGTGAACTCTTGAACCACTTCCAGAGTGTGATCGCCGATATTGATAGATGGAGCATTTCTGACGTCCTGTCCCATGATGTTCGTTTTCTTGAGGCTGATGGTTAGGCCAAATTCGTTGCAGGCAGCCGCAAACCTGTCGATGAGTCTCTGCAGACACTCTTCAGTGTGAGATGTTAAAGCAGCATCGTCAGCAAAGAGGAGTTCCCTGATGAGGACTTTTCGTACTTTGGTCTTCGCTCTTAGACGGGCAAGGTTGAACAACCTGCCCCCTGATCTTGAGTGGAGGAAAATTCCTTCTTCAGAGGACTTGAACGCATGTGAGAGCAGCAGTGAGAAGAAGATCCCAAACAGTGTAGGTGCGAGAACACAGCCCTGTTTCACACCACTCAGGATTGGAAAGGGGTCTGATGAGGCACCGCTATGCTGAATTGTGCCTTTCATATTGTCATGGAATGAGATGATGATACTTAGTAGCTTTGGTCGGCATCCAATCTTTTCTATTAGTCTGAAGAGACCACGTCTGCTGACGAGGTCAAAGGCTTTGGTGAGATCAATGAAAGCAACGTAGAGGGGCATCTGTTGTTCACGGCATTTCTCCTGTAGCTGGCGAAGGGAGAACAGCATGTCAACGGTGGATCTCTCTGCTCGAAAGCCACACTGTGCCTCAGGATAGACATGCTCAGCCAGCTTCTGGAGCCTGTTCAGAGTGACTCGAGCAAAGACTTTCCCTACTATGCTGAGCAGGGAGATTCCACGGTAGTTGTTGCAGTCACCACGGTCACCCTTGTTCTTATAGAGGGTGATGATATTGGCATCGCGCATGTCCTGTGGTACTGCTCCCTCATCCCAGCACAGGCAAAGCAGTTCGTGCAGAGCTAAAAGTATAGCAGGCTTGGCACTCTTGATGATTTCAGGGGTAATGCCGTCTTGTATTCTATACCTCGGCTAATAAAGGAAAGGATTCCATCTTCCTTCTTAACCACCTTATCGACGTGTCCTGCTACTTTCAGGAATCTGTGGACATTCACTCCAAGGTCTCTTACTTCTCAGTATTTTCCCATTAATTGTGTATTCCTTTCCCTTGTTTGACCTCCCCAAATGCATCACCTCACACTTTTCCAAGTTGAATTCCATTTGCCACTTTTCTGCTCATCTGAACAGACCATCAATATCTTCCTGCAGCCTACAGCTATCCTCCTGACTATCTACCACACGACCAATCTTTGTCTCATCTGCAAACTTCTTGATTATGCCCCCTACATTTACGTCCAAATTGTTAATATACACTACAAAAAGCAGGGGACCCAGTACTGAGCCCCACAGAACGCCACTGGAAACAGCCCTCCTGTCACTAAACAGCCGTCAGCAATTACCCTTTGTTTCCTGCCACTGAGCCAATTTTGTATCCAGCTTGCTGCATTTCCCAGGATCCCATGGGATTTTATTTTTTTAACCAGTCTGCCATGTGGGACCTTGTCAAAAGCCTTGCTAAAATCCATGTAGACCACATCAATTGCACTACCCTCATCTATCTTCCATGTTACTTCTTCAAAAAATTTTATCAGGTTGGTCAAACAAGATCGTCCCTTCACAAATCCATGCTGACTATCCTTGATTAACCTATGCCTTTCTAAGTGACAATTTATCCTGTCTCTCAGAATAGTTTGCAATAATTTTCCCACTACAGAGGTTAGACTGACTGACCTGTAATTATCCAGTCTATTCTTCGCTCCCTTTTTAAACAGAGGTACAACATTAGTGATTCTCCAATCCTTCAGCACCACACCTGTATCCAATATAAGTGAATGTATGTAAATATATATTTGAATAGAGTCTTGGGGGGAGATGTGATATAAGGATCTGAAAGGGTTAATGTTGAGAAAGTGTAAAGAATACTTCCTACCATGTTGATGTAAGAGATCACATGAGAGAGACTTGAAGAGAGATGCAGCATGGCTTCAGAGGAGTCATACAGACTGGTGTGAAGCTATACATAATTATAATGTAAGAAGGGTTAATGTTCTAATTACTCAAGATTATGGAATCTCTCTTAGCTAGATTTACTAAGCATATTAAGGTGACAAACAAACATACAACAGAGAGAGAGGTAATGAAGCAGAGAGGTTCAGGAGAAGTAACTCCGAAGCTGGGGCCTAGGCATCTGAAAGCAAGGTAGCCCAATGGTGGAGCGATTAAAATTAGGGATGCCCAAGAGGCCAGAATTAGATGAACACAGATATCTCAGGCAGGAGGAGATTACAGAGATAAGGATGGGTGAGGCTATGAAAGGATTTGAAAACAAGGAAGTTACACCACTGGTGGCTGCATTCAGCCAATATGCTGATACCCTGCAGATTTCCCTCCCTAAATCCAGTTCTCTTCTGGTTTTCAACAGCTGCCTAACAGTCTTACTCTATTTTTGGCACTTTTGCACATTTTTCCCTTTTTCTCTCTTGCTTGGAAACCAATGTTTTCCTTTATGCTGTAAGATTGTCGCTGTTTGAATCTCCTTGAATGGGGAAAGCTCAATGCTGACAATGGGCCCAAAAATGGGAAATGGGAGGGTAAATTTCTCCTGGGATTCTTCCAGCTCATCTGCCATTAAATTGGTGCATGTCTGTCAGAACCTTGGAAAAATGGGATATTTAAGGATACGGACAAAAGTTAGGGAGGTAGGGATGTATAAGGATATGGGTAAAGAGTAAGGATGATGCAAAATGCATGCATGGTGCTGTCTTTTGTGTCAACCAAACCAAACAAGGTGTCAGAAGTGGTGTTTGTCATCGCAAGTGTGAAAGTTTAGGACATTGCTGACGTGTTGGGAGCAGAGGTTTAGCAGCCTGAGATCTGCATTCTCCACAGAAAGTTCGTTGGAGTGGTGAGGACCATCTGAGTGCAGAATAGCCTATTGCCAGATTCCGGCACCTCTGCCGATGTGCTGCAAGGGGAATTCAGAGGTCAACTGGAAAGTTTTTAAAGGATCCGAGCAAGATACAGAACTGGATAAGAAGCCAAAGACAGCATCATCTTCACCATTCTAACATGTGCTTCGCACTGTAAGCTTCCATCTTTATTATCATGTTTCTGGGTGGGTGTGGCCCTAGCCAGTAGAGGGAGCCAATATAAACAGCGTCACATCAAGTCACAGGCAGGGTCTTAAAGGTAGCCCGCTCTGGTTATCACAACTGCACAGCAAACAACTCATGTTCTCCTCACATACTATAACAGGAACCTCACTTGCCTGTCTTGGGACACCGCGTCTGGCCTATGAGTCTGCATGGTTGGCATTCCGCCAATTCCCCAGCCTGGCCCCCTTCCTGCCAAAATCGGCGAAATGTCAAGTTCAGAAACTGGGTTCTACCACTGAAGGCTGTGAGGAAAAAGAAGAGGGGCAGGGATGGGCTGAGCAGAGGGAGATAAAACTGGAATGCTCTTTTAGACGGTTTCCGCCACTTTTTTTGTAATGATGCTCCAGTGGCCGAATGGGAAAATCCCGGAGAAAATTCAACGCCACCCCTTGTATTCCTGCCCCCTTGTTCTCGACAGCCCTCAATCCGCTGAATCAGAAAAAGTCACCAAATACAGAAATCTGGGGGGAGAAAGCAATGTTTGTTCCAGCTTTGCAGAACACATCTCTGCTAAATACTCCCAAATGGGGCAGTTTGTTTGTATCATGAATTTCTGGCATTGGAATCCTCGAAATTCCTGAAGGTGGGGGAAGTATGGTGTTTTCCTGCAGGTTCAGACACCAGCTCAAGCAGGCTCTACTTATCTCCCCAGGCAAAGGTTTCACTCACATTGAGAATTGCTTCCTGCACTGCAGTCAAGTTAAACGTTATCTGAATGGGAAATGATATTGGAGCTGTCTGCAGAGGCCTCATTCATTTACACACCCGGGTTAACCCAACAAGGGATGGTCTGTGGACACCACCCTCTTGCATTACGCACAAAGTGTCTTCATCTGCCATCACCACAGCTCACGACACCGGCAGCCCTACTCTCTCCCGAGACTGCAAAATATTCCTCGAGCCCATCATTTCAATGGTGTGGTATCATATTTGTCGCCAGTGAGCTCATTGCACAAATTAGTTCTTGTTCTAGATTGCAGCCAACAGTTCAAAGCCCTCCCCAGCCCTGCAGTGCTGAAACTCAAATGGAAAGTTCCAGTCTGTCGTCACAAAGGAGGCTGAAACCTGACTGCACAATGCAGCTGGAACGAGAAAAGAGAGCAACGAATGAAATGCGTCAGCATTTACTTCACAATAGGGTGAACATATTGTTGAAATTTCAGCACAGGAGGAGGCTATTGGGCTCATTGTGTCTGCATCTGTGCTTGTGTCTGCTCCACTTTGCAGCTGAATCTTTGCCTGTACAACCCTCCGAGATCTCTGCACTCCTCCAATTCGGGCCTCTTGTGGCTCCCTGATTTTAAACGCTCCACCATTGGTGGCCGTGCCCTCAGTTGCCTAGGGCCCAAGCTCTGGAATACGCTCCCTAAACCTCTCTGCTTCTCAATAACAACAACTTATATTTATATAGCGTCTTTAACGTAATAAAATGTCCCAAGGCGCTTTACAGGAGCATCATAAAACAAAGTATGACACCGATCCACAAAAGGGGATATTAGGTCAAACAACCAAATGCTTGGTCAAAGAAGTAGGTCTTACAGAGTGTCTTAAAGGAGGAAAGTGAGGTGGAGAGGCAGGGAGCTGTAGGGAGGGTATTTCAGAGCTTGGGGCCCAGGCAACTGAAGTCGCGGCCAACAATGGTGGAGCGATTAAAATCGGGGATGCACAAGAGGCCAGAATTAGAGGAGCACAGATGGGTTGGAGGGTTCCACCTCGCTTTCCTCCTTTAAGACATTCCTTAAAACTTACCTCTTTGACCAAGCTTTTGGTCATCTGACCTAAGATTTCCTCTTGTGGCTCAATGTTATACTTTGCTTTACAATGCTCCTGTAAAACCCCTTGGGACATTTTATAGCATTAAAAGGTGTTATATACATACAAATTGTTGTTGTACCTTTAATATTTTCATCCTCTATGCTCTGTTCCTGTATCTTTTAATATTTTACTACATTACAACAATGTCTACATTTTAAAAGTGCTTCATTAGCTTAAAGTGTTGTGGGACGTCCTACTTTTGAAAGTTGCTATATAAACGCAGTCTTTTTATTCCTCTGATTTCTTTCCCCATAACCGTTAATGCTTTCTTCCTTACTACCTTCTGTTGCATTTAGTAAGGTGCTGGATGCGCCTGAGTCAAAAGGTTGTGGGTTTGTCCCATTCCGGAGACTTGAGCACAAAATCCAGGCTGACACTCCTATTGCAGTACTAAGGGAGTGCTGCATTGTTGGAGGTGCCGTCTTTCAAAGAACAAAGAACAAAGAACAGTACAGCACAGGAACAGGCCATTCGGCCCTCCAACCCTGCGCCGATCTTGATGGCTGCCTAAACTAACACCTTCTGCACTTCCGGGGTCCGTATCCCTCTATTCCCATCCTATTCATGTATTTGTCAAGATGCCTCTTAAGCGTCTCTATGGTACCTGCTTCCACCACCTCCCCCGGCAACAAGTTCCAGGCACTCACCACCCTCTGTGTAAAGAACTTGCCTCACACATCCCCTCTAAACTTTGCCCCTCTCACCTTAAACCTATGTCCCCTAGTAACTGACTCTTCCACCCTGGGAAAAAGATGAGGTGGATGTAAAAGATTCCATGGGAATATACAAAGAGAAGGAGAGTGCTCTCTGGTGTCCTGGCCAATATTTTATCCTTCAATCAAAACTTAAAAGCTGATTATCTAGTCATTATTAACTTGCTGTTTGTGGGCACTTGTGTGCAAACTGATTGGCAGGCTTCCTACATTATTATAGTGACTACACTTCAAAAGTAAATTCATTGGCTGTAAAGAACCTTGAGACATCCTGAGGTTGTGAAAGGCACTATATAAATGCAAGTTCTTTCCTTTCTTTCTCCCCATACCCTTCAATATTTTCATGCTTCCTTCTTTCTCCCTGTTAAAGGCTTGCTACCCAACCCAAACCCGACGACGTGTTGGGTTCGGGCCGGGTTGGGTCGTTCTTCCGGGTACGGCTTTCTGGCTCGGGTTGGGTCGGACCGGGTCCGGGTCGGACATACACAGTACCACCTTTTGCTCTGCTGGGAGGAAAAGGGAAATTGAGTAAGTAAGCGTCAAAATTTGAAAAGCCTGCCTGAGCTGGGAGTCCGGGACGTCAAGGAGGGAAACGTGCATCCGGACTCCATAGTCTCTGAGTCTGCGCAGTGAGTGAGTGAGTGTCTCTATGATATCATCGCGCTCATGCTGCAGCTTCCTTCCATTCCATCCCATCCAAAATCGGTAAGTACAGTGAGTGCACTATGGACGTAAAACAAATGCTGTCAACTGGAGAAAGCGAACATTCCGGTGTTCCGGTCGGGCTCGGGTCCGATGTGGTTCTGTCAGTTTCGGGTAGGGTTTTTTTCCCCAGACCCGAGCAGGCCTTTACCCCCTGTTACCTTTGACCGGTTTTCTTCCTGAAATGTTTATCTAATTCCTCTTCAAATAATGCGACAGACTCAGCTTCAGTTACTATTCATGGTACAACATTCTGCATCCTGAAATCACTGGAAAAATTCCTTTGAGCAAAGAATAGCTGAACCGGTAGCAGAGTTTTTAAATTTGAGAAACCAAGGTGAAAGGTCAAGCAAAAAAGTTTTTAAAAGAACTGGAAATGCTGGTGATCTTCAATCAAAACAGAAACTATTGGAAATACACAGGACAGTGAGCATCTGCGGAGAGGCGACAGCTTCAGTTGAAAGGTCGTGAACCATTATACGAGACTTCAGTTATGAAGATATACTGGAGAAGTTGGGACTGTTTTCTTCAGAGACAAGAAGGCTGAGAGATGATTTGATAGAGGTATTCAAAATCATGAGGGGTCTGGACAGAGTAGGTAGGGAGAAACTGTTCCCACCCGTGAAAGGATCGAGAATGAGAGGGCACAGATTTAAAATAATTGGTAAAAGAAGTAAAAGTGACATGAGGAATAACTTTTTCACGCAGCGAGTGGTTAAGGTCTGGAATGCGCTGTCTGAGAATGTGGTGGATGCAGGTTCAATTGAAGTATTCGAAAGGGAATTAGACTGTTACGTGAAAAGGAAGAATGTGCAGGGTTATGGGGAGAAGGCGGAGGAGTGGCACTAAGTGAATTGTTCAGTTGGAGAGCCGGTGTGGACATGATGGGCTGAATGGCCTCCTTCTGTGCTGTAACCATACTGTGATTCTGTAAGACAGCAGCCTTGTTGTAAACAACAATGGAGTTGAGGCTAAATTATTAGGTTGTATGCAGTTGATGGCAACCTTGGATTTCAATAGCCCTTGGATTGTGTGAAGAGGGTAAGGAGCTCTTTCGTTTAGAAGGTCCTGTGAAAGAATGGGCTAATGTAGGAGACATCCCAAAGAAACTTGATTTCAAGAGGCTGAGGATTATAGAGAGGAGGGAAAAAGTGAGTACATCTGTATATTTGAAGCTTATAAGCAGCAAAGGAAGAACATTCAGAGGAAAACTCATGCCAGTAAAATACAGAGAGACAAACATGGTTATGAGACAGAGAGAGAGAGAGAGAGAGAGAGTGGTAAGGAAGGAGAGAGAATGTTTATAAAAGAGAGAGAGAATGGTTAGGAGGAAGAGAGAATGGTTACATGTGAACATACTAATTAGGAGCAGGAATAGGCCACTCGGCCCCTCGAGCCTGCTCCGCCATTTAATAAGATCATAGCTGATCTGACTTTAACCTCAGCTCCACAGTCCCACCTACCCCTAATAACCTTTCACCCCTTGCTTATCAAGAATCTATCTACCTCTGTCTTAAAAATATTCAAAGACTCTGCTTCCATTACCTTTTGAGGACGAGAGTTCCAAAGACTCATGAGAAAACATTTCTCCTCATCTCTGTATTAAATGGGTGATCCCTTATTTTTGAACAGTTAGAAGAGAGAATGGTTAGGAGGGAGAGAGAATGGTTAGGACAGAGAGAGAATGATTACGAGGGAGAGAGAATGGACAAGAGGGAGAGAGAATGGTTAGGACAGAGAGAGAATGGTTAAGAGGGAGAGAAAATGGTTAGCGGAGAGAGAGAATGGTTAGGACAGAGAGAGAATAGTTAAGAGGGAGAGAGAATGGTTAGCAGAGAGAGAGAATGGGTAAGAGGGAGAATGAAGGTTTGGAGTCATAGAGTCATACGGCATAGAAACAGGGCCTTCGGCCCACCGCGTCCATGCCAACCATAATGCCTATCTATACTAATTCCACCTGCCTGCATTAATTCCATATCCCTCTATGCCTTGCTCATTCAAGTACCTGTCCAGATGCCTTTTAAATGTCGCTACTGTTCCTGCCTCCCCCACCTCCTCAGGCAGCTCATTCAAGATACCCACTATTCTTTGTGTGAAAAATTTACCCCTTTGATCCCCTTTAAACCTCCTCCCTCTCACCTTAAATCTATGCCCTCTAGTTTTAGTCACCTAATTTTAGGAGGGAGAGAGAATGGCTTGGAGGGAGAGTGAGAGAGACTGGAGGTTACAGACAAAAAAAATATTGCCATTTGGGGAGGCGGTGGCGTAGTGGTATTATCACTGGACTAGTAACCCAGAGACACAGGGTATTGCTCTGGGGACATGGGTTCAAATCCCACCACAGCAGAAGGTGGAATTTGAATTCAATTAATAAATCTGGAATTAAAGCTAGTCTAATGATGACCATGAAACCATTGTCGATTGTTGTAAAAACCCATCTGGTTCACTAATGTCCTTTAGGGAAGGAAATCTGCTGTCCTTACCTGGTCTGGCCTACATGTGACTCCAGACCCACAGCGATGTGGTAGACTCTTACATGCCCTCTGAAATGGCCTAGCAAGCCACTCAGTTGTATCTAACCACTACGAAGTCAATAAAAACAGCACTGTATGTGTATCTACCCCACATGGACTGCAGCGGTTCAAGAAGGCAGCTCACCACCACCTTCTCAAGGGCAATTAGGGATGGGCAATAAATGCTGGCCTGGCCAGCAACGCCCACATCCCATGATTGAATAATAAAAAAAATTAAACAGACCTACATTTGGGTTCAAGTCCCAGTCTGGAATTGAGCACTTAACCTAGGCTGACACTCCATGATCCTGCTCCACCCTAAGTCTACTTCCTTTTCCGGACCTACTTTCCCTCCTCCACCTTTTGATCCTCCGGATCTAGTTTTCTGTGCATTCCTCCAGGCCCTTCACCCCACAGTTTTCAATCACTTAGGCCTTCCTCTCTAGAACTCCCTCACTCAGCCCCTCCTTCTCTCTACTTATCCCTTCTCCTTTAACAATCCACTTTGCCCCCATCCTCTCATCCAAGTATTGACTAATCTCTCATAAACTCTTTTTCCTAGCTCAGTGTTTTTACCCTTCTTACTGCCTTGGAGGTAAAGGGAAAAAGTTACCATTTTTGTTCACAATTGTTTCCAACTTCAAGAATCTTTAAGTACTTTTCTCAGCTGGGAATGTTGGCCAGTTATCACTGGACTGTTCCATTGTTTTGTAGCCAGTGTTGCTCAGTGTTGAGTGGCCAGTAGCTCATAATATGGTTGATGCATTGAGTGTGGGTTATAGTCTTGGGATTATGTCAACAACCATAGTCCCAGGCTCTCCAAGAGTGAATGTGCTAGGGAAAGTCTTCAATCAAAACAATGAGCTGCTGTTTTCGCAATTCATCAAAATCTACAAAATTCATTATCAGAACTGGTCAGCAGAGAATTCCAGGAATGTTGAGAATATTTATAACCTTGTACCCGAACTCCCAACACCCACACGCTACATGAGCACCCTCTCTAAACCCCCTTCCTCTTGATCCTCTCGGTGCCAAGTCATTGCTCGAGGAGAAAATATTGGCATTTCACAGTATACAAGCTAGATATTATGTTGGAAGAGTGAATATGCTCGAGGAATAGGCTTTGATGGGCTGAATGGCCTTTCCACACTTCTAGCTCTTCCTGATCTCAACCAATAAAGTACCTTTGATGTTGTAATGGAGGAAAGATGGCAGCCAATTTTCACACAGCAAGATCCCACAAGCACTGTGATGATAAGACCAGATAATCTGTTCTTGTGATGTTAGTTGATGGACACCAGGATACTGGGAAGAACTCCTCTGCTCTTTTTTGATATAGTACCATGAGCACTTTTATGTCCACCTGAGGGCAGACAAGGCTTTGGTTTAATTTCTCATTCAAAAGACAGCACCTCCGACAATGCAGCACTCCCTCAGCAGTGATGAGTTGGAATCTCACTAGGGGAAATTGTGAAACCCAATTGAAAAGAAGTCTGGTAACTTGTGGGCTGGCACCAGGACATGACTATGAAAGCTTGCTGGATTGTTGTAAAAATCCAACTATTTAACTAATATCCTACCTGGTCAGTCATACAACCCAAACCAAGGTCCCTTTAGACATCAACACCTCCTAATCTCTCACCATTTCAGAAATATTCTGCATTTCTGGTTTTCCTACCAAAGTGGATAACTTCACAATTTTCCACATTATGACCAGGATCTTGTTCTCCTCCCAATGTCGGACTCTGTGGCAGGTCAGGCTGGAAGAATGGAGTGGCAGCGGCCCGCCACGGAACCTGCCGCCAGGGTTACCAGGCCCGACCTTCCCCGTGGCGGGGAAGCTAGGTGGTGGTGGCCCTCCACCGCTCTGTGATGGGACCCGACTTTATATATCTCAATTACCTGTTTGCATGAATTAAAAAGAAAACCGGAGAGATCGTACCTGCAGTTCTGGAGCTTCAGCATGACATGCGGCTCTCACACACTTTCACTTTCCTGTCCAGGGAAAGCTGGCGCCACCGAGGTGGGGAAGGAGTGAACTCATTAGTAGTGTAGTGGGGGTGAAGGGGGGAACTCTGCATTGGTGGTGTAGTTTTGGGGGGAGACGGGGCAGCTCTGCAGTTTCTTCTCAGGGCTGGCAGCCCCTTAGAAATGGCGCCAGCGCCTGCACAGAAACAGTTGCCGCTGTGAACGGTGTTGCCGAGGCCAGCTCGCCACGTGATTGGGCGGGGCGGGGTGGCCGCCCTGTATATGATAATAAGCTCAAGATCGCAGCGGCGTGGCAGCGCGCGGCCCGTGCGTGCCGGCCGACATTTTTTACGCCTGCTGCCGCTCCCGGCAGCGGGACCACAAGACTCAGCCCTATATCTGTAATACAGACTGTTTTAGTTATACTGACAATCAATTCATAAATGAATCAGATGATAAAGCACCACAAATATGTGAAAAGTATTCTTTTGAAAGTTACAAATTATGGCTAAATTTACTTCTGATGAGATCATGCAATGTGAATTGTTTTTGACCCAAGGTCTGAATTAGGTTACGTTAGGTTAGCAAACAAAAATGCTCAAGAGGTTATATTAGAGGCAAATCATCACAAGGAATTTCTGGCTTTCAGAACAGTTCAGGTTATTGAGAAGCCCAGATGAAGGGACCAGGCATCTAGCACACAGCAATACCAAGGCTGGAAAGGCAGTGCTAGCTCGGTGGTGTAGTGAAGTGTCAGATGGGGTCGTGCTCTTGGGTTCCGAGGGTGAACTTTAAACCTGGGGAGGAATGGGGAGCGTGTCAGGAGAAGGACTACTGTTGAGTCAAGATGATACTTCTGTCAGAAGTTGCACTCTAGATTTTCAGCCAATTGGCAAAAAAGGCAGAAGGGAGATGAGGACTATCATTGATTGTTCATCTGGTTTACGCATGTCCTTTAGGGAGGGAAATCTGCCGTACTTACCTGGTCTGGCCTACATGTGACTTCAGACCCACAGCAATGTGGTTGACTCTTAACTGCCCTCTGAAATGGCCGAGAAAGCCATTCAGTTGTTCAAGGTCAATAAATGCTGGCCTTGCCAGTGATGCCTACATCCCATGAAAGAATTTTAAAAAATCTTATATAGAACTTTGGTTAGACCACACTTAGAATCAACAGCATAGTACGTTTTGAAGGGAACCACCACTATAATAAGGAAACATATGGTCAAATCAAACCAAAACAAGCCATAAAAGTCTCAGCTAAATTAAAAGGAACATTACTGACTATAACCAATAATGCTATTCCCAGTATCTTTGAGGAAACCTATAGCCCGCGGTGCCCAGTGGTTGTGGAAGGCCTTGTGTGTCTGTGGGCACCATGTGCTCCCTCTCTAGGGACACCTGGGCAAGGAGACAATCTGAATCTTATTGCTGGGAAGAGTAACGTTCAGTGAATTCATTAAAAGACTATATTCTAACGAATTCAGTAATGGAGGTGAAAGGTTTCACATGAAGTCGATGCACTGATTTTCATTTTCTTGACATCCCAAACCCCCATCTTGATCTTTGCTTTCTCTGCTTTAGCCCGACGGAATCCAACTTCCGTAGGCGACGTGAGGGAAAAGGGAGAAATGGGCACCGTGGAGTCTGCACAGCATTTGGTAGATAGCTGTCAACAGCAGCCAGCTGGAAATGTGGAAGGAAGGTTCCAGAAGGTTGTTTAATGGGACAGCTGGGTCTTTCAGTCGAGTTTTCTTTAAAAAAAATAAAATGAGAACACAGAATGGCCGGCAGCAGACTGTGTGTATAAAACGAGTGGCCTGCGACAGATACTGCAATGTCTCATCCAAAGTACACGATGGGTTATCTATCGGTTTATGTCTGAAAATAAGAGTAGTTATTTAGGCCTGGTTTGCATTCCATTGAGTTTACAAGTTTAAGGAGTGATCTGATCAAGGTGTCTCAAATGTAAAACGGATTTGGTGGTGCAGATACAGAGAAGCTTTTTCCAAAGGGTTCAGAGTCAAACCTGAGGGGATATAAACTTAAAATTAGAGATATGTAGAATTACATAGAATTTAAAGTGCCGACACAGTCAATTTGGTCCAACAGGCCAATGCTGGTGCTTGTGCTCCACACAAGCCTCCTCCCACCCCCTCTTCATCTCACCCTATCAGAATATCCTTCTATTCCTTTCTCCTTCATGTGTTTACTTAGCTTCCCCTGAAAGGCACCTATGCTATTTGCCTCAACTCCCTGTGGTAGCGAATTCCACATTCTCAGCACGCTTTGGGTAAAGAAGGTTTTCCTGAATTTCCTATTGGAAAGAACAAAGAACAAAGAACAGTACAGCACAGGAACAGGCCATTCGGCCCTCCAAGCATGCGCCGATCTTGATGCCTGCCGAAACTAACACCTTCTGCACTTCCGGGGCCCATATCCCTCTATTCTCTTCCTATTCATATATTTGTCAAGATGTCTCTTAAACGTCGCTATCGTACCTGCTTCCACCACCTCCCCTGGCAGCAAGTTCCAGGCACTCACCACCCTCTGTGTAAAAAACTTGCCTCGCACATCCCCTCTAAACTTTGCCCCTCGCACCTTAAACCTATGTCCCCGAGTAACTGACTCTTCCACCCTGGGAAAAAGCTTCTGACTATCCACTCTGTCCATGCCGCTCACAACTTTGTAAACCTCTATCATGTCGCCTCTCCACCTCCGTCGTTCCAGTGAAAACAATCCGAGTTTTTCCAACCTCTCCTCATAGCTAATGCCCTCCAGACCAGGCAACATCCTGGTAAACCTCCTCTGTACCCTCTCCAAAGCCTCCACGTCCTTCTGGTAGTGTGGCGACCAGAATTGCACGCAATATTCTAAGTGTGGCTTAACTAAGGTTCTGTACAGCTGCAACATGACTTGCCAATTTTTATACTCTATGCCCCGACCGATGAAGGTAAGCATGCCGAATGCCTTCTTGACTACCTTATCCACCTGCGTTGCCACTTTCAGTGACCTGTGGACCTGTACGCCCAGATCTCTCTGCCTGTCAATACTCCTAAGGGTTCTGCCATTTACTGTATACTTTCCACCTGCATTAGACCTTCCAAAATGCATTACCTCACATTTGTCCGGATTAAACTCCATCTGCCATTTCTCCACCCAAGTCTCCAACAGATCTATATCCTGCTGTATCCTCTGACAATCCTCATCATTATCCACAACTCCACCAAGCTTTGTGTCGTCCGCAAACTTACTAATCAGACCAGCTACATTTTCCTCCAAATCATTTATATATACTACAAACAGCAAAGGTCCCAGCACTGATCCCTGCGGAACACCACTAGTCAGATTCCTCCATTCAGAAAAACACCCATCCACTGTTACTCTCTGTCTTCTGTGACCGAGCCAGTTCTGCATCCATCTTGCGAGCTCACCTCTGATCCCATGTGACTTCACCTTTTGCACCAGTCTGCCATGCAGGACCTTGTCAAAGGCTTTACTAAAGTCCATATAGACAACATCCACCACCCTTCCCTCATCAATCATCTTTGTCACTTCCTCAAAAAACTCAATCAAATTAGTAAGACATGACCTCCCCTTCACAAAACCATGCTGCCTCTCGCTAATCAGTTTGTTTGTTTCCAAATGGGAGTAAATCCTGTCCCGAAGAATCCTCTCTAATAATTTCCCTACCACTGACGTAAGGCTCACCGGCCTATAATTTCCTGGATTATCCTTGCCACCCTTCTTAAACAAAGGAACAACATTGGCTATTCTCCAGTCCTCTGGGACCTCACCTGTAGCCAATGAGGATGCAAAGATTTCTGTCAAGGCCCCAGCAATTTCTTCCCTTGCCTCCCTCAGTATTCTAGGGTAGATCCCGTCAGGCTCTGGGGACTTATCTACCTTAATGCTTTGCAAGACACCCAACACCTCCTCCTTTTTGATAATGAGATGACTGAGACTATCTGCACTCCCTACCCTAGGCTCATCATCCACCAAGTCCTTCTCCTTGGTGAATACTGATGCAAAGTACTCATTTAGCACCTCGCCCATTTCCTCTGGCTCCACGCATAGATTCCCATCTCTGTCCTTGAGTGGGCCAACCCTTTCCCTGGTTACCCTCTTGATCTTTATATACGTATAAAAAGCCTTGGGATTTTCCTTAATCCTGTTTGCCAATGACTTTTCATGACCCCTTTTAGCCCTCCTAACTCCTTGCTTAAGTTCCTTCCTACTGTCATTATATTCCTCAAGTACTTCATCTGTTCCTAGCCTTCCAGCCCTTACAAATGCTTCCTTTTTCTTTTTGACTCGGCTCACAATATCCCGTGTTAACCAAGCTTCCCGAAACTTGCCAAACTTGTCTTTCTTCCTCACAGGAACATGCTGGTCCTGGATTCTAATCAGCTGACGTTTGAAAGACTCCCACATGTCAAATGTTGATTTACCCTCAAACAGCCGCCCCCAATCTAAATTCTTCAGTTCCTGCCTAATATTGTTATAATTAGCCTTCCCCGAATTTAGCACCTTCACCTGAGGACTACTCTTATCCTTATCCACAAGTACCTTAAAACTTATGGAATTATGGTCACTGCTCCCGAAATGCTCCCCCACTGAAACTTCGACCACCTGGCCAGGCTCATTCCCCAATAACAGGTCCAGAATGGCCCCATCCCTAGTTGGACTATCTACATACTGTTTCAAGAAGCCCTCCTGGATGCTCCTCACAAACTCTGCCCCATCCAAGCCCCTAGCACTAAGTGAGTCCCAGTCAATATTGGGGAAGTTAAAATCACCCACCACTACAACCCTGTTATCTTTACATCTTTCCAAAATCTGTCTACATATCTGCTCCTCTACCTCCCGCTGGCTGTTGGGAGGCCTGTAGTAAACCCCCAACATTGTGACTGCACCCTTCCTATTCTTGAGCTCCACCCATTTGGCCTCGCTGCATGACCCCTCTGAGGTGTCCTCCCGCAGTACAGCTGTGATATTCTCTTAACCAGTAATGCAACTCCCCCACCCCTTTTACATCCCCCTCTATCCCGCCTGAAGCTTCTAAAGCCTGGAACATTTAGCTGCCAATCCTGCCCTTCCCTCAACCAAGTCTCTGTAATAGCAAAAACATCATATTTCCAAGTACTAATCCAAGCTCTAAGTTCATCTGCCTTACCTGTTATACTTCTCGCATTGAAACAAATGCACTTCAGACCACCAGTCCCGCTGTACTCAACAACATCTCCCTGCCTGCTCTTCTTCTTAGTCCTACTGGCCTTATTTACTAAGTCCTCCTCATTTACTTCACTAGCTGTCCTACTGCTCTGGTTCCCACCCCACTGCCACACTAGTTTAAACCCTCCCAAGTGACGCTAGCAAACCTTGCAGCCAGGATATTAGTGCCTTTCCAGTTTAGATGCAACCCGTCCTTCTTGTACAGGTCCCATCTGTCCCTGAAGAGAGCCCAATGGTCCAGATATCTGAAACCCTCCCTTCTACACCAGTTGTTCAGCCAGGTGTTTAGCTGCACTATCTTCCTATTTCTAGCTTCACTGGCACGTGGCACAGGGAGTAATCCAGAGATTACAACCCTAGAGGTCCTGTTTTTTAACTTACTACCTAACTCCCTAAACTCCCCCTGCAGGACCTCATCACTCTTCCTGCCTATGTCATTGGTACCGATGTGTACCACAACCTCTGGCTGTTCACCCTCCCCCTTCAGAATGCCCTCTGTCCATTCAGAGACATCCTTGACCCTGGCACCAGGGAGGCAACATACCATCCTGGAGCCTCTTTCACGTCCACAGAAGCGCCTATCTGTGTCCCTGACTATACAGTCCCCTATAACTATTGCTCTTCTGCGCTTTGTCCCTCCCTGCTGAACAACAGTGCCAACCGTGGTGCCATTACTCTGGCTGCTGCTGTTTTCCCCAGATAGGCCATCCCCCCCAACAGTATCCAAAACGGTATACTTGTTAGAGAGGGGGATAGCCACAGGGGAGTCCTGCACTGACTGCCTGCCCCTTCTAGCGGTCACCCATCTATCTGCCTGCACTTTGGGTGTAACCACTTCTCTAAAACTCCTGTCTATGACGCTTTCTGCCACCTGCATGCTCCTGAGTGAAATCAGGAAGCACTTTTTCATACAAAGGGTAGTAGAATTCCAAAACAAGCTCTCTCCCAAAAGACTGCAGATGCTGGGAAACAATTGGCACTTTGAAGACTGAGAACAATAGATTTTTGTTGGGTGAGGGGTTTTTTTTTTCATTCTTTCATGGGATGTGGGCATTGCTGGCTAGGCCAGCATTTGTTGCCCACCCTTAATTGCCCTTGAGAAGGTGATGGTGAACCGTGTTCTTGAATCGCTGCAATCCATGGGGTGTACGTACACCAACAGTGCTGTTAGGGAGGGAGTTCCAAGATTTTGACCCAGTGCTCGTGAAGCAACAGCAATGCAGACCCAAGTCAGGATGGTGTGTGACCTGGAGGGGAACCTGCAGGTGGTGGTGTTCCCATGTGTCTGCCGCCCTTGTCCTTCTAGGTGGTAGAGGTTGCGGGTTGGGAAGGTGCTGTCGAAGGAAGCATGGAAAGTTTCTGCAGTGCATCTTGTGGATGGTACACACTGCTGCCACTGTGTGTCGGTGGAGGAGGGAGTGAATGCTTAAGATGGTGGGTGGGCTTTTGAAAGCAGGATGTTGTTCAGCTTTTTGAGTGTTGAATGTATCAAAGGATATGGAGCCAAGAGGGGTAAATGGAGTGGAAGTAGAGATCAGCCATGGTCTAACTGAATAGCGGGGCAGAATGGCCTTCTCCTGTTCTCGTGTTACTGCCGTTTCTCAGGCTGCTCTTTAAAATAAGCCGATTAACAGCAGTTAAAAACAGCTAAAATAGTGGACAGAGGAATGTCATGCAACCATATTGAATGGTTATCTGCCTAATGAATAGTAGTTAATCGCGGCTTATAGTTGTGACTTCAATGGCTCGGGTACTGGATCAGAGGTCAGGGGTTCAAATTTCACCATGCTAAGTTGTGGAACTGAATTCAATAAATCCGGTAAATGATGGACTGATATGCCGGGCTAAAAAAGACAAAATAAATTATCAGTGAGAAGCCATGAAAATCAACATCTGCTCATTGGGGACATGCAATATCTTTCACCTCTTTCTGAACAATATTTAAATTGTTCGAATTTATTTTCCTATTAAATTCCCTGGACAATGTTATTACTGACAGAATAGTACGTTGAAGTGATGAAGTGAGTCGTTGCTAAAATAATCATCCCCTCTGAATCAGCAACCAGGCTGCAGATGTAATACACCAGAGATTTTACTCCTGGTGTCGAGCTGCATTCGTAGGAACAAGAGTAATCAATTAACCCCTCGAGCCTGTGCTGCTGTTCAACTTGTTCATGGCTGATCTGTACCTCAACCTCATTTACTTGCCTTTTGCAGACTGAAGACTTTATATTGCGACATTTATGACCTCAGAACATCCCAAAGTGCTTGATAGCCAATGAGGTACTTTCAAAGTGTCTTCACTGTTGTAATACAGGCAACACGGCAGTCAATTTTCACACAGCAAGCTGCCACAAACATCAATGTGATAATGACCTTAATTTCTTCTGGTGATGTTGGTTGAAGGATAAATGTTGGTCAGGACATGGGGCCACTCACCTGCTGTGAAATAGTGCTCGGGGATTGTTTACATCCACCTGAGAGGGAAGGCGGAGCCACACTTTAATGTCTCATCCGAAAGACAGCGCCTCCGACGGTGCGGCACCTCTCAGTACTGCAGTGAGTTCAGCCGACATTTTGCACTCAGGTCCCTGGAGTGGGCCTTCAGCCCAGGCTACCATGGTTGAGACTGCAAGATTAAGATGAGATTAAGGTTGCTGAGGCCATTATGCTAACTCAGCACAGGACGGAATCCAACCTCTGACATTCTGCTTTGTGTGCCTCAGCTGCTTTACTGGCTAAATTCAATGAGCCATTTGGGAGCAAGTTGTCTATTTTTAGTTTACTTTTTAGTAGTTTGTGATCTCTTTGCAGCCGTTAGTTCACTGACAGGCGTATCCATTGTATCAATGAAGTGGTGAAGTCTTGTCAGAAACAGCCTAAATGATTAGCTTTTCTTCCATAAACAGTGCATTACATGTTAGGCAATGGAATCTGGGTTAGCCTCTTGACATGAGATAGAGGCCAGTGCAGCTTGTTCTTCATCATAAAGCTATTTTTCACTACGCATTAGAAGCACGTTTTTATAGTGCTATGTAAAAATGTTATACTGAATGGTTTTAATAAATGTGATTCAACAGCTAGTAAAGAAGGAACTTGCATTTCCACAGTGCCTTTCCTGACATCCCAAAGCATTTTACAGGCAATGAAGTGCTTTTCAAGTGTAGTCACTGTTGTAATGTTGGATTTTGTGCACAGCAAGCTCCCACAAAAAGTGATAGTGAGCAGTTAATCATTTTAAGTGGTATTGGTTGAAAGATAGACATTGGCTGGGACATCAGGGATAGCTCCCCTACCCTTCTCCTAATAGTGGCCGTGGGATCTTTTATATCCAACTGAGGGAGCAGGTGGCGTCTTGGTTTAATGTGACATTCGAAAGGCAACTCCTCCGACAGTGCATCATTCCCTTAATACAGCACTGGGATGTCAGCCTGGATTTTTTTTTAATTCTTTCATGGGATGTGGGTGTTACTTGCAAGGCCAGCATTTGTTGCCCAACCCTAATTTCCCTTGACAACTAACTGGCTTGGAAGGCCATTTCAGAGAGCAGTTAAGAGTGAAACACATTGCTGTAGGTCTGGAGTCTCATGTAGGCCAGACCAGATAAGGGCAGCAGAGTTCCTTCCCTAAAGGACATTAGTGAACCAGATGGGTTTTTACGACAATTGATGATAGTTTCATGGCACCATTACTGAGACTAGCTTTCAATTCCAGATGTGGTTTAATGAATTAATTAATTGAATTTAAATCCTACCAGCTGCCATGGTGGGATTTGAACCCATGTCCTCAGGAAGTTAGCCTGGATGTCTGGATTACTAGCTCAGTGACATTACCACTATGCCACCATCTCCTCATCTGGTAAAAACCCATCTGATTCACTAATGCCTTTTAGGTAAAGCCCGACAGAGTGAGATGTGTTTAGACGTGGTTCGTGCAGTAACTGTTTGCATATATATGTTCTATTTAAAGTATAATAAAACCCCACATTTTCTTTGGCTATTACTTATAATCCTGGGAGTCTTACAATACACACACCCAAGGAACAAGTGATATTACACACTTCAAAAGTACTTAATTGGCTTTAGGAAGTCCTGAAGTTGTGAAAGGCGCTATGTAAATGCAAGTTCTTTCTTTCATTCCTCCTAATATCTCCTTCTTAGTCTCACTATCCTTTCTATCTGATTACACCACTGTGTTGCACCTTGCAATGAATTTTTTTTACTTTAAAGGCGTGGTATTTGAAAGTCCAGTTACGCCAGTACTATCAGCGCAGTCCGAGCGACATCAGCCCAAATAGGACAAAAGATTGCCGGATTTTGAACTTAAATGAGTTACATTTCTGTTTGCTGTGATTTTTTTTAAGCTGGTTCAGGAATCAATTGGCCCTGCGTCTGATTGAAATCGTGAGATTCCGTCAATTGCACTGTCTTAGGAAGACTCATTTTCTTAAACATGCAAGCACTTTTTAAAAGTTTTTCATATCAAAAGATATTTAATTTGCTATGAAAACAAACAATAAAACTAGTAAGTGATTCAGCAGTGTTTTTTTAAAGACATTTTCAGTGATTTTAAATCAGGTTACACCTAGGCGGAGGACTGGAAACCCTTATTAAAAATGCTAATTTTTATGATAAAGCTATTTAATCCTGTGTTAATAAAGTTGCATCAGGTTACCACTCGTAAATGTGTCGAGGAATACCTTTTAATTGAAAGAAAATAAATGAGCAATTCCATTTTTACGTTGCCCGATTGGGGAATGTTTGTTCTTATGCAAATGATATTTCACAGAAACTTGGAGTGTAATCTAACCAACGCAATTTTGAACGAATTTTGGGCGCAATTTCCCAAAGCAGAAACTACAACCCAGTATAGATGCATGTTGTACTGATGTATAAGCCAGAACTAAATCACATCTTAGAAAACCGGTTTGAATCAGGCCCAAATTGATAGGTAAAAGCCTCTTCTCTCTGTATTCTCAAAGCTAACACTTGGAAGGCGGGTGTTGCTGGCAAGGTTGGCATTTATTGCCCATCCTAGTTATCCTGACAAGCTGTTGGAGACAACTGAACAACTTGCAAGGCCACTTCAGAGGTCATAGTGCACCACACCGGCAAGGGTCTGGAGTCACATATAGATCAGACCAGGTAAGGATAGCGGGTTTCCCTCCCTAAAGGAACATTAGATGAACCAGCTGGGTTTTCAGCAACAATCTGACAGCTTCATGCTCACTTTTGCTGATAGTACCTTTTTATTTAAAAAAGTGCTTAAACTGAATTCAAATGATCCAGAGACGTCATGTACTCCGGATGACTAGTCCAGTGCCATAACTAATACACCCCTCCTGCTGGCTCTGAAGATGCTGTAATGCCCATCTCATTCCAACTCCTAGTGCACATGGGCCCTCAGCACAAAACTGTGCCTAGTTTGGATCTAATTTGCACTAAATTGGCAATCAATTTAGAAAGGCCACAAGGTAGCCTGCTTGGAGGAATAGAAAATAGCCTCACTAATGCAGTAGCCTTCCTAAACTTGTGGCCCAGGCCACTGTAGGGCAGGGTCCAGGGAACTACAGTGTGCACATAACCAGGCTCTCGCTGTTCCAGGAATGCTTGCTAACATCCATCATCTTGAGTACAAATTTGGAAAGAAAAAGGGAATAGATGAAATGCTGTTTTGTGAAAATTACAGAAAATGGCCACAACTATTTCTGCCTTGCCCCATACATGTGTCCTGCTGTGTGTGGTGATATCAGCCATAGATTCCTAACAACCACAAGCATTGCTTCAGAAATAGTTGCTACTTCTGCTGGACTAGTTGTGGGATTTATTCTTCCCGTTAGTGACCCTGGAATTATGGAAACTGTGCCATCGTGATTACAACATTCTTTCTGACTGGAGCGACGGGGAATGAAGATGCAGTGTAAAACAAGGCTGGTTTCTGATGGTCTGGCTAAGATTGTGAATCACCGGTGAATCTATAACCTTGGTGGTGATGTCACCAGCCTATTTCACCATCTCAAAGCTTTCAAACTGTAAGATGTCTGTCAAGTAGACTTCAGGATGACAGACAGGATGGCATAATGGGCAGAAGCATGGCAACTGGAGTTCAATGCTGAGAAGTGTGAAGAGATGCACTTTTGGACGACTAACGTGGAAAGACAGTATAATATAAATGTGTGATTTTGAAAAGTGTAAATGAGCAAAGAGACATTGATATCCATTAATACAAGTTCTGAAAGGTGACAGGGCGAGTTGATAAGGTGTTCAAAAAAGCAAATGGGTTTCTTAGGTTTTTAAATAGAGGAATTGAATATAAAATCAAAGCGATCATGATCGAACTTTATAAATCACTGGTTAGGCCTGAGCTGGAGCAATGTGGATAACTTCGGGCTCCACATTTCAGCCTTAGAAAAGGATGTCTACCACGATGTTGCCAGGGATGGAGGACTTCAGCTAAGAGGAGAGATTGGAAAATTTAGGACCGATTTCCTTGGAACACAGAAGGTTAAGAACACAAGAACACAAGAAATAGGAGCAGGAGTAGACCATATGGCCCATCGAGCCCTCTGCCCAATTCAATACGATCATGGCTAATCTTGGGCTTCAACTTTACTTTCCTGCCCACTCCCCATATCCCTTGATTACATGAGAGACCAAAAATCTGTCTATCTCAGCCTTAAATATATTCAATATGGAGCATCCATAACCGTCAGATTCACAACCCTTTGAGTGAAGTAATTTCTCCTCATCAGTCTTAAACGATCAGTCCCTTATCCTGAGACTGTGCCCTAATACACACTCTCAAGGTGATGATAGGTTTTGGTAGAGTAGATAGAGAAAAGTGATTTCCTCTGGCGAGTCAGTTAATAACCAGAGGTCATAGATTTAAAATCATTGACAACAGATCCAGAGGGAAAAATGAAAAAAAACTTTTCACTCAGCGAGTTGTCGGGATCTGGAGCGTTCTACCCGAAAATGTGGTGGAAGCTGATTCCATAAATAATTTTAAAAGGGAGTTGGACAGTTACTCGATGCTGAGGAATTTACAGGGTTATGGACAAAAAGTGGGGATGTGGGACTAAGCACATCTGCTCTTTCAAAGAAATGGCACAGGCACGACAGGACTGAAGTGTGTCTGTGCTGCAAGCTTTTATGATTCTCTGATTCTAAGTTGGCAAAATCTGACCTTATAACAAGTTGCCAGCCAACATTTGGCTTCCTTGATGTGAATGGGAATGATGCACGCTAGTGGCGTTCACGCAATCATGGGATCATCCACAATTGTCCCACAGGAATGCCGAAGGACCCACAGACAATCTGCTTTCCCTGCAGTAGCATGAAAGCTAATTCTATCCCCACAATTAACCCGTTGCCCTCCCCACGAATGTTTGATCAGTTAAGAGTACTGTACATAGATTTCATCCCAACTGCCCAACTGGGCATTCACCCAGTTAAGGAAAATCATTGGAAAGTAACTGGAAAACTGCTTAAGGGATGAATTGGCAACTCAACATGATGTGTTTTTTCTTCAACATTGATGCTTGCTTGTACTTACACATTCACATTATTGAAAATTGTTGTTTAAAGTCTCACCAGATAATATAATTGTATTCTGATAACGCAAATGAATAAGTAATATGTAACAGTTTGTTGTGCAAGGCAGGATGTTTTGCTCTTGTCTATTTTATGCATATATGGGAAAGATATAGTGTAAAGGTGCACATTAAAGGGCAGAGCTGAGGGAAGGATGGCATGGAAGGCTAAATAGCCTTATGACTCTATGACTTTATGACTCTTAGCTTACTCTTCATTTAACCAAACTTATATACCTGACCTGGGAATACTTGATGAAAGACTTGCATTTCTTTTGCGCCTTTCACATCCTCAGGACCTCCAAAAGCACTTTACAATCAATGAAGTACTTCTGAAGTGTTATAATGTAGGAAACGTGACAGCCAATTTACAACAGCAAGCTCCCAGTTGCAACCATGTGATAATGACCAAATAATCTGTTTTTGCGATATCCTTGAGGATAAATTTTGGTTAGGATGCCGGGGATAACTTCATGGGATCTTCTATGTCCACCTGAAAGGCAACACGGAGCCTCTGTTTAATGGCTCATCCAAAAACAGTGCAGTACTCCCGTACCAGCCTAGATTATATACTTAAGTTTCTGACATGGGACCAGAATCCACAACCTTCTGACTCAGATGCAAGAGCACTACCAGTGAGACACAGACTGATACGTATCTTAGAGTGCTTGAAGTGAAGTAAAATCTGCTGGTAAATCAGTCAACATTGCCATGAACATCAGGTCATAGGCAGATTACGATAGGCAGAGTGGCAGCCAATTTGCACACAGCAAGGTTGCACAAACAACAATGATTAATGACCAGATATTATGTTTTTAGTGATGTTGGTTGAGGGATAAATATTGACTAGAACACTGGGAGAACTCCCCTGCTTTTCTTCAAAATGATGCCCTGGGATTTTTCACATCCACCTGAAAGGCTTTGGTTCAATGCCTCATCTGAAAAAATGGCACCTCTGACAGTGTAGCATTCCCTCAGCGCCTCACTGGAATGTATCAGCCTGGATTTTTTGTGCTCAAGTTTGTGGAGTCAGACCCCACAGCCCTCTGACTTAGAGGAAAGAGTGCTACCCACTGTGTTATCTGCAGCTTATATCAACTCTGTTCATCAGTTAGCTACAACTGTTTAGGCAGCATCAGTACAAAAGGGATGGTGTAATGCCAAGCATTTTGGCTTCACATGTAGAATCAGTGGTGTGATTTTCAATATCTCCATCTCACCTTTTATCTCAAAGAGAGAAGGAAATACAGGATAAAACCTAGCGAGAATAAATTCTAGTTTACAATGTCACAGGACATGGAGTTTAACGTCGCACAGCTGTGAGATTGAAATAGTCATTTTACTGCCAGTCTTACTGTTCTGGGATTTGACTTCACAATTTAGGTATGATTTGGCAATCTAATTTTAGTTCTTTTGACATTTCAGCTATCAAAATCTGGCCCGTATAATGCAATAAAAATCTACAACAGAGATTAATCTCATAAAATTTCATAGTGCAGTACAAAATGTGACTGTATTTCTGGCATTACCTCATTGAAGCAATTTATTAACAATCATAACATAGTTCACTGGACAGTCACTCTTCAGAAATGAATGGTCTGTCTCCCGATGACATATACAGACAAAAAATCTCTGGCCGTGAGGCTATGATAGCATAGTGGTTATGCTACAGGACAAGGAATCCAGAGGTTAGTCAAAAGATCCAGAGATGTAAGTTTAAGGCATCTGAGGAATTTAAATTTATGAAATTAAATACATCTGGAATAAAAGCTCATCTCAGTAATGATGGTCATGAAACTACCAGAATGTCATAAAATCCCATCTGGTTCACTTTAGGGAAGGAAATCTGCCATCCTTACCCAGTCTGGCCTATATGTGAGTCCAGACCCACAGCAACATGCTTAACTCTGAAATGGCCCAGCAAGTCATGGAGAGGGACAGGAGCAGACGGGATGGGAAAATATGTAATTGGGGGAGGGGGAATTACAATGCTATTAGGCAGGAACTAGGGAGCATAAATTGGGAACAGATGTTCTCAGGGAAATGCACAACAGAAATGTGGAGGTTGTTTAGGGAGCACTTGCTGCGACTGCTGGATAGGTTTGTCCCGATGAGGTAGGGAAGGGATGGTAGGGTGAAGGAACCTTGGATGACAAGAGATGTGGAACAGCTAGTCAAGAGGAAGAAGGAAGCTTACCTAAGGTTGAGGAAGCAAGGATCAGACAGGGCTTTCATTAACAGGGGGATTGAGTTTAAGAGCCGTGAGGTTATGCTGCAGTTCTATAAGGCCCTGGTTCGACCACACTTGGAATATTGTGTTCAGTTCTGGTCGCCTCATTATAGGAAGGATGTGGAAGCTTTAGAGAGGGTGCAGAGGAGATTTACCAGGATGCTGCCTGGACTGGAGGGCATGTCCTACGAAGAAAGATTGAGGGAGCTAGGGCTTTTCTCATTGGAGTGAAGAAGGATGAGAGGTGACTTGATAGAGGGGTACAAGATGATGAGAGGCATAGATAGAGTGGATAGCCAGAGACTTTTTCCCAGGGTGGAAAGGGCTATCACCAGGGGGCATAATTTTAAGGTGATTGAAGGAAGGTTTAGGGGAGATGTCAGAGGTAGGTTCTTTACACAGAGAGTGGTGGGTGCGTGGAATGCGCTGCCAGCGGTGGTAGTAGAAGCAGATACATTAGGGACATTTAAGCGACTCTTGGATAGGTACATGGATGATAGTAGAATGAAGGATAGGTAGTTAGTTTGATCTTAGAGTAGGTTAAAGGTTCAGCACAACATCGTGGGCCGAAGGGCCTATACTGTGCTGTACTGTTCTATGTTCTATGTTCTATGTTCTATGTTCTAAGTCACTCAGTTGCATTCAAGAAGGTGGCTCACCACCACCTTCTCAAGAGCAATTAGGGATGGGCCATAAATGTTAGCCTTGCCAGTGATGCCCTCGTCCTGTGAATGACTAAAATAAATCTGCAGCAAGTTACAAAAGAAGATACTTTGGTCAAAGATCGTATTATGTCTAACCTTCTGCCACCTGGGGCTGCATTTAACCGGCCCCTCGACGCCGCAGGTTGTGGTGCGGGGGGGCTGGTAAAATTTTGTGGGGACAGGCAGGACCTTCACCTGCACAATAAAATGAACCTCAATGAGATGCAAATAAACTTACTGCAGGCGGAGGACGTCCCATGCCGATTTTACCGACTCCGAATGAAGTTCGCGCGCCTACGGAACTCCGTACGGAGTTCGGAGGCGGGAACCTGGTGGGGAGGAGTGGGGAAAACATTTTTCATTGGCTGTGGGGATGGTGGGAAGGGGTTGAAGGGCAAAGTTTGGGGTTTAAATGTTGGGACTGTCAAGAATGGTCTTTGCGGGGGAAAGGGAAATAAATGTATTGTGTGATCATTGTGGGGGGGGGGGGTTGGAGGGGTGGAAGTTGTGTTTTTATGTAACACATAGGGTGGTGCAATGGTTAGCACCGCAGCTCCAGTGACCTAGGTTCAGTTCTAGGTACTGTCTGTGTGGAGAATGCAAGTTCTTCCTGTGACCTTGTGGGTTTCCACTGGGTGCTCTGATTTCCTCCCACAGGCAAAGACTTGCAGGTTGATAGGTAAATTGGCCATTGTAAATTGTCCCTAGTGCAGGTAGGTGGTGGGGATGTGGTAGGAGATATGGGATTCATGTAGGATTGGTATAAATGGGTGGTTGTTGGTTGGCACAGACTCGGTGGGCCAAAGGGCCTGTTTCAGTGCTGTATCACTCTATGTGCTGTTTTTATTAAAAATTAAAGTCCTGGTCCCTTTAAAAATTAAAATTTCTGCTCAGGGCTTAAAGTTCTTTAAAAATGGCGCCGGCGCCAGCGCAGTGGCGCTGGACACCGTTGCCGGGGATACGGCGGCCCCCCACTCTACGTCATTGGGGACGGCCGTTCCGTCCCCACTATTTAAATGAGCCCCCCAAGGAGCGCGGTGTGCGATTAAAATTCAGCCCCTTGTCTTTTATAATATGAAGGAATTGATAGAGTAGATTGATAAGAATGTCGAGGCATTGGAGGGGTAGAAGAGGAGATTTACTAGAATGATACCAGGAATGAGGCTCTTCTGTTGTGAGCAGAGACTGGAGAAGCTGGTATTGTTTTCCTTAGAGCAGAAAAGGTTAAGGGGAGATTTATTACAGGTATTCAAAATTGTGTGGGGTTTTGATAGAGTAAATAAAAAGAAACTGTTTCTACGGGGTCAGAGCGTCAGTAACCAGATGACACGGATTTAAGATAATTGGCAAAAGAACCGAGGACGGATGAGGAGGCTTCTTTTTTAATGCTCTGAGTTGTTATGATCTGGAATCTACTGCCTGAAAAGGTGGTAGAAATAGATTCAAAATGGAATTGGATAAATATTTGAAAGGGAAATATTTGGAGGCCTGTGGGACTAATTGTATAGCTCTTTCATAGAGCTGGCACAGACCCGATGGGCTGAATGGTCTCCTCTTGTGTTGTATGGAGTTGCGCCATCAGTCAATAGCTACAAGCTCCCTTTTCAATGGCTACTTTCAAGGCTTAAAAGAACAAAGTCTATGCAAAGGATCGAGTGTCCATCACGCAGCCCCACTCGGCCTTTCGACATGAGCAAGGCCCCTATGATCCTTCATGCCCGGTATTCCCATCGTATATCGCCTTGCTCCAAGATCCCAAAATGGAAAATTCATCCTTAAATTCTTTTCTGCACATAAGCTAGCACGTTTCGTTCTGTGTGCCAAGTTAACAGAAAATAACTTCCTTAACGAAAGCTTTGGAATGACTGGTTGGTGAAATAATTTTTCACCTCACGCTCAGGATAATCCTGAAGCTACAATATATCCTACCCGTGCTTAGGAATTACTGTGTGAAATGTTAGTGTATGAATGCTTAAGTACAGCTTCCTTTTGTCCATTGGCGAGGTTAAGCTGTTTCAAGTAAGTAGGTCAATGCCTCATTAAAGTAACAGACAGAAGAATGCTATACGAGCTGATAGATATTCATACATTCATATCACCAACATTAATTCCTAGCCTGTGATGTTTCATTTTAGTTACACCTCTGTGGAAATCAGGAGGTATCTTTCAAAGCTAAAGGCGTTATATAGAACATTAGAGGGCCGATCATCCCATTGAGTCTGTGTCAGCTCCTTCAAAAAGCAATCCAGTTAGTCCCATTCCTACACTCTTTCCCCATATCCATGCTTTTTTTTCCCCCTTTAAGTATTACATAGAATTCCATAATCGTTACAGCACAGAAGGAACCAATTTGTCCCGTTGCTATTGCGTCAGCTGTCTGAAAGAACAATCTTCCTAACTTTTCACTCCTCTGCTTTGAACCATAGCTTTTTAAATCATATTTTCCCTTTTTCAAATACTCAACCTCTTCTCATTGTTAGATGCGTGTGTTGGACTTCCAAAGCTTGAGGTTTTCAGGTAGAATTGTGACTGCAAGAAGCCATGAGCATATCGGGGATCCCTGGAGTTATTTAGTATCCAGGCCAAGGATGGTCCATTTGATAGTTTGAACCCTTTGTTTTCTATCAATGTCCCAACCCAATAATCCAACAGACTGTTTCCTTTGAAGTGTCATTGCCAGGCGCAATTATATGTAGAATTGCATGCTTTATTCAAAAATAATTAATTCTTGGGGGCATTACTGGCAAGACTGGCATTTATTACCCATCCCTAGTTGACCTTAGAGGGTGCTGGTGCGGGTCTTCTTCTAGTGTTTTTGATATAATTGAATGGCTTGCTAGGCACTTCAGAGGACAGTTAGGATTCAACCACGTTGGTGTGAGACTGGAGTCATATATAACTCAGAGCGGGTAAGAACAAAAGGTTTCCTTTCCTAAAAGGACATTGGTGAACCAGTTGCGTTTTTACGACAGTGTGATTTGAACACATTCTCGGGATTAGTTAGTTAGCACAGTTACGTAACCTCACAATACCCACGTGTGATTGAGTATATATTTTCAACAATTATTAAACGCTGGTTTAGCTGCAACTGGAGAATTGTGTCCAATTCTGGGCACCGCACTTTAAGAAGGATGTGAAGGCATTTACGAGAATGGTTCCAGGGATGAGGGACTACAGTTACATGGATAGATTGGAGAAGCTGGGACTGCTGTCTTTAGAGAATAGAAGATTGAGAGAAGATTTTATAGAGGTGTTCAACATCACGGGGAGTCTGGTCAGAGTAGAGGGGGAGAAACTGTTCCCGTTGGCGGAAGGATCTAGAACCAGAAGACACCGATTTAGGGTGATTGGCAAAAGAACCGAAAGCGACATGAGGAATGTTTTTTTTCCGCAGCAAGTGGTTAGGATCTGGAATGCTCTACCTGAGTGTGTGGTGGAGGCAGATTCAATTGTGCCTTTCAAAAGGGAATTGGATAATTATCTGAAGTGAAAAAATTTGCAGGGCTACAGGAAAAAGGTAGCGGAGAGGGAGACTGGGTGAGATGCTCTTGCAGAGAGTCAGCACGGACATGACATACCGAATGGCTTCCTTCTGTGCTGTAACCATTCTATGATTCTATGATTTAAAATGGTTGGAATGCAGAGTCCAATGTCCCAATGTGAGTTCACCAAATACAAATCAAATCCACCACTGCTATTCCTGGGGAGCTAGCTTTTAATGCAAGAAGACTGGGTTTAGGTACTTCATTCGGCTTGGTTTCATGAAACCTCTTCATTCAAATCCCCTCAGCGGTTTAGAACGAGGCTATCGTGCAGATAAGTTCCATCCGTTTGTCCCTTAGGTAAATGTAAGCCTATGTAAATAATTGTAGGGACAAAAATCTGCCTTTTAAACCTCCACCCTCCTGCACTAGCCCCATTATTATCCAAAACTCTATCAACGTCTGTCTTAAATATACTCAATGACTGAGTGTCCATAGCTCTATGAGGTAGAGAATTCCATTGCTATAGATAACAGTCATCAAAGTTATTGCGTTTGTAATAATTCTCTCATTTAGTTGCTGTTTAATGGAAAGGTGCCAAGTACTGGTCATATTTTTCCCAATTGTTTGCCATTTCGGGAAAGATTCTGGTCTGCGTTGGAGGCAGTGGTTATCAGCATTAATGCCAAGGACTTTGCGGTCTATAATTACTTTTTCACACAGCGAGTGGTTAGGATCTGGAATGCACTGGCAGCGTGTGTGGTGGAGGCAGGCTCAATCGAGGCATTCAAAAGGGAATTAGATAGTTATCTGAAAAGGAAGAATGTTCAGGGTTACTGGGAGAAGGCGCTAAGTGAATTGCTCACTCGGCGAGATGGTGCAGACATGATGGGCCGAATGGCCTCCTTCTGCACTGTAACAATTCTGTGATTCTGTAATTCTGCCATTACATGTTCATGCGCTTGTGGACATGCTAAATATATAAGAAATAGGAGCAGGAGTAGGCCATCTGGTCCTTCGAGCTGCTCCACTAATTCAACAAGATCATTGCTGATCTTCTACCTCATCTCCACCTCACTGCATTATCCTCATATCCATTAGTATCCAAAAATCTATCATCTCTGTTTCGAATGTGCTCAATGACTGAGCATCCACAGCTCCCTTGGGTAGAGAATTCCAAACATTCACAACCCTTTGAGTGAAGAAATTTCTCCTCATCTCAGTCGTATATGGTCTAGGGCAAGTATGTTCTTCCTTAGGTAAGGAGACCAATGTATATATGCAAGATTAAGGAGATCCTGAGAAAGGATGCTGTGACACAGGGCTATTTCAATGCTTTATATAAGCTTCATTGGTAAGGCTATGGAACATTGAGTGCAGTTTTTGCTTGCTTTGCCGTTAGAACAGCAGAAAGTTTTCAGATAAGATGGGCAAGGATGACTCTGTGTCACTTGACTGACACAATTTAATTGATTTGTCATTGAATTTATGAAGATTAAGATAGGGACACAATCTTTAAAAATAATGGAACGTCATAGACCATGCAGTAACATGTCAGCAAGTCTAAAGCAAGAAAGGAGACCAAACCTGAAAGTTATGCTGTGTGTTATTATTGCCTATCAATAAAATACACTGTGATATTATTACCTATTGTACAATAGGTAATAGGTGTGATATTATAGGGCTGATTTTAGCCATTCTTGTCTGGACAGGCAGGCAGTTAAAGTGGCCCATGGGATTTTCCCACACTGATCTCACCGAGCTTTCCACATCTCCTGATCTTAACCTACACTTCCTGATTAGGTGAGATGAACACCCACCAGAAGCCACTCGGAACCTTATTTAAATATGAAAATCGTCCTTCAGTGACATCCCTAGGGCTGCACAGCAATTTAAACCGTAAGCCTGAGTGCGGAACCTATCATGGCCTCCTTGCCAGGCCAACCTAGCATGAAAGAGGATCCATGGCCAGAAGAGGCCCCAAAAAAAGGCTCCATGAGATAAATGCCTCAGTATCAGCAGTGGCTCAGAGGATAGTACTGAGGGAGTGCTGCACTGTTGGAGGTGCCGTCTTTGGATTAGACGTTAAACCAAGGCCCCATCTGCCCTCTCAGGTGAATGTAAAATATCCCATGGCACTATTTTGAAGAAGAGCAGGGGAGTTCTCCCCAGTGTCCTGACCAATATTTATCTCTCAATCAACATCACAAAATAAGATTATCCGGTCATTATCACATTGCTGTTTGTGGGAGCTTGCTGTGTGCAAATTGGCTGCTGTGTTTCCTACATTACAACAGTGACTACACTTCAAAAGCACTTCATTGGCTGTAAATTGTTTTGAACCACCTGGTTGTGAAAGGCACTATATAAATGCAAGCCTTCTTTTCTTCCCTTGACCGCGAGGCCCCCTGCCAACTATTTATCTGAGTAGCTGATATTTCTCAAATGAATTCTGGAAAGGGATCAGATTAAATATGTATTCCATGTTTACTCTGAGCATTTATTACACTCACCAGCAGTCCAAAGTAATGAGGGTCTTTTTTATATATAGAAGTAATTGAATGATTAAGTCCAGGAAATGTAACACAGCTGTACACATAATTTATGTGGAACAGCACACGTCAGTTAAATTAATAGACTTAACCTCGAGTGAGTAAATATCCTTTTGGAGAACAATCTACAAATTCATAGCCTCTGGGGACAAGGTCAGATTGTCAGGGAATTATTGAGTGCGTCCATCACTCTGCTCCCAGGCAAATTTCACTAGGCTAATGCTTCAGTGCAGGACTGAGGGAGTGCTGCACTGTTGGAGGTACTGTCTTTTAAATCAACTGTTAAACTGAGACCCTGTCTGCCCTCTCATGTGGGGTGAGGAGTATCTGTATTGTGATGCACAAGGCACCACAACGGTATGGGAGAAGCTGGATGGACTAGTGTGTCTCTTCCTGTCTGTCATCTTCATATGTTTGTAAGCTGGGTTGGAATGACGAGAGAGTTTTGTCTCATTTGAAAGTAAAGAAACAAGACTTGTGTTTATATAGAACCTTGTCACATTTCTCAGAAACATCCCAAAATGCTTCACTTGTACTGAAATACAGTAACTGTTCTTAGATAGGTCAATATGATGGCCATTCAGCCCCTTGAGCCTGTTCCACCATTCAATTAGATCATGGCTGATTTGTATCTTAAGTCCATCTACCTGCTCTGGCTTCGAAAGTCTGAACATCTTTGCCTAACAAAAATCTATCAATAGTTTTGAAATGTAAAATTGAGCCCCAGCCTCAACAGCTTTTTGGAGGAGAGAGTTCCAGATTTCCACTACCCTTTGTGTGAAGAAGTGCTTCCTGACATCACCCCTGAATGGCCTGGCTCGAATTTTAAGATTATGCCACCTTGTTCTGAACTGTCCCAACACAGGGAATAGTTTCTCTCCGTCTACCTTATCAAAAACTTCAATCATCTTAAACAACTCATCCTTTAACCTTCTACACTCAAGGAAATCCAAGCCTAGTCTATGAAACTTGTCTTCATAACTTAACCCTTTTAGCCCACAGCAAAATTTCAGGAACATCCATCAAACGAATGATCACTGAATCTATTTACGACGATTGATGCACAGAGTCATCAAATCTTAGAGCACAGACGGAGGCCATTCAGCCCTTTGTGCCAGCTCTTTGAAAGATCTATCCAATTAGTCCCATTGTCCTCTCTTTCCCCAAAGTGCTGCAAATTTTCCCTTTTCAATTACAGTTGATGGAGGAATGTTGGCCAAGGCACCAGGAGAATTCTACACTGAAATGGTACCATTAACATCTACCTGGATCATTAGATCAAGGCCTTGATGACCATGTCATCTGAAGGGATGCACATCCCGATATTGCAGCTCTCACTCAGTACTGGAATACTGGACTATATTACATGTTATAAATCCTGAAGCAATACTTGAATCTGTAACCTTCTAGAACACAGGTGAGAGGAATACTACCAGCGAGGTCAGTTTGACACCATAGAGTCAAAGAGTCATAGAGTTATACAGCACAGAAACAGGCCCTTCGGCCCATCGTGTCCATGCCAGCCATCAAGCACTGAACTATTCTAATCCCATTTTCCAGCACTTGGCCCGTAGCCTTGTATGCTATGGCGTTTCAAGTGCTCATCTAAATACTTCTTAACTGTTGTGAGGGTTCCTGCCTCTACCACCTCTTCAGGCAGTGCATTCTAGATTCCAACCACCCTCTGGGTGAAAATTTTTTTCCTCAAATCCCCTCGAAACCTCCTGCCCCTGACCTTAAATCTATGCCCCCTGGTTATTGACCCCTCTGCTAAGGGAAAAAGTTTCTTCCTATCTAACCTATCAATGCCCCTCATAATTTTGTATACCTCAATCGTGTCCCCCCTCAGCCTTCTCTGCTCTAAGGAAAACAACCCGAGCCTTTTCAGTCTCTCTTCATAGCTGAAATGCTCCAGCCCAGGCAATATCCTGGTGAATCTCCTCTGCACCCTCTCCAGTGCAATCACATTCTTCCTATAGTGTGGTGCCCAGAACTGTACACAGTACTCCAGCTGTGGCCCAACTAGCATTTTATACAGCTCCATCATAACCTCCCTGCTCTTATATTTTATGCCTCAGTTGATAAAGGCAAGTATCCCATATATCTTCCTAACCACCTTATCTACCTGTGCTGCTGCCTTCAGTGATCTATGGACAAGTACACCAAGATCCCTCTGACCTTCTGTAATTCCTAGGGTCCTACCATCCATTGTATATTCCCTTGCTTTGTTAGTCCTCCCAAAATGCATCCCCTCACACTTCTCAGGATTAAATTCCATTTGCCACTTCTCTGCCCATCTTACCAGCCCATCTATATCGTCCTGTAATCTAAGGCTTTCCTCCTCACTATTTACGACACCACCAATTTTTGTGTCATCACAGAATCACAGAATAATACAACACAGAAGAGGCCCTTCAACCCATCGAGTCTGCACCGATGCATTAAAGACACCTGACCTGTCTACCTAATCCCATTTGCCAGCACTTGGCCCATAGTTTTGAATGTTATGACGTGTCAAGTGCTCATCCAGGTACTTTTTAAAGGATGTGAGGCAACCGACCTCTACCACCCTCCCAGGCAGTGCATTCCAGACTGTCACCACCCTCTGGGTAAAAAAGTTCTTCCTCAAATCCCCCTTAAACCTCCTGCCCCTCACCTTAAACTTGTGTCCCCTAGTAACTGACCCTTCAACCAAGGGGAACAGCTGCTCCCTATCCACCCTGTCCATGTCCCTCATAATCTTGTACACCTCGATCAGGTCACCCCTCAGTCTTCTCTGCTCCAGCAAAAACAGCCCAAGCCTATCCAACCTCTCTTCATAGCTTAAATGTTCCATCCCAGGCACCATCCTGGTGAATCGTCTCTGCACCCCCTCCAGTGCAATCACATCCTTCCTATAATGTGGCGACCCGAATTTCACACAGTACTCCAGCTGTGGCCTTACCAAAGTTCTGTACAACTCCAACATGACCTCCCTGCTTTTGTAATCTATGCCTTGATTGATAAAAGCAAGTGTCCCATATGCCTTTTTCACCACCCTATTAACCTGCCCTTCTGCCTTCAGAGATCTATGGACAAACATGCCAAGGTCCCTTTGTTCCTCGGAACTTCCCAGTGTCAGGCCATTCATTGATTACTTCCGTGTCACATTACTCCTTCCAAAGTGTATCACCTCACACTTTTCAGGGTTAAATTCCATCTCCCACTTTTCTGCCCATTTGACCATCCTGTCTATATCTTCCTGTAACCTAAGACACTCAGGCTCACTGTTAACCAATCGGCCAATCTTTGTGTCATCCGCGAACTTACTGATCCTATCCCCCACATAGTCATCTATGTTGTTTATATAAATGACAAACAATAGGGGACCCAGCACAGATCCCTGTGGTACACCACTGGACATTGGCTTCCAGTCACTAAAACAGCTGTCTGTCATCACTCTCTGTCTCCTACAGCTAAGCCAATTTTGAATCCACCTTATCAAGTTACCTTGTATCCCATGTGCATTTGCTTTCTTGATAAGTCTCCCATGTGGGACCTTGTCAAAGGCTTTGCTGAAATCCATGTAAACTACATCAACTGCACTACCCTCATCTACACACCTAGTCACATGCTGAAAAAATTCAATCAAATTTGTTAAGCATGACCTCCCTCTGACAAAGCCATGCTGACTATTCCTAATCAAATTTTGCCTCTTCAAGTGGAGTTAGATTCTCTCCTTCAGAATTTTCTCCAATAGTTTCCCTACCACTGACGTGAGACTCACTGGTCTATAGTTCCCTGGCTTAGCTCTGCAACCTTTCTTAAATAGTGGGACCACATTAGCTGTTCTCCAGTCCTCTGGCACCTCCCCCGTGGCCAGAGAGGAATTAAAAATTTGGGTCAGAGCCCCTGCAATCTCCACCCTCGCCTCCCACATCATCCTGGGACACAAATCGTCCGGACCTGGAGATTTGTCCACTTTTAAGCCTTCCAAAACCTCCAATACCTTGTCACTCCCTGTGACAATTTGCTCAAGAACCCCACAGTCTCTCTCTTTGAGTTCCATATCTACTTCCTCATTCTCTTGAGTGAAGACAGAAATGAAGTATTCATTGAACACCCTACCAATGTCCTCTGGCTCCACCCACAGATTTCCCCCTTGGTCCCTAATGGGTCCGACTCTTTCCCTGGTTATCCTCTTCCCATTGATATACTTATAGAATATCTTGGGATTTTCCCTACTTTTACCAGCCAGAGCTTTCTCATGTCTCCGCTTCTGCATCTGCAAACTTACTGATCATACCTCCTATATTCATGTCTAAATCATTAATGTACACTACATACAGTAAGGGTCCCAGCACCGATCCTTGCAGTACACCACTGGTCACAGGCTTCGACTCGCATAAACAACCCTCGACCATCACCCTCTGCCTCCTGCCACTAAGCCAATTTTGGATCCACTTTGCCAAATTGCCCTGGATCCCATTTGCTCTTACCTTCTTAACCAATCTCCCATGCCAGACCTTACCAAAAGCATTGTTGACCTCATGCTTCCAGAATGCCAACCCTACCATCTTCCCAATGTAGCAGCCACAGTGGCTGCCATCCCATTCCTGATGTTGATCATCCTCTGTGTAGAGAAGGATTCCTTGGCTTCTGTACTAAACTTTCCTTTCGTAACTTTGAACCCATCCCTTCCTGTCCTGATCCTCCGGAATATCTGAAAATATGGTTCCTGGCTTACAATTTCTATCAAATATCCTACGCACCTCTATAAAGTCCCATCTTTTCGAGGTGAAAGCTCCCTGGCCTATTAACTTGTTCCTCACAGCTCTCTGGATATTAGCCTGATTGCTGAGAAGAATATTTTTGTTCTGATTAGAAATGAAGAATGGTTGAAAGGTTTTAAGTGCACCTACCTCACACGATGTTCAAAATCATAATAGTTTCTTATCATATCCTCAGGACATTCCAAAGCATTTTGCATTCTACAAATTACTTCTGAAATGTAGTTGCTATTATCGAGCAAAGCATTCGGCATCGCACAATCAGAAAATGAGATGAATAGCCTCTTAATCTGATGTCAGTTAGGGAGGAATGTTGCCCGGGGTGCAATGAGAACTCTGCCCTTTGCATCACCGGGTATTTTATTAACGCTCATATAAGCAGGGAGATGAGGCTTTAGTTTAACATCTCATCAAAGAACGGAATCAGAGACAATGCTGTGTACCGTCAGTACTGCATTATAGTGCCTTCTCGGATTATGCAGTCCAGTTTTAGAGTGGGGAACGAATCCACAACTTTCTGCATCAGATTCAAACCCGCTGTCTTACTGTTTACTGTGATGTGTAGCTAGTAGTGTTGATTTATACTGTCATATCCTCATTACGTCTTTGGTCAAGTGATTCAGATCTCTGCACATTCCTCAAACGCCCAGTGGGGCAGTGAAATCTGTGCCAACTTTACAAAATAAAGGTTAAGAATTAATCTTATTAAGTATTAAGCTCTGGTTTTGAAAGTCTTAAAGTCAGTTGGTAGCTATACTGCAGACAGCACAAAACTGATATTTAAGAAAAAATTGCATTCACATAGAACCTTTCACGACATCCTAAAGCGCTTTGCAATCAATGAAGTACTTTATGAAGTGTATTCATTGTTGTAACGTAGGAAACACAACAGCTAATTTGTGCACAGCAAGCTCCCACAGACAGCAATGTGATAATGACCAGATTATCTGTTTTACTGATGTTGGTTGAAGGATAATGATTCATGCACACACCAGGAAGAACTCCCCGATCTTCAAAATAGTGCCATGGGATCTTTTACGTTCAGCTGAGAGGCCAGACAGGGCCTTAGGTTAACATCACATCCAAAAGTCAGCACCTCCAACACTCTCTCAGTACTGCACCGGGAGTGTAGGCCTTGAGTTTGTGGTCAGGTCTCTGGAATGGGGCATGAGCCCATAACCCTCTGACTCAGAGGTGAGAATGTTACTGACTGGAAATGACTCTATGAACTACAGCTGACAAACTGCTTGACACAGCCGTAGTGTCAGGACTTCCTGCTTCAGATGGTCTGAATGAACATTGTCACGGACCTGTAATTATTTTTCTCCTTGGATTAAAAACAGCCTTTAAGACTCTGTTAAAAACAGTGTACCTTTAAGGGAGGGAAAGTTCTGGAGACACAGTGTGCCACAGTTGCGTTTTTGTTACCCTGGGCAACAGCAGGAGAGAGAGAGGTCACATGGTAATGTTTCCACTTGGCTGTGTGTGGAACTGGCAGAGACCGGCTGAAACCAATTAGTTCTGAGAGACTTTCCAGTGAAACGTACTGAAGAGAAGGAAGCTGTCTATTTCCTCTCAGCAAAAATTCTACAGGGAGCTACAGGGCTGAGTTAATTCCCTAAGTAAAGAAGAAAGGCCTTCTTTTTCAAGAAACCATTTGTATTGTTGTGCTCATCATTCAAAGAACTGTTTAATGCTTGCTGCAGCTGAAGAGTTGAATGCATATCTCCTGAAAGACTATTTTCATCAAATCCACGTGAAGACTTTGAGTGACCTTTGATTATTTTTTACATTAGAATACCTCATCCATCAGGAACGCAACCTGCAAAAACTTACTTATTTTGTTTATTCTTAAGAGACAGCTAATTTTAAAAACTCCAGTTTTAAAACTGGTTAACTGTTTTTGAGTGTATGTGCGTGAATGCGGGAGATAGGCTAAATCGGAAGTTATAAGGTCTTTAGATTTATCTTAATTATGTTTGGGATTTAGTTTATTAATAAATAATTAATTTATTGTTGTCTAAAAATAGCTGGTTTGGTCTGTTTCATTCTGGGGGTACTAGAGTGTTTAATTTGGCTGCTTTCCGATTGGGTGTGACAGCTTAATAATATGCTGCGACCTGTGGAGTGACGGGACTGAATTGACAGTGCGTTGCTCCTGCCATGATCGTAACAACATGCACATTAGAGGAGCACAACTGATTGCAGAATGTGGTTCTCCTGCCATTGGCTGTTCCCTTCTTGATTAAATAGTTGAAGCTGTAGGGAATTGCAGATCCACACAACATAAAAATCTGCTGTTGGATTAAGGTCTTTGCCAACAAACTAAATGAGGGGAACTGTTAATCTATCCTAATTGGGTCTGTGTGTTTTACGCCTAGCCCAGTAACAATACAAAAGCTGAGATCTAGTTATGTAGAATTTTACAGCCCAGAACCAGGCCATTCGGCCTGACTGATCCATGTCCTCCTTCCACCATAATCATCTCACCTGTCAGCGCATCCTTCTATTTCTTTCTCCCTCAGGTATTGATCTAGCGTTCCCTGAAATACATCTATGTTATTCACCTCAACTAATATGGCAGCGAATTCCACATTCTCACTATTCTCCAGGTGAAGAGGTTGGTTTCTCCTGAATTCCCCATTGGATTTATTAGTGGCTATCTTATATTTATGGCCGTAGTTTTAGTCTCCCCACCAAGAGGAAGCAAAATGCCTTCAGAATTTTAAAAACCTCTGTGAGATCACCTCTCAGTCTTCTCCTTTGTAGAGAAAAGAGACTTGTCCTGTTTAGGCTTTCCTGATCGTTATCGCCTCCCAGTTCTGGTATCATCCTTGTAAATCATTTTTTGCACGTTCTCCAGTTATAAAAAGAAGCTGGTGACACATGGAGATTGAATTCTCTTGAATCAGGTTTTCAAGGTACATTGTAAAGGCATCTTAGATTCTGGTGGCTTCAGGAGCAGTTCCCGCTTTTTCGCTCTTGGCTGAAAGTAGTCACCTAGGCTGAGAAGGTAGAGGAACATTGGGTGGGTCCCATCACTGATGTGCCTGATGCTGACTGCTCGAGCCTCCTCTGTACACTTCACCCACTTAACTATTTAGACCCAAGTGCGAAAGGTGATGATCTGCTCTTAGAAATTTTGCATCAGTATAAAGTCAAAACCTCCTTTGTGCTGATACCGGATGTGTATCAGACGTTAACGATGCTAAAACAAAAATACAATCAGAACTACAAGTGAGCAAATCCGGGAAACTTTGAAATACAAGAAGCTGGAATTATTTTGCCAAAATTGTCCAAAGCAAGCCATGAGATTTTGAGAAGGTGCTGGAAATACATAGCCGGGGTGTCAGAACTGTCATAGTGTGACATCCATTAGAGGTAGAAAGCAGATGAAGTGGTGAAATCCTTTACAGTTGCTCACCAGCAACATCACCCTTCATTTTGTTCAATTCTATTCAGAGATTTCTTGCTCACCGCCCGAGGTACCAGTTCCGGAGTACTGTGTACAGTTTTGGTCTCCTTATTTGAGAAAGGATATAAATGCTTTAGAGGCAATGCAGATGAGGTTCACTCGACTGGTTCCTGGGATGAGAGAGTTATTTATGAGGAAAGGTTGGACAGGTTGGTTCTGTATTCATCTGAGTTTAGGAGAATGAGAGGTGATCTTATTGAAACATATAAGATCCTGAGGGGCCTTTGGAGGGTAGATGCTGAGAGGATGTTTCTCCTTGTGGGACAGACTAGAACTCGGGGACACAGTTTGAAAATAAGGGGTCATCCATTTAAGATGGAGATGAGGAGAAATTTTTTTCTCTCAGAGGGTTGTGAGTCTTTGGAACTCTCTTTCCCAGAGACCGGTGGAGGCAGAGTCATTGAATATTTTTAAGGCAGAAGAGATAAATTCTTAACTAACAAGGGAGTCAGAGAGTATTGGGGGTAGACAGGAAAGTGGAGTTGAGGCCACAGTCAGATCAGCCATAATCTTTAGAAGTATGGTTGTTTTTGCTTCCCTAATCCAGACCACTGTGGGAAATTATAGCACCCTTATTGTTACACTAGCTGAAATTAGCTAATCCCTCAAAGACCAGAAAGTATGTTAAACATATTGTACATTGTGTGTACTTCCTGTCAGCCTTTTAGATTTATAAATTTCTATGTCCACATTTATAATGGAAACAGCCAATGGAAAGACCACTTGATCTCAACCCTCCGTGCGCAACTCCAGGGAAGATTGACTGGGCAATGGCTGCATCGATACATAAATGGTGATGGGATAGAAAACAGAGTGGTGGTGAGCAGATGTTTTTCAGACTGAGAGAAGAGTGCACTGGTCTCCTTCAGAGGACGATATTCGGACCATTGTATATATATATATATATATATTGCTGATGGTACAAAACTAGGAAATGTAGTAAACAAGAGTATCGTAACAGATTCCAAGAGGGCATAGATTGAATGCTGAAATGGGAAGACACATGGCAGATTAAATTTAATGCAGAGAAAACAAATAAAAACTAAATGGTGTAATTTTCAAGGCAGTGCAGGAGCACAGGTGTGCTTTCGAAAGGATGTTAAGGTCTTGGAGGGGGTGCAGAGGAGATTTGCAAGTGGTCCAAGGGGTGAAAGACTTCAATTACATAGAGCTAGTATGCTCTCTGAGCAGAAGGATTTTTGATAGAGTAAGGAGAAACTGTTTCTAGTCATCGGATGTGGCAGGACAAGTTGAGAAACCTGTTCAATAAAGCATACAGGTTCCTTTTCTTTATATACAGAACCATAGAGTACAAAAGCAAAAGGTTCTACAGATGTTTATAAAACACTGGCTAGGCCCTGGCTAGAATATTGTGGCCAATTTTGGATACTGCACTTTGAAAAGGATATCAGGGCCTTAGAGAGGGTGCAGAGGGGATTTACTAGAATGGAACCTGGGATGAGGGACTTCAATTACATGGCGAGACTAGAGAAACTTGGGTGTTGTTCTTGGAGCAGTGGAGGGTTTTGATAGAATAAAGAGAAATGGTTTCCAGTGGCAGATGGGTCATTAACCAGAGGACACAGATATAAGGTAATTGGTAAAAGAATCAGAGGTAATATGGGGAGAAAACCTTATACACTGTGTTAGGATGTTCTGGAATGGATTGTTCAGGGTACTGCCTGTGCGGAGTTTGCAAGTTCTCCCTGTGACCGCGTGGGTTTCCGCCAGGTGCTCCGGTTTCCTCCCACAGCCAAAGACTTGCAGGTTGATAGGTAAATTGGCCATTGTAAATTGCCCCTTGTGTAGGTAGGTGGTAGGAGAATGGTGGGGATGTGGTAAGGAATATGGGATTAATGTAGGATTAGTATAAATGGGTGGTTGTTGGTTGGCACAGACTTGGTGGGCCGAAGGGCCTGTTTCAGTGCTGTATCTCTAAAATAAAATAACCCCAATTGACATGTGCGTATGTTCTGACCGAAGGACCTGTACCCAGGATGTTAACCTCTCTTTTCTCTCACATTGATGGAGCTGCTGTGTAATTTCAACAGTTTCTCAGATGATTTTACGAGGTCCTGCTCCCAGTTTGGAGCCTCACTGCATGGGAGCTCGGCTGGCAGGTTTGCCATATAATCTTACAGCCCTACTTCCAACTCATCCCCCGTTTGGTCAGGCACAATGTGCCCACCTACCTCTCCTAGATGTCCAAAGTGCTATATTTTTCTCTTACTTATTTCTGTATTTGTTTAAGGGCACTCTGTGAGGCCGTATCATAGCAGAAGCCAGCAGAGAAGCAAAAGACACGCTATGAACTCACTGAGGCCAGGTGATTAGGATTGATCCCAAAGATACAATTGAATGCTTACCTGAATATCGATCCGCTTGACAGTCAACTGCAGCGCAAACCCCATTTCCCTTCGCTCACAAAGCTGTCAAGTCCTTTGAGTCAGTCTCTCCCCTTCCCTCCCTTTCAATCATTCATCGCAAGCACGGCAACCATTTCCAGAGAGTGAAACATTCCTTCGAGGTCTGGCCTGCTGATTCTCAGTCCTCATTATCCAGCTCTGCTGCTTTATGTAGTCTATTGGTACTCAATTGAAACAGGCTGCATGATCCTCCAACCTGTTCAATTCCCCTCAAAAAAAAAACAGTGCAATTGGCTCTCCTGGAGTAGCTTGAGAGGGTAATAATTTTTTGGTGGAGACTGACTGAAGGAACAGAACTGTTGCCCCATGGTTCTGGCTTATTATGGTTAATGAGATGCCCGAGATACTAATTATTTTTTACAACCCAATTACAGAATGATATTTCTCCTGCAGTAATACTGAGGTGTTGCTGGTTTTCCCACATATCTTCAACCCTTTGGCATCTGGTTAGTAAATAATCCCTCAGTAAAAAAAAAACGTACACACATCACCTCCGATACTTAACAGCTGATTAGGATTTCTCGCTGTGCTCTGTCTGCGGTGATCCTTCCCTTCCTCCTTGTGCTATTTCTTTCTTCCCTTTATTTCCTCTTGAGGTCTTTCAGTAATGAGCTGCTGTGTTATTGAATTTTCCTTATTAATAAAAGTCCTCTGTTTTGGATTCTGGCCCAGAGAAAGGGGTAACATTAATTCCAATGCTGCAGTTAGGAATGAGTTTCAGATGGAATTAAGCAGAGCTGTGAGTGACCCTGAACCAAGTGCAGCGTGCAGAGCTGTTTTTAAATGGCTGTCTGATCTGATAGAAACATTGGGTACAGGGGTAAATCTTTCAGTCCCTTGAGCTTGTTCTGCCAGTCAGCTAGACATGGCTGACCTGTATATTAATTCCAGCGACACACCTTGGTTTCTTAATCCTTAACCCTGCCGAATAAAAATCTTTCTATCTCAGTTTTGAGTTTTTCAATTGACCGCCACCCCACCCTCCCCACCAATCTCAACAGCTTTTTGTGGGAGAGTTCCAGATTTCCACTACCCTTTGTGTAAAGAAATGCACACACCACCCCTGAATGGCCCAGCTCTCATTTTAAGGTTATGTTCCCTCCTCAGTGGTTAGTCTGTTAGCTTTACTCAATACTAGTGCTTGGCCATTCGCCCTTTACCCTCCGAAGGGTTTGTTTGTCTCCGTGCTTCATAGGAGCGTTATCAGACAAAATGTCACTGAGCCACGTAAGGAGATATTCAGACACTTGAACAAAAGTTTCGTCCAAGAGGTAGGTCTTAAGGAGTGTCTTAAAGCAGGAAAATTAGGTAAAGAGACAGAGAGGTTTAGGGAAAGCACTAAAAGTGGAACAATGAAAATTGAAATGTACAAGTGGCCAGAATTGGAGTGCAGATATCTCCGTGGGTTGTAGAGCTGGAAGAGGTTACAGAAATGGGGAGGAGCAAGGCCATGGATGGGATTTGAACATGACGGTAAAAATTTTAAAATCGAGGCGTTGCTGAACCAGGAGCCAGTGTAGGTGCAGAGTGGCATCACAAAGGGACTTGGTGCAAGTTAGAATACGGGTAGCAGAGCTTTGGATGAGTTTCGGCTCATGGAGTTCCATTGAGCCTGTAGGTACAACATCAAACTGTCCCCAAACGTCCAATCCCCACAGCCTGAGTGGGAAAAAAGGCCTTTGGCTAATTTAGGGAACAAATCTGGTATATTCCTTTCTGACCCTTGAAGGCATATATAGGCTCCAGGGGATCATGTTGCCAGGTAATGCTATCCTGATCGACCCAGCTACCTTCTATTGCTGGGAATGTCTTCCATTGAAGCTAAAACACCATCCGATATGGTGCTGAGTTATAGACACCAGGAAGACCTAGGCTTTAATTCCCAGTCTGTACTCTAATGGCTGATCTCAGCCAACGTCCTACACTAGAGATTATTAGCAAAAATAAACATGCACAGCATTGGAGGTAACCTTGTGGTATGTGTTGGTGAATGGTTAAGAGGCAGAAGACAGAGAGTAAGGAAAAAGGGAATGTACCCTGATTGGCGGGATATAACAAGAGGTATCAGCCTTTTTTTGGAGCTTTTCACCAAATATATCAATGAGTTGGGAGAAGGCATAGAGAGTAGAATATCCAAGATTGTTGATGGCATTAAATTAGCAGACTCAGTTAGTTACGTAGATGGGAGCAGAAAGTTATAAAGGAACACAAACAGACTGAGCACGAAGGCAAAACTGTGGTAGATGGAGTTCACTTAAGGAAAATGTGAGATTATCCACTTTGAATCCACTAAAAAAAAACAGCATTTTCTTAGTGCTGACAGACTGGAGGAGCAGGTTCACAAATCATTAAAGACAAGTGCACAGGTAGAGAAATTAATTGTAACGGCTAATGGAATGTTGGCCCTTATCGCAAGAGGACTGGATTACAACAGTGAGGAAGTAATGATACCATTGTACAGAGTCTTGGTCAGACCCCATCTGGACCACTGCTTTCTGTCTTAGGAACCTCAGGAAGGCCTTGGAGGGTGTGCAGCGCAGATTCACCACTATTCACCAACAGGGCTTAAAGGGTTAAATTATGGGGGCAGGGTTAGCAGAAAAACACAGAGAAGCTAGGGAGTAAAATCAGGAAGCACTTTTTCACAAAAAGGGTAGTGGAGAGCTTGAACTCCCTCCCATCAAAGGCAGTGGATTCGGGGTTGATTGGAGTTTCCAAAACTGAGATCAATGGATTTTTGTTCCGTAAAGGAATCAAGGGATAGGAACAAATGGAGTTGGTACAGATGAGTCATGATCTAATTGAATTGAAGAGCAGGCTGGAAGGGTTGAATAGCCTACTCCTGTTCCTATGTCCCTAGTCAGGAATATAATATGTAAGTATTGGATAATGTGCTAATAATAGCAGAGCCCAAATGTGAATGTATATTTAACTACTGGCTCGAGAACACGCACAGGGCTTCCCTTCAATGTCCCAGCAGGTTTACCCAGAGGCTCGCTACCCATGGTCCAAGCTCCATCGCTAGTCCGAGCTGATCAGGTCTGATACTGAACTACTACAATGTGCCTCAGGGACTGTGTGCCAGTGAGAAGAGCATTCATTAATCTGCTTCCGACTGCTATCCAGTGACCCCCCCTGCCGAAAGTAACAGTGTGCGGGTGTCAGCTAAAGGCAGGATCAGGCTTCACTGTGCTGGCCCTCGTGGTCAAATAGTCTGCCAATCTTTACCACAAAGACTGTAAAATCTGCACAGAGGAATTGCAGGGCAGGTAGCACTCCAGCAAAGGAGGCAGCGCCTTCATAAGAGAAGGGATAAAACTGGCTGAGAAAGTTTAGCGAGGTCCCAGCTGCAGTCTCTGGGGTAGAGCTCGTGCGTCGGGCGCAGTCGTGAAATTGCGGCCAGAATCCACTTGAAATTGCATGGGGTAGATTCGGCTGGAGTTAGATGGGGACATGACATCACAGAACTGCTGCCACTTTGGCCATTGACCTGGAGTGGGAATGACTGCCCATTGGAGACTGAAATCCACTAGCGCCAGTCTCTATTGCCAGGGGGCGGGGAGGAGGGGGTGGTGGGAGGGTGGTGTACGGGAAGGGGGTTTGGGGGAGGGGGAGACCACAACAGGAAACAGTGCCACAGTAAAATATATAAATGTTACAGTGACAAACACTGGTCCTTTCTACTCCTGATTCTCAGCATGCAGACACAAAATGATAAGTCTACACTTAATGATAGCAGTGACGCCCACATAAATGTTTATTTTCGAAGCTATCAGATCTACACCAAGTTCTGTTTAAACATTTATAGTGGGGGAGGGAGGGAGGGGGTTTGGGTGGAGAAGAATATTCCCCAACCACTTGAGACCTTCTAAGATGAAATTCTCTGATAGCTTTAAAGACAGCAGGTTTTTTTTCAATATATATTAAAATGTAAACAACTCTTGCAAATGCTGGAATCCAGTCGGGTTCCATCCCTGCTCTGCTCACATTTTGTCTCATTGTCAACAACAGAACCTGTCCTCTAGGGTTTGACTGTTCTGCTGATTGATGTGGAAGTCGGGTTGCCAACCCTCCAGGATTGGCCTGGAGTCTCGAAGAATTGGTCAAATTCTGGAATATACCCAACCGGGTAATGGTCAGTTCTGATAAAAGGTCACTGACCTGAAACGTTAACTCTGTTTCTCTCTCCACAGATGCTGCCTGACCTGCTGAGTATTTCCAGCATTTCTTGGTTTTAATGGTCAGGTGCTGTCAGGCAGGGACTTCAGAATTTAGACCTGGTGCATTACACAATCAGAAAAAAAAAAGAACAACTTGCATTTATATAGTGTCTTTAGAACACTAAAACCTCCTGAGGCACTTTCACAGGGGCAGGTAATCAAGACAAAATTTGACACCGAGCCACATAAGGGGGTTTTAGGGCAGATGACTGACTGGATTGTTCCACTGAGAACTGGCATGGGCTCAATAGGCTGGATGGGCTCCAATGAGCTGTAATGATTCTATGACGAAAAGCTTGGGACAAAGAGTCGGCACAGTGGCGCAGTGGTTAGCACCGCAGCCTCACAGCTCCAGCGACCCGGGTTCGATTCTGGGTATTGCCTGTGTGGAGTTTGTAAGTTCTCCCTGTGTCTGCGTGGGTTTTCTCCGGGTGCTCCGGTTTCCTCCCACAAGCCAAAAGACTTGCAGGTTGGTAGGTAAATTGGCCATTATAAATTGCCCCTAGCATAGGTAGATGGTAGGGAAATATAGGGACAGGTGGGGATGTGGTAGGAATATGGGATTAGTGTAGGATTAGTATAAATGGGTGGTTGATGGTCAGCACAGACTCGGTGGGCCGAAGGGTCTGTTTCAGTGCTGTATCTCTAAACTCTAAACTAAAAAAGTGAAGCAGAGAGGTGGAGGGAGGGATTTCCAGAGCTTGTGGCCAAGGCAGCTAAAGCCATGGCCGCCAATGGTGGAGCAATTAAAATGAGAGATGCACAAGAGGCCAGAATTAAATGTGTGCAGATATCCTGGAGGGGCTGGAGGAGATCACAGAAATAGGGAGGGACGAAGCCGTGGAAGGATTTGAAAATAAGGATGAGAACTTTAAGGCGTTAAGGAGCCAATGTAGGTCAGTGAGCACAGAAGTGATAGATGAACGGGACTTGGTGCGAGTTAGGACATGGTCAGCTGGTTCCTATCGCACATTCTCCAATCAAAGGGGGTCAGACAGCAACTGGGAGATTAAAAGTGGACCATCTTCTACTAAGCGATTCCCATGAATTCCAATAATGCGGACTAATAATTAAAAATGCCACACGTACTTTGCAAATCGTATCATTTTGAAATTTTGTGCGAATTAAAAGATGTGGACAGTTGGCTTCTATTTTCCTCAATCTGCTAGTTTTATTTTAAAAGTAGTCACGAGTATAGAATAAGGAATTCTCATATCCACTGATCCTCTGCCACTTCGCGACAGTTATAAAACAAGGAAACGTACCCGTTAACGAACAGGAATAAATGAACAGATCCTCATCAGTACTTTGAAACACTTCTTTTATTGAAGGGTTAATTCCTGATGCTGTTCAGTCTTAGTCGCTAAAGCCAACACTGCCCTCCAGTGGCTTTGTGCAAACTCTACTTGACAATCTATATCGAACACTTGGATGACGGGACTCAATGTATGGTGGCTAAATTTACCGATGGCACCAAGATAGGAAGGAAAGTAAGTTGTCAAGAGGAGGTCAAGACTCTACAAAGGGATATAGACTGGTTAAGTGAGTGGGAAAAAAACTGGTAGATGGAGTATAATGTGGGAAAATGTGAACTTGTCCACTTTGGCCAGAAGAATAGAAAACCAGCATATTATTTAAATGGAGAGAGATTGCAGAACTCGTGATACAGAGGGATCTGAGTGTCCTGGTACATGAATCACAAGAAGTTAGTATGCAGGTACAGTGGTGATTAGGAAGGCAAATGGAATGTTGGCATTTATTGCAAGGGGAATTAAATATAAAAGTAGGGATGTTTTACTGCAGCTGTACAGGAGCTTGGTGGGACCAAGTGCTGTGTACACTTTTGGGCTCCTTATTTGAAAAATGATATAATTGCATTAGAAGCAGTTCAGAGAAGGCTGACGCAACTCATTCTGGGTATGAAGGGCTTATCTTATGAAGAAAGGTTGAACAGGTTGGGCCTTTACACATTGGAGTTTAGAAGAATGAGAGGTGATCTTATTGAAACATTCAAGATCCAGAGGGGACTTGATGGAGTGAATACTGGGAGGAATGTTTCCTCTTGTTGGAGAGACTAGAACTAGCGGACACAGTTTACGAATAAGAGGTCTCCCTTTTAAGATGGAGATGTGGAGATTTTTTTTCTCTGAGAGGGTTGTTAGTCTGTGGAATTCTCTTCTGAGTTAGATAGATTTTTGACTGACAAGGGAGCCAAGGGTTATGGGCAGCAGACAGAAAAGTGGAGTTGAGATCACAACCAGATCAGCCATGATCTTATCGAATAGCAGAGCAGGCTCAAAGGGCCAAATGCCCTATTCCTGCTCATAGGTCCTATGTTCCTAAGAACATAATTAATAGGAGCAGGCAAACGCCATATGGCTCCTCGAGCTCACTCTGCCATTCAATAAGATCATGGCTGATCTTCTACATCAACTCCATTTTCCTTCCCAATCCTCATTCCCTTGATTCCCTTAGAATTCAAAAATCTATTGTCTCAGCTTCTAATATGCTCAGTGACTGAGCAGCTACAACCCGCTGGGGTGCATACGAACAGATGAACATGAGAATTAGGAGCAGGAGTAGGCCACTCGGCCCCTCGAGCCTGCTCCACCATTCAATAAGATCACGGCTGAACTGATTTCTCCACATTTTGACCTACTCCCGATAATCTGCCACCCCCTTGCTTATCAAGAATCTACCTCTGCCTTAGACATATTCAAAGACTCTGCTTCCACCGACTTTTGAGGAAGAGAGTCCAAAGACTCACGACCCTCTGAGAGAAAAAATGTCTCCTCATCTCTGTAGAGATTTCCAAAGATTCACATCCCTCTGAGTGAAGACATTTCTCCTCATCTCAGTTCGAAATGGCCAACCCCTTAACCTGAGACTATGCCCCCTATTTCTAGACATTCCAGACGGGGCAAACAGTCTCTTAGTGTCTATTTTGATATCTTGAATCTTTCACTGTCAGAGGGGTGGAATTTGACATGAGTTGTGCTTGTTTCTTTTCGGGCGTAAAACGATCTCAACGTTGACCAGTTTAGCACTTGGGCAACTAGTGGCTGACCTATTGGGCCCTTTTCTTTTAGGCATCTCAGGCAGACACCTAAAGCAGGCACTGAGCCCCTTGCTGATGTTAATGAGAGGCCTATCACCAGTTGAAGGAGCTCTTTGTAAAATTAGTTCATGATGAGCAGGGCAGGTATTGGAACCTAAAAGCAACAATACCATCTATGGGCGCGAGCGTTTACTGTTTCAATTCTTCCCTTTCTGGGCTGCAGAGGTTAAGCGGCATCACAGGAATATAAATCTCATCATTAAAAAACAGGACATAACTTGAGAGCGGCCTGCTATTTTCATGAGGCTAATGTGTAGAGGTGCAAATCCTTCAGTAACTTGTGTAATTCGCAATCTACATGTATCTTTTCCCCGCCAAAGTTGCTCGTTGATTTACATGTTCATCATGGCAAACCTCATTAAACCCACTGTTATATTATCAGCAAACTGTGGCCCCCTATCTTCTCACCTTGGGTTCCAATCTAACCGAGACTGAGAGGTGAATGTCTCCTTTGCTCGCTAATGTAAAGATCCACTGTGAAATGAAGGATTCAAATGTTTCCAATGGCTGAAGGGTTGATAACCAGAGGACACAGATTGTCAAAAAAACCAGAGGGGGTGGATTGAGGATAAACTTTTTTTTGTAATGAATGGTTAGGATTGGAAGGCACTACCTGTTAGGATGGTGGAAATAGTGGCCTTCGAAAGGGAATTGGATAAATACTTGAAGTAGAAAGAATTGCAGGGTTATTGGGAAAGAGTGGGAGAGTGGGACTAACTCGATTGCTCTTCATAAGTGCCATGGAATCTTTTACATCCATCTGAGAGGACAGATGGACAGTTTAACATCTCATCCAAAAAAAACCCCTCTGACACTGCAGCACTCCCTGAGTACTGCACTGGGTGTGTCGGCCTAGACTACATGCTCAAATCGCTGGTATGCGAATTGAATTCATGACCATCAGTGCTACCACCTGAACCAGTGCTGACACCTAAACTTTAATCCGCATCTGCTGGACTAAGCTTGACCTGGGTCGAGGTGACAATTGCTATCAGACTCTGCAGTGCCTGTTGTGGTTCAGTTGGTAATACTCTCACCTCTGAGTCATAAAGTCCTGGGTTCAGGTCCTACTCCAGGGTTTGAGCACACAAAATCAAGGCTAACACTCCAGTGCTGCACTGTCAGAGGTGCTGTTATTGAGATGTTAAACTGAGGCCTCATCTGCCTGCTTTGGGTGGATGTAAAAGATCCTATGGCACTACTGTGACAAAGAGCAGGGATGTTATTCATCGTATCCATTTATCCCTCAATCAACATCATAAAAAACTGATTAACTGGTCATTATCTCATTGGCTTGGTGATAGGAGGCAGAGGGTGGTAGTGGAGGGTTGTTTTTCAGATGGGAGGCTGGTGACCAGTGGTGTGCCGCAGGGATCGGTGCTGGGCCCTCTGTTGTTTGTCATATATATTAATGACTTGGGTGTGAATGTAGGGGGCATGATTAGTAAGTTTGCAGATGACACCAAAATTGGTGGCATAGTGGACAGTGAAGAAGGTTGTCTAAGGTTACAACAGAATATAGATCAACTGGGAAAGTGGGCAAGGGAGTGGCAAATGTAATTTAACGCAGACAAGTGCGAAGTGATGCATTTTGGGAAGTTAAACCAGGCAGGACATATACAGTGAATGGCAGGGCCCTGGGGAGTGTTCTTGAGCAGAGAGACCTTGGGGTGCAAGTACATAGTTCCCTGAAAGTGGCAACACAGGTAGACAGGGTGGTGAAGAAGGCTTGCTTGCCTTCATCGGCCAAGGCATTGATTACAAGAGTTGGGACGTCATGTTACAGTTGTACATAACGTTGGTTAGGCCGAATTTGGAGTACTATGTGCAGTTCTGGTTGCCGCACTACAGGAAAGATGTGATCAAGCTAGAGAGGGTGCAGAAAAGATTCACAAGGATGTTGCCTGGTTTGGAGGGCTTGAGTTATAAAGAGAGATTGGATAGGCTGGGTTTGTTTTCCCTGGAGTGAAGGAGGCTGAGAGGGGACATGATAGAGGTATATAAAATGACGATAGGGTAGATAGCCAGAGTCTGTTTCCCATGGCAGGGGTGACTAAAACTAGAGGGCATAGACTTAAGGTGAGAGGGAGGAGGTTTAAAGAATAGTGGGTACCTGGAATGAGCTGCCAGAGGAGGTGGTGGAGGCAGGAACAGTAGTGACATTTAAGAGGCATCTGGACAGGTACTTGAATGAGAAAGGCATAGAGGGATATGGAATTAATGCAGGCAGGTGGGATTAGTATAGATAGTCATTATGGTCGGCATGGACGCGGTGGGCCAAAGGGCCTGTTTCTATGATGTACGACTCTACGAAAAGGGTGCTTTTCTGAATGGAGGGATGTGACTAGTGGTGTTCCTCAGGGATCAGTGCTGGGACCTTTGCTGTTTGTAGTATATATAAATGATTTGGAGGAAAATGTAGCTGATCTGATTAGTAAGTTTGTGGACGACACAAAGGTTGGTGGAGTTGCGGATAGTGATGAGGATTGTCAGAGGATACAGCAGGATATAGATCGGTTGGAGACTTGGGTGGAGAAATGGCAGATGGAGTTTAATCCAGACAAATGTGAGGTAATGCATTTTGGAAGGTCTAATACAGGTGGGAAGTATACAGTAAATGGCAGAACCCTTAGGAGTATTGACAGGATGAGCGATCTGGGCGTACAGGTCCACAGGTCACTGAAAGTGGCAACACAGGTGGATAAGGTAGTCAAGAAGGCATATGGCATGCTTGCCTTCATCGGTCGGGGCATAGAGCATAAAGTCATGCTGCAGCTGTACAGAGACTTAGTTAGGCCACACTTAGAATATTGCATGCGATTCTGGTCGCCACACTACCAGAAGGATGTGGAGGCTTTGGAGAGGGTACAGAAGAGGTTTACCAGGATGTTGCCTGGTCTGGAGGGTATTAGCTATGAGGAGAGGTTGGAAAAACTCGGATTGTTTTCACTGGAACGACGGAGGTGGAGGGACGACATGATAGAGGTTTACAAAGTTATGAGCGGCATGGACAGAGTGGATAGTCAGAAGCTTTTTCCCAGGGTGGGAGAGTCAGTTACTAGGGGACATAGGTTTAAGGTGCGAGGGGAAAAGTTTAGTGGGGATGTGCGAGGCAAGTTCTTTACACAGAGGGTGGTGAGTGCCTGGAACTTGCTGCGGGGGGAGGTGGTGGAAGCAGGTACAATAGCGACGTTTAAGAGGCATCTTGACAAATACATGAATAGGAAGGGAATAGAGGGATATGGGCCCCGGAAGTGCAGAAGGTTTTAGTTTAGACAGACATCAAGATCGGCGCAGGCTTGGAGGGCCGAATGGCCTGTTCCTTTGCTGTACTGTTCTTTGTTCTTTGTTCTATGCCTCTAGGACTCATTGCTGTTTGTGTGATCTTGCTGTGTGTTAATTGGCTGCCGTGCTTCCTACATTACAACAGTGACTACACGTCAAAAAAGTACTTCATTGGCTGCAAAATACTTTGAGACGTCCAGTGATTGTGAAAGGCGCTATGTAACTGCAATTCTTCTTTTTCTCTCCAACTCTGACATCTTCAGAAAACGTTCAGCCGCCCCATCAAAAAAGATCTGTTGAGATTTGATGCCGTTATGGATTAACAAAATACAACACCACTGAAATAAAATGGAAGGGGGGTTTGTGAGATCAGCCAAGGTATGAAAGATCCACAAGTACATCTAATCAACATTGGCCAAAATAGTCTGACTGACGGCTCGCTCTGAGTGAGTGAGCAGCAGGGACAGATGGTGGAGAGTTTTGAAACAGAAATTGTTACAGGCCTATTTAAAAACAGCAAGGTGGAACTGGACACTTGCTATTTTCACACAGGCAGATGCTCTGTATTCTTAGACAACGCTCCTTAAGAGTTGCTTTGAAAATCTGACTTGTGACATCAGATAACATTCCACGGAACGATAGATACTTGCATTTCTCTTTTCCAAATCTAACTAGTAAATGTTCCCCTGATCATGTCAGCTTCGAGCTCAGCCGGTTCGGCAACAACTTGTATTTATATAGCGTCTTTAATGTAGTGAGATATCCCAAGGTGCTTCATAGGCACATTACCAAACAAAATTTGACACCCAGCCATGTAAAGAGATATTAGGACAGATGACCAAATGTTTGGATAAAGAGGTAGATTTTAAGGAGCGTCTTAAAGGAGGAGAGAGAGGTCGAGAGGCGGAGAGGTTTAGGAGGGAATTCCAGAGCTTAGGGTTCAGGCAGCTGAAGCCATGGCCACCAATGGTGAAGTGAAGGAAATAGGGGATGAACAAGAAGCTAGGATTAAGGGAATGTAGAGATCTCTGGAGGAGGTTACAGAGATAGGGCGGGGAGAAGCCATGGAGGGATTTTAACATGAGGATAAACATTTTAAATTTGAGGCACTGCTGGAGTGGAGCCAGTGTAGGTCAGCGAGTACAGGGGAAATGGGTGACCGGGACTTGGTGTGAGTTAGGATGTGGGCAGCAGAGTTTTCAATGAGCAGAAGTTTACGGGAGGTGGAAGATTGACCAGGAGAGCATTAGAAGAGTCTTGTCTGGATGGAATAAAAGCAGGGATGAGAGCTTCAGCAGCAGATGGGCTAAGGCAAGGCAGAGACACGCAATGTTGTGGAGGTGCAAATAAGCGGTCTCAACAATTGAGAGGATATGGGTTCAGAAGCTTAGCTCAGCTCGCGTCATGTAGGAGACCCTAATTGCGGTCTGCTTCTGCCTCAGACAGTGGCCTGGGAGGGGGATGGAGTTAGTGGCTAGGGAATGCAGCTTCCCATGGGGTCCAAAGACAATGGCATCACAATCACAACAGAACTCCTGTCAACTTGCAAGTGATTTTTCTTTGTGTTACCAGGACGGCCACCTTTGCCTCACAGGACATAAACTATCACTGTTGTGAATCCTTTTCATCCATGGTCCATAAAGTAATCTCACAATCGTCCACGCCCTGACCAGACTTGCATCCGAGGGGCAGCTCCAATTACGTGAAGAGGTCTTGGTGTTAAAAGCTCAGGGTTAAAAGCCAATGGCTTCTCCGTGACCATGGGCTGTACAATATCCGCAAGCACTCAAAGTAAGAGTTGACATCGCTGGCCATACATGGAGTAAACACTGAGCTAATCTTTAAGCTGCGTACAGGTCTTATCACCTTATGATAAAGAGAGTTTTGTTTCTCCTCTCAGAGTTGACACATGCTACACAGCATAAATAGTTCGAATTCCAATCTGACTGTATGGTCATAAACAACAAAATTCAATCTTTACATGGAGCATATCACAGCAACGTCAATAAATGCCATTTACATGGCACGTCACATGCATAGCTTTCATGCAGAAATAGTCTCAAGTCTCGAAGGGATTTGGTGTGACATGCCGAGAATGACCTTGAAATGAGGATGGAGACAAATCATTGAATATAGAGCTTGGCATTCTGAAGAGTTGTGGGGTGGGGGGGGGGGGGGTGGGGGCGGAGACCAAAGAAATTGGACTTTGAGAGTACAGGAGGCAGGAAAAAGGCAGTAATATATGAGGGCACAGGCCTTTGTGACTATTTCTTTCCTTGAGCTTGCAACAGAGGAAGAAAGACTGTCATTTGTACAACTCCTTTCAAGGCCTCAGGACATCCCACAGTGCTATACAGCCATTGAAATACTTTTTGAAGTGTTAGTAACATAGAGAAACGTGGCAGCAACTTGCACACAGCAAGCTGTCACACACACCATCACAATAATGACCAGATAATCTGTTTTTGTGACGTTGATTGAGGGATAAATATTGCCCAGGACACCAGGGATAACTCTCCTGCCCTTCTTTAAATAGTAGCCATGGGATCTGAGAGGGCCAATGGGGCCTCGTTTAATGTCTCATCTGGAGGCCAAAATTTATCCCTCAACCAACATTGCTAAAACATTGCTGTTTCTCGGAGCTTGTGTACAATTGGCTGCCCCGTTTCCTACAACAGTTGAAACAACTTCATCGGCTGTAAAATGCTTTGGAACATCCTGCGGTTGGGAAAGGTGCTAGATAATTAATGAAAGCCCTTAATTTCTTAATTTTATGCATAAACGTAATAATATTAACGGTAGATTTTAGTCTTTCTTATTCATATATACTAAAATAGAATTGTGAAAGTTGTTGAAATCCCAACACACAGCATCCTTTCTGAAAATGGCATGTAATTATTCAATTTTTGGTTTTCACCTTATTTGGAAAGTTCTGGAGGGTAGTAGAAATTTGGAACGCTCTGCACCCTTTGTGCTCCTCTACCCCATTTAGATTTTTATTTTCTAACTAATATGTGACCTCCTTTTTCTTGCCAAAATATCATATCTCACATTTACCTACCTTGAAATTCATTTGCCAATTATATGCCTAGGCTACAGGTTTATTAATATCGTCTTGTGGTTTATTGCCATCCTCCTCAGTATTGACTATCACCCAATTTGGTGTCTTCCGCACATTTAGAAATTGTATTTTTGACAATGCAGCATTACTGTAGTGACAAGCTGGGAGTATCCTCCTGAGAGCAGAGAAGGTTAACGAGAGGGGATGGTGCGGGAAAGTAGAGTTGTGGTAGGAGATCAGCCATGATCTTATTTAATGGCGGAGCAGGCTCGAGGGGTTGTGTGGCCTACTCCTGCTCCTATTTCTTTCGTTGTTATTCTAAAATAATTTGTTTTAGTGATGGTGGTTGAGAGATAAACATCGGCTAGGACAAAAAGAAAACTCAGGCCATTCTTCAATATTAACGTTCAATCTATTCATCTTTAGTCTGGCTGTTTTAATGGAATTGTTAACCTATTTGTTGTTAGGCCATTTCCAATGCCTCAGCTAAAATAGATAACAAAGCAATTCGATATGACAGCCTGGTTGCTTCACACACCAATATCTGAGAGTATTGTTCACCCCCAAAACTCTGCATGGCGAGGCTCAAGAAACAACTAAAAATGCAAAGCTATAATGTACTGAGAAGTTCACGCTGACCCAGGTATTAATAGCCATAGTGTATGATACAGCAGATTTGGTGTGAAGCTCATTGCAGGACTTGGCTCCTTCCTCTGGCTCTAATTAACTCACTGACCCATATTCCAACTTAAATCTTGCCGGATGATTCACTGTAACTTTATCAAACCATGAGTAAAATGCAGCTTCCGAAGATCACGGCTTTGACCCCTATTCCTCCGTTACGTCCCCACTGCACTCCCCCGTCTGGGTCTGTGCTGCGTTAGTTGCTGTCATCTGCCATGGCATTAAGGGATCTACGAATGGGTCTCAGGACCCCAGCGAGATGGAGGGCAAAACTAATCATGGTGTGTGCCTCATGAGTGAAATGCGCATGTTTGCACACGTTACGTAACAATAAAATGCCCAAGGTGCCCTCACAAGGTCGGTGCCAGTCGTGGCTCAGTCGGCAGCACTCTCACCTCTTCAGCAGGTCAGGAGCTCAAGTCCCACTGCAGAATCTTGAATGGAAAAATCTAAGCTGACACTCGAGAGCAGTACTGAGTGAGTGCTGCACTGTTGGAGGTGCTGACTTTTGGTTGAGATGTTAAACTGAGGCCCTGTGTGTCCTCTCAGGTGGAAGTAAAAGAATCCATGGCCACTATTTTGAAGAAGGGAAGGGAAGTTCTCTCTGGTGTCCAGGGACAATATTTATACCTCTACCAACATTAATAAAATGTTATTTGGTCATTATCCCATTATTTTTTGTGGGAGGTTGCTATGCACAAATTCGATGCTGTGCTTCCTACATTATAACAGTGACTACACTTCAAAAGTACTTCGTTGGCTGTAAAGTAAAGTTGGATGTCTTGAGGTTATGACTGTCTTACGAACGTATGAACTAGGAATAGGAGTCGGCTATTCTGCTGCTCAAGCCTGCTCTACCATTCTATAAGATCATAAGACATAAGACTCAACTCCACTTTTCTGCCTACCCCCAATACCCTTAGACTCCCTTGTTTGTCAAGAATCTGTCTACCTCTACCTTCAAAACATTCCATGACCCTGCCTCCACCGCTCTCCGGGGAAGAGAGTTCCCCGGACTCACGACCCTCAGAGAAAGAATTTCTTTCTTTATTGGTTGCCAACACGAGAGACACAGCTCAGCGATCCCACAAGCAACGAATCAGATCAAAGCTCTGCAGCCCTGCCATGTCCAGTCATGAATGGTGGTGGAAAATTAAATAACTAGCCGGAGGAGGAGGCTCCACAAACATCCCCATCCTCAATGATGGCACAGCTCAGCATGTCAGTGCAAAAAAACAAGGATGAAGCTTTTGCAAACATCTTTAGCCGGAAGTGGCGAGTGGATGATTCCTCTCAGCCTCCTCCTTTCACTCCACAGGATATCAAGAAACAGCTGGACACACTGGGCCCTGACAACATCCAGCTGTAGTACTAAAGACTTGTGCTCCAGAACTGGCCAAGCCCCTAACCAAGCTGTTCCACTACAGCTACAACACTGGCATATACCCAACAAGGTGGAATTTTTAAGAATTCTTTCATGGGATGTGGGTGGCACTGGCAAGGCCAGCATTTATTGCCCATCCCTAATTGCTTTTGACAATTGAATGGCTTGCTAGGCCATTTCAGAGGGCAGTTAAGAGTTAAACACATTGCTATGGGTCACATGTAGGCCAGACCAGGTAAGGACAGCAGATTTCCTTCCCTAAAGGACATTGGTGAACCAGATGGGTGTTTATGACAATCGACAATTGTTTCATGGCACCATTACTGAGACTAATTTTCAATTCCAGATTTTATTAATTAATTGAATTTAAATTCTACCCACTCCCATTGTGGGATTTGAACCTGTGTCCCTAAGACATTAGCCAAGGCCTTGGGATCAATTACATTACTACTACCATCAGGAATGTCCTGTCCACAATAGTTGCTGAAGGGTCACTGACCTGAAATGTTAACTCTGTTTCTCTCTCCACAGATGCCGCCAGACCTGCTGAGTATTTCCAGCATTTCTTGTTTTTATTTCAAATTTCCAGCATCTGCAGTATTTTGCTTTTATTATATTAGGACAAATCCAATCTGGCTGATTAGCATTCAGTTTACTCGAAATCATTAGCAAAGTGATGGAAAGTATCGTTGACAGTGCTATCAAGCGGCACTTGCTCAGCAATAACGTACTCAGTGATGCTCAGTTTGGGTTCCGCCAGGGTCACTCAGCTCCTGACCTCATTACAGCCTTGGTTCAAACATGGACAAAAGAGCTGAACTCAAGAGGTGAGGTGAGAGTGACTGCCCTTGACATCAAGGCAACATTTGACCGAGTATGGCATCAAGGAGCCCAAGCAAAACTGAAATCAATGGGAATCGGGGGGGAACTCTCCGCTGGTTAGAGTCATACCTAGCCCAAGGGCAGATGGTTGTGATTAATGGAGACCAATCATCTTAGCCCTGGGACATTGCAACAGTTCCTCCACCATCTTCAGCTGCTTCATCAATGACCATCCCTCCATCATAAGGTCAGAAGCGGGGAGGTTCATCGGTTGGAACATAGAGTATAAAGTCATGCTGCAGCTGTACAGAGCCTTAGTTAGGCCACACTTAGAATATTGCATGCGATTCTGGTCGCCACACTACCAGAAGGATGTGGAGGCTTTGGAGAGGGTACAGAAGAGGTTTACCAGGATGTTGCCTGGTCTGGAGGGCATTAGCTATGAGGAGAGGTTGGATAAACTCGGATTGTTTTCACTGGAACGATGGAGGTGGAGGGGCGACATGATAGAGGTTTACAAAGTTATAAGCGGCATGGACAGAGTGGATAGTCAGAAACTTTTTCCCAGGGTGCAAGAGTCAGTTACTAGGGGACATAGGTTTAAGATGAGAGGGGCAAAGTTTAGAGGGGATGTGCGAGGCAAGTTCTTTACACAGAGGGTGGTGAGTGCCTGGAACTTGTTGCCGGGGGAGGTGGTGGAAGCAGGTACCATAGAGACATTTAAGAGGCATCTTGACAAATACATGTATAGGATGGGAATAGAGGGATACGGACCCCAGAAGTGCAGAAGGTTTTAGTTTAGGCAGGCATCAAGATCGGCGCAGGCTTGGAAGGCCAAACGGCCTGTTCCTGTGCTGTACTGTTCTTTGTTCTTTGTAAAGTCCAACATGCCATTTGCCTTCCTAATTGCTTGCTGTACCTGCATGTTAGCTTTCTGCATTCCTTGTACAAGCACACCCAAGTCTCTTTGAACATCGACACTTACAAGTTTTACACCTTTTAAAAAACATTCTGCTTTTCTATTTTTATGACCAAAGTGCATAACTTCACACTACCCTACATTATACTCCATGTGCCATCTTGTTGCCCACTCACTAAACCTGTCTATATCTCTTTGCAGCCTCTGTGACTTCCCCACAGCTTACCAGAAAACTTAGATACATTACTCACTGTCTCTTCATCGGAGTCATTAATATAGATTGTAAATAGCTGAGGCCCCAGCACTGATCCTTGTGGCACTACACTATATACTGCCTGCCAACTTGAAAATGCCCATCTATGCCCACTTGTTGCTTCCTGTCTGTTAATCAATCATCTATCCATGCTAATATATTACCCCCAACTCCATGAGCCCTTATCTTGCCAATTAACATTTCGTGTGGCACCTTATCGAATGCCTTTCATGGGATGTGGGCATCACTGGCAAGGCAAGTTTTATTGCCCATCCCTGATTGCCCTTGAGAAGGTGGTGGTGAGCCACCTTCTTGAACCGCTGCAGTCCATGTGGTGTAGGTACACCCACAATGCTGTTAGGAAGGGAGTTCGAGGAATTTGATCCAGCCACAGTGTGTAAAAATAATTCTCCTCCTACATCCGGATCTTTTGCCTTAAATCTGTGTCCTCTGGTTACTGATCCTTCAGCCAATGGGAACAGTTTCTCCTTACTTACTCTATCAAAACATGCGTCATAATTTTGAGCACCTCTATTGAATTTCATCTTCACCTTCTCGGCTGTAAGGTGAACAACACCAGCTACTCCAGTCTCTCCACATAACTGAAGTCTTGTATCTCTTGCATCATCCTGGTAAATCTCTTCTTCAAGAAAAAGGTCCACTGTCATAATCTTCTCAACGGGCAACGAGGGATGAGCAATAAATGCTAGCCTTGCCAACGATTCCAAGAATGAATGAAAGATTAAAAGATTGGAAGACTGTGGTATCTTTGGAAAACATGTGGATGGAGTTAAAACGCAGACAGGGCTGTGCTGGGAAGTTATGAGTGAGAACCCCTGTAAGTCAGTTGGGTGTCCAGTCATTGGGATCCCAGTACATCCTCAGCAAGGATGTCTCTCTGACCCTGGCTCGTTTTTTTGGAATCAGGGTCGTGTGCATTTTTGTAGGTGGGCTTCCTGGTGTGTGCTAGGGTTTCCATCTTGGTGCGGGGGATGGGGAGGGGATGGGGTGGGGATGGAGGCTGGCTGTGGCAAGGCCTCCAAGATATGGACAATGGGTTCAGTCTTGGCCAAATAACTTGCAGAGTTTTTCAAAATAAAGAAAAACAACCTGAAGGGACAACCACCAATGATGGAGCCATGACAATTGGAGATGTGCAATAGGCCAGAATTGGGGGAACGCTGAGATCTTGGAGGGTTGTAGGGTTGGAAGATAGGGCAGGTGAGGGATTTTAAGATCAGAATTTTAGCACAGAATTTTAATAGCTTAAAACACGATATGCCAAATGAGGAATTTTTAATTCATCAGTAGAAAACTTACATTAAATTTTTAATGGAGAAAGTCTTACAGTTAACTTTTAAAAAAAAACTGGCAGCCAAGGTGGCCACTGCAATTTGCATCTGAAACACTTTTGCACATTTCAAGGCCCCAACCGGAGGCAGAAGGCTGACAAGAAGCCCAGCTAGAACAATGCTTTGGTTAACTGAGCGGATTATCTAGACAATCCTCATTTGTAGGACATTCAAAGCCATCTCGAGGCACTCATGAGTGGAGACATCCCTCCGGGGGTAAACACTGACAACAACAGCTGAGAGAGCTTTTGGGTTTTAGACTTTGGACCTCATTAAAAACAAAAATGAGTGAGAGAACCATGTGACCATCTGTCCATCTCTGAAAAAACTGGGAGTTTTGTTACACTCACAAGAAACAAGTAGCAACTCAGACGGTGCCTCCCTTTCTCTCTCTCCCTTTCCTCAGATAACACAAGTTTGAAAAGCATCTGACACTGTGAATCCCTCCAAGCCTACAGATTGCTACAGACAGAGACCAGGGGAAGAGAACCAACTACAAGTCTGCCTCCAAGAAAGCTTTGAGCCAAGCGGGTCAACCACAAAGGACTTCAAGAATACAGCTTCAGCTGGAAGACGACCGAGTCATCCACTTCACAGTGTTTATTTAAGTTCCATTTATTCTGGACTCTAATCCAACCACCAAATCTATTTTCCCTCTGTAATCTGCTTGCGTGTGTGTGATTCTCGTGTGAATGTGTGCGTGAATGATTTGTGTATTTTTTATCCTTTTTAAATTGGGGTTAGATTGTTAAATATAACAAACTTACCTCTTTCTTGTTTAAACTTAAGAAAACCTATCGATTGGTTCTTTCATGATCACAGTAAAGGAAAAAGGTAAAACACTCACGGAGGTTTTAAGTACAACCACTGTTTAAAAGGAATAAACCCTGTCGTGGTCAAAGAAGAGGAAGGGCAAGAGGGGAGCCTGAGACCCCCTTCTCACTTGGCCATAACAGCTTCCTCTGGTAATCTGCATCCCTTGCACTTAATTCTGAGCACCACTGTGAAACATGATAGCAAATGATTGCCTTGTCAACCTCACTTATATTGTGAAATGAATTGTTTTAGGAGGTACTATAAGTGAATAAGAACATAAGAAATAGGAGCAGGAATAGCCCATACAGCCCTTCAAGCCTGCTCCGCTATTCAATAAGATCATTACTGATCTTCTACCTCAATTCCACCTTCCTGCGCTATCCCCATGCCCCTCAATACCATTAGCACCCAAAAATCTATCACTCTCAACCTTGAATATACTCAATGACACTGAGCATCCACAGCTCCATGGGGTAGAGAATGTCAAAGATTCACAGCCCTTTGAGCGAAGACATTTCTCCTTATCTCAGTCCTAAATGGCCGACCCCTTATTCTGAGACTGTGACCCTTGTTCTAGATTCTCCAGCCAGGGGAAATATCCTCCCAGCACCTACCCTGTCAAGCACCTGAAGAATTTTATTCGTCTTAATGGATTACCTGTCATTCTTCTAAACTCTCAGGAATGTAGGCCTATCCTACTCAGTCTTTCCTCATAGACAATCCCTTCATCCCAGGAATCAATCTAGTCACCCTTTGTTGCACTCCCTCGACAGCAAGTATGTCCTTCCTTAGGTAAGGAGACCTAAACTACACACAGGTGTGTCTCTCCAAGAACCTATATAATTGTTGTAAGACTTCTTTACTCTGGTACTCAAACACTTCATAATAAAGGCTAACATAACCATTTGAATTCCTAATTGCCTGTTGTACCAGCATGTTAACTTGCTGTGATTTGTGTACGAGGACACCCAGGTCCCCTGAATAACAACATTTTCCAGTCTCCCTCCATTTAAAAAGTATGCTGCTTTTTTATTTTTCCTGCCAAATTGGATAACTTCGCTCTTTGTCACATTATATTCCATCTGCCATTTTCTTGCCTGCTCACTAAACCTGCCTATATCCTTTTGCAGTCTCTCTGCATACCTCACAGCTTACTTTCTCAACTAACTTTATATTGTCAGGTTACAATTAATTGGGAGTAAGTGTTTGAACTGTAAGCTTAATGCTAAAGGAAATCCTAGTGGAAATCAAATGGATAAACCTTGCAGACCCTCCCAAGCCCATAACAAAAATATCGTTCTATCTGTGTTTACGACAACATTGATATCTGAGTGGGATGTCAAATCCTAAGGTCATGTTTCCTGAATGACACATGGTGGCTCACTTCAGATCTGAAGAACTTCAACAGCTGATTGGACAGAGGTGGAGATTGGAGGATAGAAGCTGCTATTACAGAAATCGAGATACCTTTTTGTGCCAATGCTAGAAGAAAGGAAAAGAAACCCCACAAAGCATTGTTCCTTTTACTGGTGTAGTGGAATCTTGAAGAAAAGAGAGAAAGAAAGACATGCATTTATAAGGCAACTTTCATGACGCCAAGATGTTCAAAAACTCTTTAGAGTCAATGAAGTACTATTGAAGTGTGCTCACTTTTGTCGCGTAGGAAGTGGGGCAGTCAATTTGAGCACAGCAAGCTCCCACAAACCAGAATGAACTAATTACCAGGTAACCAGATAGCTGAGATGAGCTTCTGACCTCATATTCGTGCCATCGCTAAGATCGCCTATTTCTACCTCCATATATCGCCCAATTTTGCCCCATCTTAGCTCACCTGCTGCAGCTCATCTGCTGCTGAAACCATCATACATGCCTTCCTTACCTCTAGATGCGCTTCAATGAACTCCTGGCTGGTCTCCCACAATCTACCCTCTGTAAAGCTTGAGCTCATCCAAAACTCTGTTGCCCATGTCTTAACTTGCATCATGTCCCACTCACCGACCACCCCTGTGCTTGCTGATCTGCATTGGTTCCTGGTCAAGCAATGCCTTGATTTAAAAATTCTCAACCTTGTTTTCAAATCCCTCCATGGCCTTGTCCCTTCCTATCTCTGTAATCTCCTCCAGCCCTGCAACCTTCCGAGATATCTGTGCTCCTCTAATTCTGGCCTCTTGAGCATCCCTGATTTTATTGCTGCATCATTGGTGACCGTACCTTCAGTTGCCTGGACCCCAAGCTCTGGAATACCCTCCCTAAACCTCTCTGCTTCGCTTTCCTCCTTTAAGACACTGCTTAAAACCTACCTTTTTTCGTCTGTCCTAATATCTTCTTATGTATTTTTGTGTTATATTTTGTTTTATAATGCTCCTGTGAAGTGCCTTGGAATGTTTTATTATGTTAAAGTTGCTATATTAAATATGTTGTTGTAATTTTTTGTTGTGATGGTGTTGGATGAGATATAAATATTGGCTAGGGCTCCCTTGTTCTTCTTCGAAATTGGATTCTTTTATGTCCACCTGAGAGGGCAGACGGGACTGCAGTTTAACGTCTCATCCAAAAGACAGCACCTCTGACAGTGCAGCACTCCCTCAGTACTGCACGGAGTGTCAACCCAATATTTTGTGCTCACGTCTCTGAAGTTGGGACTTGAATGTACAGGGCATTAAGGTTACTGCAATCTCAGTAAATAAAGAGATAGTTTCTCGTTAATGCCAGAGACCATTTCAACATTCGAGACGAAGCTGGGAGAAAATGTTGAGTGGAAGGACAGATCCAGCAGATGTTATGAAAAGTTAACTTCCTAAATTATAACATACAGATATCCCCTAAAAATGGCTATTGCTGTGGTGAGGTAATTTTAATGACATTTTTTAAGTTTCTCTTTAAGATATTTAATTTTATATGTTTAACTGGAATATATTCCACATGCTGCTTAGGGTAAATCACCATCTTGCTGCTTAATGACAGCAGGGATGTTTAGGCCATACAGTTGTTGATTTACCCTGACTGCACAAGTCAAACTCAATTTTTCATCAAATTTATTTGGGGATATTTACTGATGCAGGTGGGCAGGAACATACATCTACCCTTCAAGGAAAAGCACGAAAGCAGGCAGAGGAAGAAACGGAAGCAGATTCAATCATGAATCTCGAAAGAGAATTGGATAAAACCCTTAAGGGGAAAATTCTACAGGGTTATGAGGTAAGAGCTGCGTGTGGGATTAATTGGATAGCTCTACCAAAGAGCTGGCACTGGCACGATGGGCCGAATGGCCTCCTTCTGTGCTGTCAAATGCCATTCATCCAGCTGCTATTTAAACAATCTCAGCAGCTTGTCTTCATATGGTGCTTGTTACAAATTGAGTCGGTCACAGATATCTTGGGCTCAGTGGTGCCTGTTGGTCCCTGAAACAGTCTGGGCATATGGGAGTTGACTCACGTTTCCCTGTGTCTGCTTGCATGATAGCATAAACCAAGGATGTGACATAGGAACAGGAGGAGGCCATTCTGCCCATCGAGCATGTTCTGACATTCACTTGGCTCATGACTGATATGCATCTCAACTCCATTTACTCGCATTTGCTCCATATCTCTTGATACCCTGACCCAAAATACCTATCCATCTCAGCCTTGAAAATTTCAATTGCTCCCCTAGTGATCACAGCCCTTTGGGGGATAGAATTCCAGATTGCCACTACTTTTTGTGTGAAAAATGGCTTCCTAATCTCTCTCCTGAATGGCCTAACTCCAAATTTGAGACTGTGCTCCCCTTGTTTGAATGCCACCACCAAAACAAATAGTTTCTCCCAATCTACACCAGAAACCGAGCCAGTACAGCAGCAACACCAGGACCACGCAGCAGAACCAGCAGGGCACCAACAGAGCAACACCAATGCCAGTGCCAACACCAGCACAAGCACCGATACGAACAATACCAGTATCAGCACCTACAGAACCAGTACGATGACACCAACAGAGAAACACAAACACTAACAGCAGCACATACTAACATAAGAACATAAGAAATAGGAGCAGGAATAGATTATACAACCCCTCGAGCCTGCGCCACCATTCAATATGATCATGGCGGATCTTCAGCCTCAACTCCACTTCCCCACCCACTCCTCTTGATTCCCTGGCAGACCAAAAATCTATTTCAGTCTTGAATATACTCAACGGTGGAGCACAGCACCAGTAGCAGACCAGCAGCAACTTTGCTTGACGTAATACTTTGACTGGTGCAGGAATGTCTCAGACTGTTTTACAGGGGAGAAATATGAAATAAGAAGTAGGAGAAGGAATAGGTCATGCAACTCCTGGAGGCTGCTCTGTCATTTAATAAGATCCTTAACCCCCACTTTCCTGTCCCTTCTCCATATCCCTTGATTCCCTTGGGGTCCAAAAATCCTGGAATTTACTCAACGACTGAGCATCCACAGCCCTTTGACATAGAGAATTCCAAAGATTCACATCGCTCTGAGTGGAAATATTTCTCCTAATCTCAGTCATAAATGGCTGACCTCAAGCTACAGTATTCCATAATAAAGCAAGCATACTGAACAGTAGTCATGTTTGGAGATAAGGAGAAATTCATTTAGCCAAAGAGTTGTTGTAATCTGGGGTCCACTGCCTGAAAGGATGGTGGAAGCAGATTCAACAGAAACTTTCAGAAGGGCATTGGATAAATACTTGAAGGGGAAAAGTTGCAGTGCTATGCAGAAAGAGGAGGGGAGCAGAATTAATTGGATAGCTATACCAAAGAGATGATACAGGCTTGGTGGGCCAAATGGTCTGTTTCAGTGCTGTAAGAGTCTATGAGGCAGAAAGACTGTAATACTGAACTGAGGTATAACTGCAAGATGATAATGCTGAACGACTGAGATTACAATCCAGCTCGAGAGACACTCACGCTGAAATTAAGCGTTGAACTGTGATTGCTGGGCTTATGCTCATATTATTCCACTCTGTGTAGAAATACTGAAATAAAAAAGTTGTGCATAATGTGTTCTGCATCCTTGCTGTCTCTGAGGTGAGTTAAGAATGAAATGGTGAGCAGTGTTGTGCTGCCTTCATACTAATGGCTAAATAGTGTGTTCATGGATGACTCAAATTAGTTTATGAGGGATGATTCATAGCACACTAAATTAGACACTGTGTTTAACTCCTGTGTACAAACATTGGAGTAAGAGTACAAACCAGTCCACTTTCCCTATATCTTGATGTGTTGGTGTGTTAACAGCCCTTTAGCATTCCAGATTGAATTGACATAAAAAGACGGTTATAGTTCATGCTCCTCTGTTACTTCTCTCACATCACTTCATTTTGGCTCTCTCTTTTGATATCCTCTTCTGTTTTTCTCTCTATCTTTTTCTTTGCTTGCAGGTGAGAAATGCTGGGGGAATATGGAACCATGTGGAAAGGAGTCACCAATGAATTTGCTTGGGGTAGGGGTAGCAGGGAAAAAGTGACCCTCATAATCTGCCTGCTCATCCCCTGTCCCATGCCTTGATCCCAACACATCCTCTTGCTCCCAAGGCATGGCCTATCCATCCCCCTTCCCACCATATCCTCATTGCTGTCACTCTTCCCCACTGAACTACTCATTCAAACGCTCTCTCTTCTCCCCAGTTTTCTCCGCTGTAACTTACCTCATCCATCCACTCCTCCCCTAATCCCATTCGCTTTCCCTGAGAGTTAGTGTAAAGAGGACAAAGCTTCCACGCCAGAAACTCAACCAGTTTCCCTCTTCCTCTCCCCCCTCCTACACTCATTATTATTTTCCCTCGAAGGAGCTGAGTTAGCATTCAAAATTCACCAAAAAAATTGAAATGAGGAACAGTCCTTCTCTCTATTTTCCATCTCTCCCACTGCCTCACATATGTTACAAATTAGAATCTCAGTTTTACAGATGGACATAATTACCATTGATCTTTGATATCAATAAAACTCAGATGAGGTAATTGGCTGGCTTCAAAATTCAACTGATGTGCTTTTAGCCATGGTTCAGTGGGTCATACTCTAGTCTCTAAATTAGAAGGTTGTGGGTTCAAGCCCTACTCCAATCTAGGCTGACTCTACATTGCAGCACTGAGCAAGTGCTGGCCTTTTGATAAGAAGTTAGAACCAAGACCCCATCTCCCCTCCCTGTTGGAAGTAAAAGATCCCATGGTGCTACTTCAATGAGTTCTCCGCAGTGTCCTGGCCAACAGTTATCCTTTAATCAACATTACTGGAACAGATTATCTGGTCATTTTCACATTGCAGTTTCTGGGAGCTCGCTGTGTGCAAATTAGCTTCTGTATTTCCTCCATTACAACAGTGACTACACTTCAAAAATATTTCATTGGCTGTAAAATTCTTTGGGACAGCATGAGATCACAAAAGGCTCGATGTAAATGCAAGTCTTTGTTTTTGACAGTTGAAGCAACATTAAATGAAGACCTCCCTCCTTCTTTGACCCCAGCCTCTCTCGCCTCCTCTCTCTGCCGGTCTCTCTGGTAAGTTCACTTTTCGTGGTTGTCAGAAAAGAAAAGCTACTATCGAGAGAATCAACTCACTTCTCTCTCTGACACACACAGCATACTTGAAAAGAAATAATTTTACCCCTGAGATTTTTAAATTTGTCCTTCTTAAAATAATTTGAAAAAAAAACTACTGAGCAGAAAGTGCTAGGAGCTAAAGAAAAATGAGGCTATCAGTGCTCACCATTATTAGAGAGTAAATTGGACAGCAGCTTCTGGTCTCCTTACATATGCAATAAAATCTGGAAATCTGGAAGTTGCTGTCCACATTGCCCCATTCCCTGATAGATATGGTATGCATATGTATGAAGGGCTTGAAGCAGATGTATTTACTCACTGGGTCTCCAATAAATATACCAGACAAAATAAGGGCTTGCCTATTCAAGTGTAAGTGAAATTTCAACTGTGTGAGTGGACCTAATTACTGCCAAACAACCTCTCTGGCACTGAAAATGATCGTTTATGCTTTTACAAGTCTTGTTCCTTCAGAATACAATTATTGTTAGATTTAAAATAAATTTAAAAATAAATAATTATTTAAAACCTTTTTCTTTCCTAGCTCCACTTCCTTTCCCTTTTTTTATTTTGCTTTGTGTACATGATTTTATATTGAATTAAATTTTCTAACCTACACTTCCTGGTTTAGACTCTACGTGGCTCAGTGAGAATTCTTCAACCTTATTGGTTGAGGAGACACACCATTGCTTTCCCTGCTTACCCATGCCACAGAGCCCCTTCAGAGGTCTCAGTGCTGTTTCAGACGCCTGATGACAGTAAGTTGCTGCTCAAAAGCCAGTGAAAACTCCAATAGCGTAGTGAACAGCAAGTGTTGTTACATTGCCACCCACAGCAAAATCTAGGCCATTGAATTTTTAATGAAATGCCCACCCAAAGATTGAATTCAATAACTAATAGGTATTTATCCCTTCATTGCCAGTACTTGCAATTACGCAATGTGCTGAAGAGATTTTCAGTGCTATTGACTGTTGATACACAGTGTTGCATCTACAGGCAGGACATTTCAGTTATGGGTATCTTCTGGCAAACAGCCAGAATGGTTTACAATATTTATACTTTGTCACTGTCACAGGACATAAATGAATGTAAACTAGTTCAAGGCAAATTGTTTTGATCGAGTAGATGGGGAGAAACTAACGACAACATTCCATTTGCCTTCCTGATCACTTGCTGTACCTGCATACTAACTTTTTGTGAACCATGTACCAGGACACCCAGATCCCTCTGTACCACTGGGTTCTGCAATCTCTCTCTGTTTAAATAATATTCTGCTTTTCTATCCTTCCTGACAAAGTGGACAATCGCACATTTTCCCACATTATGCTCCATTTTACAATTCCATTTTGACAGTCACTAATGAATCTGCTTCCATCACCCTTTCAGGTAGTGCATTCCATATCATAATAACTTGCTGATTTAAAAAAAAAACTCTTCACCTCCCCTCTGGTTATTTTGTCAATTATCTTAAATCACGTTCACGGAGAAGACTCGGAGGGCGGAGTTCCAGACTGGTAAGTATAAAAAACTTACCTCGGGGATTCGCAGCCTACATTCACGGAGAAGACTCAGAGGGCGGAGTTCCAGACTGGTAAGTATAAAAAACTTACCTCGGGGATTCGCAGCCTACATTCACGGAGAAGACTCAGAGGGCAGAGTTCCAGACAGGTAAGTATAAAAAACCTACCTCTGGTTAAAAAAAAACTGAAAGGTGACGTCACAGGAAAGCTGTGACCTGATTGGCTGGTAGGGAATTTATACTGAATTTGAAAATAAAACATTGGTAAAAATTGATTAAAACCCTAATTAACTAATTAATAAGTAGAGTAACTAAACCAGAGGGAGGAGATTACTGTATTTAGTTAGCATTTAATATTTATAGTAGGAATCTAGCACTAGGGACCAGAGAGTTAATTATAACAATTTAGTAAGGATTTAATAAGTATTTATTTATTTTAAATTAATTTATTAATTAGGGCTAGAAATGTCAGTTAGAGGGGTGAAGTGCTTCACCTGTGAGATGTGGGAGGTCCGTGATGCTTCCAGCATTCCGGACGACTACATCTGCAGGAAATGTACCCAGTTGCAGCTCCTCAAAGACCGCATGGATCGGTTGGAGCGGCAACTGAATGCACTTAGGAGCATGCAGGTGGCGGAAAGTGTCATAGACAGGAGTTTTAGAGAAGTGGTTACACCCAAGGTGCAGGCAGATAGATGGGTGACCGCTAGAAGGGGCAGGCAGTCAGTGCAGGAATCCCCTGTGGCTATCCCCCTCTCTAACAAGTATACCGTCTTGGATACTGTTGGAGGGGATGGCCTGTCAGGGGGAAACAGCAGCAGCCAGAGCAGTGGCACCACAGCTGGCACTGTTGTTCAGCAGGGAGGGACAAAGCGCAGAAGAGCAATAGTTATAGGGGACTCTATAGTCAGGGACACAGATAGGCGCTTCTGTGGACGTGAAAGAGGCTCCAGGATGGTATGTTGCCTCCCTGGTGCCAGGGTCAAGGATGTCGCTGAACGGACAGGGGGCATTCTGAATGGGGAGGGTGAACAGCCAGAGGTTGTGGTACACATTGGTACCAATGACATAGGCAGGAAGAGTGATGAGGTCCTACAGGGGGAGTTCAGGGAGTTAGGTAGAAAGTTAAAAGACAGGACCTCTAGGGTTGTAATCTCGGGATTACACCCTGTGCCACGTGCCAGTGAGGCTAGAAATAGGAAGATAGTGCAGCTAAACATGTGGCTGAACATCTGATGCAGAAGGGAGGGTTTCAGATGAGACTAAGAGGAAGAGCAGGCAGGGAGATGTTGCGGAGCACAGTGGGACTGGTGGTCTGAAGTGCATTTGTTTCAATGCAAGAAGTATAACAGGTAAGGCAGATGAATGTAGAGCTTGGATTAATACTTGGAACCATGATGTTGTTGCTATTACAGAGACTTGGTTGAGGGAAGGACAGGAATGGCAGCTAAATGTTCCAGGATTTAGAAGCTTCAGGCGGGATAGAGGGGGATGTAAAAGGGGTGGGGGAGTTGCATTACTTGTTAAGGAGAATATCACAGCTGTACTGCAGGAGGACACCTCGGAGGGGTCGTGCAGCGAGGCAATATGGGTGGAGCTCAGGAATAGGAAGGGTGCAGTCACGATGTTGGGGGTTTACTACAGGCCTCCCAACAGCCAGCGGGAGGTAGAGGAGCAGATATGTAGACAGATTTTGGAAAGATGTAAAGGTAACAGGGTTGTAGTGGTGGGTGATTTTAACTTCCCCTATATTGACTGGGACTCACTTAGTGCTAGGGGCTTGGATGGGGCAGAATTTGTAAGGAGCATCCAGGAGGGCTTCTTGAAACAGTATGTAGATAGTCCAACTAGGGGTGGGGCCATTCTGGACCTGGTATTGGGGAACGAGCCTGGCCAGGTGGTCGAAGTTTCAGTAGGGGAGCATTTCAGGAACAGTGACCATAATTCCATAAGTTTTAAGGTACTTCTGGATAAGGATAAGAGTAGTCCTCGGGTGAAGGTGCTAAATTGGGGGAAGGCTAATTATAACAATATGAGGCAGGAACTGAAGAATTTAGATTGGGGGCGGCTGTTTGAGGGTAAATCAACATCTGACATGTGGGAGTCTTTCAAATGTCAGTTGATTAGAATCCAGGACCAGCATGTTCCTGTGAGGAAGAAGGATAAGTCTGGCAAGTTTCGGAACCTTGGATAACTCGTGATATTGTGAGCCTCGTCAAAAATAAAAAGGAAGCATTCATAAGGGCTGGAAGGCTAGGAGCAGACGAATCCCTTGAGGAATATAAAAACAGTAGGAAGGAACTTAAGCAAGGAGTCAGGAGGGCTAAAAGGGGATATGAGAAGTCTTTGGCAAACAGGATTCAGGAAAATGCCAAGGCTTTTTATACGTATATAAAGAGCAAGAGGGTAACCAGGGAAAGGGTTGGCCCACTCAAGGACAGAGAAGGGAATCTATGAGTGGAGCCAGAGGAAATGGGTGAGGTACTAAATGAGTACTTTGCATCAGTATTCACCAAAGAGAAGGACTTGGTGGATGATGAGCGGAGGGAAGGGAGTGTAGATAGTCTCAGTCATCTCCTTATCAAAAAGGAGGAGGTGTTGGGTGTCTTGCAAAGCATTAAGGTAGCTAAGTCCCCAGGGCCTGACGGGATCTACCCCAGAATACTGAGGGAGGCAAGGGAAGAAATTGCTGGGGTCTTGACAGAAATCTTTGCATCCTCATTGGCTACAGGTGAGGTCCCAGAGGACTGGAGAATAGCCAATGTTGTTCCTTTGTTTAAGAAGGGTAGCAAGGATAATCCAGGAAATTATAGGCCGATGAGCCTTACGTCAGTGGTAGGGAAATTATTAGAGAGGATTCTTTGGGACAGGATTTACTCCCATTTGGAAACAAATGGACTTATTAGCGTGAGGCAGCATGGTTTTGTGAAGGGGAGGTCATGTCTCACTAATTTGATTGAGTTTTTTGAGGAAGTGGCGAAGATTATTGATGAAGGAAAGGCAGTGGATGTTATCTATATGGACTTCAGTAAAGCCTTTGACAAGGTCCCTCATGGCTGACTGATACAAAAGGTGATGTCACATGGGATCAGAGGGGAGCTGGCAAGATGGATACAGAACTGGCTCCGTCATAGAAGACAGAGGGTAGCAGTGGAAAGGTGCTTTTCTGAATGGAGGGATGTGACTAGTGGTGTTCCGCAGGGATCAGTGCTGGGACCTTTGCTGTTTGTAGTATATATAAATGATTTGGAGGAAAATGTTGCTGGTCTGATTAATAAGTTTGCGGACGACACAAAGGTTGGTGGAGTTGCGGATAGTGATGAGGATCGTCAGAGGATACAGCAGGATATAGATCGGTTGGAGACTTGGGCGGAGAAATGGCAGATGGAGTTTAATCCGGACAAATGTGAGGTAATGCATTTTGGAAGGTCTAATGCAGGTGGGAAGTATACAGTAAATGGCAGAACCCTTAGGAGTATTGACAGGCAGAGAGATCTGGGCGTACAGGTCCACAGGTCACTGAAAGTGACAACGCAGGTAGATAAGGTAGTCAAGAAGGCATACGGCATGCTTGCCTTCATCGGTCGGGGCATAGAGTATAAAAATTGGCAAGTTATGCTGCATCTGTACAGAACTTTAGTTAGGCCACACTTAGAATATTGCGTGCAATTCTGGTCGCCACACTACCAGAAGGTCGTGGAGGCTTTGGAGAGGGTACAGAAGAGGTTTACCAGGATGTTGCCTGGTCTGGAGGGTATTAGCTATGAGGAGAGGTTGGATAAACTCGGATTGTTTTCACTGGAACGACAGAGGTGGAGGGGCGACATGATAGAGGTTTACAAAGTTATGAGCGACATGGACAGAGTGGATAGTCAGAAACTTTTTCCCAGGTGGAAGAGTCAGTTACTAGGGGACATAGGTTTAAGATGAGAGGGGCAAAGTTTAGAGGGGATGTGTGAGGCAAGTTCTTTACACAGAGGGTGGTGAGTGCCTGGAACTTGTTGCCGGGGGAGGTGGTGCAAGCAGGTACCATAGAGACGTTTAAGAGGCATCTTGACAAATACATGAATAGGATGGGAATAGAAGGATACGGACCCCGGAAGTGCAGAAGGTGTTAGTTTCGGCAGGCATCAAGATCGGCGCAGGCTTGGAGGGCCGAATGGCCTGTTCCTGTGCTGTACTGTTCTTTGGTCTTTGTTTATCTGTGTCCTACCTTCTGCCAAGCAAACATTGTCATTTATTGCAAGGGGAATGAAATATAAAAGTCATGGAGTTTTGCTGTAGTTGTACAGAGTATTGGTGAGAACATATCGAGAGTATTGTGTACAGTTTTGGTCTCCTTACTTAAGAACGGATAATATTGCATTCTCAACAGTTCAGGGAAGGTTCACTCGACTGATTCTTGGAATGAAGGGGTTATCTTATGCGGAAAGGTTGGACAGGTTGTGCCTGTGTCCATTGAACCTTCGAAGAATGAGAGGTGATCTTATTGAAACCTACATGATCCTGAGGGGACTTGACACGGTGGATGCTGAAAGGATGTTTCCTCTTAATGGGAGAGACAAGGGGTTGAATTTTACCAGCCCTCCGACGTCAGAGGTCATAGCAGGGGGAAGGGCCCAGAAAATTCTTCTGGGAAAGGTCTACCACTATCCCTGACGCCGAGAAGGCCCCATGCAGCCCTCCCGCCACTTGGTTGCCGGGTTTTCATTTTAATATTAAAATGAATTACAATACATGCAAATTAACTTACCTGGACCCAGCGGACGTCCCAGCTGGTGAGCGGAACTCCTGCACCTTCGGATCTCCATTCGGATTATTGGTTGTGAGGATGGTGGGAAGGGGTTGAGGGTCAAAGGTGCTGAATGTCGGGGTGAAAGTTCATAAATGCAAAAAGTGTATTTTTTGGGGGGATAGGTCAATTTCTTTATTGAGTACTCAGTGGGGGTTGGAGAGGGGATTCAAAGTCAAGTTAAAATTTACTGACATTTTTATGGGAGCGGGACCTTTAAACATTTAAATTTAACTGAAGGGCTTGAAGCCCTTTAAAAATGGCGCCAGAGCCTGTGCTGTGGTGCCGGACGCCATTGCCGGGGATGGTGTAGCCGCCCCCTCTACTTTCCCTCCATTGAAATGGGACCCCACGCGTAATATAGTGGGGGCTCAGCGACAGGCAGTCCATCTGCTTCAAAGTACCCTGGTGCGATCGGTGGCATGCTCTTAAAATTCAGGCCTAGAACTGGGCGACACAGTTTAAAAATAAAGGGTCTCCCATTTAAGACGGAGATAAGGTGATATTTTTTCTCTCAGAGGTTTGTTAAGTCTGTGGAATTCTCTTCCCTAGAGAGCAGTGGAGGCTGGGTCATTGAATATTTTTACGAGTTAGATAGATTCTTGATTGACAAGGGAGTCAAAGGTTATAGCAGGTCGACAGGAAAGTAGAGTTGAGGCCACAATCAGATCAGCCATGATCTTACAAATGGCAGAGCAGGTCCGAGGGGCCGAATGGCCTACTCCTGCTCCTAAGTTGTACGTTTGTATGTATAAATACTTCAAAAGGAAAATTCACTGGGCTTTGGAGAAAGAGCAGGGGAGAGGGACTAATTGGGTAGCTCTTTCAGAGAGCTTGCACAGGCTCAATGGGCTGAATGGCCTCCTTCAGTGTTGCATGATTCTATAATTTGGACTTTGGTATAGGGAACGCAAACCCAACATTTGCTGATGACACACTGATAAAGTCTGACAAATAGCATTGTGGACTGTGCAAGACTTCAGGAAGATATAGACAGTTTCGTGGAAGGAGCACATAGGTGGAAGAGGCAATGCAATGGGGATAAGTGCGAGGCAATACATTTTAGGAGGGAAACCAAAAAATGGGAGAATACATTCAATGCAAACTCTGAGAGTTCCCAAGAGAGCCATTAAAAACCAAAATCATTTTGTGTTTTACAATTAGTGATCGAGAGTGCAAGAGTAAAAGATTGCTTAGGCCACAATTGGTGTAATTTTCAATGCTCTATTATAAAAAGGACATTTAAAGCATAAATAATACAAGGATGGTGCTAAGGACGGGAAACTATAATTACAAAGGAGGGACTTGAGTTACTGGGATTACTTCCACTGGAGCAGAGAAGGTTGAGGGGAGATTCAGTGAAGGCGTTTAAAATGATCAAGACTTTAATAGAATGAATGGGGAAATGCTGTTTCCTCTGGCTGGGGAGTTAGTGAGGAGGGATCATTAATTTAAATGGGCATGAAGAGAGTGAGGAAAGAGGTTAGGGGGAACTTACATATGCAGAGCATGCTTTGCTGCAGGGAATGTTTGAAGCAGAAACCATCGCATGTTCTAGTTGGTGCAGAAGAAGGTCCTGTTCTATAGGGAGAGTTATGGAGTCATTTATGGCACAGAAGGAGGCCATTTGGCCCATTAGGTACGTGCCAACACTTCCTAGAGCAAGCTCCCTAGACAGCCTTCCAATCAGTCCCATTCTACTGCTCTATCTGAGGTTGAGGCATAGGAATTAGTTTTGGATTGCTTTTCTAAAGAGCTAGCACATCCACGATCTGCTGAACAGCTCCCTATATGTCCTAAACCTATCTGGTTTATAGTTCTAAAAAGATTCATTCATAGAAACATAGAAACATAGAACATAGGAGCAGGAGTAGGCCATTCAGCCCTTCGAGCCTGCTCTGCCAAACATTATGATCATGGCTGATAATCCAACTCAGTATCCTGTTCCCGCTTTCCTCCCATACCCTTTGATCCCTTTCGACCCAAGAGCTATATCTAACTCCTTCTTGCAAGCATACAATGTTTTGGCCTCAATTGCTTTCTGTGGTAGCGAATTCCTCAGGCTCAACGCTCTCTAGGTGAAGAAATTTCTCCTCATCTCAGTCCTGAAAGGTTTACCCCGTATCCTTAGACTATGACCCCTGGTCCTGGACTCCCCCACCATCGGGAACATCCTTCCTGCATCTACCCTGTCAAGTCCTGTTAGAATTTTATAGGTTTCTATGAGATCCCCCCTCACTCTTCTGAAGTCCAGCGAATACAATCCTAACCGACTCAATCTCTCCTCATACGTAATTCCCGCCATCCCAGGAATCAGTCTGGCAAATCTTCGCCGCACTCTCTCGATAGCAAGAACATCCTTCCTCAGATAAGGAGACCAAAACTGCACACAATACTCCAAGTGTGGCCTCACCAAGGCCCTGTATAATTGCAGCAAGACATCCCTGCTCCTGTACTCGAATCCTCTCGCTATGAAGGCCAACATACCATTTGCCCTTTTTACCGCCTATTGTACCTGCATGCTTACCTTCAGCGACTGGTGTATGAGAACACCCAGGTCTCACTGCATATTCTCCTCTCTCAGTTTATAGCCATTCAGATAATAATCTGCCTTCCTGTTTTTGCTACCAAAGTGGATAACCTCACATTTATCCATATTATTCTGCGTCTGCCAAACATTTGCCCACTCACTTAACTTGTCCAAATCACCCTGAAGCCTCTCTGCATCCTCCTCACAACTCAGCCTCCCACCCAGTTTTGTGTCATCTGCAAATTTGGAGATATTACATTTAGTTCCCTCATTTAAATCATTAATATATATTGTGAATAGCTGGGGTCCTAGCACTGATCCCTGTGGTACCCCACTAGTCACTGCCTGCCATTCGGAAAAAGACCTGTTTATTCCTACTCTTTGTTCTCTGTCTGCCAACCAATTTTCTATCCATCGCAATACACTACCTCCAATCCCATGCACTTTAATTTTACACTCTAATCTCTTATGTGGGACTTTGTCAAAAGCCTTCTGAAAGTCCAAATAAACCACATCCACTGGCTCCCCCTCATCAACTCTACTAGTTACATCCTCGAAGAATTCTAGTAGATTTGTCAAGCATGATTTCCCTTTTGTAAATCCAAGCTGACTCTGTCCGATTCTACCTCTGTTCTCTAAGTGCTCTGCTATAAAATCTCTGATAATGGACTCTAGAATTTTCCCCACTACCGACGTCAGACTGACTGGTCTATAATTCCCTGTTTTCTCTCTACCTCCCTTTTTAAATAGTGGGGTTACATTAGCTACCCTCCAATCTGTAGGAACTGTTCCAGAGTCTATAGAATCTTGAAAGAAGACCACCAATGCATCCACTATTTCTAGGGCCACTTCCTTAAGTACCCTGGGATGTAGATTATTAGTCCCTGGGGATTGATCGGCCTTCAATCCCATCAATTTCCCCAACAAGATTTCTCTACTCATACTGATTTCCTTTCGTTCCTCCCTCTCACTAAGCCCTGTGTTCCCCAACATTTCTGGTATGTTATTTGTGTCCTCCTTTGTGAAGACAGAACCAAAGTATGCATTTAGTTGGTCAGCCATTTCTTTGTTCCCCATAATAAATTCCCCTGTTTCTGGCTGTAAGGGACCTACATTTGTCTTCACCAATCTTTTTCTCTTCACATACGTACAGAAGCTTTTACAGTCAGTTTTTATGTTCCTCACAAGCTTACTCTCATACTCTATTTTCCCCTTCTTAATCAATCCCTTGGTCCTCCTTTGCTGAATTCTAAACTGCTCCCAATCCTCAGGTCTGTTGTTTTTTCTGGTGAATTTGTATGCCCCTTTCTTGGATCTAATGCTATCTCTAATTTCCCTTGTAAGCCATGGTTTGGCTCCCTTTCCCATTTTACTTTTGCTCCAGACAGGAATAAACAATTGTTGCAGTTCATCCATGCGCTCTTTGAATGTTTGCCATTGCCTTTCCACCGTCATCCCTTTAAGTAATGTTTCCCAATCCATCATAGCCAACTCGCGCCTCATACCTTCGTAGTTTCCTTTATTAAGATTCAGGACCCTAGTCTCAGAATCAACTACGTCACACTCCATCTTGATGAAGAATTCTGACATATTATGGTTGCTCATCCCCAAGGGGTCTTGCACAACTAGATTGTCAATTATTCCTCTCTCATTACACAATACCCAGTCTAGGATGGCCTGTTCTCTAGATGGTTCCTCAACATATTGGTCCAGAAAACCATCCCGTATACACTCCAAGAATTCCTGCTCTACGGGATTATGACTAATTTGATTTGACCAATCTATATGCAGATTAAAGTCACCCATAATTACAGATGTTCCTTTATCGCATGCGTCTCTAATTTCTTGTTTAATGCCATTCCCAACATCACCACTCCAGTTTGGTGGTCGATATACAAACCCCACTAGCGTTTTTTGCCCCTTAGTGTTTCTCAGCTCTACCCATACAGATTCCACATCGTCAGAGCTAATATCCTTCCTCACTATTGCGTTAATTTCTTCTTTAACCAGCAATGCAACTCCACCACCTTTTACTTTTTGTCTGTCCTTCCTAAATACTGAATACCTCTGGATGTTCATTTCCCATCCCTGGTCACCTTGCAGCCATGTCTCCGTAATCCCGACCATATCATATCTGTTTACATCTATTTGCACGATTAATTCATCAACTTTATTGTGAATGCTCCGCACCTTAAGGCACAAAGCCTTCAGGCTTGACTGTTTAACATTAATTGTCCCCTTCCCTCTATTTTTCACTGTGGCCCTGTTTGATTCTGGCCCTTGATTTCTCTGCCTGTCACTTTTCTTATTCCCCTTGCTGTCTTTTGTTCTTGTCTTTGATCCCCCCTCCTCTGACTCTTTGCAAAGGTTCCCATCCCCCTGCTATTTTAGTTTAAACCCTCCCCAAACATTCTAGCAAATACTCCCCCTAGGACATCAGTCCTGGTCCTGCCCAGGTGTAACACGTCCAGTTTGTACTGGTCCTACCTCCCCCAGAACCGGTCCCAATGTCCCAGGAATCTAAAACCCTCCCCCTCACACCATCTCTTCAGCCACGTATTCATTCAATATCTCCTGCTTTTTCTACTCTGATTAGCACATGGCACTGGTAGTAATCCTGAGATCACTACCTTTTCAGGTCCTACTTTTCAACTTACTTCCTAACTTCCTATATTCTGCTTTTAAGACCTCATCCTTTTTTTTAACCTATGTCGTTTGTACCAATGTGTACCACTACCACTGGATGTTCACCCTCCCCCTTCAGAATGTCCTGTAACCGCTCTGAGACATCCTTGACCCTAGCACCAGGGAGGCAGCGTACCATCCTGGAGTCTATTTTGCGGCCACAGAAATGCCTATCTATTCCCCTTCCTATTGAATCCCCTATAACTATTGTTATATTCCTCAAGTTAGAGTACACTATGCCGATGCATTTACACCAACTGAGTTCCCAGTTTCCCTCTCCTGTTATTATTGGCAAAAGAACCAGGGAGGGAGATTTTTTGTGCACTTCATGAGTTGTTGTGGTCTGGAATGCACTGCCTCAAAGGGTGGTAGAAGCTGATTTAATAGTAAATTTCAAAAGTCAATTGGTTATATACTCAAAAAGGAAACATTTGCAGGGCCATGAGGAAAGAGTGGGCTGTTTGGGCCGAATTATCTCCTTCTGTGCTATTGGATTGTCTTACTTTGATGGTTACATAATCAGGTCACCCTGACAATTGAACAATTGAATGAGGAAAATGGAACAGACCATGAGGTGAGTTAATGCTGTCTATACCACCATGAAGAGGTATTAAAGTGAGCTGACAATAAGGTGTGAATGGACAGGGCAGTTGCCCAAGGTCAGAGCACCAGAGGAGAGACTGTGCCTGGGCACAGTGGGCTGGATTGTGTTGAGGTCCCGACATCGGGATCTGTAATGGGGGGGGGCTGGAAGATTGTACTGGCAGCGGCCCGCCTCAGAGGCTGACACCAGGAGTGCCAGGCTCGATCTTCCCACCAGTGGTGAGCCTCCATGGTGGCCCTCCCGCCACTCGACGACGGGACCCAAGTTTGAATATTTAAATTAAGTGAATGAATAAATTTAAATGAAATGGACAACGATCTTACTTGCTGCCCATAATCTTCCGAGGTGGGACGGAGGGTACTTAGGAGTTTTAGTGTAGTGACATGGGGGGATGGCCGTAAGACGCGAAGTGGCAAAACCTATCCAGAGTTCTTGGCAGGAAAGCAGGAAAACAGATCTCACAGCAAGGGGGTGGGGGGGAGTTTAAAACTGGAAATATATTAGACATAGGCAAACACTGGGGACTAAGCAGCAGAAATGCAATCTGTAACAAAGGTAAGGAAGTGCAGAAAAGCATGTAGTTCTGTATAGATTTTCCCTCCAAGCCACACATCATCCTCCACTGTCACTGGGTCAAAATCCTGGAACTCCCTCCCTAACAGCACTCTGGGTGTACCTAACCCACTTGGACAGCAGTGGTTTAAGAAGGCAGCTCACCACAACCTTCTCAAGGGCAATTAGGGATGGGCAATAAATGCTGGCCTGGCCAGCGACGCCCACAACCCAAGAACAAATAAAAAATAAAACCATATATTACTTGAAAATGTTCTACATTTTCGTTCAGGATTTCATCTGATCAGATGAGTAACCTCATCTACACTTGTGTGATTTTTACAGATTTACAACCCCTCTTCTGAACCATAAAATAGTGATACTGCAGGTTGGCACAGTCGGATGATGTTCCTGCTGGCTGCATTGTCAAGAATCACTTTGGATACTATTACTTAGAAAAACAACAACAATTTGCATTTATATAGCTCCTATAACATAGTAAAACATTCCAAGGCACTTCACAGGAATGTTACCAAACAAGAACTGGCACTGAAACCTCCTGCCCCTTACCTTAAATCTATGCCCCCTGGTTATTGACCCTTCCACGAAGAGAAAAAGTTCCATCCTATCTATCCAACAATACCCCTCATAATCTTGTATACCTCAAGGAAATATTAGGAGAGAAGACCAAAAACAAGGAAATGTTAAGCAGCAACAAAGGAGGAGAGCTGGAGAGGTTTAGGGAGGGAATTCCAGAGTTTAGGGCTCAGGCAACTGAAGCAATGGCGGAGCAATAAAAATCGGGAGATGCTCGAGAGGCCAGAAATGGAGAAGCTCAGAGATCTCAGAAGGTTGTGAAGCTGGAGGAGGTTCCAGCTGAAGTTACAGAGGGGTCGAAGCCATGGAGGGGATTTGAAAAAAAGGATGAGAATTTTAAAACTGGAAATATATTAGACATAGACACTGGGGTCAAAGCAGCTGAAATGCAATCTGTATCCAAGCTAATGCAAATAGTCCTCATTAGACATTCCGAACATTTTGGCAAATGGGAAAATTTAACAAATGTTTCTAAGCATATCACAGCCATGAGTACCAGTGATTGTTTCCTTGACTAGTTCTTCAGATTTTAATACCTGTAAGATACAAAGGTTAGATTTTCCCAATTGTCCAACGTAACTTAAGAGTCATAGAGTTTTACAGCACGGAAACAGGCCCTTCGGCCCAAAGTGCCAGTGCCAACCATCAAGCACCCAGACAATCTAATCCCATTTAACAGCACTTCGCCTGTAGCCTTGTATGCTATGGCATTTCAAGTGCTCATCTAAATACTTCTTAACTGTTGTGAGGGCTCCTGCCTCTACCAACCTTCAGGCAGTGTGTTCCAGATTCCAACCACCCTCTGGGAGAAATTTTTTTTCCTCAACTCCTCTCTAAACCTCCTGCCCCTTACCTTAAATCTTTGCCCCCTGATTATTAACCCCTCCACTAAGGGAAAAAGTTTCTTCCTATCTATCCTATCAATGCCCCTCACAATCTTGTACACCTCAATCATGTCCCCCCCCCCAGCCTTCTCGACTCCAAGGAAAACAACCCCAGCCTATTCAGTCTCTCTTCATAATTGAAATGCTCCAGCCCAGGCAAAATCCTGGTGAATCTCCTCTGCACCATCTCCAGTGCAATCACATCCTTCCTGTAGTGTGGTGATCAGAACTGCACGCAGTCTCCAGCTGTGGCCTAACCAGTGTTTTATACAGCTCCATCAGAACCTCCATGCTCTTATATTCTATGCCTTGGCTAATAAAGGCAATTATCCCATATGCCTTCCTAACCACCTTATCTACCTGTGCTGCTGCCTTCAGTGATCTATGGACAAGTATACCAAGGTCCCTCTGACCCTCTGTACTCCCTAGGGTCCTACCATCCATTGTATATTCCCTTGCCTTGTTAGTCCTCCCGAAATGCATCACCTCACACTTCTCAGGATTAAACTCCATCTGCCACTGCTCCCCCATCTTACCAGCCCATCTATATCATCCTGTAATCTAAGGCTTTCCACCTCACTATTTACGACACCACCAATTTTCGTGTCATCTGCGAATTTACTGATCATACCTCCTATATTCACATCTAAATCATTAATGTACACTACAAACAGCAAGGGTCCCAGCAGCGATCCCTGTGGTACACCACTGGTCACAGTCCTCCATTGGCAAAAACAACCCTCGACCATAACCCTCTGCCTCCTGCCACAAAGCCAATTTTGGATCCAATTTGCCAAATTGCCCTGGATCCCATGGGCTCTTACTTTCTTAACCAATCTCCCATGCGGGACCTTATCAAAAGCCTTACTGAAATCCATGTAGACTACATCAACTGCTTTACCCTCATCTACACATCTAATCACCTCCTCAAAAAATTAAATCAGACTTGTTAGACATGATCTCCCCCTGACAAAGCCATGCTGACTATCCCTGATTAATCCCTGCCTCTCCAAGTGGAGATTAATCCTGTCAATCAGAATTTTTTCCAATAATTTCTGAACCACTGATGTTACACTCACTGGCCTGTAATTACCTGGTTTATCCCTGCTCCCCTTCTTGAATAATGGCACCACATTCGCTGTCCTCCAGTCCTCTGGTACCTCTCCTGTGGCCAGAGAGGATTTGAAAATTTGTATCAGAGCCCCTGCTATCTCCTCCTTTGCCTCACATAGCAGCATGGGATACATCTCATCTGGGCCTGGGGATTTTTCCACCTTTAAGCCCGTTAATACAGCTAATACTTCCTCCTTTTCAATGCTAATTTGTTTAAGTATATCACAATCTCCCTCCCTGATCATTACACCTACATCGTCCCTCTCCATAGTGAACACAGATGAAAAGTAACCATTCAAAACCTCACCTATGTCCTCTGGCTCCACACACGCATTGCCTATTTGATTCCTAATGGGCCCCACTTTTTCCCTAGTTACCCTCTTGCCCTTAACATACTTATAAAACTCCTTGGGATTTTCCTTTATCTTGCCTGCCAGTGATTTTTCATGTCTCCTCTTCTCTCTCCTAATTACTTTTTTATGTGCTCCCCTACACTTTCGATACTCCTCTAGGGCCTCCACTGTTTTCAGCGCTCTTAATCTGCCATAAGACTCCTTTTTTTTCTTTATCCAATCCTCTATATCCCTTGACATCCAGGGTTCCCTTGATTTGTTGAATGGAAGATCTTGCTGAAACCCCAATGTTACAATGAATTTTGATTGAAAGGCCAGTGGAAATTCAACCCCCCTGCTTTCTTCACAAATCTATGCAGCAGCTCCTATCTCTCAGTTCAACCTCAGACTACTAGACAAGTGCAGAAGAAAGTCTAACTAATGGCACAGGCCCCGAGTTGCCTCATTCAAGGAAGAGCTGGGCTTCACAGAGTGGGTGGCGCAGTGGTTAGCACCGCAGTCTCACAGCTCTGGTGACCCAGGTTCAGTTCTGGGTACTGCCTGTGTGGAGTTTGCAAGTTTTCCTCGTGACCATGTGGGTTTCTGCCGGGTGCTCCGGTTTCCTCCCACTTGCAGGTTGATAGGTAAATTGGCCATTGTAAATTGCTCCTAGTGTAGGTAGGTGGTAGGGAATATGGGATTAATGTAGGAGGGGATGTGGTAGGGAATATGGGATTAATGTAGGGTTAGTATAAATGGGTGGTTGATGATTGGCACAGACTCGAAGGGCCTGTTTCAGTGCTGTATCACTCTATGACTCAATTGTGTGGTGTCACCTAACCACTATTGACTGACTTACCTCATTCTTTTTATCATTTCCAATCTATCTGGTGAGAATCTCAATCCTGCACATCCCATTAAATAAAACATTAGACAAGAGGTACTTTTCAGTTAAGTTCTCAATTTACAATATGGTTATTTCAATTTATGGTATTTAAAGTTTCAAAACTTACTATGTTATAATTCCTTTCAAAAATGTATAAAGCATAATTATGTTTGACATTTTAAAAACCACTGGTGTGGCACGCATCTGTCTTGAACCACACAATCTGTAGGCTGTCTGCTTTTTATTACAAACCAATGGTGGGGCCTTAATGGGGGCAGGAAGAATATTCCGATATTTGCACAAGTTATCCAGTTAACCAATCCAAAACCTCATTTCCCTCATTCTACAGGCTAATGGCCCAGATCTTCCTGGAATGAGGCAACCCGGGGCCTGTGCCATTTGTTAAACTTTCTTCTGCACCCTTCAGCTTGAAAATGTTTTGTGTCATAACTTGCTGGAAGTGCGAGCTGATAACCACATGACAAGGGCAATGTAGCATCTGGGACCTTAGTAAATGTCAGTACCAACAATGTAACTCTTTAATCGATCCGATGTCAGGCTTGAGAAAGAAACAGAGGAACAAGGGAGAAGGAGGATGAATTAGAGCCAAATCAGATACAAAAAGAGAACTAGACGGAGAGAAAAGAATAGATTAAAAGAGAGAAAAGAGACAGAAAGAAAAAGTAAGAAAAAACTAATGATGTAATATTAAATATTTTAAAAATGTCTGAGAAGAATTTACTACAAGTAGAAATGAGATGGAATAGTTAAAATTGCTCCCTTTCTAGGCCAGAGAGATTGGCATTGTATTAACAATTATCACATTCTTTATAAATCCATTAATGGGGTGTTGGCAGTGCTGGCAAGGCCAACATTTATTGGGTGACTTCCTGGGCCATTTCAATGTCAACCACATTGCTGTGCGTCAGGAGTCCCATGTAGGCCAGATCAGGTAACGATGGCAGATTTCCTACCCCAAAAGGACATTAGTGAACCAGATGTTTTTTATGACAATCTGGTAGTTTTATGGCCACCATTATTGGTACCAGCAGGTTTTTATTCCAGATTATATTTATAAATATTGAATTTAAATTCCCCAGCTGCCATGGTTGGATTATGACTTCATATCGCTGGATCATTAGACTAGGCCTCTGGATTTCTAGTCCAGTAGCATAACCACTATGTTATCGTTCCTATCGTTAAAAGGATACTTATGCTCCCTGTGGCGAGTTTAACGAGAAATTAATGCGTAAACCAAGCAAATTCTTAAACATAACGGGGAGATTGAGTGCAAGATGTTGTTGGTGCAAGGCAAACAGTGGTAAATCGAACAGCAAGTTGTAGAAATTTGCAATTCATGGCGTATCTCTTCATCCCCTGAACTTGCTGACCGATTTGCTCATTAACATGTGCGTTAACAGGCCGTTATATTTCCAGCAAGAGCTATCCCAATAGTCCTCGTGTTTAATATTGCTGAGCGGCGACACAGAAAGGAACAACGCGTGGCTCACACTTACCTGACCAGGGGGCATGGGTTCCCCAAGACCCTGCACTCCAGTCGAACCCTGCTTCCTTCAGCGACCTCCTGACTTTTTAGTTTTTGAATAAACCTGGGAGCTGAGCCAGTGAGGGCTTCCTCTACAGTACCAGCTCTGACCTCATGGACCTGGTCTGTTACACAGCCCTGTTCGGTCTCAACTTTTGGCTCCAAGTCAGGCACGGCTGTCAATTTGGATTCCACTCGTTTTGTTTTCCCAGCTGAAGCGGTGTTAACTTTAATATGGTTCTTTGGCGAGAGATAGCCACTGTCGGGAGATGAACTATCTTCCTCGTTACTTTTATTCTTAACCTGAGCATAGTTCCTCGGCCTGGCTGTCCTGAAGATAGATGACAGCTCCTCAATGAATGACACGGCTTTGGTACAAAACTCATTCTTTGCTGAGCTCTCACTCCGGTAAGTGGGTTTCTCCTTTATTTTGGAATTGTGGGCGGGCTTTGCCTCATTAGAGATGGTTGCAGCCTGCGTGTCGGAATCATCAAAGGATGAGTCTGTGCTTGGAAGGTTTGGATGGTCTGTCCTGTGTTTGGGGCTGGATGGCGGGCAGTCATGGCTGCCGTCCATGTTTTGGTTGGTCGCGATTGCAGAGATGTTCAGAGCTGACTGAACGTTCTGGCTCATGGGCGTCTCCAGGCTGCCCGGCCGACAAGTGGCTTGGGACCTGGTCGGAGGCGGGTCCTCTGGTAAGTTGGCCGAGGGGGGATGGTGGAAATAACGAGTGATATCTGCCTGCTCTGGCTCAGGTTCTGTTTCTTCCGACGAGCTCTCTGCGATGGCCACTCGGGCGAGGTCAAGGCTCTTGCTCATCTCCTCTTGGCTGAGGAACGCAGAGAGCTCAAGTGAAGGACTACTGCCCATCCCATCCTCCTGGAAGTCGGACAGAGAGTCAAAGTACAAGTCGTGCGAGGACGCCTCAGACATCATACTGTCGCAGTAACCATCCACTTTCCCAGCTGAATAGGCCTCCTTCAACATCTGAGAGAGGGGCACTGCATGTTCATAGGACCCTTGCTGCATGCTGAAAAGTGAGGTTAGAGCAAAAAAAAATCATTAAAAAGAAAAAAATACGATCAACCATTTCCTTTTAAAATTCCTTTCCCTACACAGGTTATATTTAAAAGAAGACACCACACCCATAAAACATAACCTTCTACTAGAGGAAAAATGTTAGGCAACCAAAGCTTTGGCTGCTCACAGCTATCATCTGGAGTCATTTGCATTTTTTTTGAATGCTGACTGCTTCCTTTTGTTAGATTCAGTGAAGTGAATCCAGGAGTTAAAATGCTGGAGTCAGTCAACCTCTTCAGTCTTCTTGCCATGTTTTGTGAACTAAGTTGAGAGAATGGGTCAATTTACATTATGTTCCTTGGAGATTTGGAGGTTTTAGGATAGAATAGGAAGATAGGAGGAGGCCATTCAGCCCGTCGAGGCTCATTCAGTTAAATCATGGCTTATCTACGACCTCCTCTCCATCTACTCACCTTGCTTCCATAATCCCCTAATATCCTTGCTTATCAAAAATCTACCAATCTCAAATTTTAATTTGGCTCCTATCCTCAACAGCTTATTGGGGAAGAGACTTCCAGATTTCCACTACCATTTGTGTGAAGAAGTGCTTCCTGATATCACCCCTCAATTGTCTACCACAGGAAGATAGAAATATGACCAGGATTTAATGTCTGATGGACCTTTAATACCACCAATGTACAATCTGCCAGAATAAGGAAGGGATAAAGACAAGGGGTCTCTAATGAGAAGTCGATGACCATTAGGAAAGCTGTGAGAGGGGAAACGAGGAGCTGTAATTTAAAAAAATCTTCATTACATTGTTTAGACAGAAGAAGTAGAGGTTACAGCCTGCACTTGAATTGGGGAGGGTGTGTGGGTGCAGAATTTCATAAACTAATTTAGGTAAGCATTACTTAATGAGCAAATGGTCAATCTATACAAAGGCCTCCCTAGGAAGACAATGGAAGAGAAAGTATTGATCCATTGAAATTCAATTCAGGACAGCTGGAAGTTACAGTTCTCTCCCTTATAGAGTCATACAGTTATACAGCACAGAAACAGGCCCTTCGGCCCATCGTGTCTGTGCCGGCCATCCAGCACCCAACTATTTTAATCCCATATTCCTGCACTTGGCGCATAGCCTTGTATGCTGTGGCGTTTCAAGTGCTCATCTAAATACTTCTTAACTGTTGTGAGGGTTCCTGCCTCCACCACCTCTTCAGGCAGTGCATTCCAGATTCCAACCACCCTCTGGGTGAAAAGATTTTTCCTTAAATCCCCCCTAAACCTCCTGCCCCTTACCTTAAATCTATGCCCCCTGGTTCTTCACCCCTCCACTAGGGAAAACATTTCTTCCTATCTAACCTATCAATGTCCCTCATAATGTTGTATACCTCAATCATGGTCCCCCTCATTCTTCTCTGTTCCAAGGACAATAACCCTAGCCTTTTCAGTCTCTCTTCATAGCTGAAATGCTCCAGCCCAGGCAACATCCTGGTGAATCTCCTCTGCACCCTCTCCAGTGCAATCACATCCTTCCTATAGTGTGGTGCCCAGAACTGTACACAGTACTCCAGCTGTGGCCTAATGTGCGTTTTATATAGCTCCATCATAACCTCCCTGCTCTTATATTCTATACCTCGGCTAATAAAAGCAAGTATCCCATATGCCTTCCTAACCACGTTAGCTATCTGTGCTGCTGCCTTCAGTGATCTATAGACAAGTACACTAAGGTCCTTCTGACCCTCTGTACTTCCTTGGGTCCTACCATCCATTGCATATTCCCTTGCCTTGTTAGTCCTCCCAAAATGCATTACCTCACACTTCTCAGGATTAAATTCCATTTGCCACTGCTCCGCCCATCTTACCAGCCTATCTATATTGTCCTGTAATCTAAGGCTTTCCACCTCACTATTTACAACACCACCAATTTTCGTGTCATCTGCGAATTTACTGATCATGCCTCCTATATTCATGTCTAAATCATTAATGTACACTACAAACAGCAAGGGTCCCAGCACAGATCCCTGTGGTACACTACTGATCACAGGCTTCCACTCGCAAAACAACCCTTGACCATTACCCTCTGCCTCCTGCCACTAAGCTAATTTTGGATCCAGTTTGCCAAATTGCCGTGGGTCCCATGGGCTCTTACCTTCTTAACCAATCTCCCATGCAGGACCTTATCAAAAGCCTTACTGAAGTCCATGTAGACTACATCTACTACTTTACCCTCAGCGACACATCTAGACACCTCCTCGAAAAATTCAATCAAGTTAGTTAGATACGATCTCTCCCTGACAAAGCCATGCTGACTATCCCTGATTAATCCCTGCCTCTGCAAGTGGAGATTAATCATGTCCCTCAGAATTTTTTCCAATATTTTCTGAACCACTGATGTTAGACTCACTGGCCTGTAATTACCTGGTTTATCCCTACTACCCTTCTTGAATAATGGTACCACATTTGCTGTCCTCTAGTCCTCTGGTACCTCTCCTGTGGCCAGAGAGGATTTGAAAATTTGTGTCAAAGCCCCTGCTATCTCCTTCTTTGCCTCACATAACAGCCTCGGATACATCTCATCTGGGCCTGAGGATTTATCCACTTTTAAGTCCGCTAAAACAGCTAATATTTACACCCTTTCAATGCTAATATGTTCAAGTATATCACAATCCCCCTCCCTGATCTCTACACCTACATCATCCTTCTCCATAGTGAACACCGATGAAAAGTAATCATTTAAAACCTCATCTATGTCCTCCGGCTCCACACAAAGATTGCCACTTTGGTCCCTAATGGGCCCTACTCTTTCCCTGGTTATCCTCTTGCCCTTTATATACTTATAAAACACCTTGGGATTTTCCTTTATCTTGCCCACCAGTGTTTTTTCATGTCCCCTCTTTGCTCTCCTAATTACTTTTTTAAGTACCCCCCTACACTTTTTATACTCCTCTAGTGCCTCCGCTGTTTTCAGTGCTTGGAATCTGCCGTAAGCTTCCTTTTTTTTCCTGATCCAACCCTCTATATCCCTTGACATCCAGGGTTTCCTGGGCCTGTTAATCCTACCCTTTACCTTAACGGGTACATGTTGGCTCTGAACTCTCACAATTTCCTCTTTGAATGACTCCCACTGATGTGATGTAGACTTTCCTACAAGTAGCTGCTCCCAGTCCAGATTCTGTTTTATCATATTGAAATTGGCCTTCCCCCAATTCAGTACCTTTATTTCTGGTCCATCTTTGTCCTTTTCAATAACTACCTTAAATCTTACAGAGTTATGGTCACTATCCCCGAAATGTTCCCCCACTGACACTTCTCCCACTTGACCAGCTTCATTCCCTAGGATTAGGTCCAGTACTTCCTCTTCTCTTGTAGGACTTTCTGTGTGTTGGCTCAAAAAGCTGTCCTGTATGCATTTGAAGAATTCCGCCCCTTTTAAGCCTTTAGCACTAAGACTATCCCAGTTAATATTGGGGAAGTTGAAATCCCCTACTATTATTACCCTATTATTTTTACACCTCTCTGAGATTTGCCTACATATCTGCTCCTCTATCTCTCCCTGACTGTTTGGAGGCCTGTAGTAGACACCCAGCCAAGTGATTTCCCCCTTTTTGTTTTTAAGTTCGACCCAAATGGCCTCATTTGAGGAACCTGCTAAGGTGTCATCCCTCCTTGCTGCAGTAATTGACTCCTTGATCAACAGTGCAATGCCACCTCCTCTTTTATTCTCTCCCCTGTCACGCCTGAAGATTCCATACCCTGGAATATTGACCTGTCCCTCCCTCAACCATGTTTCTGTGATAGCAACAATATCATATTCCCACGTGCTAATCAATGCCCTCAATTCATCTGCCATACTAGTAAGCCTCCTTGCATTGAAATAGATGCAATCCAACCTTGCATTTTTCACTTGTGCCTTAACAGGTCTATATTTGCTTTGCCTTCCAGGCAGATTCACTTTCTGTTCTATATTACCCCCTACTGTACCTCCACTGTGTATCCCATCCCCCTGCCAAATTAGTTTAAACTCCCCCTAACAGCACTAGCAAACCTCCCAGCAAGGATGCTTGTCCCATTCCGGTTCAGGTGCCACCCATCCAACTTGTACAGGTCGTACCTTTGCCAGAAACAGACCCAGTGATCCAGGGAACTAAAACCCTCCCTCCTGCACCATCTCCTCAGCCACGTATTCATCTGCTCTATCCTCCTATTCCTATCTCACTAGCATGTGGCACTGGGAGTAATCCAGAGATTACAACCTTAGAGGTCCTGCTTTTTAATCTGCTACCTAGTTCCCTAAATTCTTGTTGCAGGACCTCATCCCTTTTTCTACCCATGTCGTTAGTACCAATATGGACCATGACCTCTGGTTGCTCACCCTCCCCCTTCAGAATGTCCTGCAGCCGCTCCGTGACATCCTTGACCCTAGCACCAGGGAGGCAACATACCATCCTGGAGTCACGTTTGCGGCCACAGAAACGCCTAACTGTACCCCTTATAATAGTATCCCCTATCACAGTGCCAAGCCTGCTATACTCTCAGCACTACATGAACTGCTATGCCTGTGCTGGGACGAGGGAGCAGTACCCCAGGACATGCGCGATGCCAACATCATCACCCTCTATAAAAACAAAGGTGACCGCGGTGACTGCAACAACTACCGTGGAATCTCCCTGCTCAGCATAGTGGGGAAAGTCTTTGCTCGAGTCGCTCTGAACAGGCTCCAGAAGCTGGCCGAGCGCGTCTACCCTGAGGCACAGTGTGGCTTTCGTGCAGAGAGATCGACTATTGACATGCTGTTCTCCCTTCGTCAGATACAGGAGAAATGCCGTGAACAACAGATGCCCCTCTACATTGCTTTCATTGATCTCACCAAAGCCTTTGACCTCGTCAGCAGACGTGGTCTCTTCAGACTACTAGAAAAGATCGGATGTCCACCAAAGCTACTAAGTATCATCACCTCATTCCATGACAATATGAAAGGCACAATTCAACATGGTGGCTCCTCATCAGAGCCCTTTCCTATCCTGAGTGGTGTGAAACAGGGCTGTGTTCTCGCACCCACACTTTTTGGGATTTTCTTCTCCCTGCTGCTTTCACATGCGTTCAAATCCTCTGAAGAAGGAATTTTCCTCCACACAAGATCAGGGGGCAGGTTGTTCAACCTTGCCCGTCTAAGAGCGAAGTCCAAAGTACGGAAAGTCCTCATCAGAGAACTCCTCTTTGCTGACGATGCTGCTTTAACATCTCACACTGAAGAATGCCTGCAGAGTCTCATCGACAGGTTTGCGTCTGCCTGCAATGAATTTGGCCTAACCATCAGCCTCAAGAAAACGAACATCATGGGGCAGGATGTCAGAAATGCTCCATCCATCAATATTGGCGACCACGCTCTGGAAGTGGTTCAAGAGTTCACCTACCTAGGCTCAACTATCACCAGTAACCTGTCTCTAGATGCAGAAATCAACAAGCGCATGGGTAAGGCTTCCACTGCTATGTCCAGACTGGCCAAGAGAGTGTGGGAAAATGGCGCACTGACACGGAACACAAAAGTCCGAGTGTATCAGGCCTGTGTCCTCAGTACCTTGCTCTACGGCAGCGAGGCCTGGACAACGTATGCCAGCCAAGAGCGACGTCTCAATTCATTCCATCTTCGCTGCCTTCGGAGAATAATTGGCATCAGGTGGCAGGACTATATCTCCAACACAGAAGTCCTTGAAGCGGCCAACACCCCCAGCTTATACACACTACTGAGTCAGCGGCGCTTGAGATGGCTTGGCCATGTGAGCCGCATGGAAGATGGCAGGATCCCCAAAGACACATTGTACAGCGAGCTCGCCACTGGTATCAGACCCACCGGCCGTCCATGTCTCCGTTATAAAGACGTCTGCAAACGCGACATGAAATCGTGTGACATTGATCACAAGTCGTGGGAGTCAGTTGCCAGCATTCGCCAGAGCTGCCATAAAGACAGGGCTAAATTGTGGCGAGTCGAAGAGACTTAGTAGTTGGCAGGAAAAAAGACAGAGGCGCAAGGGGAGAGCCAACTGTGCAACAGCCCCAACAAACAAATTTCTCTGCAGCACCTGTGGAAGAGCCTGTCACTCCAGAATTGGCCTTTATAGCCACTCCAGGCGCTGCTTCACAAACCACTGACCACCTCCAGGCGCGTATCCATTGTCTCTCGAGATAAGGAGGCCCAAAAGAATAGCTTTTCCACTCCTTTTCCTCCCCTGCTGTGCAGCAGAGCCATCCTTGGTGCCACGGGCCTGGCTGTTGCTGCTTTCCCGTGGGAGGCCATCACCCCCCAACAGTATCCGAAGCAGTATATCTGTTTGAGAGGGGGATGGTCACAGGGGACTCCTGTACTACCTGCCTGCGCCTACTACTCCACCTGGTGGTCACCCATCTCTTTTCTGCCGGTGCTGCCATTAACCGTGGTGTGCAGGATACGTATTTACAATCCAGAGAGAAATTTATAAAGAAAGAAGTGTTCATAAAAACCAAGCAGATGGAATGGTTTTATATCTGCAATGTTGGTCCTCAACAAGGAGGTGATTGAGCATCCTTGCTATAAACTCATGAAGAGTTGGTACTTGAGTAGGATATGGACATCCTTATAATTCACTGTTATTATCTGTTTGCATTTCAGGAGAACCTGAAATAAGCTAAGTAGTGGAGAGCATCGCAAGAGTCAGTGATAAAGGTCAGCTGTGACTGGACAAAAGGAGAAGGAACACAGGAAGGAATTCAGGATGATAGCTCCAGGAGGCCATTCAGCCTATCGAGCCTGTTCTGCCTAATTAATTAGATCATGGCAAATCTGTATTTCCACTCACCCACCTTGGCTCCCTTACTCCCTTACCCAAGAAAAATCTAATGATTTGATCTGATTGAGGTGTCTTCAGGTAATTGATAGAATAGGAAAGGGGCGACTCTCTTTCATTGCACAAACAAGAGGATAATATCATTTACAATTGAAACTTAACTGGTGAAAAAAAGCAAACCCTTCATAGAATAAAAGATTTTAAAGAATAAGACCTGTCTTAATAGAAATTGGAGAGAAAAGCACGCTTATGAAGGCCCAAGAATTATGATGGTATGGAACAGCTCTTGTCTTATCGATGGGGCCACACTGCAAAATGCTCGACAGAAAGGCCTTTGCGAACAATGTGGTGACTGACTATATGGAAACTGCCCCCCGGCATGCTGACATCTCTCCTAAAATGTGTTTTGGATCTGCTCTCCTAATGAACGTGTTTATGAATAAATAAAACCAGGAAACAATTCAGGATCTAGTTCACTGCCTTAAATGCTCTGTCTACCACCTGCTATATTTCCCTCAGGGACAGCAGATGCAAAAACAACTTCCCCAAGCTTCACGGCTAAATATCTTATAACATTTCTTGCGCTAAAAATATTTTTAACATATTCATCATGCACTTGTCTTTCTTTTCCAGTTATTCTCAGTGCACTTGTCAACAGCCATTAAAAAAGCATAGAGTCCTATATCTCACCTCTAGCCTCCAACCTCTCCCTCCATTACAATCTTTCCTCTACTTTCTCGACATTACTATGACAATTGTTGCTCCTGAGTTTTCCACTCCTTTTACTTTGGAGCTTTGAATCTCCTTCCTTGTAGTCTAACTGTGTTGAGTCAGCACTCAGCACAGAATCTAGGCTGATACATACTGTGCTGCACTGTCTTTGGTGCAGTCCATCAGATGAGGTGCTAAACCGAGGCCCCTCTCAGGCGGCCCTAAAAGATCTTACAGAATTATTTCAAGGAAGGGTTGGTGCATTCTCCCCGGCGTCCTACATTTATCCCTCAACCAACATCAGTAAAACAGATTATCTGGTCATTATCTCAGTGCTGTTTGTGGGAGCTTGCTGTGCACAAAATGGCTGTCATATTTCCTACAGTACAACAATGCCGACACCTCATAAATTCACTCCATTGGCTGTAAAGTGCTTCTGGACGTTTTGAGGATGTGAAAGGCGCTATAGAAATGCAAGGCTTTCTTTTATTCATGATGAATTGAAGGGGAAGCTGGAGAAGCACATGAGGGAGAAAGGAATAGAAGGATATGTTGATGGCGTGGGATGAAGAGGGGTGGGAGGAGCATAAACACCAACATGGACCTATTGGGCCGAATGGCCTGTTTCTATACTGTAACGTAGCCAATTGCAGGATATTGATCCCATGATGATGAAGGATCAGCAGCGATATATGTCCGAGTCAGGATGACAGGATGATATGTAACTTGGAGGTGATGGTGTTCCCACAATCTTGCTACTCTTGTCATTTACAGTGATAGAGAATATAGAGGACCTCTCTCCTACATCGATCCAACCTTGGTGCTTCTTCAAATGTTAGGTGTCTGGCCCTATTCCTCGGCCTCCCATTCAAAAAACTATATAGATTGGAAAATCAAAAAGTTTGACTGGAGATGAAAATTCTTCCTTTTCTCTGTAACTTGTGACTTGTTAAGAAAAATTCCACTCCTAGGAATTACACATGACAAAGATTTAATCAAAACAAAAGCAAAATACTGCAGATACTAGAAAACTGAAATAAAAAGAGAAAATGCTGGATCACACTCAACAGGTCAGGCAGCATCGTGGAGAAAAAGGTTGGCCCTGAGGAATTGCCCCCACAATGACTAAAACCCCCAATGACAGCGATAATTAAAGTTTGCACATGACTGAAACAAGCCAATGTTGCAACTTTCAGACACGGTAATCGATCTGAAATATTGGCTAGGAATTCTCGGCAGCGGTTAAGTTCCGATGTCAAGACTATATAAGGGTGCTGAGCCTGCGCAGGTGGGCAGCGGGACCACGGTGGCAATCTTCCTAGCGGCAGCCTCTTAATTTCCTGCCGCGGGCCTGCTGTTCCATTAAGGATGGCAGGCTGGCTCTCCATGCTGCTGGGACAATCAGAGGGACAGTAGCTGTGCAGTTTCGGTGATGCCACCCGGAGAGGTGGCCACTGCTGAGGCTGCAAGATGGAGAAGGCGCCTTTGTTTTGAGGTACCCTCGCAGGGGAGTGACAAATCACTTTTCTGCCGGGGTGAGGCAGGCAGGCCCTGACAATCAGAGGGGTAACCCCTTGAGTAGCGTTATCTGGGCCATGGGGACAGCCATTGCTGCTGGGACCCCCTTTTTTTTTTTTATTCATTCATGGGATGTGGGCATCACTGGCTATGCCAGCATTTATTGCCCATCCTTAATTGCCCTTGAGAAGGTGGTGGTGAGCTGCCTTCCTGAACCGCTGCAGTCTATTTAGGGTAGGTAGACCCACAGTGCTGTTAGGAAGGGAGTTCCAGGATTTTGACCCAGCGACAGTGAAGGAACGGCGATATAGTTCCAAGTCGGGATGGTGTGTGACTTGGAGGAACTTGCAGGTGGTGGTGTTCCCATGTATTTGCTGCCCTTGCCCTTCTCGTTGGTAGAGGTCGCGGGTTTGGAAGGTGCTGTCTCAGGAGCCTTGGTGCGTTGCTGCAGTGCATCTTGTAGATGGTACACACTGCTGTCACTGTATGTCAGTGGTGGAGGGAGTGAATGTTTGTAGATGGGGTGCCAGTCAAGCGGGCTGCTTTGTCCTGGATAGTGTCGAGCTTCTTGAGTGTTGTTGGAGCTGCACCCATCCAGGCAAGTGGAGAGTATTCCATCACATTCCTGACTTGTGCCTTGTAGATGGTGGACAGCCTTTGGGGAGTCAGGAGGTGAGTTACTCGCCTCAGCATTCCTAGCCTCTGACCTGCTCTTGTAGCCACGGTATTTATATGGCTACTCCAGTTCAGTTTCTGGTCAATGGTAGCCCCTAGAATGTTGATAGTGGGGGATTCAGTGATGGTAATGCTGTTGAATGTCAAGGGGAGATGGTTAGATTCTCTCTTGTTGGAGATGGTCATTGCCTGGCACTTGTGTGGTGCAAATGGGTGGTACAGTGGCGCAGTGGTTAGCACCACAGCCTCACAGTTCCAGCGACCCGGGTTTGATTCTGGGTACTGCCTGTGCGGAGTTTGCAAGTTCTCCCTATGACCGCGTGGGTTTTCGCCGGGTGCTCCGGTTTCCTCCCACAGCCAAAGACTTGCAAGTTAATTGGTAAATTGGCCATTATAAATTGCCCCTAGTGTAGGTAGGTGGTAGGGAATATGGAATTGTTGCAGGATTAGTATAAATGGCTGGTTGTTGGTCGGCACAGACTCGGTGGGCCGAAGGGCCTGTTTCAGTGCTGTATCTCTAAATAAAATTTAAAAAATGTTACTTGCCACTTATCAGCCCAAGCCTGGATACTGTCCAGGTCTTGCTGCATTTCTACACGGACTGCTTCAGTATCTGAGGAGTCACGAATGGTGCTGAACATTGTGCAATCATCAGCGAACATCCCCACTTCTGACCTTATGATGGAAAGAAGGTCATTGATGAAGTAGATGAAGATAGTTGGCCTAGGACACTACCCTGAGGAACTCCTGCAGTGATGTCCTGGAGCTGAGATGATTGACCTCCAACAACCACAACCATCTTCCTTTGCGCTAGGTATGACTCCAGCCAGTGAAGGGTTTTCCCCCTGATTCCCATTGACCTCAGTTTTGCTAGGGCTCCTTGATGCCATACCCGGTCAAATTCTGCCTTGATGTCAAGGGCAGTCATTCTCACCTCACCTCTTGAGTTCAGCTCTTTTGTCCATGTTTGAACCAAGGCTATAATGAGGTCAGGAGCTGAGTGGCCCTGGCGGAACTCAAACTGAGCGTCACTTAGCAGGTTATTGCTAAGCAAGGGCCGCTTTTAATGGCACTGTTGATGACACCTTCCATCACTTTACTGATGATTGAGAGTAGGCTGACGGGGCGTTAATTGGCCGGGTTGGACTTGTCCTGCTTTTTGTGTACAGGACATACCTGGGCAATTTTCCACATTGCAGGGTAGATGCCAGTGTTGTAGCTTCTTGGACTTGGAGTCCCTGGATGTGATGGTCTCCCTCCACCCCTGGGAAGCCACCTCCATGCAGCTGGCGGTGTCCCCACGTGGCCTTTAATTATTGAAATTGTTTGCCTCTGGTGTGCAATCGGCTGAGCCACTTCCAGCAAAATGGTCCAGTGGTAGGACTGCGTCAGGGAGCCCTCTCGACACGACTCCCAGTTATTTTACCGCCCCCTCCCTTCCCCCCACCCCCTAGCGTGTCACTCCGAGTCCAGTAAAATCTTGCCCATTATCTCTGTTTCACTTTCCAAAGCTGCTGCCTGACCTGCTGAGTGTTTCCAGAATTTTCTGTTTATTTCACAGGTTCCATCTGTGAATGTGCCTTTCACAACCTCAAGAGGTCCCGGAGTATTTCACAGTCAATGAAGTACTTCTGAAATGTAGTCACTGCTGTAATGCAGGAACCACAGTGACCAATTAGTGCACAGCAAGCTCCCACAATGACCAGATAATCTGTTTTTTAGTGATGTTGATTGAGGAATGAATATTAGCCAGGACACCAAGGATAACTCTCCTGCTTTTCTTTGAAGTTGTGAGATTGAAACTTTTCTGTCTACCTGGGAGGGCAGACTGGGCCTCAGTTTAATATCTCATACAAAAGGCAGCCACTCCAACAGTGTAACTCTCCCTTAGTACTTTGCTGGAATGGCAGCTTAGTGTTTTCTTTGGTTCTCAACTCTCTGGAGTAGGACTTAAACCCACAACTTCAAACTCAGAGGTGAGAGCACTCTCCACCGAGCCTTAGCTGACACTACCTCAGAAGGACAAAGCTGGAAGTGACTTCCAAACTCGTCCATACTGCACTACAAGGCAGGTGGAGTTTATTATCACCGTTCAGTTACATATTCAGACACTGTTACCCTTATTTTCTGCTTCCTGGCAACTATTAGAAACCACAACCCAGATCCAGGTTCCACTGACTTGCCACCAGCACTGGGGTAGTTTGATTAACATCCCTGACACTGATCCCATTAGCTTTCACTATGGGCAATAATTTGATAGTGAAGGACAAAACAAATTACTTTTGAAGTGTAGTCACTTGTCATGTTGAAAATACAGCAGATAATTTTTGCACAGCAAGCTCCCACAAACAGCAATGAGATAATGGACCAGATATCTGTCTTCTTTTTGTGATATTGATCAAGGGATAAATATTGGAAGGACACTGGGGAGAACTCCCTATTCCTCTTTGAAATATTGCTATGGGATCTTTTACATCCACTTGATATAAACAGTGTACAGTGTATTTGAAAATACTGCAACAATTTGAATGAGTGTTAACCATGGCTCAGTTGGTCACACTCTCATCTCTGAATCAGAAGCTCATGATGCAAGCCCCACTCCAGAGATATGCCTTTAATCCAGAGTGCCACTTCAGTCCACATAGAGGGCAAATGGGGCCTCAGTCTAATGTCTGAATTGAAAGACGGCAGTGCGGCACTCCCTCAGTATTGCACTGGGAGCGTCAGCCTAGATTCTGTGCTCAAATCTCTGAAATGGGATGAACCCAGAACCTTCTGACTCAGAGGTGTGAACTGCAGTTGACAATCAATCAATGGAGCACCGTATTTTCAAATACGCTGTAGACTACTGAGATTAAAACCGGTAAAAAGCAAAATAAAATCGTTATCTACATGGCAGGAATAAGCAGGATGGGAAAAGAGTCAGGCTGATATCTCAATCTTTCAACAAAGACTAAGAGCTTGCTATTCCAAATTCCACTGCAGACCTGGCATGTTGCTCTTCATGAATTGTTGGATTGGGATCAGTTGATGCCACTTAGAATATTGAGATCAATTTCTAGACTACTGCCAGCATCGGATGTGAGTGGGAATTAGCTGATCAGCCAGTACGAGCCTTGGATTTTTTTTATACTGGGTGAACTACTCACTGATGGAAAATAGGTCTGACTTCACACTGTCATTTGTCATCGATACGCGCACTTGGTAAGGTCATGGATTGTTAAATTCCTGATAACGTACAGTGGTAACACAAACCCATGAAATAGCCTGACTGCGTCAGAGGGATCACTTCGAGTTTCTTGCCAATGAATGAGAGGGCAGTATCCATTACTGCTCTTCTAGACTGTCATTGAGGAATATCTAGCATTCGATCTGGGCAACCCTTGGTGTCCTCTTCAATCCCAAGATGAACTTCTTTCCCCTCATATCCTCTCCTTCACAAAGACCATTTGTTTCCACCTCCACTCCTACTTCAGCCCATCTGCTGCAGAAACCATCACCTGTGCCTCTTTCATCTCCAGACATGATTATTCCTTTGTTCTTCTGGTTGGTCTCCCATTTTCTAGCTCCACACCCAACAAAAAATCTCAGCAAATCTCTGGTGCCCACATCCTGTCACACACCAAGGTCCTGTTCACCCATCACCCTATCACCTATCACCCTCATCTGCTTTGATCTACATTGGGTCTGGGTGTCATAATACCTCAAGTTTAAAACTTTTGTCCTTCTTCCTACCTCTGTAACCTCCTCTGGCTCTATTCCCAACACCCCGCCCCCGCCCATACCCTGGAACTCTCGATTCCTCTGACGCTAACCTCTTGTGCATCTCTCCCTCCCTTTGCCCTGCCATTGCTTTCAGCTGCCTAATCTCGAACGCTTGGAATTCATTTTTCTCCACCCCCCATTGGGGCATCAAGATGCTATCCTTGGTGAACATTCACATACATGCAATTCCAGGAAGGGCCATTGGATACTAATTAGGAACAAGAATCCTGGCCGATTTTCTCCCTTGCTAACCCATGGCCGCTCAAGCTAATTCCACTTTCCCATTGGTTAAGCTTACCAGTCACCCTCTGGTACCTTGCCTAAGTAATCAAGTGTGGGTCAGCAGCCTATCCCGGTACAGGGGCCATTACAGCTGCACGCAAACGTGTCCCCACCTGTACTTTGCTGCTGGGGCGGTGGGCGGTTGTTGGTGGGGCGGGGGGGGGGGGGGTGCGTTACTAACTAGCAAACAAGGGCAGGAAACCTGGCTGTCTTGTTTGCCCCTTCCCACCCTTTCCAAATGGAGCAGTGTGAAAAGGCTGGTTGTAGCTCCCATTCCTGCTGGCCCCTGAATTCCAGCTGTCTCAGCGCAGGCCAGGTATCAGGAATCTGGGATCTTCCTGGTCACCATGGTCTGGTCGCTCACCGAGCAAACTCTCGGAGCTAACTGAGTAGCACTTTAATTTAACAATTGGGATAAACTGGCATCTAAAAGGAGGAAAAGCTACGAATCTTGAATCGTCGGACGATACAACAGGCCATTCAGTCCATCGTGCCCATGCTGGCTCTCGGAAGCAGCGATCTAATTAGTCTCTACTGTTACCCCATAGTTTTTCCTTTTCAAGTATTCTCTAATTCCCTTTCGAAAGTTGCTCTCGAATCTGCTTCCACTGCCCTTACAGGCAGTAACTTTCAAATTTCTACTTGAAACAGAGGGAATGGAAAGTAAATGTCAGAGAGGACAACCCGCCCATTAAAATGTCCCCTTCGTCAAATTACACCTTGAATCAAGTTTATTTTTAAGCACCCATGTAAGATGTTTTCGCACCAGCTAAGCTTTTACAAAAGGATTTGCTTCAATAACCCCTATCCCGGCAGCTGCCAGTACCTGGGAGCCTTGAGTTAATCACAGAGCTCAGCTGCTCAGAGTGACTGATGTTGAAGCTTCTCTAAAGTAAAATAAATTTAAGACATGTCAGATTTAAAAGACCATTACCTCTCCGAAATGATGGCAACAGCAGCAACAAAAAGAGAGGAACAGCTTCACGTTGTGTTGGTGATCGGGTAAAACCGGAGCGATTTTTTCCCCCGCCAGGGGCCTCCCCCCCCCCACCTTCCGTAGGCGCTTGGACGACTAGTCGAGCCTTCGAACCGACCGCAGCAAACTCCCAGTCGTGGCCTGCCACAGCTATCATCTGTCATGTGCCCGTGGAGCTCCCTTCTGAAGTGGTCTATATTTGGTGACTGTGATCATGTTTCACTGGAATGCCTGCATCAGGAGTTCTCACAGCAGACTGTGCTGTGGCTGGAGCTCACAGGAGCGAGCGCGGAAGTTTGAGGCCTGACGAACCACAGGAACTTTTCAAAAAGAGAAACTGGATGGAGAGGGCAAGAAATTACACTTCGGTGTCATAAAAAGGGAGACATGAGAAGCAGAGGATTATATGGATGGTTTGCAAAGCAATGGACTCTTAAGGCACAAGCCTATGAAACCAGGGATGGGGGTCTTCAGTTATGTGGAGAGACTAGAGAGAGAAGCTGGGATTGTTCTCCTTAGAGGAGAGAGGTTAAGGGAGATTTGATCGAGGTGTTCAAAATTATGAGGCGATTTGATACATTAAATAAGGATAAACTGTTTCCACTGGCAGGAAAGGGCAGGAACCAGATTTCACACACTTGCGAAAAGAACCAAAGGGAGATGAGGAGAATTGGATGAAGACTTGAAACAGAAAAGTTTACAGGGCTCCAGGGAAAAAGCACGAGCATTGGGACTAATTGAATAACTCGGACAAAGAACCAACATGTTGGGCTGAAAGGTCTCCTTCTGTGCTGTGCGATTCTGTGATTCTATGAAAGATCATGGATCTCTGTTAGCGCTGGTATACATTAGGCTGGGATGTCAACAGTGAGCAGCCCGAGACAGATACAACGAGGACAGATGTCATCCACATTCAACTAGAATCATGACTGAGAGAGCGAGTGCCTCACTTGCCTGGAGCAGGCTGTGTGGGAGGGTGTGGGCTGCCTCCATGTGGATTATCATAGCTCTGCAGGGCCTCAATGGCTCCCTTTCCTATTTTACCTTTGCGCCAGACAGGAATAAACAATTGCTGTAGTTCATCCATGCGCTGTTTGAATGTTTGCCATTGCCTTTCCACCGTCATCCCTTTAAGTAACGTTTCCCAATCCATCATAGCCAACTTGCACCTCATACCTTCGTCATTTCCTTTACAAAGATTCAGGACCCTAGTCGCAGAATCAACTACGTTGATTGGTGAAGAATTTTTTCATATTATGGTCGCTCATCCCCAAGGGGTCTTGCACAACTAGATTGTCAATTATTCCTCTCTCATTACACAATGCCCAGTCTATGATGGCCTGTTCTCTAGTTGGTTCCTCAACGTATTGGTCCAGAAAACCATACACTCCAAGAATTCCTCCTCTATGGTACTGTGACTAATTTGATTTGCCCAATCTATATGCAGATTAAAATCACCCATAATTACAGATGTTCCTTTCTCGAATGCGTCTCTAATTTCCTGTTTAATGCCATTCCCAACATCACCACGACAGTTTGGAGGTCAATATGCCATCCCCACTAAAATTTTTTGCCCCTTAGTGTTTCTCAGCTCTACCCATACAGATTCCACATCGTCAGAGCTAATATCCTTCCTCACTATTGCGTTAATTTCCTCTTTAACCAGCAATGCAACTCCACTGCCTTTTGCTTTTTGCTTGTTCTTCCTAAATACTGAATACCTCTGGATGTTCATTTCCCATCCCTAGTCACCTTGCAGTCATGTCTCCGTAATCCCGACTATATCATACCCGTTTACATCTATTTGCGTGATTAATTCATCCACTTTATTGCGAATGCTCCGTGCATTAAGGCACAAAGCCTTAAGGCTTGTCTTTTTAACATTACTTGGCCCCTTCCCCCTATTTTTCACTGTGGCCCTGTCTGATTCTGGCCCTTGATTTTTCTGCCTATCACTTTTCTTACTTTTGTTCTTGTCTTTGATCCCCCTCCTCTGACTCAAAGAACAAAGAACAAAGAAAATTACAGCACAGGAACAGGCCCTTCGGCCCTCCAAGCCGGCGACTCCTTGCAAATGTTCCAATCCCCCTCCCATTTTAGTTTAAACCCTCCCCAAACATTCTAGCAAATACTCCCCCTGGGACATCAGTCTCGGTCCTGCCAGGTGTAACCCATCCAATTTGTACTGGTCCCACCTCCCCCAGAACCGGTCCCAATGCCCCAGGAATCTAAAACCCTCCCCCTTACACCATCTCTTCAGCCACGTATTCATCCAATATATCCTGCTATTTCTACTCTGACTAGCTCGTGGCACTGGTAGTAATCCTGAAATCACTACCTTTGAGGTCCTTCTTTTCAACTTACTTCCTAACTCCCTATATTCTGCTTTTATGACCTCACCCTTTTTTTTACCTACATCGTTTGTACCAATGTGTACCACGACCACTGGCTGTTCACTCTCCTCCTTCACAATGTCCTGTAACCGCTCTGAGACATCCTTGAGCCTAGCACCAGGGAGACAACATACCATCCTGGAGTCACTTTTGTGGCCACAGAAACACCTATCTATTCCCCTTACAATTGAATCCCCTATAACTATTGCATTCCCACACTTTTTACTCCTCCCCTGTGCAGCAGAGCCAACCGTGGAACAACGAATTGGGCTGTTGCTGCTTTCCCCTGAGAGGCCATTCCCCCCAACAGTATCCAAGGCAGTATATCTGTTTTGCAGGGGAATAGCCACAGGAGATTCCTGCATTGCCTGCCTAGTCCTCTTGCTCTTAATGGCACTTTCTTTTAGAATGGATGGAGGGTTTAAGGTGAAGCTAACTTGATCCTGACATAATATGAATAATTATGGATGTTCTCCTCAACAAGCCATCAGGCTGTAAGTTGATGTTTAGGGTTATAGTGCCATTAAGAATAAGAGTAGGCCATTCAGCCCCTCAAGTCTGCTCCACCATTCGATTAGAACATGGCTGATTTGCACCCAACTCCATTTACCCGCCTTTGCTTCATATCCCTTGATACCCTTGCCCAACAAAAACGTAACGATTTCAGTCTTGAAAGATCCCACTGTCCCCCAGCATTCACAACCTTTTGGAGGAGAGAGTTGCAAAATTCTATAATCTTTTGTGTGCATGGTGCTTCCTGATTTTATTTATGAATGACCTGACTCTAGTTATAAGATTTTGGACCCCTGGATCTTGATCAATACATCAAAAGAAATACTTTCTCAGCATCTACCTAATCAAATCCTTTCAACATTTTAAACACGTTGATCCAATCAACACCTCAGTGTTCTATACTCAAGGCGATACACATCAAGTTTATATAACCTTCGTAAGCGAGCAAGAGGTGAACACATGATTAACTATATATTAAACCTTAGTAAATTCAATTCTGATTTTGCTTTGGACACAAGGCTATTTTTATTAGAAGTTAAGCTTGGATCATCTGATCAGCTTTAACCGACTGAAAAATCCTAGCCAAAAACCCCAAAGAGTTACTGGGATGAAGTGAGGATATTGGAATGAATGTTGCACAGATGGAAAAATAGCTCTGAACAAGAAGCAGTGAACTGCAGCCAAGTTGGACACAAGAAAGATAACTGATTACAGCCCAGGGTTCCAGTCACACTTGGAATTAATACTTGGGAGTCCATTTACTGCTGAAAAAACATCCCTTGTAGCCACAAGCGTTGTCCACATAGACTGCAATGTCAAAATATCAAAGCCTGTGCTCTTTGTTATGTTTTAGCTTAGCAACTTAAAAATAACATCAGCTCCAGTGCAGACGTTGAATGCCACTGTGTAAAATTAACTCATTACCTTCGGTAATTTTTCTCTGGAGAAGTACTGGTTGCCCAGGACGGAGAAGGCCAGCTTTCTGCCACTTTGCCGAAGGGCCAATTGCAACCAATGTCAACGTGGGGAGATGTACCCAATAGATGTGAACCACACACTCTTAGGTCACTGAATAAGTGTGTTCAGCTGCCGGCGGAGAAGAGGAATTATAAACAGTTCTGCTGCTAACCGAATGGCCGGAAGTTTGCTCAGCAAGAGTTCCTGGGATGTCATCTCATGGAGTCTATTTTAGGAGCATTGTCCTATAGGTCACAGCTGCTATCAAAACCTGTGGCTCATTGCGATTGGAGGGATAGCAAGTGTTGGGGAGAAGGTGATGTCGGCAGTCACCCAGATGGCTTTATATTGGAATTAAGCGCTCTCTTGTGTGTTCAATTATTAAAGGGACACTCAGCAGCTAAGGCTCGAGGGGAGAATGACAGAATAAAGAACTGATCCAAGTTTAAGTTCAGACATTTATTTTCCCATTTAGTCTTCATTGAAGCCTTTATCATTTCATAAAGTCGTTACAGCACAATTATTGGAAAGAAAGATCAAAGGAAGACGTTGGAGAGGGAAGCAGAGGAGAAAATGCATGTCAGATATAATGGACTGGATGCAAGTGACCTTTGCGGAATGTGTAAGGGCAGCAGAGGACAGACGGAGGTGGAAATCCATGGCAATCAACAATCTGGGAAGAAGATGATACCAGCTGAAAGAACGAACGACACAGAAGGAGGCCATTTGGCCTGTACTGTGCTCTACTGTTCTATGTTCTATGTTCTATGTAAGTTCATGCCGGCTCTCTGTAGGGCAATCCAATCACTCTCATTTCCCAAGAAAGTTTTATTCCCTAACCGGGAATCAAACCCGGGGAGCCAGTGGCATAATGGTAATGCTGCTGTACTAGCAATCCCACCAGGGAAGTTGGTGGATTTAAATTCAATTAATAAATCTGGAATTTGAAAAAAAAGCTAGTCTCAGTAATGGTGACCATGAAACCACTGTCGATCGTCATAAAGACCCATTTGGTTCACTTCAGGGAAGGAAATCTGCTGTCCTAGTCTGGCCTACATGTGACTCCAGACCCACAGCAATGGTTGACTCTGAAATGGCCGAGCAAGCCAGTCAGTTGTACCAAACCACAAGAGAAAAGTCTAAAAGGAATGAAACTGGATGGAACACCCGGCATTGACCTAGGCACCGGAAACGTCAATGGCAAACCCAGCCCTGTCAATCGTGCAAAGTCCTCCTTACGAACATCTGGGGGCTTGTGCCAAACTTGGGAGAGCTGTCCCCAGACTAGTCAAGCAACAGCCTGACATAGTCATACTCACAGAATCAGACCTTACAGACAATATCCCAGACACCACCATCACCATCCTTGGGTAGTCCTGTCCCACCGACAGACAGATCCACCCGAGGTGGCAGCACAGTGGTATGCAGTCAGGAGAGAGTTGCCCTGGGAGTGCTCAACATTGACTCTGGATCCCATGAAGTCTCAAGGCTTCAGGTCAAACATGGGTACTGAAACCACTTGCTGATTACCACCTACCGCCTCCCTCAGCTGATGAATCAGTACTCCTCCATGTTGAACACCATTTAGAAGAAGCACTAAGGGTGGCAAGGGCACAGAATGTACTCTGGGTAGGGGACTTCAGTGTCCATCACCAAGAGTGGCGCAGTGGCACCACTGCTGGCCGAGTCCTAAAGGACATAGCTGCTAGACTGGGTCTGCGGCAGGTGGTGAGGGAGCTAACAAGAGGAAAAAACCTACTTGACCTCATCCTCAACAATCTACCTGTCACAAATGCATCTGTCCATGACAGTATTGGTAGGAGTCACTACCTCACAGTCCTTGTGGAGACGAAGTCCTGTCTTCACATTGAGGGTACGCACTATCGTGTTGTGAGGCACTACCACCGTGCTAAATGAGATAGATTTTGAACAGATCTAGCAATGCAAAACTGGCCATCCACGAGACATTGTAGGCCATCAGGAACAGCAGAATTGTATTCAAATACAATCTATGACCTCATGGCCCGGAATATCCCCCACTCTATAATTACCATCAGGCCGGAGTACCAATCCTGGTTCAATGAAGAGTTCAAGAGGACATGCCAGGAGCAGCACCAGGCATACCTAAAAATGAGGTGCCAACCTGGTGAAGCTACAACACAGGACTTCTTGCATGCTAAACAGCAAATGCAGCACCGCAACCTCACAGCTCCAGCGACACGGGTTCAGTTCTGGGTACTGCCTGTGCGGAGTTTGCAAGTTCTCCCTGCGTCTGCATGGGTTTCCGTCGGGTGCTCCGGTTTCCTCCCACAGCCAAAGACTTGCAGGTTGATAGGTAAATTGGCCATTATAAATTGCCCCTAGTGTAGGTAGATGGTAGGAGAATGGTGGAGATGTGGTAGAGAATATGGGGTTAATGTAGGATTAGTATAAATGGGTGGTTGTTGGTCGGCACAGACTCGGTGGGCCGAAGGGCCTGTTTCGGTGCTGTATCTCTAAATAAATAAAAAATAAATAAATCACAGATGCCAGTCTTCAGCCAATTCGATTCACTCCGTGTGATAGCAAAAAACGTCTGAAAGCACTGGATACTGTAAAGGCTATGGGCCCTGACAATGTTCTGGCAACACTACTGAAGACCTGTGCTCCAGAACTAGCCAAGTTGTTCCAATACAGCTACAACACTGGCGTCTTCCCAACAATGTGGAAAATTTCCTTCTGATCACAAAAAACAGGACAAACCCAACCCAGCCAATTTACGTCCAATCAGTCTACTCTTGATCAATAGCAAAGTGATTCAAGGTGACATCGACAATACTATCAAGCAGCATTTACTCGCAATAACTTGCTTGGTGATGCTCAGTTTGGGTTCCGCCAGGGATACTCAGCTCCTGACCTCATTGCAGCCTTGGTCCAAACATGTAAAAAAGAGCTGAACTCAAGAGGTGAGGTGAGAGTGACTGTTCTTGGCATCAAGGCAGCATTTGACCAAGTATGGCATCAAGGAGCCCTAGCAAAACTGAGAGAGAATGTAACCATCTCCCCTTGACATTCAACGTCATTACCATCACTGAATACCCCACTATCAACATCCTAGGGTTACTGTTGACCAGAAACTGAACTGGAGTAGCCATATAAGTACTGTGGCTACTGAAGCAGGTCAGTGGCTGGGAATTCTGAGGCAAGTAACTCACCTTCTGACTCCCCAAGCTGGTCCACTATCTACAAGGCACAAGTCAGGAGTGTGATGGAATACTCTCCACTTGCCTGGATGGGTGCAGCTCCAACAACACTCAAGAAGCTTGACACCATCCCAAACCTTTGGATGTCCGCACAGAACTCCGAGGCGTGACACTGGTGGGGAGGGGGAAGCAGTGAAATTCTCAGGGCAGGAGTGGAGGGAAGCTGAGAACAGACTTTGATTGGTGGGAGGGATTGTGGTAAAAGGGGTTAAGGTTCAAAGTTAATAAAGGTCGAGGGGGGAAAGGTTGGAATCAGCATAAATGTTTTTTTGGAGGGGAATGGGAAATTATTGAATCGATTCTTTCTTGGGGGTGTGGGAGAGGGGAGTGAAGATGTAGTCACACGTGTAACTTTAATTTTGAACGTTTGTTCCCTTTTAAAATGCAAATGCTAGTGAAGGGCTTGAAACCCTTTAGAAATGGCGCCTGCACCTGCGCAGTGGTGCCGGATGCTATTGCGGGGATGGAGCAGCCTCCCCCCTCTATGTCATCGGGGGTGGCCGTTCCGCCCCCTCCATTTAAATGAGCCCCCTCTTGTAACATCACAGGGGCTCAGCGATGGCGCATCCGCCAACTTCAAAGCGAGCCGCCGGGATCTGCAGCACATTCACAAAATTCAGCCCAGACAGTCAGGATAAATGGATCATTTTCAGATTGGCAAACTGTATCTAGTGTAAGTGCCACAGGGATCAGTGCTGGGGTCTCAACTATTTACAATCTATATTAATGACTTGGATGAAGGGACTGAGTGTATTGTGGCCAAATTTGCTGATGATACGAAGATAGATAATGAAAGCAAGTTGTGAGGAGAGTACAAAGAGTCTGCAAAGGGATATAGATAGGTTAAGTGAGCAGGCAAAAATTTGGCTGATATATAACATGGAAAAATGTGAGGTTGTCCACTTTGGCAGGAAGAATAGAAAAGCAGAATGTTATTTAAATGGAGAGAGACCTGGGTGTCTTTGAAACATGAATCACGAAAAGTTAGCATGCAGGTACAGCAAGTAACTAGGAGGGCAGTACAGGGGGAACAGAGTATAAAAGTAGGGAAGTCTTGCCACAATTGTGAGACTGCACCTAGAGTACTGTGTACAGTTTTGGTCTCCTTACTTAAGGAGGGATATACTTGCATTGGAAGCAGTTCAGAGATAGTTCATTAGGCCGATTCCTGGGATGAGGGGTTTGTCTTATGAGGAAAGATACAGCAGGTTGGGCCTATATCTACAGGAGTTTAGAAGATTGAGAGGTGATCTTACTGAAATGTAGAAGATTCTAAGGGGGCTTGACAGGGTAGATGCTGAGAGGATGTTTTCTCTTGTGCAGGAATCTAGAATTAAGGGGCACAGTTTCAAATTAAGGGGTCTTTCTTCTCTCAGAGGGTCATTAGTGTTTGGAATTCTCTTCCCCAGCAAGCAGTGGAGGCTCAATTATTGAATATATTCAAGGCTGAATTAGACAGATTTTTGATTGACAGGGGAGTCAAGGGTTATGGGGGGCAGACAGGAAAGTGGAGTTAAGGCCACAGTCAGATCAGCCATGAACTTATTGAATGGTGGAGCAGGCTCGAGGAGCCAAATGGCCTACTCCTGCTCCTATTTCTTATTTTCTTAGGCATAGAGTCATAACAGCACAGAAGGAGGCCATTCAGCCCATTGAGTTCATGCCAACTTTCTGTAGAGCAATCCAATCATTCCCATTCCTCTGCTGTATCCCCGTAGCTCTGCAAGTTTATTTCCCCTTAAGTGTCCATCCAAATTTCCTTTCGAAATCTTTCACTGTCTCAGCTACAATTACCTCCATAGGCAGTGAGTTCAAGGTCATTACCACTCACTGCATAAAAAAGTATTCCCACTGCATCTCTTGCCCAAAACCTTCAATCTGCATCTCCTAGTCCTTGTACTATCAGCTAATGGGAGCAGCTTTTCCTCGTCTACCTTTTCTAAACCTGTCATCATCTTGTCTACCTCTATCAACTCTCCCCTCAATTTCATTTGCTCCAAGGAGAACAACCCCACCTTCTCTAACCGAATCTTGCAGCTAAAAATCCTCACCCTGGAACCATTCTAGTAAATCTCCTCTGCACCCTCTCAAGGACCCTCACATCCATCCTAAAGTGTGATGACTAGAACTGGACATAATACTCTAGTTGAGGCCTAACCAGAGCTTTATGCTTAGCTAATTTCAGGTTCTCCTGCAATACAAACAGGTGGTAATGGTGAATTATAAGGATGTCCATGTCCTACCCAAGTGCCAGCTCTTCATATGTGAGTTATTACGGATAGGTGGTAAGTGGTGTGGGTGGCTTCCATTTTTCACCTGCCAACTGACTGCAGATAGTATTTTGTTAAAAATAGTGTGTTAGGCCCTGAGTGTCTTTTCGGGTCAAGTAAATAGGCAAATGAAAGGTTTTCTCGTAGGTTTAAAAAAAGGCAGGTTAAATTTTTATTTAACCAGCAAAACCTAAATTGTTCGCAACCTTCACCCACTCACGCATTCACACACACACACATATACACATAAAAGATAGATAGGTAAAAGGGAAAGGGTAAGATGCAATTAAAGGCCCAAGTGATGTGCGAGTTCATGCTTCACAGAAACCTGTTGAATCCTCTCAGGAGGAAAGTCTTTTCAATGGTGCAGGCCTGGATGTTTGAAGTCGTGAACTTGCTGAGGTGTTGTAGATTTCTGGCAGTAAAAACTTCAGTCCGGAGGCGATAGTCACTTTTTAAGTTCGCTGCTGCAGCAAGTTGAAGTATAGTATCAGCAGCAGGGATTCTTCCTTAGCTGGATCGATCTCACAACCTTTGGCTGGAGCTGGCTTTCTGTGGTCTTTGCTTGATCTCCCCTCTCTCTCCAGAGGGTTATCTTTTGAGGTAAAAATCCATCACATTTGTGACCCTGTCAGGTGCCACAGGGCCTTCTACCCTGGTGTGATCACACAACGCTCCAGAATATGGAAACCATTGTTATCTGTTGGCGTTTGGATGGGGATCATTCTGTTACAATGGTGCTACTTCATACCTGCTAGACTGAATATTGACATTCAATAATGTCAGAGCATGAAAGGTCCCTCTTTTTATTTTTATTTTCAGTTGTTTTTTCTTTTTTATTTGTCTATTTTAGTTTGTTCAGTTTGTTTCTACTGTGTCTACCCACAGTTTCTTTTCAGGTTTGTGCTTGGGGCCAGGGCTGTTCAGTTTTCTGTCAATTAACACCCTCTCTGCACTAACGCTTTGTCTTTCAGCACACAATTAACACACTGTTTGCCTTTGCTCCACGACCTTCTGGTCAGTTATTCTCTCAGACCTTGTCCTATCAACACTTTCTCTTTGGTTATCTCTTGCCCTACCCCTGCTCTATTTGCTTAGAACCTGTTACATTTCTAACCTTTGCCATTCTGAAGAAGGGTCACTGACCTGAAACTGTTAACTCTGCTTCTCTCTCCACAGACGCTGCCAGACCTGCTGAGTTTTTCCAGCATTTCTCGTTTTTATTTCACATCTATTTATCTTGGTTTGGGCTGTCGAGTCAGTCTGTTTACAGAACCTTTGTTAGATCATTCTTGTAGCTAGGAGTCATCAACATGTAATTGGCTCCTTTCAATTTCAATGGGTTTTCTCCAGAGCTAATTCAAATGCAGCCAGGCTTATTTATTGACAGGACAGGAGGGGGTCACATGACCTCTACTCCATTTTGTCTGTGGTACAAATGTGCCCATTTCCTTGTGGTTCAGTTCAACAGTTGTTTTTTTTGTATTGTCATAATTCCCCCAGTTCAGTATTTCATCGTGGTTTCTTCTGAGCATAACAGAGTCTGTACCAGGGATACTGCTTATTGAGGGCCAAAATCCCAGGCAGTGACTTTCTTGAGGACCAACCTTGCTGATGTAAAACGATTCCCTCCGCTTCAGTTTTTATGAACATTTCTTTCTTTTTAAACATCTCTTTGTCTTATAAATACATATTCTGCACGTATAAGGTTTGGGGACTAGGAAATGTAAACTCACAGCTGTCTGGTTCTAATTAGTTGATCTATTTAATTTGAATTTGAATGGATCAATACTTTTTTCTTCCATCATCTTTCCTGGGGAGCCCGTTCCATAGATTGACCATTTGCTCGTTAAAATATTGCTTACCTAGATTCGTTTTGAAACTCTACACCCACTCCCCCTCCCAACTTCAAGTGCAGGCTGTGACCCCTGGTGTTCTGTTTAAACCATGTGAAATAGCTTGTCATACTCTAACAGCTGTGACAAAGATATAATGGTCATTGACTGCTCATTAGCTTTCTCTGGTCATTATCCCTTCCTCATGCTGGCAGACTGTACATTGGTGAGAGAGGCATAGATGGGGAGAACATCATCCCACCACTTCCACCTAGTTCAGCGACGTGACAAGTGATGAAACAAGACAAGTGTTCAATGAGCCCAGAGTCCCCGTTCCTATGTTCAAATTTACCAAAGTTTTTTTTTAAAGTGGATTGGGGGTTTGGGGGTGGGGAGGTTAGCAATGGGACAGAATCAGGTCCTGTCTTTATGCCAGACTCCCGACCTAGCTGTTAACTGTGGCTTGATGGGTAGCATTCTCACCTCAGAATTAGAAGCTTGTAGGTTCAAGTTCCACTCCAGAGACCACAGCACATAATCCAGACTGATACTCCCAGTGCAGGAGTGAGGGAGTGCTGCACTGACAGAGGTGCTGTCCTTCAGATGTGATGTTAAATTGAAGCTGTCTGTCAGGTGGGCATTAAAAATCCCATGGCACTCTCTTAAAGAAGAGCAGGGGAGTTCTCCCCAGTGTCCTGCTCAATATTTATCCTTTAGTCAATATCACCATAACTGATTATCTGACCATTATCTCATTGTCATCTTGGGGAGCTTTCTGTGCACAATTTGACTATATTGCATTTCAACAGTTACAGTACTTCATTGGCTGGAAAATGTTTTGCGATGTTCTGATGTTGCGAAAGGTTTCATATAAATGCAAGGTCTTTCTTTGAATCTTTATTTTGCTATCCTTGGATTTTCAGTGGTGGAAAATTTCCTTTTTCCCTTTAATGTTCCAGAATTGCAATCAGATTAGGGATCTTTTGGTGTGTTCAGACTCTGTATCACATTACATCAGCACTAGCTGCAAACTTATCATTCTTAATTGAGGTCCACACACTTAATCTAAAACACAGTGCAACTTACAGTGGATCCACTTCTCCTGATGAAAACCTTATGCTCAACCACAATCAAAGTTGTTTTTAGCACTAGAAACCCTTCCAGATGGACCACACCAAATAATGCCAAGTTATAGAGAATTACACAGAATTTACAGCACAAAGAAATTCAGTCCAACAGATCCATGTCGATGTTCATACTCCGCACGAACCTCCTCCTACCCGTTTCCATCTCACTCCATCAGCATATCCTTCTATTCCTTTCGCCCTCATGGATTTATCTAACTTCCCCTTAAATGCATCACTCATTTGTCCTCAACTAATCCTCGTGTTCGCGAGGCTTATTCTAACTATGCTTTGTGTAAAGAAGTCACTCCTGAATTCCTTATTGGATTTATTAGTGACTGTCTTATATTTATGGCCCCTGAGTGTCACAGTGATCAGTGCTGGGGCCTCAACTATTTACAATCTATATCAATGTCTTGGATGAAGGATAGAATGTATGGTTGCTAAATTTGCTGATGACACATAGATAGGTAGGAGAGTAAGTTGTGAAGAGGAGATAAGAAGTCTGCAAAAGAATATAGGTAAGTTAAGTGAGTAGGCAAAGATTTGGCAGATGGAGTAAAATGTGGGAAAGTGTGAACTTGTCCACTTTGACCAGAAAATTGAAAAGCAACATATTATTTTAATGGTGAGTGATTGAAGAACTCTGAGTTGCAGAGGGATCTGGGTGTCCGAGTACATGAAACACGAAAAGTTAGTATGCAGGTACAGCAAGTGTTTAAGAAGGCAAATTCAATGTTGTCATTTGTTGCAAGGGGAATGGAATATAAAAGGAGAGATGTTTTTCTGCAGTTGTACGGGGCATTGGTGAGACCACATCTAGATTTTTGTGTATAGTTTTGGTCTTGTTACTTAAGAAAGGATACAATTGCTTTGGAAGCAGTTCAGAGATGGTTCGCTCGACTGATTCCTTTAAAAATAAGGGGTCTCCCATTTAAGAGAGGGATGAGGAGAAGTTTTTTTCTCTTAGAGGTTCATGATTCTGTGGAACTCTCTTCCCTGGAGAGCAGTGGAGGCAGGGTCATTGAATGTTTTCAAGGCAGATGTAGACAGATTCTTGACAAACAAGGGAGCCAAAGGGTATAGGCAGGAAAAGGGAGTGTTGAGTCCGCGAACAGATTAGCCATGATCTTATAGAATGGTGGAGCAGGCTCGAGGGGCCGAATAACCTACTCCTGCTCCTAGTTACATAGAAACATAGAAAAATAGGAGCAGGAGTAGGCCATTTGGCTCTTCGAGCCTGCACCGCCATTCAATACGATCATGGCTGATCATCCAAACTCAGTACCCTGTTCCTGCTTTCTCCCCATATCCCTTAATTCCTTTAGCTCTAAGAACTATATCTAACTCTTTCTTGACTATCTTTAATAACTTGGCCTCAACTACTTTCTGCGGTAGATAAAAAGGGACCCCTCGGTTTTGATTCCGCAACAATGTCAAACATAATTTCCACCTCCACCCTTTACAGGCCTCTCAGGATCTGACATGTTTCAACCAAATCAACTGTTCCTCCTCTAAACTCGAACAAGCCTAGCCTGTCCAACCTCCCTAGTTCATTTTTTTGTATGTAGTTTTGGTCTCCCTCGCACCTTGGCACATCTTCTCTGCATCAACCCTGTCAAATCCCTTTATAATTTTAAAGATCTCTAACAGGTTACTCCTCAGAATTTCTCTAGTGAAAAGAACCCATCCTGTTCAGTCTTTCCTGGTGGTTATAACATTCTCACTTCTGGCATCATCCTTGTGATTCTTTTTCGCACCGTCTCCAGTGCCTCGATATTATAATGTGGAGACCAGAACTGTTCACAATGATCCGAAGTGTGGTTAACAAGGTTATAATCAAGTTTGACATAACTCCTCTGCAGTTCAATTCTATCCCTCTCGAGATGAGCCCCAATTCTTGGTTTGCCTTTTTCTTTCATGACCCCATCACCACTTTTAGTGATTTAGTGAATCTATAATGGTTTCATCTGAAATTGCACTGAACACAGACGTAACGTTCCACCAGACAAGATGAAATTGGAGTTGGTGACACTCCTTACCTCCTCTGTCCTGCCATGATGAACCATTCCTCCGGAAATAATCCTGGTGCAAAGGAAAAACAGGAACTAATCATCACAGAAAAGAATGGGACAATGCCTCACACCTTCATGGAAAAGGCAAAGTCCTCATCTCATTATAGTGATGAAAGGCTTTGCTATCATGCTGAGTATACCAAAGGCACAAAAGCAATCCTGTCAGCAGCTTTACTCAATCCTGTATCTGCCGTGTGCACTTCATAAAGAAGGAGCCCGCAGGTTATTTTGCAATGGAAATATTCTGCAGAGTTCAAGAGTAAGTAAATACCTAGCTACTGAAATTTTAACAGCCCATTCTGCTCAAGTGTTTTTTTTCTCTTTCACTTTGTATAGTTCACACATCTTCTGCACCTCTGGAGTCATTGTGATGATCAGATCTGCATCAAACAGCCCCAGGATAAATCTAAGAAATGCTGGAAATACTCAGCAGGTCTGGCAGTATCTGTGGAGAGAGAAACAAAGTTAACATTTCAGGTCAGTGACTCTTCATCAGAACTGGCAAAGGTTAGAAATGTAGTAGGTTTTAAGGAAGTGAAGCAGGAGTGGGGCAAGAGATAACAAAAGAGAAGGTGTTGATAGGACGAGGTCAGAGAGAATAACTGACCAGAAGGTCATGGAGCAAAGGCAAACAGTATGTTAATGGAGTGGTGAAAGAAAAAGCATTAGTACAGATAGGGTGTTAGTGGACTGAAAACTGAACAGCCCTGGCCCCAAGCACAAACATGAAAAAAATAGTGGGTAGGCACAGCAGAAACAAACTAAACAAACTGTCCTGGGCCCAACCATCTTCAGCTGCTTCATCAATGACCTTCCTTCAATCATAAGGTCAGAAGTGGGGATGTTCGCTGATGATTGCACAATGTTCAGCACCATTCGTGACTCCTCAGATACTGAAGCAGTCTGTGTAGAAATGCAGCAAGAGCTGGACAATATCCAGGCTTGGGCTGATAAGTGGCAAGTAACATTCGCGCCACACAAGTGCCAGGCAATGACCATCTCCAACAAGAGAGAATCTAACCATCTCCCCTTGACATTCAACAGCATTACCATCGCTGAATCCCCCACTATCAACATCCTAGGGGCTACCATTGACCAGAAACTGAACTGGAGTAGTCACATAACTACCGTGGCTGCAAAAGCAGGTCAGAGGCTAGGAATGCTGAGGCGAGTAACTCACCTCCTGACTCCCCAAAGCCTGTCCACCATCTACAAGGCACAAGTCAGGAGTGTGATGGAATACTCTCCACTTGCCTGGATGGGTGCAGCTCCAACAACACTCAAGAAGCTCGACACCATCCAGGACAAAGCAGCCCGCTTGATTGGCACCCCATCTACAAACATTCACTCCCTCCACCACCGACGCACATTGGCAGCAGTATGTACCATCTACAAGATGCACTGCAGCAATGCACCAAGGCTCCTCAGACAGCACCTTCCAAACCCGCGACCTCCACCAACTAGAAGGGCAAGGGCAGCAAATACATGGGAACACCACCACCTGCAAGTTCCCCTCCAAGTCACACACCATCCTGACTTGGAACTATATTGCCGTTGCTTCACTGTCGCTGGGTCAAAATCCTGGAATTCCCTTCCTAACAGCACTGTGGGTATACCTACCCCAAATGGACTGCAGCGGTTCAAGAAGGCAGCTCACCACCACCTTCTCAAGGGCAATTAGGGAGGGCAATAAATGCTGGCCTGGCCAGCGTCGCCCACATCCCATGAATGAATTTAAAAAAAATTTAAAAAATAAACACATAAAACATAAACAAGAAAAAAGAAAAAAATCTAAAAATGAAAATAAAAAAGGGGGCCCGTCGTGCTCTGAAATTATTTAACTCAATGTTCAGTCCGGTAGGCTGTAACGTGCCTAATCGGTAAATGGGATGCTGTTCCTCGAGCTTGCGTTGATGTTCACTGGAACACTGCAGCAATCCCAGGACAGAGATGTGAGTATGAGAGCAGGGGGGAGTGTTGAAATTTCAAGCAACCGGAGGCTCAGGGTCATGCTTTCGGACTGAGTGGAGGTGTTCTGCAAAGCGATCACCCAGTCTGCGTTTGGTCTCCCCAATGCAGAGGAGACCACATTGTGAGCAGCCAATACAGTATACTACATTGAAAGAAGTGCAAGTAAATCGCTACTTCACCTGAAAGGAGTGTTTGGGGCCTTGGATAGTGAGGTGAGAGGAGGTAAATGGGCAGGTATTACACCGCCTGCGATTGCAGGGGAAGGTGCCGTGGGAAGGGGACAAGGGGTGGGGGTAATGGAGGAGTGGACCAGGGTGTCACGGAGGGAATGATCCCTTCGGAATGTTGACAGGGGAGAGGAGGGGAAGATGCCTTTGATAGTGGTATCACGCTGGAGGTGGCAGAAATGGCAGAGGATGATCCTTTGGATGTGTAGGCTGGTGAGGTGGAAAGTGAGGACAAGAGGAACCCTGTCGCGGTTCTGGGAGGGAGGGGAAGGGGTGAGGGTAGAGGTGCTGGAAATGGGCCGGACGTGGTTGAGGGCCCTGTCAACCACAGCGGGGGGGACGACTCCTCGGTTGAGGAAAAAGGAAGACATATCAGAAACGCTGTCATGGAAGGTAGCATCATCAGAGCAGATGTGTCGGAGACAGAGAAACTGGGAGAATGGAATGGAATTCTTACAGGAGGCAGTGTATGAAGAAGTGTAGTTGAGGTTTAATACCTGTCCATTTACCTCCTCTCTCCTCACTATCCAAGGTCCCAAGCACTCCTTTTAGGTGAAGCAGCAATTTACTTTTACTTGTTTCAATGTATTCGCCTCTCACAATGTGGTCTCCTGTACATTGGGGAGACCAAACGCAGACTGGGTGACTGCTTTGCGGAACCCCCCCGAAAGCATGACCCTGAGCTTCCGGTTTCTGGTCATTTCAGCACTCCCCCCTGCTCTCATGCTCACATCTCTGTCCTGGGATTGCTGCAGTGTTCCAGTGAACATCAACGCAAGCTCGAGGAACAGCATCTCATTTACCGATTAGGCACACTACAGCCTGCCGGACTGAACATTGAGTTAAATAATTTCAGAGCAAGACAGGCCCCCCTTTTTATTTTTAGTTCTGGTTTTTATCTTTTTTCTTTTTTATGTGTTTACTTTATTTTATTTTATTTTAGTTTGTTTCGTTTGTTTCTACTGTGCCGACCCATTGTTTTTCTCATGCTTGTTCTTGGGGCCAAGCTGTTCAGTTTTCTGTCAATTAACACCCTCTCTGTACTAATGCTTTGTTTTTCAGCACACCATTAACAGACCGTTTGCCTTTGCTCCATGACCTTCTGGTCAGTTATTCTCTGTGACCTTGTCCTATCAACAGCTTCCCTTTTGTTATCTCTTGCCCCACCCCTGCTTTACTTGCTTAAAAGCTTTTACATTTCTAACCTCTGCCAGTTCTGAAGAAGGATCACTGACCTGAAACGTTAACTCTGCTTCTCTCTCCACAGATGCTGCCAGACCTGCTGAGTTTATCCAGCATTTTTTGTTTTTATTTCAGATTTCCAGCATCTGCAGTATTTTGCTTTTATTCCAGGATAAATATAGTTAGTCAGATGCAGAGTAAAGTCCCTCCTGCTGCCTGTATCTTAACTTGCATCAAGTCCTGATCACCCATTACCCCTGTGCTTGCTGGTGTACACTGGCTCCCAGTTAGGCAATACCTTGATTTTAAAATTGTCATCCTCGTTTTCAAATCCCTCCATCGCCTCGTCCCTTCCCTATCTCTGTAACCTTCTCCAGCCCTATAACCCTCCAAGACCTCAGCACTCCTTCAATCCCCGTCTCTTGTGTACCTACGATTTTCATCGTTCTGCCATTGGTGGTTGTGCCTTCTGTTGCCTAGGTGCTAAGCTCTGGAATTCCCTCACTAAACCTCTCCACCTCTCTCACCTCCTTAAAATCTACCTCTTTGACCAGGTCTGGCCATCTGTCCCACTATCTCTTTATGTGACTGCACATCCAATTTTTACTATGTTAAAGGTGCTGTATAAATGCATTGTTGTTGTTGTTCTACTTTACCCCAGAATTATTATTGGGATCAGAGTGACATTATTCCACTTGCATTCTCATCGTATCACTGGGTTTGCTAATTTACCAGTGACTTTTATTTTGTTCATTCATGGGATGTGGGTGTCGCTGGCTAGGCCAGCATTTATTGCCCATCCCTAATTCCCATTGAGAAGGTGGTGGTGAGCTGTCTTCTTGAATCGCTGCAGTCCATGTGAGGTAGGTACACCCACAGTGCTGTTAGGAAGGGAGTTCCAGGATTTTGACCCAGCGACAGTGAAGGAACGGCGATGTAGTTCCAAGTCAGGATGGTGTGTGGCTTGGAGGACAACTTGCAGGTGGTGGGATTCCCATGCATCTGCTGCCCTTGTCCTTCTAGGTGGTAAAGGTCATGGGTTTGGAAGGCGCAGTCGAAGGAGCCTTGGTGCATTGCTGCAGTGCATCTTGTAGATGGTACACACTGCTGCCACTGTGCGTCGGTGGTGAAGGGAGTGAATGTTTGTGGACGGGGTGCCAATCAAGCGGGCTGCTTTGTCCTGGATGATGTTGAGCTTTTTGAGTGTTGTCGGAGCTGCACTCATGCAGGAAGTGGAGAATATTCCATCACACTCCTGATTTGTGCCTTGTAGATGGTGGACAGGCTTTGGGGAGTCAGGAGATGAGTTATTCATCACAGAATTCCCAGTCTCTGACCTGCTCTTGTAGCCACCGCATTTAAATGGATCACTGGTCCAGTTACGTTTCTGGTCAATGATAACCCCCAGGATGTGGATGGTGGGCGATTCAGTGAAGATAATGCCATTGAATGTCAAGGGCAATGGTCACTGCCTGGCACTTGTGTGTCGGGAATGTTACTTGCCACTTAGCAGCCCAAATCGGAATGTTGCTCTAGTCTTGTTGCGTGCGGACACAGACTGCTTCAGTATCTGAAGGATTGTGAATGGTACTGAACATTAGCATGTTGGAGGAAAGGTCATTGCTGAAGCAGCTGAAGATGGTTGGGCCTAGGATACTACCCTGAATAAATTCTGCAGTGATGTCCTGGGATTGAGATGATTGACCTCCAACAATCACAACCATCTTGCTTTGTGCTAGTAGGACTCCAACCAGTGGAGAGCTTTCCCCCCGATACCCGTTGACTTCAGTTCTGCCCGGGCTCCGTGTTGCCACACTCATTCAAATGCTGCCTTGATGTCAAGGGCAGTCACTCTCGCTTAACCTCTAGAGTTCAGCTCCTTTGTCCATGTTTGGACCAAGGCTGTAATGAGGTCTAAAGCCGACCGGCTCTGGCAGAACCCAAAGTGAACATGGGTGAGCAGCTGCCGCTAAATAAGTGCTGCTTGATAGCACTGTCGGCGACCCCTTCCATCACTTTGCTAATAATTTACATAGACTGATGGGGTGGTAATTGGCCGGATTGAATTTGTCCTGCTTTTTGTGGACAGGACATACCTGGGCAATTTTTCATATTGCCAGGTAGATGCCAAAGCTGTAACTGTACTAGAGCAACTTGGCTAGGGGTGTGGCTAGTTCTAGAGCGTGCGTCTTCAGTACTACAGCTGGAATGTTGTCAGGACCATAGCCTTTACTGTATCCAGTGCCTTCAGCTGTTTCTTGATATTACACGGAGTAAGTCAAATTGGCTGAAGGCTGGCATCTGTGATGGTGGGGACCTTAGGAGGAGGCCGAGATAGATCATCCACTTGGCACTTCTGACTGAAGATGGTTACAAATACTTCGGCCTTGTCTTTTGCACTCACATGCTGGACTTCCCCATCGTTGAGGATGTGGATATTTGCAGAGCCTCCTCCTCCAGTTAGTTTTTTAATTGTCCACCACCATTCACGACTGGATGTGGCAGGACTGCAGAGCTTAGATCTGATCCGTTGGTTGTGGGATCGCTTAGCCCTGTCTATCGCATGCTTCCTCTGCAGTTTAGCGCACATGTACTCCTATGTTGTAGCTTCACCAGGTTGGCACCTCATTTTTAGGTAACCTCATTGAACCAGTGTTGGTCCCCCGGCTTGTTGGTAATGGTAGAGTGGGGGATGTGCCAGGCCATGAGGTTACAGATTGTGGTTGAGTACAATTCTGCTGCTGATGGCCCACAGAGCCTCATAAATGCCCAGTTTTGAGCTGCTAGATCTGTTCTGAGTTGATCCCATTTAGCACAGTGGTGGTGCCACACAACACGATGGAGAGTATCCTCAGTGTGAAGACAGGATTTCATCGCCACAAGGACTGAGCGGTGGTCCTTCCTACCAATACTGTCATGGACAGATGCATCTGCAACATGGAGAGTGATCAAGAGTTTTCAGAAGGGAATTCCAGAGCTTAGAGCCTAGACAGCTGAAGCCAATAGTGGAACGATAAAAATCAGGGATTCTCAAAATGTCGGAAATAAAGCATCTCAATTGTGGCAGTACTGTTGCTTACCTTCAGCACAAAACAAACACATGAGGCAGGAAGCACACAGAGGCAATAATCTAACTTTAGAATTGTCCAATTATTACCTTTTAAAGGATTACTTATGAAACTGCCATGGGACATTATAAATCTGAGTGCATATTATCATGTTGAGTTGATAAGGGCTGAACCATTAAAGATTCAAGTTCATTGGCATTTCAATGGTTTTAATTAAACAAGGTGAACATAACTGCTATCGTTACTGAAGTGTTGTTGTTGTTGTTGTAATACCACTGTGCTTTGGAACATGCATGTATAGACCTAGAGCCTCAGGTTATTAAGATGGATTTCATTATTAATGATCACATAGCTACAGATCGAATCTTTACCAGAGGAGAATGATAGTTTATCTCAATGAATATTACATCGAAGCTTCAGCACAAACAGTCCATTCGGCCCAACTGGTTTATACTGGTATATATGTTCCACTGGAGCCTCCTCCCATCCCTATTCATCTAACCCCTTGAACATAACTTTCTGGTCCTTTCTCCCTCATGTGCTTACCTAGCATCCTCTTAAATGTATCTATGCTATTTCCTTTAACCACCCCTTGTGGTATCGAGTTCCACATTCTCATCACTCTCTGGGTAAAGAAGTTTCTCCTGAATTTCTTATAGGATTTATTAATTCCACTTCTTTTATCATACTGGCTGGTGGATGACTATTTTGGACTGTTCTGAGCAAAACCTAAGGGTAGTGATTTGACTTTATCCCGAATTAGCAAAATCTGGTCCACATTACTGGGGAATCCACAATTCCTTATTGCTGGTGACAAATTGTTGAGCCACATCACCATCTAGTGCTCGAACAGCAAACATCAGCTCCATGTCTAGAAAACTGTCTTATCAGGGCAGGAGTAACAGTAAAAAGGATTATTACTTGAATGGTAAAAAGTTGCAGCATGCTGCTATGCAGAGGGACCTAGGTGTCCTTGTGCATGAATCGCAGAAGGTTGGTCTGCAGGTACAGCAAGTAACTAGGAAGGCAAATGGAATTTTGTCCTTCATTGCCAAAGGGATTGAGTTTAAAAGCAGAGAGGTTATGTTGCAACTGTATAAGGTACTGGTGAGGCCGCACCTGGAGTACTGTGTGCAGTTTTGGTATAAAAGCAAAATACTGCGGATGCTGGAAATCTGAAACAAAAACAAGAAATGCTGGATTCACTCAGCAGGTCTGGCAGCATCTGTGGAAAGAGAAGCAGAGTTAACGTTTCGGGTCAGTGACCCGAAACGTTAACTCTGCTTCTCTTTCCACAGATGCTGCCAGACCTGCTGAGTGAATCCAGCATTTCTTGTTTTGGTGCAGTTTTGGTATCCTTACTTGAGAAAGGATATACTGGCACTGGAGAGGGTGCAGAGGAGGTTCACTAGGTTGATTCCGGAGATGAGGGGGTTGGCTTATGAGGAGAGACTGAGTAGATAGGGATTATATTCATTGGAGGTCAGAAGAATGAGGGGGGATCTTATAGAAACATATAAAATCATGAAGGGAATAGATAAGATACAAGTAGAGAGGATGTTTCCACTGGCAGGTGAAGCTAGGACAAGAGGGCATAGCCTCAAGATTAGAGGGAGCAGATTTAGGACTGAATTAAGAAGGAACTTCTTCACCCAGAGGGTTGTTAATCTATGGAATTCCTTGCCCAGTGAAGTAGTTGACGCTTCTTCAGTAAACGTTTTTAAAGCTAAGGTAGATATCTTTTTGAACAATAAAGGAATTAAGGGATACGGTGGGAGCGCGGGTAAGAGGATCTGAGTCCACGAAAAGATCAGCCATGATCTTATTGAATGGCGGAGCAGGCTCGAGGGGCCGGACGGCCTACTCCTGCTCCTAGTTCTTATGATCTTATGATCTTATGATTATGATTCATGTATCGAGATCACTTCAGCATTTTACCAATGGCCCTGTCCTCATCTCCTTAATTTCAATTTCCATAATCTTTCCCCATATCTGCAAAATTGCTTATTGGCCGAGCATGTTTCGATTTCCCTTTTTCGCAAACAATTGAGTCTGACTTTATGAAAGGCTTACGTTTATTACATAGAATTGCAAAAGAAAGTACAGCACGGGCACAGGCCATTCTGCCCCAATCTTTGATGATTTGATGTTTATGCTCCTCACGACCCTACTCCCATCTCTACATCATCTAACCCTATCAGCTTATCCTTCCATTCCTTTCTCCCTCATGTGCTTATCTAGCTTCCCTTTAAATGCATCTATGCCATTTGCCTCAACTACTCCATGTGTTAGTGAGGTTCTCTGGATAAACATGTTGCTCCTGAGTTCCCTATTGAATTTCTTGCTGACTTTCTTATATTTATGGCTCCTTGTTCTGGTCTCCCCCACAATTTTAAAGAACCCCAGCCTGTTCAGGCTTCCGAATAGGTATAATAGCTCGTATTTTGCATTGGTAATGATGGTGAAACTGTCAGTGATCTCCGTCATTACTCTACTCAAACTGACAGCAACTGCAGGGGTTCGGACATGCGCAGAATAACGTGAAAATCCAGAAGTTGCTGTCAGTGAGTCTGCACTCCTCCAGAGTAGATTTTCCCATCGACTGAAATCTCCACTGCAATCACTCTAAATCTGATGGTCTCATTGTAAAAGCCCTGGAAAAAGTTACACCTTGTTGACTGAGGTGTAACTAGGATTTTAACAGCATACTTACTTCGTAATTACTGCTAAACACCCTTACAGGTAAAGTTTGCAGCTGCGCAGCAACCTGAAAGTCAGGCCATGCACAAGTCGACCCCTTTAAATTACCGTGCATGTGTGGTTGTGCAAAAAAAATTTTAAGGGGCCACACACTTAAAAAAAAGTCATTCACAACACTCCAAAAAAGAATTTGTGGGAACGATGCTTACCAGCCCTGAAAAATTAATTTTATGTTTATGGAATGTGATATTTCTCCATAATTATTAAAAATTCCAAATATTTAAAAAAAAATTGAAAATTTCTCTATATTTATTTTAGCTTCTATCTTAATACAGTCAGACATTTATTTCACTATCTGAAAATTCTAATTAAAAGTAAAGGATTTTCAGTGCTTTTAGTTTCCTCATTTGCTGTTTGTGAGTACTGATATCACTACTGCTGCATGCTTGTAGATCCTCTTTGTTAAATTCCAGAAAGCTTGTTGTGGAAGGATGAAGCTGGAGCCTATCTTTCCTCAGTTTCACATTTATTGTACAGAGTAAAAGGATTACAAACGTGTAGCTCCTCACTCAAACCCTCTACCAGTCATAGTTCGAGTTTTCTTATAAGTGCTCAAGTAAGACCTTAGTTCACACCCTCCACTTGCATATAATTAAGCAATTAATACACAATTAACACACTTGACCTAACACCAGATTTAAGTGGTTGTTGGGACAGGGAACTGCAAAATCCAGGCCAACCTCTCAGATCATGCTTGTAAATCATTTTGCACCTTCTCCAGTGCCTCTATCCTTTCTGTCATATAAAGACAAGACCCGTGCACAGTGCTCTAACTGCAGTCTATAGCATCTCTCATGCCCTTGGAACTTTTCAAAGCATTTTACAGCCAATTAATAACTTTTTGAAGTATAGTCACTGTTGCTTTGTAGCCAAACACAGCAACCTATTTGTACTCAGCGTGGTCCCATATGCAGCAAAGAGATAAGTAACCAGCTAACCTTTTGGCAGTGAGAGATAAATGTTGGTCAGAACCCTGGAGAAATCCTTCTGCCTTTCTTCTAAGAAGTGGCATGGAATCTTTTATATCCACCTGAATGGACGGATGGGGCCTCAGTTTAATACTTTTTGGAAAGATGGCATCTCTGATGAAGATTATGAAGAATCCTCAATGTTGAACACCACTTGGAAGAAGCACTGAGGGTAGCAAGGGAACAAATGTACTCTGGGTGGGGGATTTCAATGCTCATCACTCAGAGTGGCTCAGTAACACAATTACTGACCGAGCAGGCTGAGTCCTGAAGGGCATATTTGCCAGACCAGACTTTGAGCTGGTGGTGTGGGAACCAACAAGAGGGAAAAACCTGCTTTACCACGTCTTCACAAATCTACCTGTCCCATAGGCATCTGTTGATGACAGTATTGGTAGGAATGGCCACCGCACAGTCCTCGTGGAAAGGAAGTCCTGTCTTCACACTGAGGACACCCTCCATCGTGTTGTGCGGCACAACCACCGTGCTAAATGGGGTAGATTCAGAACAGATCTGGCAGCTCAAAACTGGGCAGCCATGAGACATTGTGTGCCATCAGCAGCAGCAGAACTGTATTTAACCACAATCTGTAACTTCATGGCTCAACATATTCCTCACTCAACCATTAATAAACCAGGGGGGCAAGCCTGGTTCAGTGAGGAGTGTAGGAGAGCATGCAAGGAACAGCACCAGGCATGAGGTGTTAACCTGGTGAAGCTACAACACAGGACGAATGTTATAGACAGGGCGAAGCAAACTCACAACCAATGGATCAGATCAAAGCTCTGTGGTCCTGCCGCAGCCAGTCATGAATGGTGGTGGACAATTAAACAACTAACAGGAGGAGGCAGCTCCAAAAACATCCCCATACTCAAGGATGGAGGAGGCCAGCATGTGAGTGCAAGAGACAAGGCTGAAGCATTTGTGACTACTTTCAGCCAGAAGTACCGAGCGGATGATCCATCTTGGCCTCCTCCTGAGGTCCCAGCATCACAGTTGCCAGTCTTCAGCCAATCCGATTCATTCCATGTGATATCAAAAATCTGCTGAAGGCACTCGATCCTGCAAAGTTTATGGGCCCTGACAGCATTCCTGTAATAGTACTGAAGACTTGTGCTCCAGAAGTAGCTGCAAACCTAGACAAGCTGTTCGAGTACAGTTACAGCTTTGGCATCTACTGGACAATGTGGAAAATTGCCCAGGTATGTCCTGTTCCTAAAAAACAAATCCAGTCTGGCCAATTACCACTCCATCAGTCTACTGTCACTCATCAGCAAAGGGATGGAAGGTGTCGTTGACAGTGCTATCAAGCTGCACTTACTCAGCAATAACCTGCTCACCCATACCCAGTTTGGGTTCTGCCAGGAACCCAGAATATATCAAGATTTAGGCCTACAGCTAGAGGCCTTGATTAAGAAGTTGGCAAATGAGACAAAAATTGGCCCGTGGTTGATAGTAAGGTAGAAAGCTGTAGATTGCAAGAAGATATCAATGGACGGGTCAGGTGGGCAGAACAGTGGCAAATGAAATTCAATCCAGAGAAATGTCAGGTAATGCATTTGGGGAGGACAAACAAGGCAAGGGAATATATAATAAATTGTAGGATATTGGGGAGTGTAGAGCAACAGAGGGACCTTGGAGTGCAACCATCTTCAGACTGAAGTGCGGACTGGATGATCCAACTCAGCCTCCCACCTGAGGATCATAGGAAATAGGAGCAGGAGTAGGCCATTCGGCCCATTGAGCCTGCTCTGCCATTCAAATAGATCATGACTGATCATCTACCTCTACACCATTTTTCCCCACTATTCCCATATCCCTTGATGTAGTTAGTGTTCAGAAATCTATCAATTTCTGTCTTGAACATGTTGAGCTTCCACAGCCCTCTGGCATAGGGGGCTGAGGTCCCCACCATCACAGAAGCAAGTCTTCAAGCAATTCAATTCACTCCATGGTAAGGTGGCTGAGAGGCTAAAGCGATTGGTTGCTAATCCCTTGTGTTCTGCATGTGTGAACGCACATAGGGGTCGGTAGTTAAAGCTTCCCACTGCATTTCCGACGGCGAAACGGGAATTTGTGGCACTTCTGCTTCCGTCCTTTTTGTTGTTTCCCATGTGATCACGTGTGTAAATTTAAGTGATGGCGGTGGGCACAGGAGACACACGCAATCATGAGTCAGGGACAGATTTTCATTGGTGGAATCTGCCTTCAATATGCAAAGCGCTGTTAATGCCAAGGATTTGATCATTCCGCAATGCAAGCCTGGAGGTTTCACAGCCTGCCCAGACTTTCATCTCACCTAGGATATCTTTTTGTCATCTTGCTTAAATCAAGTATTTTTTTTTGCACTCCTTCATCATTTACAATCTCTCCTACCCCAGCACCGCTTTATATTTGACTCCTCTCACCATCGCTACCCACATCAGCACCTTCATGGGAGCCAGCAGGCAGCCTCCTGCCCCACAGTTCAGTGATGCCTCCCTCCTTCCCTCCATCAGGGAAAGGTGAAATGTCCTCTTCCCAAAGGATGGACTCAAAAGTCCCTCCCACCTGAGAAAGGCGGCCTGGATGAAGGTGGTGGAGGAGGCATCAAACTATGAGGTCACACATAGAACCTGGGTACACGTTGGAAACGTGTCAATGATATGCGAGGGTAAGTGATGTTGCAGAAGCTGTACAGGTGTTTTGCACCTTGACTCTGTGAGAGTGTGTTTATGACAGTGGGCAGTCATGGTATGTATTCGAATGTGTGATCGGACTTGATGCCAAATACCACATGACTGTGCAGAATGTTGAAGTGTGGCTGCAGGACATTCTGAAGGGAGAGGGTGAACAGTCAGAGGTTGTGGTACACATTGGTACCAATGACATAGGTAGAAAGAGGGATGGGGTCCTGCAACAAGAATTTAGGGAGCTAGTAGCAGATTAAAAAGCAGGACCTCAAATGTTGTAATCTCTGGATTACTCCCAGTGCCACGAGCTAGTGAGTATAGGAATAGGAGGATAGAGCAGATGAATGCGTGGCTGAGGAGATGGTGCAGGAGGGAGGGCTTCAGTTTCCTAGATCACTGGGTCTGTTTCTGGCGAAGGTGGGACCTGTACAAGTTGGATGGGTTGCACCTGAACTGGAACTGGACCAACATCCTTGCTGGGAGGTTTGCTAGTGCTTTTGGGGGGGTTTAAACTAATTTGGCAGGGGAATGGGATACAGAGTGGAGGTACAGTAGGGGGTGATGCACAGTCAAATATAAAAGAGAAACTGAGTCAGTCTGGAAGGCAGAGCAAATATAGACCTGTTAAGGCACAAGTGCAAAATGCAAGGCTGGATTGCATCTATTTTAATACAAGGAGTCTTACTAGTAAGGCAGATGAATTGAGGATATTGATTAGCACATAGCAGTATGATATTATTGCTATCACAAAGACATGGTTGATGGAGGGGCAGGACTGGCAGCTCAATATTCCAGGATATAGAATCTTTAGGCATCACAGGGGTGGGGGTAAAAGAGGAGGTGGCATTGCACTGTTGATCAAGGAGTCAATTACTGCAGTAAGGAGGGATGATATCTTAGAAGGTTCTGCAAATGAGGCAATATGGGTAGAACTTAAGAACAAAAGGGGGACAATCACTTGGCTGGGACTGTACTACAGGCTTCCAAACAGTCAGGGGGAGATAGAGGAACAAATATGGAGGCAAATCTCAGAGAGGTGTAAAAATAATAGGGTAATAATAGTAGGGGATTTCAACTTACCCAATATCAACTGGGATAGTCTTAGTGCAAAAGGCTTAAAGGGGGAGGAATTCTTAAAATGCATACAGGAGAGCTTTTTCAGCCAGTACGTAGAAAGTCCTACAAGAGAAGGGGCAGTACTGGACCTAATCCTAGGGAATGAAGCCAGATAAGTGGTAGAAGTGTTAGTGGGGAAGCATTTTGGGGATAGTGACCATAACTCTGTAAGATTTAAAGTAGTTATGGAAAAGGACAAAGATGGACCAAAAATAAAGGCCGATTTTAAGATGATAAAATAGGATCTGGCCAAAGTGGACTGAGAGCAGCTACTTGTAGGAAAGTCGACATCAGATCAGTGGGAGTCATTCAGAGAGGAAATATTGAGAGTTCAGAGTCAACATGTTCCCATTAAGGTGACGGGTAGGACCAACAGATCCAGGGAACCCTGGATGTCAAGGGATATAGAGGATTGGATCAGTAAAAAAAAGGAGGCTTATGGCAGATTCAGAGCACTGAAAACAGTGGAGGCACTAGAGGATTATAGAAAGTGTAGGGGGGTACTTAAAAACTAATTAGGAGAGCGAAGAAGGGACATGAAAAAACACTGGCGGGACGATAAAGGAAAATCCTAAGGTGTTTTATAAGTATATTAAGGGCAAGAGGAAAACCAGGGAAAGAGTCGGGCCCATTACAAAATCATGAGAGGTATAGACAGGGTGGATAGCAAGAGGCTTTTTCCCAGAGTGGGGGTTTCAATTACTAGAGGACACGAGTTCAAAGTGAAAGGGGAAAAGTTTAGGGGGGATATGCGTGGAAAGTTCTTTACGCAGAGGGTGGTGGGCACCTGGAACGCATTGCCAGCGGAGGTGGTAGATGCGGGCACGATGGAGTCTTTTAAGATGTATCTAGACAGATACATGAATGGGCAGGAAGAAAAGAGATACAGAACCTTAGAAAATAGGCGACATGTTTAGAGAGAGGATCTGGATCGGCGCAGGCTTGGAGGGCCGAAGGGCCTGTTCCTGTGTTATAATTATCTTTGTTCTTCTTTGTTCATTAGAGACCAAAGTGGCAATCTGTGTGTGGAGCCGGAGGACATTGGTGAGGTTTCAAATGATTACTTTTCATCTGTGTTCACCTTGGAGAAGGAAGATGTAGGGGTAGAGATGAGGGAGGGGGATTGTGATATACTTGAACATATTAGCATTGAAAGGGAGGAAATATTAGCTGTTTTAGTGGGCTTATAAGTGGATAAATCCTCAGGCCCAGATGAGATGTATCCCAGGCTGTTATGTGAGGCAAGGGAGGAGATAGCAGGGGCTCTGACACAAATTTTCAAATCCTTCCTGGCCACAGGAGACGTACCAGAGGACTGGAGGACAGCGAGTGTGGTACCATTATTTAAGAAGGGTAGCAGGGGTAAACCAGGTAATTATAGACTTGTGAATCTAACATTTGTGATAGGGAAAATATTGGAAAAAATTCTGAGGGACAGAATTAATCTCCACTTGGAGAGGCAGGGAATAATCAGGGATAGTCAGCACGGCTTTGTCAGGGGGCGATCGAATCTGACTAACTTGATTGAATTTTTTGAGGTGGTGACGAAATGTGTAGATGAGGCAAAAGCAGTTGTTGTAATCTATATGTACTTCAGTAAGGCTTTTGATAAGGTCCCACATGGGAGATTTGTGAAGAAGGTAAGAGCCCATAGGATCCAGGGCAATTTGGCAAACTGGATCCAAAATTGGCTCAGTGGCAGGAGGTAGAGGGTAATGGTCGAGGGTTGTTTTTGCGAGTGGAAGCCTGTGACCAGTAGTGTACCACAGGGATCGGTGCTGGGACCCTTGCTGTTTGTAGTGTATATTAATGATTTAGACGTGAATATAGGAGTTATGATCAATAAGTTCGTAGATCACATGAAAATTGGTGGTGTTGTAAATAGTGAGGAGGAAAGCCTTAGATTACAGGACAATATAGATGGGTTGGTAAGGTGGGGGGAGCAGTGGCAAATAGAATTTAATCCTGAGAAGTGTGAGGTGATGCACCTTGGGAGGACTAACAAGGCAAGGGAATATACAACGGAACATACAAAGGACCCTAGGAAGTACAGAGGGTCAGAGGGACCTTGGTGTACTTGTCCATAGATCACTGAAGGCAGCAGCACAGGTAGATAAGGTGGTTAGGGAAAGCATATGGGATATTTGCCTTTATTAGCCGAGGCATAGAATATAAGAGCAGGGAGGTTATGATGGAGCTGTATAAGACGCTAGTTAGGCCACAGCTGGAGTACTGTGTACAGTTCTGGGCACCACACTATAGGAAGGATGTGATTGCACTGGAGAGGATGCAGAGGAGATTCACCAGGATGTTGCCTGGGCTGGAGCATTTCAGCTATGAAGAGAGACTGAAAAGGCTGGGGTTGTTTTCCTTAGAGCAGCGAAGGCTGTGGGGAGATATGATTGAGGTATACAAAATTATGAGGGGCATTGATAGGTTAGACAGGAAGAAATGTTTTCCCTTAGCGGAGGGGTCAATAACCAGGGGCATAGATTTAAGGTAAGGTGCAGGCAGTTTAGAAGGCATTTGAGGAAAAATCTTTTCACCCAGAGGGTGGTTGGAATCTGGAACACACTGCCTGAAGGGGTGGTAGAAGCAGGAACCCTCACAACAGTTAAGAAGTATTTAGATGAGCACTTGAAACGCCATAGCATACAAGGCTATGGGCCAAGTGCTGGAAAATGGGATTAGAATAGGTAGGTGCTTGATGGCCGGCATGGACACGATGGGCCGAAGGCCCTGTTTCTGTGCTGTATAACTCTATGACTCTATGACTCTATATGTTTGTGTTTGGATGCAGTGTGCAAATGACAGTCCAGAAAGGGTGATGTCGATGCATGTGAAAAATGCTTCTGAGGCATCAATTGTCATCACATTAAATCAGCACCTTCTCCTGCAGGATAAACAGACCCATAATTAGTGTGGGCTGACCAAAATGGGTGGAGGAGTGCCTGACTTAAGAATACTGACACCAACCGAGGAGGAGGCAGCAGAGTTGGCTGGAGAGCAAGGAGGTCGAGCAATTGCTGATGGTGAGGCAGGATTGTCCAGGCGTGAGGATGAAGTGCTAAATTTACTATTACAGCCGTTTGTGAACACAGGAGAAATCTGTGTTATTAAAGTGTTGACCACATGGTGTAATGGTGCCTAATGTGGCTCTGTTTATTTTGCCACTGTAGGTTCCCGCACTAGACCAGTTGAGAGCCATGAGGAACAAGCCATCGTCTCACAGGAAGATACTGCCAATGTCCCAGAGGGTGCACCGTCACCTGCCTCTTCTTCCACCTCCGCCAGAGCAGATACATCCACATGGTCCATTGGAGGGGGGGGTGGGGTTAGGTTTAAGATTAGAATCTGGGTCACAATCTGGTGGACACGACAGCAAGGAGCATGAGGCAGCATGTTATAACCGGGTCCCCTGACAATCGGAGGACTGCTGAGGACCATGCCTCTGCTCAGCCTCATGCTGATGATGATCCTCTGTTTGAGGTTACAAAATGTCTGCTGGAAGTGCAGAGCAATCATGCGGAAAATATATTGGAGATGCCTGAGGTCCTGTGTGGCTTTGGCCGTGCCATGGAGGAGTCCATGCAAGCCATGACATCTGCCATGTCCCAGGCATATGAGTGTATGACTTCCTCAGTGGAGATATTGACGAGCTCCGTGGCGAGTCTGGTTGAGCACTGAAGCCACTTGTGATCTGACCTGTGCTCCATCGCTGTAGCCATGGGCTCCATGCAGCAGAGTCTAAGTGAGAGGGGGACGAGGAATCTTGACCTCCCTCTGGGTGCCCCTTCCCCTCAGGGAGACTGGTAGGTGCCATCGTGCACCCAGATGGAGGAGGAGCGCGTGCCAGCCTTCCTCTCAAGACACCCCCAGGGTAAGCGGCATCTCATCTTCATCACTGACATTGATTCCCTTAACTCCAGCAATCGAGCCCACGGGGGATGCTCAAGCACTAGTGCTGGAGACCCCCAGTAGGATGGAGCCATCAAGGCCACATATCTCTAGAGGAGGCCTGCCTTGGTCATTCAGGGCAATGGGACAGCGCACTGAGCAGACTGCCCTCACCTTAGCTGTTAATATCAGGGTAGAACCAAGATGTCGTGTCGGAAAAAGGAAAATAAAGGAATTATGAGCTTGAATTATGGGCACGGGTGGTTATGATAGCATAAAAACAATGTAAAATATTGTGAAATACATTTACGTTTTCATAAATTCTCATCGATCATTTAAAGCAAGTGATCTGAAGAGGATAATGATTATTGTCACCTTACAGCTGGCACGCATTTATGCTTTCAAAGGATTTTAAAGAATCAACATTGTGTTACTATAGTTGATAATTGTGCCTTCAGTCTTCAATGATTGCTGCTTCTTTCATGAAGAATTTTCACAGTATTCCTTAGTGACATGTCTTGCAATGCAAGTTCTGTAGGCCTCTCTCACAAGCCCTGTATAGTAACATCTGCAGCTCCATTGCAACCCGGATCAGTCTTGATGTGCCACTCTAATCAAAGTGCCATAATGGTGCAGCATCTTATGTTCCAGGGGAAATGCCTGGATGCCAGACACGATTACCATGGAAACCCAGGTAGCTTACGATGAAGTTCATAACAGAATGGGCATTAATCTCATCTCCACTGCAGGTACAATTGCTGATGTTACTTGAGTCTTGCTTCTACCTCACAGCAATGAAGCAGGGGCATTTGAATATTCTGCAAGGTTGTATTTTCATGCCTTTGAGCTTTAATTGGGTAAGTGCATCACGCTTTGCAGAAATGTCCAAAGATAAGGTTCTCTCTGACGTCTATCCATGGCCTTAACATCCATATAATTCTCCATCACAATATTGTCCTCCTCCTCAGGCGCTTCACATTCATTCTCATCTAAGGAGGGCTGGGGTACTGCTCCTGTTACTCCGCATGCAAAATAGATCCGCGTTGCTTGCCAGGTTGTGCAGTGTGCAGCAGACAATGATTATTCATGACATACTCTGTGGTGCGTACTGAAGAGCCCCTCCAGACCGTTCAAGGCAGTGAAAGAGCATTTTCAGCAAGCCAATGATGCGTTCAAAGATGGCTCTGGTGGATGAGTGAGAAGCATTGTAACACTCCTCAGCTGCACTTTGGGGATGACGCATTGATATCATCAACTATATCCAAAAGGGGGAACCTTTACCACCCAGGATCCAGCTGTCAACTTGGGGTGGTGCTTTAAAAATGCCTGGTAGCTGTGAGTCACTCAAAATGCATGAGTCATAGAGTCATAGAGTTATACCATCATGTCCGTGCCGGCCATCAAGCACCTAACTATTCTAGTCCCATTTTCCAGCACTTGGCCCGTAGCCTTGTATGTAACGGCGTTTCAAGTGCTCATCTAAATACCTCTTAGATGTTGTGAGGGTTTCTGCCTCGACCACTCCTTCAGGCAGTGTGTTCCAGATTCCAACCACCCTCTGAGTGAAAATTTTTTTCCTCAAATCCCCTCTAAACCCTTACCTTAAATCTATGCCCCCTGGTTATTGACCCCTCCGCTAAGGGAAAAAGTCTCTTCCTATCTTACCTATCAATGCCCCTCATAATGTTGTACACCTCAATCAATTCCCCCCTCATCCTTCTCTGTTCTAAGGAAAACAAATTCAGCCTTTTCAGTCTGTCTTCATAGCTGAAATGCTCCAGCCCAGGCAACATCCTGGTGAATCTCCTCTACACCCTCTCCAGTGCAATCACATCCTTCCAATAGTGTGGTGCCCAGAACTGTACACAGTACTCCAGCTGTGGCCTAACTGGAGTTTTATACAGCTCCATCATAACCTCCCTGCTCTGATATTCTATGCCTCGGCTAATAAAGGGAAGTATCCTATATGCCTTCTTAACCATCTTATCTACCTGTTCTGCTGCCTTCAGTGATCTATGGACAAATACACCAAGGTCCCTCTGACCTTCAGTATACTCCCTAGGGTCCTACCATCCATTGTATATTCCCATGCCTTGTTAGTCCTCCCAAAATGCATCACTTCACACTTCTCAGGATTAAATTCCATCTGCCATAACTCCGCCCATCTTACCAGCCCATCTATATTGTCCTGTAACCTAAGGTTTTCCTCCTCACTATTTACGACACCACCAATTTTCGTGTGATCTGCGAACTTACTTATCATACCTCCTATATTCATGTCTAAGTCATTAATTTACACTACAAACAACAAGGGTCCCAGCAGAGATCCCTGTGGTACACCACTGTTCACAGGCTTCCACTTGCAAAAACAACCCTCGACCATCACCCTCTGCCTCCTGCCACTAAGTCAATTTTGGATCCAATTTGCCAAATTGCCCTGGATCCCTTGGGCTCTTACCTTCTTAACCAATCTCCTATGCGGGACCTTATCAAAAGCATTACTGAAGTCCATGTAGACTACATCAACTGCTTTAGCCTCATCTACACATCTAGTCACCTCCTTGAAAAATTCAATCAAGTTAGTCAGACACAATCTCCCCCTGACAAAGCCGTGCTGACTATCCCTGATTATTCCCTGCCTCTCCAAGTGGAGATTAATCCTGTCCCTCAGAATTTTTTCCAATAGTTTCCCAACCACTGATGTTAGACTCATCGACCTGTAATTACCTGGTCTATCCCTGCTACCCTTCTTGAATAATGGTACCACATTTGCTGTCCTCCAGTCCTCTGGCACCTCTCCCATGGTCAGAGAGGATCTGAAAATTTGTGTCAGAGCCGCAGCCAGCACCTCCCTTGCCTCACAAAACAGCCTGGGATACATCTCATCTGGGCCTGGGGATTTATCCACTTTTAAGCCCGCTAAAGCATCTAATACTTCCTCCCTTTCAATGTTAATATGTTCAAGTATACCGCAATTCCCCTCCCTGATCTCTACACCTACATCGTCCTTCTCCACAGTGAAAGCAGATGAAATGTAATCATTTGAAACCTCACCAATGTCCTCCGGCTCCACACACAAATTGCCACTTTGGTCCCTAATGGTTTCTACTCTTTCCCTCGTTTTCTTCTTGCCCTTAATATACTTATAAAACGCCTTAGGATTTTCCTTTATTTTGACCACCAATGTTTTTTCATGTCCCCTCTTCGCTCTCCTAATTACTTTTTTAATGTATCCCCTACACTTTCTAAACTCGTCTACTGCCTCTGCTGTTTTCAGTGCTCCGAATCTGCCATAAGCCTCCTTTTCTTTACTGATCCAATACTCTATATCCCTTGATATCCAGGGTTCCCTGGACTTGATGGTCCTACCGTTGACCTTAATGGGAACATGTTGGCCCTGAACTCTCACTATTTCCTCTTTGAATGCCTCCCATGGACCTGATGTAGACTTTCCGACAAGTAGCTGCTCCCAGTCCACTTTGGCCAGATCCTGTTTCATCAAATTGAAATCGGCCTTCCTCCAATTCAGTACCTTTATTTCTGGCCTGTCTTTGTCCTTTTCCATAACTACCTTAAATCTTACAGAGTTATGGTCACTATTTTTTTCGAGAAGGTGAACAAACAGGTGGATGAGGGTAAAGCAGTGGATGTGGTGTATATGGATTTCAGTAAGGTGTTTGATAAGGTTCGCCACAGTAGGCTATTGCAGAAAATACGCAAGTATGGGGTTGAAGGTGATTTAGAGCTTTGGGTCAGAAATTGGCTAGCTGAAAGAAGATAGAGGGTGGTAGTTGATGGCAAATGTTCATCCTGGAGTTTAGTTACTAGTGGTGTACCGCAAGGATCTGTTTTGGGGCCACTGCTGTTTGTCATTTTTATAAATGACCTGGATGAGGGTGTAGAAGGGTGGGTGAGTAAATTTGCGGATGACACGAAGGTCGGTGGAGTTGTGGATAGTGCCGAAGGATGTTGTAGGTTACAGGGGGACATAGATAGGCTGCAGAGCTGGGCTGAGAGATGGCAAATGGAGTTTAATGCGGAAAAGTGTGAGGTGATTCACTTTGGAAGGAGTAACAGGAATGCAGAGTACTGGGCTAATGGGAAGATTCTTGGTAGTGTAGATGAGCAGAGAGATCTTGGTGTCCAGGTACATAAATCCCTGAAAGTTGCCACCCAGGTTAATAGGGCTGTTAAGAAGGCATATGGTGTGTTAGCTTTTATTAGTAGGGGGATCTAGTTTCGGAGCCATGAGGTCATGCTGCAGCTGTACAAAACTCTGGTGAGGCCGCGCCTGGAGTATTGCGTGCAGTTCTGGTCACCGCATTATAGGAAGGATGTGGAAGCTTTGGAAAGGGTGCAGAGGAGATTTACTAGGATGTTGCCTGGTATGGAGGGAAGGTCTTACGAGGAAAGGCTGAGGGACTTGAGGTTGTTTTCGTTGGAGAGAAGGAGGAGGAGAGGTGACTTAATAGAGACATATAAGATAATCAGAGGGTTGGATAGGGTGGATAGTGAGAGTCTTTTTCCTCGGATGGTGATGGCAAACACGAGGGGACATAGCATTAAGTTGAGGGGTGATAGATATAGGACAGATGTTAGAGGTAGTTTCTTTACTCAGAGAGTAGTAGGGGCGTGGAACGCCCTGCCTGCAACAGTAGTAGACTCGCCAACTTTAAGGGCATTTAAGTGGTCATTGGATAGACATATGGATGAAAATGGAATAGTGTAGGTCAGATGGTTTCACAGGTCGGCGCAACATCGAGGGCCGAAGGGCCTGTACTGCGCTGTAATGTTCTAATTCTAATTGTTTCTGTAACCCTTGGTACCTTACCTAACTCAAATCTATCATTTGTCAGAAATAAATAAGGGATGCCGCTGCTGCAGACAGAGTCTCCTTGAAGGAAACCGATCCCACACTATTGTCTCCAGGAGAATAGCCAAAACAGTCATTTACATCTTCAAATCAGAAGTATTAGGACTGCTGAGAGTAAGTCGCATGATGACTGAATTCAGCCTGAAGCTAGCTGGTTAACCAACCTCTACAGACTGTATATCCCTTTTATATCTCTGGACTCTAATTTGACCAATCTATCCTTCCTCCACTCTGTAATCTATTTGTTTGCATGTGTGCGTGTGTGTGAAAGTTGGAGCGTTTTTTATTATTTCACTTAGATCGGTTTAAATATAATAAAGCTAACCCCTTCTTTTGTTAAACTCAGGAGAACCTGTCCGAATGGTTCTTTTTATGATCACAGCATGTAAACAGTTAAACACTCACTGAATTAGCAAGAAGAGCCTTTTCAAAAAAGAAGTAAACCTGTTGTGCTCAAACAAGGAAAAGGAAAAGAGGAGAGCCATTCGGCCCCTCCTCACCTGATTGTAACATCACAGATACACAGGATGCAAGAGAAAGAAAGACAGAACAGAGACAAACACAGGAGCTGAGAGAAAACATGGATACACAAGGGATAGAGCACAAAACAAAAATCCCACAGCGCACAGCAACAATGAGAGATGGAGACAGATGATGTCATGGATACACTCTGTGGGTAAATTGAATATTGGCATTACCTCCCCCATCCGAGAATTCCTCATACCATCGCAGCACAGAATCTGTATTGAAGGTCACCTAATGGTTATAATAGTAAACAAAGTCAGAATAAATCATTTATAATCAGTATAGGATAAAAAAAATTTCTTTACATGGATGTATTTGCTTTCCCTTTTTTATTTGAGTATCTCTGAACTTCCCTTTCTAATTACTAAGTTGAATTGCTTTGTGAAGTGAAACGAAACTTAACTGGAGCAGATATTATGCAAGAATCAACAAGCAGTTTCACTTTCCTGGTTATAAGAAACAGCTGCTGCAGGGCTCTGCATATCATTCTCTGCACACAGTAACTACAGTGTGTCGATGGCCAGGACTGGTTAATTCACCAAAGGAGCAAGTGACTGAAGGAAAGCAGAGACTCAGCGATTTCTGATTTGCAAATAAACAGGACATGAACAGATAGAATCGGCAACTGATTGAGTTGTGGAATTGTTGGAGACTTGGGCTGGGCCAGGAAGCGATTTTCGGACTGAGCAAGAACTGAGGGATGGCAGAAGCACCCGGAAGCTGGGCTGATGTTGAGCCGCTTCACTGGGAAAGGTCAAAAAGCAGCAAGCAGCCGAAACCGTTCTCCGTGTCCAGGAGTCGGGATCGAGAACATCGGGGCACTAATGAAGAAGGACACTCCTCTGACAATCTGGACGGGGAAAGTTCAGATGTGGATCTGGACAGTGAAGAGGCAGACAGTCCGAACGAGCAAGATGTGGACAGTCTGGATGAGGAAGTTTCTATAGAAAAGAAGTTAAAGAGCATCAAGCGGCTGATTGATGCCACGCAGGAGTTGACGTTGGATGAGGTCCTTTCCGAGTCCACAGACTCGGATGAGTCAGGCGAAGAATTTGACACCTCACAGACTGGAGGTAAAGGGTCAAGATTCATAAGAAATGTTTCTTCTCGGAAAAAAGGAACAGCCTCAATTGGTAGGTATTGATTTGAAATCTACATACTCCTTGAAGAATGTAAACTGCAGTTATCAGGTAACACAGTCTAGCTGATTTTAAGGGGTGTTGTGAGGGGTGGGGAGGGGTGAGAATCAAGATAGTGCAAGGCCCAAAGTGGTAGACACTTCCCGATGAGTCCAGGGAGAGCTCCACAAGTTTTTCCGACTCCCGCCCAATTTACTACCTGGGCAGCAGGCAGGAGTGGGAATTTGGCCAGCAGAAGGCCAGAGCTGGGCACCTGTGGAAGTGCTTCCTCAGCAGTCAGGTAAAGTGGTGGGGCTGGTGGAGGAAGGAGGCAGGCGTTCTGGGGAACAGTGGTAGAGTCTCAGGCTTTTGGGCAAGACTTTGAAACAAGGCCCCGCCTGCCCTCTCAGCTGGATGTCAAAGACCCCATGGTACTATTTGAAGAAGAGCAGAGTACTTCTCCCCGGTGGGATCCTGCTGTGCACAAATTGGCTGCAACGTTTCCCACATTGCAAGTGACGACAATTCAAAAGTACTGCATTGGCTGTAAAGCGCTTTGGGACATCCAGTGGTCATGAAAGACTCTATATAAATGCTGATCTTTCTTACTTGTTAAAGCGAGGCCCAAGGCCTCCTTCTGAGGCCAAGTGGAACAGTCCTGCTCCTCCTGTGCCAGAAAACAACCTGTATTAAAATCCAGAGCTTACCTGCCAGGGTCTCCAAGGGGGCCACAATTCAGCTCCCAACACTTGGCACGTCATGACATTCAAGGCTATGGGCCAAGTGCTGGCAAATGGGATTAGGTCGACAGGTCAGGTGTTTTAATGCATCGGTGCAGACTCGATGTCTCTCTCAACCCGAGAACTGTTCAGGCTTAATTTCCCCACTGTGTTTTTTAACACCTGATTGTGGTATTGGTCAACATGAGGAATAGGCTTCCAGGCTGGGTGGGCAAAAGACTCCAGAACCAGAAGAAACAGTTGGGTGTGGTTATGAGAATGTAGAACTCACCACCAAACAAATAGTGTTAGGTTTCTGACTCAAAATAAACTAAATACACACTTGGTTTTTACAGGATGATCCATATCCAGAACACTTTAAACAAGTTCGAATTTGAGATTTCGGTTTAAATGCATTGCGTAACCCACCGCACACAATCACAATGAGGTTACTCGTGCAAACAAATCATACAGTGCTCATGTAATACTGATGAGAGGAGCTCATCAGGAACTGCATATTTCTAATCTTTGTATGCTGGTTAAAGTTCCAAGTTCATGTCCGTCTAAGCTTCTGTGAGTTTGACCATTGATAGTGTTACTAATGCCTTGCTAGTGTTATGATAACATATCAACACGTTCTGGTTATTTTTTATTAATGTATCACACGTAAGCCCATTAAGTCATCTTGTAAATGATGTAATCCTCTTCAGTGCATCTGCACACCACTATCATTGCTTTTCTCATGGTTTGCACCTTACTAGCCCATCCTTTCTCAACTATTCTATGTGTGGGTCTCTTGACCATTTCCTGACTGTTTAACTCGATGCCCAGAACACACTTGGGCATACCTTCCGTTGTGGGCGCAATCGACGAACCAGGTGCAAATTGCACTCATAGGGCTGGATTTCAAGCCCCCGCCGCCAGGAGTGGTGACAGGCGAAAAAGTGGCGGCCCACACATGCGGGCTGCATGCTGCCAGAGCCACCACAATCTCCCGCACGGCTCATTTAAATACCCCGGTCGGCCCCACCCCCCCCCCCCCCAACGCATGAGGGGTTGGGCTCTCTGACAGCGGCAATGGCATCAGCTGCCTGTGCGCAGGTGCTCGCGTCATTTTTAAAGGGCAGCCAACCCTGCTGGCTCATTTAAATTTTGAAAGGGAACCACCAACCACCCCCCAGGACTGTTCAAATCAAAATTCTGCCTCCCCTTTCCCACCCCCTCCAATAACAATAAAGTACCTGCCCTTGCCCCAAAACACTTACCTTACAAATATGACCTTTCCCTCGCCCTGCAAACGGTACAAAGTTCACAGTTCACGCCTCCCACCATCCCCTGCGCTAATGACGAGAGTTTGACCCCAGCCCCGGCCCCCATCACCCGCACTAAATATCTCACGTACCCTCCTTCCCCAACACTGTGGCACCCGCTTTTCCCAGACTGGGAAGTGGAGATGCGGAAATGCCGGCCACCGCACTGGAGGGTACCACCACAGAGCCGCGCTGCCGCCGGGAGGATAGGGCCCGCCCCTCCCAGTGTCAGGCTCCATGACGGGCAGATTGTGTGCCCCCTCCTCTCCCCTGCCACGGAGCCCAATGTTGGGGGCCCTGCAAAAGCAAGCCCATAAATGTGCTCCTTTTCAGAAGTGAGTTTTTTTACTCAGGTTTCTACTCAAACACATTTGCACACCACTGAAAGTAAAATCTGCCATGAACCAGTGCAACCTGGCAGTGTTTCTGAACCTAAATATTCCATGATGTATTGAAGAGTGGTAAATTGCTGCAGTTTTATTAATATAGATGAAATAGGTTTATAACAACAAAATAAGCACTTCAATGAGTCTAGTGTACCATCTGTGAGCAACCTGATTTTAAATAATTGAAAATAACTTTAAAAAAAAAAACTATGCAGAACCATTTGCTGGTTATATTGGTGTATAGTAATCAGTTTCTTAGCAAATAAAAAAAAACTACTTAAAAGCTGTTAACATGTCCCTACTCGTGTCCTTGCGCTTAAAAAAAGGCATAGGTTTTACAGCCTCTCAAAGGCTGTAACAACAGCAAATACTGGAAGCTAGCTATTGTGTTTAATTCATCTTTGGACAAGGCTAATACTGTGTGTGGATAAGACTACAATGCTTTTCAAACTACAGAAACATCTTGTGGAAAATTAATCTGCTCCAGATTTAATTTGCGCTTGAAATTCTTCGAACTTTTGTGCTGCATTGGCCAATTGTGAGCAAATTGTGCAGAAGAAACCAGCACAACCTGGCAGAAACTTTACCCAATATATCCGTTCTTGCTAATTATTAGTCTATTAATGTTCATTCCTGGGTTCTAATCTTGTCCTCAACTTGACCTCTTAGAATAAAAGCAAAATACTGCGGATGCTGGAAATCTGACATAAAAACAAGAAATACTGGAATCACTCAGCAGGTCTGGCAGCATCTGTGGAAAGAGAAGCAGAGTTAACGTTTCGGGTCAGTGACCCTTCATCGAAACTGACAAATATTAGAAATGTCACAGGTTATAAGCAAGTGAGGTGGGGGTGGGGCAAGAGATAACAAAGGAGATCTAGATTGGACCAGGCCACAGAGCTGACCAAAAGGTCACGGAGCAAAGGCAAACAATATGTTAATGGTGTGTTGAAAGACAAAGCATTAGTACAGATTAGCTGTTAATACACTGAATATTGAACAGCAGCAAGTGCAAACCTGAAAAAAAACAGTGGGTAAGCAAACTGAACAAACAAAGATGAAATGAAATAAATGCAAAAAAAGATTGTAAAAAATGTAAAAAAGAATGTTAAAAAAAAAGGAAGAAAAAATAACTAAAAATGAAAGTAAAATGGGGGGCTGTCATGCTCTGAAATTATTGAACTCAATGTTCAGTCCGGCAGGCTGTAGTGTGCCTAATCGGTAAATGAGATGCTGTTCCTCGAGCTTGCGTTGATGTTCACTGGAACACTGCAGCAATCCCAGGACAGAGATGTGAGCATGAGAGCAAGGGGGAGTGTTGAAATGGCAAGCAACCGGAAGCTCAGGGTCCTGCTTGCGGACTGAGCGGAGATGTTCCGCAAAGCAGTCACCCAGTCTGCGCTTGGTCTCCCCAATGTAGAAGAGACCACACTGTGAGCAGCGAATACAGTATACTACATTGAAAGAAGTACAAGTAAATCGCTGCTTCACCTGAAAGGAGTGTTTGGGGCCTTGGATAGTGAGGAGAGAGGAGGTAAATGGGCAGGTATTACACCTCCTGCGATTGCAGGGGAAGGTGCCCTGGGACGGGGACGAGGTGGTGGGGGTAATGGAGGAGTGGACCAGGGTGTCGCGGAGGGAACGATCCCTTCGGAATGCTGACAGGGGAAGGGAGGGGAAGATGCGACTGGTAGTGGCATCATGCTGGAGGTGGCGGAAATGGCGGAGGATGATCCTTTGGATATGGAGGCTGGTGGGGTGAAAAGTGAGGACAAGGGAAACCCTGTCACGGTTCTGGGAGGGAGGGGAAGGGGTGAGGGTAGAGGTGCGGGGAATGGGTCGGACACGGTTGAGGGCCCTGTCAACCACAGTGGGGGGAAATCCTTGGTTGAGGAAAAAGGAGGTCATATCAGAAGCACCTTCATGGAAGGTAGCATCATCAGAGCAGATGCGTCGGAGATGGAGAAACTGGGAGAATGGAATGGAGTCCTTACAGGAGGTAGGGTGTGAAGAAGTGTAGTCGAGATAGCTGTGGGAGTCGGTGGGCTTATAGTGGATATTAGTAGACAACCTATCCCCAGAGATGGAGACAGAGAAGTTGAGGAAGGGAAGGGAAGTGTCAGAGATGGACCATGTAAAGGTGAGAGAAGGGGGGAAATTGGAGGCAAAGTTGATAAAGAAGCGAAGAGCCTTCAAACTGGTGGGGGATGGAGGTGTAGAGCGATCGGACATCCATAGTGAAGAGGAGGCGGGAAACTGGAAATTGTCAAAATGACGTAGGGCGTCAGAAGAGTCACGGATGTAGGTGGGAAGGGACTGGACCAGCGGAGAAAAGATAGAGTCTAGATAGGAAGAAATAAGTTCAGTGGGGCAGGAGCAGGCTGACACAATGGGTCTGCCTGGACAGTCCCGTTTGTGGATTTTGGGAAGGAGGTAGAAGCAGGCTCTCCGGGGTTGTGGGACTATGAGGTTGGAAGCTGTAGAGGGAAGATCTCCAGAGAAGATGAGGTCAGTGACAGTCCTTTGGACGGTGGCTTGATGTTCGGTGGTGGGGTCATGGTCCAGAGGGAGGTAGGAAGAAGTGTCCGTGAGTTGGCGTTGAGCTTCTGCAAGGTAGAGGTCGGTACGCCATACAACAACAGCACCACTCTTGTCTGCAGGTTTGATGACCATGTCGGGGTTAGACCTGAGAGAACGGAGTGCCTCAAGTTCAGAGGGGGACAGGTTAGAGTGAGTGAGGGGGGCAGAGAAATTGAGACGACCAATGTCTCGCCGACAGTTTTCAATGAAGAGATCAAGAGCGGGTAAGAGGCCAGGGGGAGGGGTCCAGGTAGAGGGAGAATGCTGGAGGCGGGTGAATGGGTCTGCTGGTCGGGAGGAGGACTCCTGGTCAAAGAAGTGAGCCCGGAGGCGGAGGCGACGGAAGAAGAGCTCAACGTCATGCCGAGCGCGAAATTCATTGAGGTGGGGACGTAAGGGGATAAAACTGAAACCTTTGCTGAGTACAGAACGCTCAGCATCAGAGAGGGGAAGGTCAGAGGGTATAGTGAATACACGGCAAGGGGTCAGATCAGAAGGGGTGGGGTCAGAGGGAAGTGAAGCGGAGGGAGGATCTGGAGGGGCATTAGTCCCCATCAGCTGCTGGAGCTTGCGTTCCTTAACACCTGAAAGGAAGAAAAAAAGTTTTTTGTTAATGCGTCGGATGAGACGTAAGATGAGATGAAACTGCAGAGTAGAACAGCTTTGAGATAAGATGAAGCGGTGCTGCTGGAGAGAGAGGTCCAGTGTGTGCATGTGGCGGCGCATAGCACTGAGTGTGGATCTCAGGATGCGGCGAGAGTAGCAGTCCGAGGAACGTTGTATTTCTCGGAGATACCTGTGATCCTGGGTGGTTTCAAAACACGATGGGTGAAACTGCAGTTGGAATCCACGTGGAAGAAGTCGGAGCCGGAGACAGTCACTGAGGACGGAGATGTGCTTATATTGCAGATTCTTAATTTTACCATGTGCCAGTGCCCTGCATATTGAGAAATGTTTAATAAAGTTATTAGACCATTAGGTTTTCCCCGTTTGACCAACCTCTGTCTGCAAGTGATTGAGGTGAATAGAATAGATGAATTGAATGGGAAGCCAGATAAACACGTGAGGGAGAAAGACAGAGAAGGTTAGGGTGAGATGAAGAGGGGTGGGAGGAGGCTTGTGTGGAGCATAAAACACTGGAATGGACCCGATGAGCCAAATGGCCTATTTCTGTGCTGTACATTCGATGTCAAGAGGTCAATGTAGGTATTTTCAGAGTAGGTGACTTGGGATGGCCTGAACATTTGCCTCAATCTTGCTAAGTGACGGCTCAATTTTAAAATTCTTATCTTTGTGTTCAAGTCCCTCCATTGCCTCATCCCTCCCTATCTCTGTAATCTCCTCTGGCCCTACAAACCTCCAAGATATCCACACTCCTCCAATTGGCCTCAATTTTAATCACTCCCCCATGGGTGACTGTGCCTTCAGTTGCCCATGTCCTAAGCCCTTGAATTTCCTCCCTAAACCTCTTGCCTCTCTTTCTCTTAAGCTGCTCTTTAAAACCTATTTTTTTTTATATTGGTTCACAGGATGAGGATGTCACTGGCAAGGCCAGCATTTGTGGCCTGTCACTATTTGACCTCGAGAAGATGGTGTTGAGCCACCTTCTCGAATACAACTGAGTGGCTAGGCCAATTCAGAGGGCAGTTAAGAGTCAACCACATTGCTGTTGGTCTGGAGTCACATGTAGGACAGACCGGGAATGTACAGCAGATTTCCTTCATAAAAGGGCATTAGTGTACCAGATGGATTTTTACGACAATCCAGTAGTTTCATGGTCATCATTACTGACACTAGCTTTTTATTCCAGGTTTATATAATTAATTGAATTTAAATTCTGAAGCTGCCATGGTGGTTTTGAGCTCATGCCTCCAGAGAACTATCCATCATGCTACCATACTCTGTTTTCATATGGTTCCTGACAATTTCTTATCAGTCACCTCACCCAGCTACATGGGAAAACCCCTGTTGTGGTTCAAATTCTATCTTTCCAGATTCAAAAACACATTTCCAATAATGGCTTCCATTCCCTTCCCTACACTATGACCTCTGGAATGTCCCCCAAAGACCTATCCTTGTTTTTCTCCTTCTCCTCATCTACATTGCCATACAGTGATCTCATCAAAGTGGTGCACGTTCACATTAATGGGTTAAACAGCTGTTCTGAAGTCTGCTCATGTTATACTGCTATTGATCTCTCTTTATATTGTAGCAAGTAGCTTTTGCCTGTTAATTTATAGAATCATAGAATGCTAAAGCGCAGAAAGAGGCCATTCAGTCCATCTTGGCTGTGCTGGTTCTTTGAAAGAGCTGTGCAATTAGTGTCACTCCCTTTCCCTTTACCCTGCCCTGTAAATTTTTCCACTTCAAGAACTTATCCAATTCCTTGTTGAAAGTTACTATTAAATCTGTTTCCACCACCCTTTCATGGTTTTGAACACCTCCATTAAATCTTCCCTTAACCTTCTCTGCTCTAAGCAGGACAACATGGATACGAAATTGGCTGAGGGACAGGAAACAAAGAGTAGTGATTAATGGATATTTTTTGGGCTGGAGGAACGTTTGTAGTGGAGTTCCCCAGGGGTCAGCGTTGGGACCCTTATTCTTCCTAATATATATTAATGACTTAGACCTTGGTGTACAGAGAACAATTTCAAAATTTGTGGATGATGTGAAACTTGGAAGTATTGTGAGCTGTGAAGAGGATAGTGTGGAACTTCAAAAGGACATAGCTAAGTTGGTGAAATGGGCAGACAAGTGGTAGATGAAGTTCAATACAGAGAAATGTGAAATGATTCATTTTGGTTGGAAGAACATGGAGAGACAATATAAATTAAAGGGTACAATTCTAAAGGGAGTGCAGGAGCAGATGGACCTGGGTGCATGTGTGCATAAGTCATTGAAGGTGGCCGGACAGGTTGAGAGAGCAGTTAGTAAAGCATACAGTATCCTGGGCTTTATTAATAGGAGCATAGAGTACAAGAGCAAGCAAGTTATGTTGAACTTGTATAAGACACTAGTTCGGCCTCAGCTGGAATGTTGCGTCCAGTTCTGGGCACTGCAGTTTAGGAAAGATGTGAGGGCATTGAAGAGAGGACAGAAAAGATTCACGAGAATGGTTCCAGGGATGGGGAACTTTTGTTATGAAGGTATATTGGAGAAGCTGGGACTGTTTTCCTTGGAGAGGAGAAGGCTGAGGGGAGATTTGATCGACGTATTCAAAATCATGAGGGATCTAGACAGAGTAGATAGAGAGAAACTGTTCCCATTCATGAAAGGATCGAGAACGAGATGGAACAAATTTAAGGTAATTGGCAAAAGAAGCAATCGTGACATGAGGAAAAACATTTTCACACAGAGAATGGTTAAGGTCTGGAATGCACTGCCAGAGAGTGCAGTGGAGGTAAGTTCAATCAAGGCCTTAAAAAGGGAATTAGATTGTTACCTGAAAAGGAAAAAATGTGCAGGATTATGGGGAGAAGGTGGGGGAATGGCACTAAGTGAATTGCTCACAGAGCTGGTGCAGACATGATGGGCCAAATGGCCTCCTTCCGCACTGTAACCATTCTGCAATTCTGTGAACCACAGCTTCTCCAGTCTCTCCATGTAACTGAAGCCCCCCCCCCCATCCTTGGTACCATTCTAGAAAATCTTCTCTGCACCTTCTCCAAGGCCTTGACATCCGTTCTAAAGTGTGGTGCCCAGAATTGGACAAAATACTCCAGCTGAAGGCAAATCAGTATTTTATAAAGGTTTAACACAACTTCCTTGCTCATGTACTCTATTCCTCTAATTATAAAGCCAAGGATCCCATATGCATTTTTTTACAACCTTCTCAACTTGTTCTGCCACCTTCTAAGATTTGTGTGCTTACACCTCTCACTGTTTCCGCACTCCCTTTAAAATTATACCACTTAGTTTATATTGCTTCTCCTCATTCTTCCTACCCAAAACGCATCATTTACACATCTGCATTAAATTGCACCTGCCATGTGTATGTCCATTTTATCATTCTGTCTGCATTATCCCGAAGCTTGTTACTATCCTCCTCACTGTTTACTACATTTCAGAGTTTCTTGACAACTGCAAAGTTTGAAATAATGCCCTGTATACTCAAGTCTTGGTCATTAACATAGATCAAAAAGAGCAGTGGTCCTAATTCCGACACCTGGGGAACACCACTGTATACTTCCCTCCACTCTGAAAAACAACTGCTCACCACTGCCCACCCCCCCATTGCTTTTATCTTTATTATTCCCTTCACTTTGTGTTCAGATGGCTGCTATCCTGCACCTCATCTCGACACAGCTTTTGTTTCTTTACTTGTCCCCATTAGCACTCCCTTTGGCTTTGCACCATGAAACCTTTTGTCATTTAAACTCACCTGCCCTCCACCATATCACAAACCTTCCCTTTTGTTCTTCTTCCCCTACCCCCTTTCACTTACCTATTATATTTCTAACTTTTGCCAGTCCTGATGAAAGGTCTCAGACCTGAGACGTTAACTTTGTTTCTTTCTTCACAGATGCTGCCTGACCTGCTGAGTATTTACAGCATTTTCTGTTTTGGCTCACCACTACTCTCTGCTTACTGCCTCTTAGCTAACTTCATATCCATGTTGACACTGCCTCTTTAATCCTGGGGGCTTCAATTTTAGTCACATGGAGTTGTACTTTGTAAAGCTGAAATGATTTGATTGTCACTTAGAAGCGGCAATAAAAAGCCATAAGAAGTAGGTGCTGGAGCTGAACAAATGATTCATAAATGTTGAAGAGACTGAAATCAGCAGTGTGATGCATTTGTGTCCTCTGACTAGACCCACAAGGTTTCATTTTAAATACTGTCTTTTAAGTGTATGTTTAATCACTGTATATTTCATAAATCTCTGGTATTTGACATTTAATGCTTCTGAATTAATGATTTGTACAGTAAATTATAAGTAAGAACACACCTATCCTCTCTAGCGGTTGACTGCACGCAGTTCTACAAAACAGTGACTACAGTTCAGGGGTAATTCATTGACTGTAAAGAGTTTCAGAACACTTTGAGGATGAGAAACATACTATTTAAACGCGAGCTTTCTTTACCTTTTTTGCTCAATACTTTGGCTTCCTTGTTCATCTTTCTTCGCAGACTCGTTGCTCCACTTTTCTGTTTCCTATTAACTCATCACCCCTGTGCTCGCTGACTTATACTGGCTCCCGGTTAAGCAATACCTCAATTGTAAAATTCACATCCTTGTTTACAAATCCCTCCACAGCTTCACCCCTCCCTATCCCTGTAACCTCCTACAGCCCTACCAAAAATCTGCCTTCTTACAACTCTGGCAGCTAGAGCATCCCTGGTTTTAATCGCTCCACCACTGGTGTCCGGCCCTTCAGCTGCCTAGGCCCCAAGCTCTGGCATACCCTCCCTACACCTCCCCAACTCTCTACCTCACTTTCCTCCTTTAAGGACGCTCCTTAAAACCTACCTCTTTTACCAAGCTTTTGGTCATCTGACCTAATATCTCCTCATGCGCCTCAGTGTCAAATTTTGTTTGAATAAGGAATGTTCAGCAATGGAAATCAGGGAAGTTCAGCAGTGGAAATCAGGGATGTTTGGTGGTGGAAATCGGGGAAGTGCAGCACCTGAAACCTTTGTACCTCTCTCTAAGTGTTTCAGCCATCATATGTGGAGTTATGTTGCTTCTGTCTCGGATTTCTTTAGTACAATAGCCAGAACTCTGCTGTCCTTGTCTTAACTCACACCAAGTCCCATTCACCTATCACTCTTGTGCTCGCTGACCTACGTTAGCTCCCAGTCAACCAATTTCTAGATTTTAACATTCGCATCTTTGTTTTCAAATCCCTCCATGGCCTCGCCCCTCCCTATCTCTGTGATCTCCTCCAGCCCCACAACCCTCCAAGATATCTGTGCTCCTCTAATTCTGGCCTCTTGTGCATCCCTGATTTTAATTGTTCCACCATTACTGGCCATTCCTTCAGTTGTCTAGGCCTCGAGTCTGGAATACCCTCCCTACACCTCTCCGTTTCTCCACCTCGCTTTCCTCCTTTACGGCACTCCTTAAAACCTAACTCTTTGACCAAGTTTTTGGTCATCTGACCCATATCTTCTTATGTTGCTCGGTGTCATACTTTGTTTTATGATGCTCTTGTAAAGCGCCTTGGGACACTTAAAGACACTATACAGATGAAAATTGTCATTGAAGATTACCATCATAGTTCTAAAATTGTTTTTCAGAAGAAAAGGGTTCAAAGAAGACTTTGCATTGGTTATCAGGCTACTTGGCCCACATCTTTGCACGAGGCCAGTAAGTATTTATTGTTTGCACCCACAGACTAATCACACTTTTTTCTTGAAGCGTTATGCTAAAGGTTTAATTGTTTTTATTGTAGTGGGAGGTCAGACAGTCTGTGTATTAATGGTACTTTATAGTAGTGTGAGATTGTGTGGGTGTTAATGGCAGTGTGAGGTTGTGTAGCTAATCCTTTGGATTCAGGAACCCAATGCAAATTGATCACATTATTAAATGATACCAATCTGAGTGAGTCAGTGATGTTGGGGCAGACAGGTTAGCAATTACAGAATAAGATGAAGAAATACTTCAGTCAACTAAATGATAATCAATGAAGTTTAACATAAGCAAATGGAAAACACAACAAAAATAAAGAGCAAAGGACAAAAACCAGGAATGATGCTGAAATAGCTATGGATAAAACTAAAAAAAGATTTAGGAATCATAAAGTCCAACCCAGGAAGATCAGTGATCAACAATACCATTAGAATACTGAACTATGCAGCCAATACATACAAACATGAGTTAGAAGAAGCCATGATCAAACAGTCCAAGGCTTGGTTACATTGTACCTTGAATACTGAGTCCAGTTCCGGTCACCAAGATACAAGAAAGATGTTCAACTACTGGAGGCAGATCAGAGAAAAGCCATGGGGTTAGATCCCCTATTCTAAGGGATCTAAGTTATGAGGAAAGATTGAAGAAACTTGTCCTTTTCAGACAAGAAGAGAAAGCTCTCAGAGGCGATCTTATAGCAATGTATAAGATTGTAAACTGCATACAACATGTAAACCCAGAAAACTAGCTTAAATTAAATTGTAGAACAAAGGGTTTCAGGCTTAAGCTAGAAAAACAAAATTATGACTGACATTAGGAAGCTCTTCCTTTCACCAAGAATGATCGACATTTAAAATGGAGTCCCAGATACAGTAGTCGGGTTGCCAACCCTCTCAGATTGCCCTGGAGTCTCCAGGAATTAAACATTAATCTTCAGGGCACTGCCGCGAGCAAACCAATTAAAAGCATGGGTTCTCTTCATTTTACTTGAACACTTTTGCTTCTTACCTGGAAAACTACTGGCAATGAGAGATGGGATGAAGGCTGTTTGTTGGGATGAGACAACTGGAGATCGGAGGCAATGTTCCCTGTAAGCTGCCTACATACAGAAACCTGGAATCTACCACGCAGGCTGCTCAGAAGTTGTCCTCTTTTCAAGTACCACCCGTGCAGAATAATTGAAAGGTACCACGCATTCAAATGAGCAGGCCACAGAGAATAGGAAAAAGTTAGAAGGGTAACTATGGGACATCCTGTAGTGAAACCTCCAGGAATACACCCAATCAACACCATACAGTAGTGAAAATCATTTGAGAACCATTCGAATGCTGGAATGTGGGAACGTTATAGTCTTTCTAGTTGGATAACCTATGATGGACCGAATGGCCTTCCTCATCTGTAATTATCTTGTGATCCTTTAAGTGGCAAGGTTTCTGTTTGATGGCTTTGACGTGTTTTTTATAAAATAAAATAAATCCTACACATTAATAATTTGCGACAATTCATATTGGGCCAAAGCCTCTTTAAAGGGAAATGGTCGTAGAGTAAAATTACCGGGAAAACAAGAAGAGGAAGATGTGTGGGGAGTGTGGGTAACTCCTTCAGGCTTGATGGACTGAATGGCCTCCTTCTGTGTACTGCATGATGTTATAATTTTACCACTGAGGCAATGTGAGGAAGAGTTATGGCCGTTTATAGAAATGGTGCAGATCATTTTCAATCCATATTTTTCAGCTGACGCACAATTGGTTTCATGTTGTGCTTTTTTGCTCAACAGGAAGGTGAGCTTACTCCATGACTTTGTGGAGTCTGAGTTCTTTGTTATTGATGGTGACTCTTTAATGATGGCATGCATTCACGAGGCGACTCTCAGCCCCAGACAGAACTTGCACTTTTTTTATCTGGTGGAAAGTTTTTTGTTCGACTTGACCCAAAAAAAGGCAAAGTATGTCATTACATTCTTTAAGGTAAGAATGAAATCTAAGCTTCCATCTCTTTAAAAGTTTTATATATAAGGGTAGTTCTGGGAACTGTGCAAAGAAAATGCACTTCGAAGCATAGAACACAAAAAAAGGCCATTTGACCCAGTGTACCTGTGCTGGCTGTTTGAAAGAGTTATCCAACTAGTCCCACTCTGCTTAGTCTCTTCTCAAAGACCTATAACATTTTCTCTGTCAAGTATTCAAACTTATGAAAGTTCTGGCCACCTCACCTCAGAAAGGATTTATTAGGCACTGAAGGGGTGCAGCATGGATTCACCTAGCAAGATGCCAGGGCTAGGAGGGTATGAGAGCAGGTTGTGGCATCTATTCCCTTGGATTTAGAAGATTGAGGAGGTGACCTTATTGAGGTGTTGAGCATGTTAAAAGGGTTTGATACAGTAGATGTAGACAAACTGTTTCCTCTGGTGGGGAATCACGAACAAGGGGCATAATCCTAAAATTAGAACTGGAGTTTTAGGAGGGAAATTAAGAAGCCCTTTTTCACACAAAGAGCAGTGGAAACCTGGACGTTTCTCCCCCAAAAGGTGTGACTGCTGGGTGACAATTGAAGCTTTGAAGACTGAGATTGATAATTTTTATGTTAGGGAGCCCTTGTTCTTCTTGATATGCATTAATGGGCCTTGGTGCACAGGACACAACTTCAAAATTTGTGGATGATACGAAACTTGGAAGCATTGTGAACTGTGAGGAGGATAGTGTAGAACGTCAAAAGGAGATAGACAAGTTGGTGGAATGGGCAGACAGGTGGCAGATGAAGTTCAATGCAGAGAAATGTGAAGTGATTCATTTTGGTAGGAAGAACATGGAGAGACAATATAGAATAAAGGGTACAGTTCTAAAGGGGGTGCAGGAGCATAGGGACCTGGGTGTATAGGTGTATAAGTCATTGAAGGTGGCAGGACAGGTTGAGAGAGCAGTTAATAAAGCTTACAGTATCACAGGCTTGAGGTGATTTGATAGAGGTATTCAAAGTCAAGAGGGGTCTGGACAGAGTAGATAGAGAGAAACTATTCCCATTCATGAAAAGATTGAGAACAAGAGGGCACAGATGTAAAGTAATTGGCAGAAGAAGCAAAAGCTACATGAGGAAAACTATTTTTTATGCAGCAAGTGGTTAAAGTCTGGAATGCACTGCCTGAGAGTGTGGTGGAGGCAGGTTCAACAGAGGAATTCAGAAGGGAATTAGACAGTTGTCTGAAAAGGAAGAATACGCAAGGTTATGGAGAGAAGGCAGGGGAATGGCACTAGGTGAATTGCTCTCTTGGACAGCCGGTGCAGACACGATGGGCCGATTGGCCTCCTTTAATGCTGTAACAATTCTCTATATCTGCAATTCTGTAAGGGTATCACGGGATATGGAGTAAAGGCAGGTAAACAGAGTTGAGTTGCAGATCAGTCATGATCTAAATGAAAGATGGAGCAAGCCCGAGGGGCTCAATCCTCGTGTTTCTATGAATCTTTATTGTCCTTACTCCAATTTTCCACCTGATATTTCACACGGCAATGTTTTGTGCAAGATGGCAAAATAAGAGTACGGTTCTTTTGTTCTTTGTATGATACTCATGCTGGAGATTTACCACAATGTGGGCTGGATGCGGCGAGCTTCAAAAATGGCGGCTCACCCATGCAGGCCGCATGCCAAAGAGCCGCCGCGATATCAGGCGCGGCAGCTCATTTAAATAGCCGGGTTGGGACGCCCCCTCCCCACCAAACCACCCCCCCGATCTCGTGGAGGGGGTGGGCTGTCCGTCCCCGACAACGGCGTCAGCTGCCTGTGCCATTTTTAAAGGGCTGTCATCCCTACAGGCTTTTAAAAAAATATTTAAAAATACACAGCATAAAATTAAATGAATATATTTATTTTTCCCCTCTCCCACCCCCCCCCCTAATGACAATGAAATGAATTATCTGCCCTTCCCCTCCCCCCAAAAAAACACTTACCTTTACCATCTGGCCTTCCCCGACCCCCCCACAAACTGCACAAAGTTTAAACTATAACCCTTCCCATCATCCCCTACACCTATGATGTCAATTTGACGCCATCCTCAGCCCCGCACTTATAAACCCACCTCCTCCTCCCTCCTCACCAGTGTTGTGGCTCATTTCCCCAAATGGGGATCCAAAGGCTTGGGAGTGCCACCTGCCACTATGAAGATCACGGCAGGCCCATAAGATCCAGGTAAGTGCATGTTAATTTTTTAATTTTATTCATTTGCATATGCTAATTCAGGTCCTGTTGCCCAGCAGTGGGGAGGCCACCACAATGCTTCACCACCGCCGGGAGGTTTGGGCCGTGCCCTGCCGGTGTTGAGGTCCATGGTGGGCCTCATCCAGGGCCATCTTCAGACCGCTGCCTGCCATGGATCCTGACGCCGGGGGCTCCTCAAAATCCATGCCTGTGTATCCAAGATTTGACGAGTCTCCATTATTCACCGATTTCCTTTATAATTGGGCGAGGGCAGTCCTGTGCAGTATAGTGGCTGAGAGAGGATCCACAGAAAGCCTGCAATCGAACATACTCTTTAATTAAGCTTCTTTTGCCCATGTTTTCTATTTTAGGACGCTGAATGTATATGGAACGAAAGCTGCGATTACCTCTCAATACGGACTGCACTGATTCTCCACCTTCAGCAAAACACGAAGGTCCCAGTCCACACAGAGTTCTCCAACTGCTTTGATGAAAGATGGAAGACATTCATCGATGAGAACCACCCCTATTTTGTGTTGATCGCCGACAAAGCTTTTCCAAGAAATAGGAGTGGGCATCCTGCCACTGGACTGTTCCACATTTTGATGCTTCATACACTAGGGAATGGAATAAACATCGTCCTGTCATCCGGAATGAGCCAGGACATTCTCCGAGTATATGGGTATCACGTGTGCAGCAAATCAACTATTATTTCAAGATTTAAGGAGGTAAAAATGCAATTGTTCTGTAATATTTTCACTTTTCTTTCTGTCTATCTATGGTTTGATTTAATTATGTACTTAGTTATTTATCTATATTATGAGGTGTACATCTGATTGTCTACCTATTTGCCAAATATTTATCTGTCTGTTGAACCATCCATTATCGGTCTATCGATCTGTTATCTATTTATGTTTTAAAATTCTCATCCTTGTTTTCAAATTGCCTTACCCTTACCTATTTCTGTAATCTCCTACAGTCCCACAACCCTCCGAGATATCTGCACTCATCTAATTCTGGCCTCTTGAGCATCCTTGATTTTAATCGTCCCATCATTGATGGCCGTGCCTTCAGCTTGTTTGGCTCTAAGCTCTGGAATTCCCATCTTAAACCTCTCCACCTCTCTTTCCTGCTTTTAGATGCTCCTTAAAACCTACCTCTTGGCTAAGCTTTGGGTCATCAACACTAATATCTCCTATGTGGCTCGGTGTCATACTTTGCCTGGAAACTCACTTTAGGATGTTTTACTATGTTAAAGGCGCTATAGAAATGCAAGTTGTTGTACCTATTATCTAAATATCTGATTCAGTAAAACTCCATTTTATTGCAATTTCAGGTGTAAAAATCATAGTTCTTGCTATCTGAAAAATCCATTTCAAACACATGCTGTTTTCTTTTTAAAGAGTGACAAGTACATTTGGTGTGAATGAACTAATGCTGTCATGTAACTTCAGAATTAGCAGCCCCTCCCACCCCCTTCCTGGGACTTACTGATTGTAACTCCAAATTGATGCGATGGTAATGGGTGAGCTGCCTCTGGAGCTGTGACAGGCACTGAAACCTTGTATAAATTATTGAAAACAGCCCTGAGGCCTAATTCCATGTGAGCCTCATGCCTCCTGATTGGGCTGTGTGGGTATTAGGTTATGTATCCTGTTGGATCCCATTAGTTGCACAAAGAGAGACGAAGTCCGACTGTAGCTTTAAGAAACTTTATTGCAGTACTTAATTGTTACCTCTTCAGAAAACTTCACAATGAACTGAACTAAAACTAAAAGCAACACATACACTGAACTAACACTGAAACTAATAGCAACACACACACTAAACTAACCCCTGAACTAACCGCAACCCCCCCCGAACTAACTCTTCGCGCCAAATCAAGCCTTATTATAGTTATTCATACAAATCAGTAACACCTACTCTTTGCACCTACAATTGGTCTACAAACTTCTGCAGTTTCTTGGTGTCGGGGCCTGATTGGGGTACTGCCTTGTCACCTTCTCCTCAAGCAGTTACTCATTCCCCTATCTCTTCGGACTGTTAGGCTGAGCCACCCTCGGACAAGGGGCGTGGGTTTGCCTGGTCAGTATGTTTCTCAGACTGACTGTTCCTTATGAATGTGTCATGTCTGGGTGATGAGATAAGAAGAGTGTTGTTGAAGCATAATATCTCTTTCTGCTATTGCGCTGTACCAGCTGCAAGGCCAATGGTGAGATTCCTGTTAGTTTCTGCTTGTTAGTCTGTTTCTGCTGATAAGTTGCCTCTGCAGCCCTGAAGTTATGAAGTCATTTCTGATAAGCTGTCTCTGCAGCTCCGAGGTTATTTTGTCAGTAGGCTATACTTAATTGATTAGTCCACTTTAAATGTCCCTAATAGTTCTGTTCTCGAAAATTCTGTTCCCACTGAAAACGGGCTATAACCAATTTCTACCCCAAACTGTTATCGATGGTGACAGTTGTGAGATAAATATTGGCCAGTGAAACTCAGCGGCAGTGTTTTCTGTTAGGCAAGGGCATTAAGAGTTACAGAACCAAGGCAGGTAGATTGGGTTAAGATATAGATCATCTTTGATCTAATTGAATGGTGGAACAAGCTCAAGGGATTGAATGGTCTGCTCCTCTTCCAATGTTCCCGTGTTGCTGTCACTTCATTAACTACGTACGCTTAAAGTGAATGTGTTCTTTATCTTGTAACTTTCATGCTGAACTGAGTTTTCTGCTTTCCACCCTAACAATGCAGTGCGAGGCAGATTTAAAAAGTGTCCAGAAACACCTGGTGCAACTTGCATCCACGTTTTATGATCCAGTGTTTATTACGCCAGATGACAAAGATGGGATGAAGACAATACAGTGTGAGGTAGGATCGCATTTCATGTCGCTGCGAAAGTCAATTTTGAATGAAACGTGAAAATGAGATTTTTTTTTTTAACAGTGCCTGAAAATATTGCTTGCATAGAATTTTACAGCACATAAAGAAGCCCTTCGGCCCAACTTGTCTGTGCTGTGCTTATGCTCCACTCGAGTCTCCACGCATTCATCTTCATCCAGCCCGATCTATTTCTTCATAATATCTCTCTAAATTGGCTGTCAAGCGCTTGGGAAGGTCCTGAGATCCTAAGAGGCAGGATACAAATGCAAGTCTTCCTTTATATATACTTTTCTGTCCATCGATCTATATTTATTTAATTATCTCTCTTTCCATTGTTCTATTGCTCTTAATTCGGTCTTGTGATGTGGGTATCACTGACGAGGCTGGCATTTATTGCCCATCCTTAGTTGCCCTGAGAAGGTGGTGTTGAGCATTCTTGTTGAACCACTGTCAGTATGCCACAACTGAGTGGTTTGCTGGGCCACTTCAAGAGTCAGGCATGGTGCTGTGGGTCTGGAGTCACATCGAGACCAGACCAGGCAAGGACAGCAGATTTCCTTCTCTGAAGGACATTGGTGAAGCAGTTGGGTTTTTACAACAATCCAAGAGCCTTGTGGCTAATTTTATTGATGCCAGCGTTTTGTTTCCAGATTTTTAAAAATCTAATCCAACTTCACAAATTATCATGGTGGGATTTGAATTCATGTTCTCTGGATTATTAGCCCAGGAAAATTACCGCCATATTACACATGATCCCTCAATCTATATAAAAATCTTCCATCTATTATATCCGTCATTCTTTATATAAAACATTGACAAATCATAACTGAACAGTTCTAAACAAAAATAGAAAGAAAGCTAGTCATTTCCTGCTGTTTTATTTTCTCACTTCCCCACCCCACAGCAGCTGCCAGTCTAATAAACCATTGAACAACAAGTTATCAGTTTGTCTCCAGTTGACTTCAGATCTACCTATTATCCCCATGCTCTTAGAGGGATAACTTGCCTGGTGGACTTAAAGGGACAGGCCAAGGTGCCAGCTAAACATCACAAATGTGCTTCAGACCTCAGAATATGTTTGAGGCAGGGATGCATAAATAAGCATCGATTGACCCTGTATTTCCCCAGTGTCATTGATGCTATTTTACCCAAATTGGGGGTTGATAATGAAGAAAATTCAAGTCTTTACCTCCAATCATCGTCCCCGACCCACATCCTCCTCTCTGACCCACATTCTTTGCTCTGAACCACATACTCTTCTCTGGCACACATCCTCTGCTCTTCAGACCCTGGTTTACTGCTTGTTCTCGGCTCCTTCTATATCACCATTGCAGGCTGCCCTTTCAGTCAGTGCACTCATACTGTTTAGAACTCTGCTGACTGTCTGCTGCCTTGATTTAACTCTCCCTTACTCTAGAACTTTTCAAAACCTGTCTTCCTCTCACCACAGGCCTGTTAAACTCTCCTTACTGTTCCAGTCAACATCTTCTGCTCCTTCTTGCAGAGCATGGGAAGATGTTCTACAATGCAAGCGGTGCAGATTTGAAAGCAATGGAAAGGGGCATTAAGGACTGCTGTTATAAACAGAGACTTGAGAATATCCAGGTTGTGTTCACTGGATCTGAGAAGGTGGAAGTGTCCTGATCAAGGATTTCAAGAGTAGAAAGGTTATGATGGCGGGAAAGGTTGTCTCCGCTTGTCAGTGAAATCATCACATTAGAAAACCACTGTAAAGGTAATCACTAAAGAAATGAAATGGAAGGTTGGGAAAGATAAGTCAGAACTCCCTCTGGGAAATGATCCTGACAGTTACATCAAGGTCTAACCGACCGGTGAACCCTCCTGCTCACCTCACCAAAGTTTGTTGCATCAGTGAGAAGAGGGTCAGTAACAAGAGGACACAGATTTAAAAAACCAGAAGGGAGGAGAGTGAGTTGCAGTGAGTTGTTGTGATCTGGAACACACCGCCTGAAAGGGATATGGAAGCAGATTCAATAGGAACATTCAAAAGGAAACTGGATAAATACTTGATGGGTTAAAATTGACAGGGATATGGGGAAAGAGCAGGGAAGTGGGACTAATTAGATTGCTCTTTCAAAGAGCCAGCACAAGCACGATGGGCTGACTGGCCTCATTCTGTGCTGCATGCTGCCCTAAAGTGCTTTACAGCCAATGGAATACATTTTTGAAGTGTAGTCACTGTTGTCATGCAGGAAACCTGGCAGCTAATTTGTGCAAAACAAGCTCACACAAACAGCAATGTGCTAAAGACCAGATAATCACTCTTAATGATGTTACTTGAGCGATAAATATTGAGCAGGGCACTGGGGAGAACTCCTGGGATCTTTTATAACCATGAGAGGGCAGGCAGGGCCTTGGTTTAAGGTCACATCCAAAAGACAGGATTTTCAACACTCCCTCAGTACTGTACCATCAGTCTAAATTCTTAATTAAGCTCCTGGAATGGGACTTGAACCCACAACATTCTGACTCAGATTTAAGAGTGGTAGGCACTGAGCGTCAGCTGACACCAAATTCAGTCACTGCCCAAAAAGAGTGTGGGGCATATGCAGGAGAATGTGATTAGACTAGACAGCTCATGCAGAGAAAAGCAGACGTAATGAGGCAAATGCCCTGTTTCCCTGGTGTATTAATTAAACAGTGTGACAGAATTTCTTCCACAGACATGAGACAGAGCAATGACAATGTTCTACTGTTTCAGATTCATCACAGCTACTCTAAACTGAAGCAGTTGTGGCCCCAGGGATCAGACATCAGCAGGATTGTTTGTGTTGTGTCCTGCTCAGTGGCTGTTAAGATTTACGCTTCCAAGATGACAACATTACAAAGGGCAGGAATGACAGAAAACAAAAAGGTAACTCTCCCCTTAACTATCTGTGGCTAAAATGTGCGACCCTGGGCATGCAGCTTCCGCGAGGGGGGTGTAATTGGCAATCTCCGCCGAGAATACATTGCGTCGGTTTTGCCAAGTTGAAGTTACACTGAAACTTCTGTGCAAAGTGCATTAGCATAAGCCCGACTGTAAAATCTCCAGCTATCAGTGCAGCCGAACATCATAATCGTTTTGTGGCTGGATCAGCATGTTCCAGCATCACAAAGAAGGGTGGGATCGCGAGGAAATGAACCATTCTTCAATCTTTTAAGCAGGGCCGATCAACTGATTGGTTTACTGCTTTTACTGTTTAATTGGCTTCACTTGACTGCTGGTCATTGTGTGTCTTCAACTAAGTAATTGCTGCAGCAGAGCAGAACACACTTGTGCGGCTTTATTTGACTGCTGGTCACAGGTATTGTGTACCAAGGGAAGATCAATTGACTGAATTGGAAGTAACTGCCACAGCAGCGGGAGAAACAGATCTGGGTCACAGGATGTAAATCACAGAATGATACAGCACAGGAGGAGGCCATTTGGCCTATTGTGCCTGTGCTGGCCCCTTGAAAGATTCTGTCCCATTAATTTCATTCCGCTTGCTTTCGCTCCCCCTTGCCACCACCAAAGCTCTATAAATGTTTTCCTTCAGTATTTCTTTATTTCTCCGATCCAGGCATCGTTTTCTTCACCTCATTCCCCCAGGTGAGTTGATCTTGCAGAGAGCTGGCACTGACATGGCAGGCTGAATGGCCTCCTTCTGTGCTGTAACCATTCTACAATCCTGTGACCTCCCCGATACGATTTGGCTCCGGTTGCCGCGGCTTCAGTTTCTGGATTCAGTTGACTGCTGGTCGCTGCAGGTCAGGTGATTAACACTGGACTCATGTGACCAGGAGTGCCCAGGCAACCAGGGTTTTGGGCTCAAGGCGACGAACGCCACCTGAATGGGCACAATCGGCAGCGACTCCACATTCTGACTGGGGTGGCGCGTGGCCTGTTTTGTGGGTATGGGCTGCTTTAGTTGAATGGACTTTTCAACCAGCTCAAAGGATCATGGATACTCGGGATGATGGTAGTGATAAGCATAACTCACTTACACTTAAAATTCCACAAATGTCAGCGTTATTTCATTCAATTCGGCCCTGATTATGCTGAAATCATACAGAAACTCCAGGCCCTTATGTTTTTTTTTATTTCTGAATACTTTACATTATACCTGCCAAACCAGGACACTAGCAGAAGCTGACTAGTACTATCAAAAATAGTCACACTTCAGAAGAGCAAACTGTACTTTATACTGTAAGTAGCTAGGCTATGGGCTTAACTGAAGGTCCAGGTCCAGGTAGATCCAACATTCTATCACAGAATAGGAGATTAGTGGCAAGAATCGTGTGGATTGTCTTATCCTCACACTCTCTTTCGCAAACTTCCAATTAGGAATGTCGAAATATGAGGAATAGGAGAAGGCCATTCAGCCCCTCAAGCCTGTTCTGCTATTTAATTAGATCATAGCCTGGAGCACCTCAATTCCATTTACTTACCTTTGCTCCATATTCCTTTCATTAAATCCTCTGTCACATAAGAGCTGCCAGACCCAATGTGCTTCTCCTCGTCAAGCTCCATCTCTCCCTCCCCATCCCCCCCTCCCCCGCCCCAGTCCATTAACCCTGGGGTCCTCATGATCAAATGCCTCCACATCTCAAGGGCAATTAGGGATGGGCAATAAATGCTGGCCTAGCCAGCGACACCCGCATCTCACGAATGAATAAAAAAAAAATTCTCACTCCAACTTTCCTACATTATTTCCTCTAGCTCACCCCACCACCTCAACCACATTAGCTTTTTGGGAGGAGAGAGAGGAAGATTTCTATTCCACTTTGTGTGATGAACTGCTTCCTGACATCACCCCTGGACTAATTGATAAGAGATTGATTGTTATAATTAGACAACAACACCATCATCATTGTGCCACACAGAATGGTAGAAGGTGAACTAAATGGTCTGATATTCCTAAGAAGAAACCCAACCATCACCACCTTCTCAAGGGTATCTAGGGATGGGCAATAAATGTTGGCTTTTGCAGTGACACCCACATCCCAAATTAAACAAAAAAGGTGTCTCTTCTGAATTCTATTGCTCCCAGCCAGAGCGTCTCCCATTGATCTTCACATTAAATAGAGTCATCGAGTTGTACAGCACAGAAAAAGGCCCTTCGGCCCATCGTGTCTGTGCTGGCCATCAAGCACCTAACTATTCTATTCCCATTTTCCAGCACTTGGCCCGTAGCCTTGTATGCTATGGCATTTCAAGTGGTCATCTAAATACTTCTCAAATGTTGTGAGGGTTCCTGCCTCAACCACCTCTTCAGGCAGTGCGTTCCAGATTCCAACCATCCTCTGGGTGAAAAAGTTTTTCCTCAAATCCCATCTAAACCTCCTGCCCCTTACCTTGAATCTGTACCCCCTAGTTATTGACCCCTCCACCAAGGGAAAAAGTTTCTTCCTATCTAACCTATCAATGCCCCTCATAAATGACTTCATTAATGTGTCATTCAAATTGGTCTTTTGTACCCAGGGTTGGGGGGGTGGGGAACATAATGTTGTGATGGGAGGACTCCCTGTGAGGCTGCTTACCTCCAGAAATGGAAAGGCGTCAGCTGAGCAAGGACATATATTGCACGTCTTTCATTGTTTTGTATGGGCGGAGAAACATACTTACATTGAAAGCATTTCACCTAAAGGGCAAGGTTCACATTTAACCCAAAGTTTTGTTTTTCACGTGTGTTTAAAATAGGATGAACCTGACGAATTGGCAATTCAAGGGGCAGCAGACATATGCAGAATGTATTGCCTTCATGTGGCACTTCTACGTAATCTACCCTTGTCCCAAAGAGCACTCAGAAACAACACCCAATGGACAAAGCCAGCTTCTGAGTTCTTAATACTGGTAAGTACTGACACTGGTGTTCATTGAAGAGAATTACGTAGGATTTACAGTACAGAAACATGCTGATTGGTCCATGTTGGTGTTCATGCTCCACACGAGCCTCCTCCCACCCCTCTTCATCCAACCCTATTAGCATATCATTTTATTCCTTTCTCCCTCATGTGTATCTACCTTCCCCTTAAATCTACACCATTCACCTCAACTTCTCTTTGTGGTAACAAGTTCCAAATTCTAACCACTCTCCGAGTAGTTTCTTCTGAATTCCCCATTGAACTTATTAGTGACATTTTTATGTCACCTAGTTTTGGTCTCCCCCTCAAGTGAAACTGTCTTTTCTACATCTATATGGGGAGGCAGTGACATAGTGGGAATGTCACTGAGCTAGTGATTCAGAGGCCCAGGCTAATGCCCTGAGGACATGGGTTCAAATCTCACCGTTAACAGCCAGTGGAATTTAAATTCAATTAATTAATTGAAAGCGAGTTGCAGTGGTGATGCCATGAAACTAACAATTGTTGGAAAAACCCATCTAGTTCATTAAGGTCCTTAGGGAATGAAATCTGCTGTCCTTACCTGGTTTGTGACTCCAGACCCACAGCGATGTGGTTGAATCTTAACTGTCCTCTGAAATGGCCTAGCAAGCCGCTCAGTTGTCAAGGGCAATGAGGGATGGGCAACAAATGCTGGCCTTTCCAGTGATGCCCATGTCCAATGAAAGAATTACAAAAAAACTATCGAATCCCTCAGCCTTCTGTTTTCTCGAGAGATGGGCGGGTTTGATAGCCAGTCCCCCCCCCCACAGGGAAGATGTGTGGCAGTCTGGATTGTAGTTTGGACTCAGGTAGGGTGGTGGGGGGTGTGGTTGGTGAAAAACTCTGTTCAGAACAGGCGCAGAGTGCCACATATTTCAGTCTAGACAGGTTCCAATGTATGTCTATAATTGAGGCTTGGACACTTGCCATTAGAACAAATGGCCAGTCTTCCCTTCACTCCAGAAATTCTTCTGGGGTCAGCAGCGGAGCCCGCAGCAGGTGGAATCCCAGCATAACTAGCGGACTACAGTCCCGTGCATTTTTACTGGGTCAGAGGCTGGGAATTCTGCGGCGAGTCACTCACCTCCTGACTCCCCAAAGCCTGTCCATAATCTACAAGGCACAAGTCAGGAGTGTGATGGAATACTCTCCACTTGCCTGGATGGGTGCAGCTCCAACAACACCCAAGAAGCTCAACACCATCCAGGACAAAGCAGCCCGCTTGATTGGCACCCCATCCATCAGCTTCAGCATTCACTCCCTCCACCAGCTGCGGACCATTGCTACAGTGTGTACAATCTACTAGATGCACTGCAGTAACTTGTCAAGCGTGTTCCAAACCCATGATCTCTACCACCTAGAAGGACAAGGGCAGCAGGTGCATGGGAACACCAAGTTCCCCTTCAAACCACACAACATCCTGACTTGGAACTATATCGCTGTTCCTCCGCTGTCGCTGGATCAAAATCCTGGAATTCCCTTCCCAACAGCACTCTGGGAGTACCCGCACCAGATGGACTGCAGTGGTTTAAGAAGGCGGCCCACCACCACCTTCTCAAGGGCCATTAGGGATGGGAAATACAAGAAACACCTACATCCCATCAACGAATGAAAATAAACAACATTGATTTGCTGCTCTTTTTGTTCAGGATAGTAACACTGGTATTGCCTGGTGGCAACTATAATCATAAAATACTATAGCGCAGAGAGAGGCCATTCTGCCCATTGCCCTGTGCCAGCTTGTTGAAAGAGCTGTCTAATTAGTCCCACTTCCCCATTGCCCTTTCTCCATAGCCTTGTAAATATTTTCCTTTTCAACTGAATTCCCTCTGGAAATTTACTATTGAATATGTTTCCACCACCCTTCCAAGCAGTGCATTCCAGATCAAAACTAATAAGAAATTACTTTTTGTTTTTAGAGAAGAATGGCTGAATTTTTTTTCCTGAAAAATCTGGCTCATACTGGGTGGCAAGTTAACATGACATACTTGAGTGACCTGAGTGATGGACACCTGTTGAGAACCGTAGCAAATATTTGCACTGAAATGCCAAGTTGTACAGGTAAATCTCCAAAGCATTGGACAAAGCTGCTCCTTTTCCGAGAAATTTTTGTTTTGAGCAATGGAACAACTTAGCATTTTGTTAGTGGGTCAGGTTACAATCCAGCTCTGTCATGTTGTTACTGACATCCGCACACAGACGCACAAAATTCATGGGCAGGGACAGATCAGCTGGTTTATCAAGTATACCCCACAAGCCATGATGACTGGAACATCAGGACTCAACACTCCCTACCCTCCCCTTCCCCACGACCCCCAATCCCCCCCAACACCCCCCACAGCCATGTAACCTCTTGGGAGAGGTACAAAAATTTGAGAAAAGCTCAGAGCCAATAAGCAAAAAACCATTTGGTAAAATTCCTTTCCGATCCCCTCAGGCGATATCAATCAGCCCAGGAAATCTCACGGACTAATTGTCATCTATAAAAATACGAACCTTTTATATGATACGATCTCTGCTCCAGTCGAGAACCAGTCCAGCCCCCTCTTGAAGGCAGAGATTTAGCACCCACTACACCAAATGGCAATATATTCCAGAGGCTCGCTACTCTCTGGGAGAGAGGAGAACTGCCCAACATTCAGTCTATTCCTACTCTTACATGGTTCAAACTCACGTCCCCAGGTCCTTCCCCAATCTGTTAAACTGGAATAATTTATCAGTGGCTACACTATCCGGCCCTTTCATTATTTTACAGATCAGGTTGCATCTAAGTCTACACTGCTCTAAAGTAAATAGACCCAGCTGCTGAAGCCTATCTGTATAGCTGAGGCTCTTTATGCCAGAAATCATTCTTGGAGCTCTGCTACAGACTTTTGCCAAAGCCACTATATTCCTCAGGTGAGGCCGAGGGCCTTCTGACTCCATAGATTATGAAGACCTAACTGGTTTAGGACACATAGTCATTTGGTAGTTCAGAACTTGAGAACTGCCGAAAATAGAGACATGTTGTTGAAGCTTTTCGTCTTGCACTCATCAGGACAATCTGCTAGAATAACCAATGTAAGGGAAAACAACAGCATATAATGCATGAGAAGAGAGTACTGATTGGTTGGCAAGTGAACTCTGATTGGTAGAGGCATTGCCATGGAGAATGCACCAGTTTATGGTGACCTGACAGTTAACTGCTGAGCTTGTTTGAAATATAAACCTGGCAGCTTGACTCTGATAGGTCAAGGCATTGCCCTGAGGAATGAACCAGTGAATGGCTGTCACTTATTTCGTTCAGTTGAAACAGGTGCAATGTGTGTACATGTTCTTTCTGTCTGCAAAGAACAGGGCCCTGTGTAGTAATATATGTAGCTTCCAGTACACGCAAATGTGCCACACTGAGAGCCCTACTGACAATCATAAATTGGTTGTCAGCGTAATTCTTAGCACACTGAGGATTATTTAGCAAATGTTGTCCAATCATGGAATCACCTGTAATGTTGGACACTATGTTTTGAGTTTTGCAAGCATGGGTTGGTTGGGTACATCCTGTACCTTGCCTGTTGTGAACAGCGGAAGGGACATGCTGTTTGATACGATCCGCCGGTCTTTGGGACGTACGGCCTATATACCTAGCATCACACTGGCATTGAAATTCATATATCACATTACTCATTTGTGTGATAGGCAGAACGTCTTTTTGGCTTGACTACAGCATCCTGTTAGTGGCGAACACCATATGTGCTGCTACTGCATCGTAGCAGCGTGAAACAGCTAGCTTCACCTGTTGCTCAAATGTTTGGGCAGGGTAATTTGAGGTAGACTGGGTACTTTTCGGGGCTGGAAATTACAGGTTAGGCCCGTTCATAGATTTGTGTGATATACAGCAAGAAATGATCTGACCAGGGTAGCCATTGTCATGCAGGGTGCCTTTGATTCACCCTATTTCAGCATCAAGCTTGCATGGTGAGCAAATGACTCGGGCCCTATTTACATGATTGCTGATAAGACCAATCTTATAGCGTGTGGAAATGTAAGAATCCCAACGCGTATATTGACCAGTGAAGGTAGGTTTGTGGTAGACTGTGGTAGAGAACCGCTTAGCAGATTTCTCAAGTAGTATGTCAAGGAAAGGGAGCTCATTAGACTGCTCCATTTCAAAGGTGAATTTGAGCGCAGGATGGAGCCCATTAAGACGTGTAAGGAAATTGGGACAGTGAAAAGATAAAAGCAGTAACAGGAAGGCAAACACGATTATAATTTCTGTTCATGTGGCCTCTACCTCTCTTCGTTCCTGCAGATTAAGATATGGCCATGTAGATTTTCAGTAATAAGTTCCCAGTTAGACTCAAAGCAAAACATTTGGAGCATGTGGAAGAGGCCTGAAAGGTCAAGAAGAGCTGACAACCTAAGCATCGGATGAAAAATAGCATGCCTGAAGATGATGGTTCTTGAGAACTAGCACCTCAACTCATTGACTGAGAATTGTTGATGCTAAGCCAGTGCTTTGATTTACTGTTCCTTTGTTAGTTCTGGTTCTTCTCTACAACTGAGGAATAGATCACCACACATGAAGTAACTACCTCTTCAAATATGGAGCAGGAGTTTAGCTTACAATCCCTACCTTTCTATCCACTTCAAAATCAAGTGATGATCTGACTGAGTGAGCTGATTCAAGTTCAGGCTGACACTGATAAAAAATGTTCTGAACCAAATCCTGGGGATAGGAAAAGGGAGAGGAGGAAAGAGGGCGGTGAGATTAAGCACAGGTATTGCTTTGGCGGCACCGTGCAGTCACCTGTTGTACACTCCACGTCATATTTAGTTCTGTTGACTTCAAGTTGGTTGCAAAAAGGATTTTACAACCTTAACAACTTCTGGTAACGTGCCTGATCGTTTCAAATATTGTGAGGCCTCCATTATCTGCCCAAATTGGAGGGACCTCCTCCACAGTGGATATTGGAAATCAGTGGGCAATCATGGGTCTGAAACGTTTGGTCTTGTGATGAAATCTGCAGTTTGCAGCACCCATAGGAAACGTGTGCGAGCTGTGGTGTGAATAGGTGACGTGTTGAGTGTTCAGGCAGGGGCATTGACCCTGGTTCACAACTTTCCAAGGCAAAACCCCAAAAGGATATTGTGGAAAGAATTTCTGATGATTCCTGCACAATTATTTTGAAGACAATTGAAGAAATGTTGACTTCAATGGAAAACACTTGCAGCTGAAGCTAAATTTGCTGAGTCAATGCGGACTGGATATGTACAATACATCAGGAATTCTTGTGATGAAATGGCTAATGAGAAGAAAAAGAATGAGGAATAGCTCTTACAGGTTGAAGCTCTTAAACAAGATTCATTCAACAAAAATGGTGGTGATCCATTTTTAGCTGTGAAGAACGGGAAGCTGTGCAAAAAGTTGAAGACAGCTGAGCTATTGCTACAGAAATTGAAAATAAAAATTAATGAACTGGAAATGGCACTGGCAGAAGGCAAGAAGCTTACAAACATCAGGAAGATAAAGTCTCAGAACTGCAGACAGAGATAAGCTCCAAGACTTTAAGAACAGACTTGATGATTTTCAGACAGAATTGTTGAAGAAGGGCAGCCAGATTAAAAACTTTGAAGAAACTTTAAAACAGCTGCAGGCTAGGGTGGAGCTAGGAGCTCAACTTTTCAAAGAGGAGATGACTGAGCTGAAAAATCGATTGTTTGCACTGAAGATGGAGAAGATTAAAGACAGCAAACATCTTGAAAATCAAATTAGTTCACTAAATGTCAGCTTAGAACATAATGAAGAGCAGCTGAGACCAGTGATAGGCACCGACATGTTGCACCATGGACATTTGACAAAATTATTGACTCAGCCACGAACATGAGGGCAATTATATATATATAAAGTGTATAGACAATCTAATGTCATCAAAACACAGTCCTATCTAAAACATATTTCTTCCTATAAATACAGTAGCTAAGCATACAAACATCAATAGAAAGCAGCACAACAGTATTAGCTAGCTAGCAAACAAAATAGTACGCAATGCCAATGCAAATTATTTTTGTTGGCAGAATAGAGCTAGCCTACACCATGTCACAAGGTGGTTGATGGACCTCATTGGATGGCCTCTGTGGATTCACACTGTGTCAGGACTGTAAATTCATCCAATAAACCATAAAACTCAAGGAGAGGATTGATATTGTGGTTATTGAGGTGAGGCAGTCAAAAAATCAGCAATAGGAAGATGAACCATTTCTCACACTGCTGTTGTCATAAGAGAGTTTAACCCATAGTCAATGTTTGTGCAACTTCTCCATCTGCTTGATTACAGGAGACATTTATAGGATGGAGCAGATAGTACTTCAGAAGAGTCATGTAAAACAAAAAAAAAGCAGAGTGAACACAAGAACACAAGAAATAGGAGCAGAAGTAGACCATATGGCCCATCAAGCCTGCTCCACCATTCAAGACGATCATGGCTGATCTTGGGCTTCAATTCCACTTTCCTGCCCACTCCCCATATCCTTTGATTCCCTGTGAGACCAAAAATCTATCTGTGCCATGCTTAAATGTATTCAACGGTGGAGCATCCACAACCCTCTGGGGTAGAGAACTCCAAAGATCCATAACCCTTGGAGTGTAGTAATTTCTTCTCATCTCAGTCCTGAATAATTGACCCCTTATCCTGAGACTGTGTCCCCGTGTTCTAGATTCCCTGACCAACAAAAACAATCTCTTAGATTCTACCCGATCAGGCCCTTTCTGAATCTTGTATGTCTCAGTTAGATCGCCTCTCATTCTTCTAAACTCAAGAGAATATTGGCAGACTTTACTCAGCCTCTCATCACAGGACAACCCCCTCATCCCAGGGACCAATTTAATAAATCTTCACTGCACTGCCTCCAGTGCAAATATATCCTTTCTTAAATGTGGAGACCAAAACTGCACACAGTATTCCAGGTGCAGTCTCACCAAAGCCCTCTACAATTTTAGTAAGACTTCTTTATTTCTGTACTCCAATCCCCTTGCAATAAAGGCCAACATGCCATTTGCCTTCCTAATAGCCTGCTGCATCTGCATGTTAACTCTATGCATTCCTTGTACAAGTACACTCAAGTCTCTCTGAACATCAACACTTACCAGTTTCACACCTTTTAAAAAATATTCTGCTTTTTTTATTTTTATGACCTGAGTGAATAACTTCACACTTCCCTATATTATACTTCATTTGCCATCTTGTTGCCCACTCACTTAACAGTGGGAGAGGAAGGGACAGAGAGATTAACGGTAGGTAGCCAAGACTAGTTTATTCATCTTGATGGGCTGTTAAACTAAGTCCTGAATTCTAAAATACAGGAACAACAGAAGGAACAACAGAATCTCTCATGGACAAAATGTTATTTGACAAAATTAGATAGACAAAATAAAGAGTGCCGTTCAGTTCCTCCAATAAAGCAATTCTCTAAAATTCACTTATATCTATATCTCAGTCTATCACCATCAATTCCGATTCAGCTCTGACAAGATAATTATTAACAAAAAGCTTTTCTGCAAAATATTTAGCAGTTGTTACTGAATGTATTATCCAATTACAAAATGTTTAGTCACGATCTGTAAGATTGTACTCCAGACTAACCAATTTATGACCAAGCCAAATCTCTTACCTGTTAGCAAAGGTATTGGCGACCACGCTCTGGAAGTGGTTCAAGAGTTCACCGACCTAGGCTCAACTATCACCAGTAACCTGTCTCTAGATGCAGAAATCAACAAGCGCATGGGAAAGGCTTCCACTGCTATGTCCAGACTGGCCAAGAGAATGTGGGAAAATGGCGCACTGACACGGAACACAAAAGTCCGAGTGTATCAGGCCTGTGTCCTCAGTACCTTGCTCTATGGCAGCGAGGCCTGGACACCGTATGTCAGCCAAGAGCGACGTCTCAATTCATTCCATCTTCGCTGCCTCCGGAGAATACTTGGCATCAGGTGGCAGGACCGTATCTCCAACACAGAAGTCCTCGAGGCGGCCAACATCCCCAGCTTATACACACTACTGAGTCAGCGGCGCTCGAGATGGCTTGGCCATGTGAGCTGCAAGGAAGATGGCAGGATCCCCAAAGACACATTGTAGAGCAAGCTCGCCACTGGTATCAGACCCACCAGCCGTCCATGTCTCCGCTTTAAAGACATCTGCAAACGCGACATGAAATCCTGTGACATTGATCACAAGTCGTGGGAGTCAGTTGCCAACGTTCGCCAGAGCTGGCGGGCAGCCATAAAGACGGGGCTAAAGTGTGGCGAGTCGAAGAGACTTAGTAGCTGGCAGGAAAAAAGACAGAGGCGCAAGGGGAGAGCCAACTGTGTAACAGCCCCGACAAACAAATTTCTCTGCAGCCCCCGTGGAAGAGCCTGTCACTCTAGAATTGGCCTTTATAGCCACTCCAGGCGCTGCTCCACACACCACTGACCACCTCCAGGCGCTTATCCATTGTCTCTCGAGATAAGGAGGCCAAAGAATACTAATAACATAATGTAATTCTATGATACAGACAACTTTCAAATCACATTGGTCACTTAGGTTATCTGCCCTCAAACTGAATAGTAAATGATACACTTTGAAATTACTGATTTTTGACATACTTGTAAAACTTGACCTTTAATTCAATGCGCAGCAAAAAAAAATCAGTTAATGACTGTTTCTAACATGGTCATTGAAACATAATAAATTTTTACCATGTCTTCCCCGACAGTTTTTAACACTGCAAAGGCAGCTTGGATTTTAAGGAATTGTAGACAGTTCATCATAGATTAAGGTTTATTGAAGCTATCTGTTACTAACTATTGTATATGGATCAGCAGCATCCTGTTTTCACCAATATGACTCAGCTCCTATACACCGTACTCTTGTATTCATGAGGAACATACAGTGCTGATTTCCGGAGATTTCTTGCATATTCTTGTCTGCTTTCCCTTGAGTACAAGTTCTGGAACAATGTGATTCCAAATGGATAGCAGCACAACTGTGACATTTATATCGCAATAATAGTCCAGTAACTTTCAACATGCCACTGAACTTGTCCCAAGTGAAAGTAATGTGTACCAGACCATAGAAATTGAGACATTCCTTACATGACTTTTGTCATTTTAAAATGAGTTTACATAGCATAAGCCTTTAAACTTGTGTTTTAAAATAACCTAGCTGCTAAGTTATTTTAAAACACAAGGTAAATTGTATGGAGCAGGGGTTTCCAACCTTTTTGTGTGGGGCGCCAAATTACAATTTTTGTCTTACATAGGGGGCCAGTGAGACAATTTTGGAAAGATAAAGCTTTTAAAAATTTCTCTTGCTATTAATCAAAACAACAACAAATGTGCATTTTTGTGAAGAAGCTTTAAATGAGAAGACTAATTTATTGACTTACTTTCTCGTCACTATGTTGGATACTGATTTAGTGAGATACCTGGCATATTTTTGCTTGCACAAGTAGTCAATGTCTGCCCACACACTTGAACAGCGATGCGGAGTACACAACTAATCTGGTCATCATCATAGCTTGTGGAAGCTTGGTGTGCGTAAATTGGCTGCTGCGTCTCCTTCATTATATCAGTTGAAATAAACGCTTTAAAAAAAGGATTTCATTGGCTGTAAAGTGCTTTCGGATGTCCAGATGTTGTGAAAGGTGAGATAACATTTCTTTGCCTGTGATGTTGGCTTGTGAGGTTGGTGTAGTGGGATGTTCATTGAGGTGAGTTTTATGCCAGGACAGATCCTGGAAAAAGTATTTAGTGGATAATTAGGAAACTGGATAATTGGAGTGGGGACAATGGAGGTGCCATTGCAGTGCAATTCTGATGATGCCCATAACATGCATTTTTATTCGACAGAATCCGAGTGCCAGTTAGGGAGCAAGATCGGAGGTGAATACAGAAACATCTGGGAAACTGTCGCCAAGATTACTCCTGAACTTGATGTGGGACCTGCCTTCCCAGTGCTGTGTACCTCAGGTGTAATGCTGCAATCAGTTGACAAAGCAGAGCCAGGTATATTAAACAGCAGAGAGTTTCAATAATTATTGGTTAACTGTACATTAAGATCCCCAGTTCAATGGATATAATCGAACTGCCTTTAAGAAACTTAAGAAATCCCAGAGTGAGAAAAAGCCATTCAGCCCACCAAACGTGCTACATCTATTTGTGATTCTTCAAACAACAACAACAACTTGCCCCCTTAATGTAGTAAAACATCCCAAGGAGCTTCACAAGAGCGTTATCAAACAAAGTACCAGAACTGAGAAGTTATGTCTATCAGGAATGATTGAATGGGCTGGGAAGGCTGAGGGTGACATGATAGAAACCTTCAAGATTATGAAGAGATTTGATAGGGAGATGTTTCCCCTTCTTGGCAAGATCAAAATTAGAGGCCATAAGTATAAGGTATTAATAAATCCAATAGGGCATTCAGAAGAAACTTCCTAAACCAGAGAGTTAGATAAACACATGAGGGAGAAAGTAATATTCGGGTATTTTGATAGGGTTAAATGAAATAGGGTATGAGGGGGCTCATGTGGACCATAAACACTGACAGGGCCAAGAGGCCTGTTTCTGTGCTGTCGGTACTACGTAAAATTTGACCCCGAGCCACACAAGGAGATATTAAGACAGCTGACCAAACGTTTGATCGGAGAGGTAGGTTCTAAAGAGCAAATTAAAGGAAGAAAGAGTTTAAAGAGGCAGAGAGGTTTAGGGAGTAAATTCCGAGGCAGCTGAAGGCATGGCCGGTAATGGTGGAGTGAAGGAAATCAAGGATGTACAAGAGGCCAGGATTGGATGAGTGCAGAGATCTCGGAGGGTTATAGGGCTGGAAGAAGTTACAGATATAGGGAAGGACAAGGCCAAGGTGGGATTTGAAAATAAGGATAAGAATTTTTGAATGGAGGTGTTGTCTGACTGGGAGCAAATGTAGGTCAGTGAGCAGAGGTGGGCGATGGAGGAATGGGACATGGTGCCAGTTAGGAATTTTATCCCATTAATACCTGTTGGTCCCTTATCTTTAGAAAACTTCCCCTAACTTTGCTGGAAAAAGAAGTTCATAAACCATTTGATAAAGTTCTGAATGCAAGTTTGAAGAAGATTGAGGTTCATGAAACGAATGACAAATTAGCCTGTTCACTCGATTGAAAACTGGATTGGTAATAGAAAGTAGCAGATGATGATGATCGCAAACATATTCATTCTGAATACTCTTATTTAGAATAATCACAACCTTCTTCTAGGCAATAGTTAAAATATAGCACAAAGGATAATTCTCGCAATAGCTAATTATGTGCATTCAATCCTGCCCTGTGGAATTCTCCATGCAGTTCCCTCTGCCTTGCCACTTCCCCCAAAGCCCTCCAGTTTGAACAGGCTTTCAGTTCCTTGTCCTCCTGTCTGTTCCCTGTCCCTTTCCGCATTTTGCTTATCTACATCACACCTTATTCTGATTAATTTTCCCTCACCTGTTGCCATTCTCATTCCTTCTGTACTTTCCCCATTACTGTAAAGTGTTCTGCTTGTGACGAACAGTAGATAAAATGATTGCTGTTTTTCCGAGACAGATTATTTAAACTCTCGCTAGCTCATTGGTAGGGCCACATTTAAGATGTGTCTTCGGGCACCCCACCTCCCAATTGCCATTGATGGATTGGAGTTCTGAGAGGAGTTCAGACTGGAGGATGGTAGACAGTGGTGTTCCCCAAAGGTCAGTGCTGGGACCACTGCTCTTTTTGCTATGTATAAATGACTTGGATCTCGGAATACAGAGTAGAATCTCAAAATTTGCCAATAACACCAAACTTGGAGGAGTGCTAAACATTGAGGATGATACGAGTCGGTTGTGACAGGACAGAGATAGGCCAGTGGAATAGGCAGACAAGTGGCAGATGGAATTTAATACAGATGAGTGTGAGGTCATGCATTTTGGCAGAAGGGGTAGGGTACATATGAACATACGAGCAAATGAATTAGGAGCAGAAGTAGGCCATTCAGCCCCTCTAGCCTGCTTCACTTCAAAAGATCATGGCTGATCTGTTTGTGTCTCGAATTCCACACTCCCATCAACGCCTGATAATCTTTGATTCCCTTGCCTAACAAGAATCTATCTACCCCTGCCTTAAAAATATTCAATGACCCCACCTCCACCACCTTCTGAGGCAGAGAATTCCAAAGACACACAACCCTCTGAGAGAAAAAAATTCTCCTCGTCTCTGTCCTAAAAGGGCGACCCCTAATTTTCAAAAAGTGACCCCTAGTTCTGGACTCACCCACAAGAAGAAATGTCCTTTCCACATCCACTTTCTCAAGACCGTTCAGGATCTTATATACTTCAATCAAGTCTCCCCTCACTCTTCTAAACACCAGTGACAATAAGCCCAGCCTGTCCAACCTTTCCTCATAAGACAATCCGCTCATTCCAGGTGTCAATCTAGTAAACCTCCTCTGAACTGCCTCCACAACATTCACATCCTTCCTTAAATAAGGAGACCAGAACTGCACACAGTATTTGAGATGTGGTCTCACCAATGCCCTGTATAACAGTTCAGTGACACCTTGTCAAATGCCTTCTGGAAATCCAAGTACAGTACATCAACGGGCTCCCTTTATTGAGCTAACTGACCGAATAACATCCTTATTTTTATTGTCAATTCCTCTTGTATAAAGGATAGCATTCCATTAACTTTCTTTATGACTTGCTGTACCTATATACTAACCTATTGTGACTCATGCACTAGAACACCTAGATCCCTCTGCATCTCGGAATTCTGCAGTCGTTCTCCATTTAAGTAATACTCTGCATTTTCATTCTTCCTGCCAAAGTGAACAACATCACATTTTCCTACACTGTACTCCATCTGCCAGATTTTGCCCACTCACTCAATCTATATCAGTCTGCAAGCTCCTTATATCCTCTTCACAACATACTTTCCTAACTATCATTGTGTCATCTGCAAACTTTATACCATGCCATCACTCCCCTCATCTAAGTCATTGATATAAATTGTAAAAAGTTCAGGCCCCAGCACAGATCCCTGTGGGACTCCACTCATCACATCCTGCCAATCAGAAAAGGGCCCATTTATGCAAATTCTCTGTTTTCTGCCAGCCAGCCAATATTCTAGCCATACTAATATGTTACCCCCTACACCATGAGCTCCTACTTTGTGCAATAACCTTTTATGTGACACCTTGTCAAATGCCTTCTGGAAATCCAAGTACGGTATGTCAACGGGCTCCCTTTATTAAGCTAACTGACCTACAGTTACCTGTTTTCTGCTTTCCCTCCTTCTTGAATATTTGCTACTTTCCAGTCTGATGGAACCTTTCCAGAATCTAGCGAATTTTGAAATATTAACAGGCAAAATATATTTAATTTTTTAAATTCATTCATGGGATTTTGGGCGTCACTGGCCAGGCCAACATTTATTGCCCATCCCTAATTGTCCTTGAGAAGGTGCTGGTGAGCTGTCTTCTTGAACTGCTGCAGTCCATGTGAGGTAGGTACACCCACAGTGCTGTTAGGAAGGGAGCTCCAGGATTTTGACCCAGCGACAGTGAAGGAATGGTGTTATAGTTCCAAGTCAGGATGGTGTGTGGCTTGGAGGGGAACTTACAGGTGGTGGTGTTCCCATGCATCTGCTGCCCTTGTCCTTCTAGGTGGTAGAGGATGCAGGTTTGGAAGGTGCTGTCTAAGGAGCCTTGGTGCATTGCTGCAGTGCATCTTATAGATGGTATACACTGCTGTGACTGTGCGTCAGTGGTGGAGGGAGTGAATGTTTGTGGATGGGGTACCAATCAAGCGGACTGCTTTGTCCTGGATGGTGTCGAGCTTCTTGAGTGTTGTTGGAGTTGCACCCATGCAGGCAATTGGAGAGTATTCCATCACACTCCTGACTTGTGCCTTGTAGATGGTGGACAAGCTATGGGGAGTTAGGAGGTGAGTTACTTGCCGCAGGATTCCTAGCCTCTGACCTGCTCTTGTTGCCACGGTATTTATATGGCTACTCCAGTTCAGTTTCCTGTCAATGGTAGCCCCCAGGATGTTGATAGTGGGGGATTCAGTGATCGCAATGCCTTTGAATGTCAAAGGGAGATAGTTGGATTCTGTCTTGTTGGAGATGGTCAATGTCTGACACTTGTGTCACGCGAATGTTACTTGCCACTTATCAGCCCAAGCCTGGATATTGTCCAGGTCTTGCTGCATTTCTACATGGACTGCTTCAGTATCTGAGGAGTTGCGAATGGTGCTGAACATTGTGCAATCATCAGCGAACATCCCCACTTCTGACCTTATGATTGAAGGAAGATCATTGATGAAGCAGCTGAAGATGGTTGGGTCTAGGACACTACCCTGAGGAACTCCTGCAGACTAATGAGCCGAGAACTCTGACCAGTTGTGTGGTTGGAGTCGGGCCCGGAGTCAGGGAGCACGGTGTCAGGTGACGCCTCAGCAGGACCTAATGCCATTTTTAAAGGGCTGCCAGCCCTGTATTGAATGCTGCATTGTGAAGGTCTGGAAGAGGAGGAGGTGACATTAGAGATGGCTGACAGGAGACCCCCTGCGGCCCCACGGTTTCCTGACACCTCCCTCCAGGCGCTACTACAAGGTTCTGATGAAGGTTTCACGACCTCAAGCGTTAACTCTGTTTCTCTCTCTACAGATGCTGCCAAACCTGCTGAGTATTTCCAGCATTTTCTTTTCTGTTTCAGATTTCCAGCATCTGGAGTATTCTGCTTTTGTGCTCCAGGCTGTCAGGGAGAGGAGGGACGTCTTGTTCCAAAGGAACAGAGGGAAGAGCCAGGCGAGGAAAAACAAGCAGGCCTGGCTCCAGGTTGCTGAGGAGGTCAGCAGCCATGGTGTGACCCCACTCACATGGATACAGTGCCGCAAGTGGTTCAATGACCTCATCCAGGCTGCAAAAGTGAGTATCATTTAATCCCTTCATCCTCTTGAGTTTTGCATCTGTCAAAGTAGTTGTGTTGGGAGGAGAATGAGCTACCCCCCCAGACGCGGGCAAAGGGATGCAACATGTCAGTCTGCGGCCTGTCATGGTGGCCCTGAAAGCGGGTCCCCCAGTCATACTTGAATCTCATGAGATCTTTGGGCAGGAAGCATGTGTTGGGATTGATGTTGCTTGGGGCCTAACATCTTCCTTCCCTCTGTCTGCAGGAGAAGATGGCACATAATCGGAGGGAGCAGGCCAAGACCAGAGGTGGGCTGTCATTGCTGCATGTCCTTACGCCAATGGAGGAGGAGGCCATGGAGCTTGCTGGATCGCAGGATGGAAGGAGTATTGCAGAGACAGGGGCATTCTCCCAATATAGTAAGTAGGGTCTACATGGGGCACAATGCGGTATCTGCAACATGCTGCTCATCAGGCATCCAGTGCACACATGGATCTGCATTATAGAGTGTCTGCAGTGGAGGGAGGGAAGGCCCTTGGCCCTGACACATCTTTGTCATACAGTCAGTTAAGGCACAGATGGAGGCCATTCAGCCCATCGAGTCCATGCCAGCTCTCCGCAGAGCAATCCAGTCAGTCCTACTCCCCCGCTCAATCCCCATAGCCCTGCACGTTTATTTCCTTCGAGTTCCCATCCAATTTCCTTTTGAAGTAATTGATTGTTTCCGCTTCCACCACCTTGTAGGCAGCGAGTTCCAGGTCATTACCAGTCGCTGTGTAAAACAGTTCTTCCTCAGATTCCCCCTGTACCTCTTGTCCAAAACCTTCAATCTTTGTTCTGTCATACAGGTCAAGCTGTGCCAAATTGGACACCAGTGGAAAATGCTGTAGATCATGCCACTTCTGAGGGGGAGGAAGGAGCCTCAGAGGGTCTATTGGCACTTCATACTCCTCCACCCTCCACTAGTGCAGATACATGCAGCTCGGTGGGTTTACGCAAGAGTTTAGATCAGGGCACAGAATCTGGTGAGCACAGCACACACACACCCGAGCCGCTGACGGAGGCAGTGATAGCCTGTGCCTCTGACGGTCAGAGGACTGTGGGAGGCCAGGCCCTTGCTGAGCCCCAGGCCCATGATGTGCCTCTGGTTCTGCCAGCAACAAGGGAACTGCTGGAGCTGCAGCCAGAGGTGTGCCAACATCTAGCAGAGATGCCAGAGGCTATGCATGCTGAAGCGCGGTCAATGGGGGGGTCCATCCAAGCCTTGACCACAACATTGTCTCCGACTGGTGTATGAGCGGCCCCCACTATTGAGAGGATGGAGAGCCACATCCAGCAGAGCACTCAGTGTTTGCTGGATATTTGAGCAGACCTCTGTAACCTCGTCCTGACCATGGGCACAAGGCAGCAGTGGCAAGGCACAAGGGGGACCTTGAGTCACCGCCAGGTCCACTGTCCTCTCAGGTCAGCAGGGAGGCAGAAGTCTACCTTGCTAGGGAGGAGGTCTACAGCTGGGGGCTCCTCTCAGGGTGCTCCTGGTGCGGACTCCAGCTCCTATGCCCCTCTGCCAGTGTCACCAGTTCACCCAACATCCCAGTTGAAAGAGGGTGGAACTGCTTCTATGTAGGAGACCCGCAGCTTGCTGGGGCTCTCCAGGCCCAAGACATCCCGAGGGCGGCCGCCAAAGTCATCCATAGCTACAGGGCACCGAGGTCCTCGTCCACACAGCACAGGGGCAGCACCGTGTAGGAGTTCACGTAAGCGAATTAAGAAGCACGTTTAGAATCACTGGGTTTTCATGGGGCAAGTGTTTGTCTATCGTTACACTGTCTGCCTCCATTATGACTGTAAATAAATCTTTACTGCTAGGCATGGACTCCCTCCTGTTTTTCTCCATCAAGGGCTTGACCCTTCACTGTACCCCAGCCTCCAGTAAGAAGATAGAGGCGATCACTGATGCTGCAAGGGCTGAACTCTAGAAATTGACCAGATCAGCTATGTGCAAATGTTCAATAAACCAACACATCGTTAAGGAAGGAATGGTGAAAAACAGTTGTATAAAGTAAACTCTTTATTGGATAAGGTATAGGGCCATAAAGGATGAAATGGAACGTGAATGTATATGGGAATCGGGCCTCCCTTGCGTGTCTTTCCTGTCCAATCATGTGTTCCCTCTAGGGTTCTTAATCTGGCCTAGCTTGCCCATTTTCCCACTCCAAATCCTCATCATCTGAGGAGAAAGTCCATTCTTCACTTTCCTTATCAGCTCCTCCCTCTGCAGGGCAAGGTTGTGCAGCGCACAATAAAACATGACAATACATGAGACCCTAACCAGGGCACACTGAAGGGATCCCCAGACCTATCGAGGCACCTGAATCTCATCTTCAGCGGACCAATAGCCTGCTCGATGGCAGCTCGTGTTGTTCCATGGCAGGCATTGTACCGTTCCTCTGAATCTGTACGTGGATTCCTCACAGGCGTCAACAGCCATGTCCTCAATGGGTAGCCCTTGTCTCTAAAGATCCATCCCTGAAGGCTGCAGGCAGGGTGGAAAAGTTCAGGAATTTGTGACTGCCTCAAAATGTAGGCATCATGGCAACTTCCCCGGAAGCGTGCAAAGACCTGCAGGATCCGTTTACGGTGGTTGTACACCAGTTGTACATTGAGGCAGTGGAAGCCCTTCCTGTTGATCAGGGCCGCTGGCTGATGTTCCAGCACCTTGATGGCCACATGTGTGCAGTCGCTAACATCCTGCACCGGGGGCAATCCAACGATGGTCCCGAAATCAATGGTGCTCTCTGCTTGGGATCCGTGTGGAAGCACACATAATCTCTGGCCCTCCTTTTTGCACCGAGGTGCCATGGACTGCGAGATTCCATGGATCCCTGGAATGATTCAGTGGCGTAGAAGTTCAGCGCCACGGTGACCTTCAGGGCCACTGGCATTAGATTGCCACCCAATCCCCTGGGGCACAGCTCATTATGTATCATTGCACACAGGTCAGTGACAGCCTCCCTGGAGAGGCGGAGTCTTCGTTGGCACTGCCTCTCGAACATCTGCAGGTAGTTGAGCCTCGACCTGTAGACTCTTTCTGGAGGGTACCTCCCTCTGCACAGGCCACCTCCCTCTCTCTCTCCTCTTGGCCCTTCTGCCGCTGAGGTCCCTCCTGTGGGCTCACAGGCTGTTGTGGTTCCGCTGAAGGTGTCTGACCCTCCCTCCCACGCAGGAGCACTCCGTCTTCAACGGGATCCCTGAAGCTTGGGTGAATGAGACCCATGATAAGTGGCCTCTCCGTTAAAGGTAGTCTTCCCCTGCCAGTGTCCCCCTCTTTATGCTCACACTTGTGACTCTTGCCCTCATGAATTGGCCAACATTCCCCTCAGTCCTGACATGCTAAGCTCAGCCCTCCCTTCGTGGCCTTTCCAGGCCTTTGATGTTTACCCTTCTGATAGCCTCCCCTTCCAGGCTGGTGGGATCTGCTGCCTCGATGTCACCTCCTTGAAGGAGGCGAGACTCTGAAGCCCCATGAGATGCGTGCGCCATTTATAAAATTGCATCCGACACATTAAATTGCTTTTAATTGTCCATTTAACAAGGTTAATTACCTGTACAGTGCGTTGCCTTCAGACCTCCGCCCTCCATGTTTGCGACCATGGACAAAATCGGGATAAGCCATCACAACGTCAGACTTCCTGTCTGATGTGCCCATCCCGATTTTATGTCCTCCCGTGCCTCCATACATGTCCACATTGTTCCCTTAAAATTCAGCCCATAGAATACAAAGGCAGCAAAGTTATGCTGAACCTTTATAAAGCTCTGGTTAGGCCCCAACTAGGGTACTGCATCCATTTCTGTCACCACACTTCAGGAAAGATGTGAGAGGATGCAGAGAAAATTTACCAGAATGGTTCCAGCAATAAGGGATTTTAGTTGCAAGGTCAGGTTGGAAAAGCTAAGGAGCAAAGGATATTGAGGGGAGATTTGAGAGTATATGACAGGGTTGGATAAGTTAGACAAGGAAAAACTGTTCCCATTAACAAATGGTACAAGGACTAGGGGACACAGTTTGAAGGTTTTGGGCAAAAGATGCAAGGGGAATATGAGGAAGAACTTTTTTACGCAGCGAGTGTTCATGACCTGGAACTCACTGCCCATGAGGGTGGTGGAAGTGAAGACAGTCAATGATTTTAAAAGGAAATTGGATGGACACTTGAAGGAAATAAACCAACAAGGCTACAGAGACCGAATGGGGTAGTGGGATTGATTGGATTGCTCTGCGGAGAGCTGGCATGGACTTGATGGGCAGAATGGCCTCCTTCTATGCCGAAAATGTCTCTAATGTCAGTAAATTTGCAGATGATACAAAGGTTGGTGGAGTTGTGGATACCGAGGAGGGCTATTGTCGTCTGCAAAGGGACTTGGATAGGTTGCAGTGCTGGGCTGAAAAGTGGCAGATGGAGTTTAACCCTGAAAAGTGTGAGGTCGTCCATTTTGGAAGGACAAACATGAATGCAAAATACTGGGTTAACGGTAGGGTTCTTGGGCATGTGGAGGAGCAGAGAGACCTTGGGGTCTATGTGCATAGATCATTGAAAGTTGCAACTCAAGTGGATAGGGCTGTGAAGAAGGCATATGGGGTGTTAGCGTTCATTAGCAGAGGGATTGAATTTAAGAGCCGTGAGGTGATGATGCAGCTGTACAGGACCTTGGTAAGGCCTCATTTGGAGTACTGTGTGCAGTTCTGGTCGCCTCATTTTAGGAAGGATGTGGAAGCCTTGGAGAGGGTGCAGAGGAGATTTACCAGGATGTTGCCTGGAATGGAGAATAAGTCTTACGAGGAAAGGCTGAACATTCTAGGCCTCTTCTCATTAGAAAGGAGAAGGATGAGGGGTGACATGATAGAGGTTTATAAGATGATCAGGGGAATAGATAGGGTAGACAGTCAGAAACTTTTTCCCCGGGTGGAGCAAAGCGTTACAAGGGGTCATAAATTTAAGGTGAAGGGTGGGAGATATAAGGGGGATGTCAGGGGAAGGTTCTTTACCCAGAGAGTGGTCGAGGCATGGAATGCCTTGCCCGGGGAAGTTGTTGAGTCAGAAACTTTAGGGACTTTCAAAAGGCTTTTGGATAGGTATATGGATAAAGGAGAATGATGGGGTATAGATTAAATTGTCCTTGACAGAGGACAAAGGATCGGCACAACATTGTGGGCCGAAGGGCCTGTTCTGTGCTGTATGTTCTATGTTCTATGTTCTATGTTCTATATGATTCTAGGATGACCCTTGGGGCTGGAAGTTCGGCAGCTGGGGTCCCTTCAATGGACCGGAAGGCGGGGCTTGGGGGAATCCCCTGGCCGAATTCAATGGCAGACAGTAAATTAACTGCTCGCCAACAGGAATTGCCCCTTTGAGGGACACGATCCTGCCCAAAGAGCTGCTGGCAAATCAGAGGGCCAGCAGTTAAGCAGTGCAGTAGCATTATCGGGAGCAGTGGCCACTGCTGGTACTGCAGGAAGCCCGGGACCAGGAGCAGCCATGCAGCCTCAGATTGCAGGTAAGTGGGGACAAGCTATCGGGGCCCAGCCAGACAGGCCCTGTCGAGGCAGGGAGGTGTGGTGAAGGAGGAATGGATGTTCAGGGCGGGAGTGTTATTGGCAAAGGGGTGGCTTTTACCACCCAGAGCCCTCCATGAGCCACAGATTGCCCAAGCAGGAGGGTCCCCCTCCCCCAGCCCACAGGGAGGCACTCTTGTGTTACTGGGTGGCCTCTCCACATGGTGGACTGCCCCCTCCACCCCTCCGTCTCCCTGCCCATCCTTGCAGGGCTGATAAAGTTCAGCCCTAGAACCTGGAGCTCAGGGTTATGAGGAACAAGTCACTGTACTGCATGCTAACTCTCGATTTCCTTTATACAGATACATCTGTGCAGAAAATTCCAACCATTGGTTTAATACCAATGTCCTCTGCCTTAGCAGACGAATTTATTGGTGATTTGCTGGAACAATTGCCGCAACTCGGCAGGTATATAAAATTATATTGGCTGATTATGTTGTTTTTCGTGTTTTGGCTCTTGTTAATCATTCTTGTTTCTTTGCCCTTAGTGAAGACCCTACACTTGGTTTGCTGCTTAATCTGAAAAAGTTTGATGAGATCTTCCATTGGCATTCTAGAAAACCTATTGTAAAAACCCACAGTGAGAGAATTAAGGAAAATGCAAAAGGTAAAATAATCCACTTAATGTATATTTATTAAAAATATCTCAGAGTGCATAGTTACATAGAATTGACATCACAGAAACAAACCATTCAGTCCAGCTGGTCTGTGTTGGTATTTATGTTCCACATGAGCCTCTGCCCACTCCTACTTCGTCTCACTCTATCAGCATATCCTTCTATTCTTTTCTCCCTTGTGTGTTTATCTAGCTTCACCTTAAATGCAAATGTGCTATTCACCTCAACTACACCATGTGGTAGTGAGTTCCACATTCTCACCACACTCTGGGAGAAGAGGTTTCTCCTGAATTCACTATTGGATTTATTGGTGACTATCTTATATTGATGATATTCTAGTTTTGGACTCTCCCACCAGTGGAAACATCTACTCTACGTCTACCCTACAACACCCTTCATAACTTTAAAGAACTTGATTAGATCACCCCTTAGTCTTTTCTTTTCCAGAGAATGGAGCTCCAGCCTGTACAGTCTTTCCTGATACATATAATCTTTCAGTTCTGCTATCATCCTTGTAAATCTTATTTGGACGTTCTCCAGTGCCTCCATATACTTTTTGTAATGTAGAGACCAGAACTGTATCTGATACTTTAACATAGTTCTCTGCTTTTCAATTTTATTCTGTAGAAAGGAATCCCAGAGCTTGATTTTCATTTATCATCTTTCCACCTCTTGGATGAGACATTAAACTGAAGCTTCATTTTTTTTATCCCACGGCCACTATCTAGGTTAAAGAAGAGTGGGCGCTAATATTTATCCCTCAACCAATATCATTCAAACAGATGATCTGGCCATTATCACACTGCTGTTTATGTGAGCTTGCTGTGAGCAAATTGGCTGCCACTTTTCCTATTTTGCAACAGTACCTACACCTCAAAAGCACCCATTGCCTATAAAAGTGCTTTGAGATGTCCTGACATGAAAGGTGTTATATAAATGCAAGTTCTTTCTTTTTAAAGGCTTGTTAACCTGAATTGCAACCTTTAATTATTTGTAATTTTCTCATATTCATATTCTCAAATTAATATTTTTCTTTCTTGTTGAAGAAAGAAAGACTTGAATTTATATAGCACCTTTCACGACCATCAGACATCCTTAAGCACTTTATAGCCAATATGGTACAGTCACGAATGTACTGCAGGAACTACACAGCCAATTGCAGCGAGGTGTTGGTGTAGTGGGAATGTTCCTGGACTAGTAATCCAGAAGCCCAGGCTAATGTCCTGGGGTCATCCGTTTAAATCTCACCATGGCAGCTGGTGAAAGTTAAATTCAATTAATTAATAATATGGCCTAGAAAGCTAGTCTCAGTAACGATGTCATGAATCTATCATCGATTGTTGTGAAAATCCATTTGGTTCACTAGTATCCTTTAGGGAAGGAAATCTGCCATCTTTACCTGGTCTGGCCTACATGTGACTCCAGACTGACAGTAATGTGCTTGATTCTTGATTACCCTCTGAAATGGCCCAGCAGGGCATTTAGGGATGGGCAACAAATGCTTACATCCCATGAAAGAATTAAAAAAATTGCACATAGCTAGCTCCCCCAAACAGCAATGTGGTAGTGACCAATTGATTTGCTTTTGTGATGTTGGTTGAGGGATAAGTATTAGTCAGGACGCAGGGGAGAACTCCCCTGCTCTTCTTCAAAATCATGAATACAACCCACCTGAAAGGGTTCTATTTGAAAACAAGCTTTCCCTTAGTATTAGCATTTGGAGTGTCAGCCCTGGTTTTCATGCTTAAGTCACTAGAGTGGGACTGGAAATCACAACCTTTTAGCTTAGAAGCAAAAGTACTACCCGCTGAGCCACACCTGAGTTCAGGTCCTGAAGGCACTGGGGGCTATCCATTATCTTGCCCACGTGGTTGTATTTTTTTGAAAGAGACAGATTTCCTCTCAGTGTAGTGTTCAAAAACATTCGTCAAGCTTTCAGCAAACACGCCTTTCCATTTGTAGGAAACGTTGGCATACAGCAATAGAAAACCCACTATCATTTACACTCTGAATAATAAATCATAGAATAGTTACAATACAGAAGGAGGTCCTTCAGCACATCGTGTCCATGCCACGTCTCTACAAGAGCAACTCTGTGAGTCGCACTCCTCTGCCCTTCCCTGTAACCCTGCAATTTTTTTCTCTTCAGGTGCTTACCCAATTCTCGTTTGCAAGCTACAATTGAATCTGCCTCCACTACACACTCAGGCACTGAATTCCAAATCCTAACCACTCGCTGCATAAAAAAGATTTTCCTCATGTCGCCATTGCTTCTTTTGCCAATCACCTTAAATTAATGCCCTCTGGTTTTCGATCCTTCTGCCAATGGGAACAGTTTCTCTCTATCTACTCTGTCCTGACCCCTCATGATATTGAACACCTCGATCAAATCTCCTTTCAACCTTCTCTTTTCCAAGAAAACAACCCCAGCTTTGCCAAACTATCCAGATGACTAAAGTCCCTCATCCCTAGAACCATCCTTGTAAATCATTTCTGCACCCTCTCTACAGCCTTGCATCCTTTCTCAAGTGTGGTGCCCAAAACTGGACACAATACTTCAGTTCAAGCAGTATTTTTTTATTCGTTCCTGGATGTGAATATCACTTGTAAGGTCAGCATTTATTGCCCATCCATAATTGCCTTTGAGAAGGTGGTTTTGAGCTGCATTCTTGACTCGCTGCAGTCCATTTGGGGTAGGTACACTCACAGTGCTTTTAGGAAGGGAGTTCAATGATTTTGACCCAGCGACAGTGAAGGAACAGCAATATAGTTCCAAGTCAGGATGGTGTGTGACTTGGAGGGGAACTTGCAGGTGGTGGTGTTCCCATGCATCTGCTGCCCTTGTCCTTCTAGGTGGTAGAGATCATAGGTTTGGAAGGTGCTGTCGAAGGAGTTGTGGTGAGTTGCTGCAGTGCATCTTGTAGATGGTACACACTGCTGCCGCTGTATGTCAGTGGTCAAGGGAGTGAATGTTTAAGGTGGTGGATTGGGTGCCCTTTAAGTGGGCTGCTTTGTCCTGGATGGTGCTGAGCATCTTGAGTCTTGTTGGAGCTGCAGTCACACTCCTGACTTGTGCCTTGTAGATGTTGGACAGGCTTTGGGGAGTCAGGAGGTGAGTTACTCGCTTCAGCATTCCTAGCCTCTGACCTGCTCTTGTAGCCACTGTATTTATGTGGCTACTCCAGTTCAGTTTCTTGTCAATGGTGACCCCCAGGAAGTTGATAGTTGATCGTAATGCCATTGAATGACAAGGGGAGATGGTTAGATTCTCTCTTGTTGGCGATGGTCATTGCCTGGCACTTGTGTGGCGCGAGTGTTACTTGCCACTTATCAGCTCAAACCTGAACGTTGTCCAGGTCTTGCTTCAGTATCTGAGGAGTTGCAAATGGCACTGAATACTGTGCAATTATCAATGAACATCCCCGTTTCTAACCTTATGATGGAGGGAAGGTTATTGATGAAGCAGCAGAAGATGGTTAGGTCTAGAACTATAAAGGTTCATCAAAATGGAATACTTTTTGTTTGTGTGCTGTTTACAAATTGGGATCTGCAGAAAATTAGATGTCATCAAAAGAATCTTCGGAGCCCCACCCCCGAGTGTCAATGACTCGACGAGTATATCAGTATTTGCAAGGGTTTTCTGGGGGGGGCTACTAATATTTACAAGGGAGTGATGGGAGTGCATCAACATTTGGAGTGGATTCCCAGTAGGGTGTCAGTACTTGCAGGGATTCAGTATAGGCTTTTCCACATCTGTTTGAGAACTACACAGAAGTTACAGTACAGAAACAGGTCTTTCGGCCCAATTGGTCTATGCTTGTGTTAATGGCCCACAGGAGCCTCCCCTCACCTTACATTCATCCAACAATATCACCATATCCTATTCCTTTCATACGCTTATATAGCTTCTCCTTAACTAGGCTGAACAGTGGCTGCTTTTTAAGCGATTTACCTCTCAAATCCTCACATTTCAGTTCAATCTGATGAAGTTCAAAGCTGGGTGCCAAAATGTGCAAGGGTCTTGTTTCCCAGAGACTGGGTGTCTCTCACCTCAATCAGCACAAGGTACATTCAGTAACTAAATGTATGTGTGTGTTCACATCTGAGACAGCCAATCTAATGTGCTAAATGATGAATTAAGTATGGACATTAATTTGACTCACTTTTGCATTCAATCACATATTATCTGCAGCAACATCCTTCGCAAATCCGAAGGAAAGGAAGAGAATGTTACGGAGTGAACAAATGTATGTTGTGTTTGAGAGACTTTATTCAGAATCGCTGGAAGAAAATACAGCAGTAACAATTGTCACCAATCAGAAAGCAGTTGTCAAAGACCCATCAGAACAGCAACAAAACCTAAGAAAGGGCAATGGCAAGAAATCAAAGGTAAGTCAAACTCCAGCTTCTGCCTTTTAATTTCTTCTGATTGTTTTTTCTTTGACCCCCTTTCCTCCTTAAATACATTGACTCCTTACTGGGGCATGCTTTGGTGGGTGGCAGGTGATGTTATCCAAGTATCGTATATGAAACTCAAACATTAGTTTATCCCATGATAGAGAGGACAAAGACTGAAGCTCAATCTTCTACTCAATGCAACAGACATATACACACATGCATACAAGCACACACAGCCCACACACACACACAAAACCCACAGACACACTCACTCACACTGACACGCACACACACAAACACACATGTGCACAAAGACATACACACACAGCTCACAAACAGAGAGGTGCAAGAATTATAGAGTAGTTATAATAGGGGACTTTAATTATTCGAATATAGACTTGGATAGTAGTAATGTAAAGGGCAGAGAGGGGCAAGAGTTCCTAGACTGTGTTCAGGAAAATTTTCTACAGCAGTCTGTTTCCAGTCCAATGAGAAAGGAGGCACTGCTAGACTCAGTTCTTGGGAATGAGGCGGGCCAAGTGGATCAAGTGTCAGTAGGAGAACATTTAGGGGACAGTGATCATTGTATCTTATGGTTTAGGCTGGTTATGGAAAAGAACAAAGAACAATCTAGAGTAAGAAAATTCACTGGGGAAAGTCAACTTCAGTAGGGTAAGAATGGATTTGGGCCGAATAAATTGGAATCAAAGGTCGGCAGGAAAAATGGTAGCTGGACAATGGGCTACCTTTAAAGAAGAAATAGTTCAGGCACAGTCAAGGTATATTCCCTTGAAGAGGAAAGATAGGGTAAATAAATTCAGATCCCCGGATGACAAAAGAGATAGAGATGAAGATGAAGAAGAATAAGTGTGCGAATGACAGATGTCAGGTGAATGATACAATGGAGAACCAGGCTGAATATAGAAGGTTCAGAGCAGAAATGATGAAGAAAATAAGAGAAGCAAAGAGGGGGTATGAAAAGAGACTGGCAGCTAATATAAAAGGGAATCCAAAAGTCTTGTTTCGGCATATAAATGGTAAAAAGGTGGTAAAAGGTGGAGTAAGGCTGATTAGGGACCAAAAAGGGAAATTACACATGGAAGCAGGGGAATAACTAAATGAATACTTTGCATCTGTCTTTACCAAGGAAGAAGATGCAACCCAGGCCACGGTGAAACAGTACGTAATTAATTCATTAGAAGGATTTGAAATTAATAACAAGGAGGTATTAGATAGGCTAGCTGTACTTAGAGTTGATAAAGCACCAAGACCGGCTGAGATGCATCCAAGGATACTGAGGGAAGTGACAGTGGAAATCGCAGAGGCACTGGTCATAATTTTTCAGTCTTCCTTAGACTCAGGGGTGGTACCAGAGGACTGGGGAATTGCAAATGTTACACCCTTGTTCAAAAAAGGGTGTAAGGATAAGCCTAGTAACTACAGGTCAGTCAATTTAACATTGGTGGTGGGGAAACTTCTAGAAACAATAATTTGGGCCCAAATTAATAGGTGCATGGACAAATGCAGGTTGATCAAAGAAAGCCAGCACAGATTTGTTAAGGGAAGATTGTGTTTAACTAACTTGCTGGAGTTTTTGAAGAGGTAACAGAGAGGGTTGATGAGGACAATGCTGTTGATGTGGTGTACCTGGACTTTCAAAAGGCATTTGATACAGTGCCACACAATAGATTTGTGAGCAAAATTATAGCTCATGGAATAAAAGGGACAGCAGCAACATGGATACATAATTGTCTGTGTGATTGGAAACAGGGTGTAGTGGTTAATGGATATTTTTCTGGCTGGAGGAAGGTTTGTAGCGGAGCTCCCCAGGGGGACCCTTGCTCTTCCTGATATATATTAATGACCTAGTTCTTGGTGTACAGGGCACAATTTCAAAGTTTGCAGATGATATGAAACTTGGAAGCATTGTGAACTGTGAGGAGGATAATGTAGAACTTCAAAAAGACTAGGACAAGTTGGTGGAATGGGCAGACAAGTGACAGATGAAGTTCACTGCAGAGAAATGTGAAGTGATTCATTTTGGTAGGAAGAACACAGAGTGACAATATAAATTAAAGGATACAACTCTAAAGGAGATACAGGAGCAGAGGGACCTGGGTGTATTGAAGGTGGCAGGGCAGGTTGAGAGAGCAGTGAATAAAGCATACAGTATCCTAAGCTTTATTTACAGGGGAATAGAATACAAGAGTAAGGAGGTTATGTTGAACTTCTATAAGACACTAGATCAGCTTCACCTGGAGTATTGTGTCCAGTTCTGGATGCCGTACTTTGGAAAAGATGTCAGGGCATTGGAAAGAGTGCAGGATAGATTCATGAGACTGGTTCCAGGGATGAGGAACTTGAATTATGAAGGTAGACTAGACAAGTTGGAGCTGTTTTCCTTGGAGAAGAGAAGGCTGAGAGGAGATTTGATAGAGGTATTCAAAGTCATTTGCGGTCTGGACAGAGTAGACAAGGAGAAACTGTTCCCAATTGTGAAAGGATTGAGAACGATTTAAGTTGGTTGGCAAAAGAAGCAAAAGCGACATGAGGCAAAATCTTTTCACACAGCGAGTGGTTAAGGTGTGGAATGCACTGCCTGAGAGTTCGTGGAGCCAGGTTCAATCAAGATATTCAAAAGGAAGAATATACAGGGTTATGGGGAGAAGGCAGGGGAATGGCACTAGGTGAATTGCTCAATCGGAGAGTCGGTGCAGACATGACGGGCTGAATGGCCCCCTTCTATGCTGTAACAACTCTGTAATTCTGTGATTCTCACACACACACATGCACACAAACAGGCCACACACAGGCACATGCTCATGCAAGCTCATGCACACACATGCATAGTCACACACATGCATGCGCACAGAGCTACACACACACAAAGGCATGCTTTTGTATATACAGACACTTACATACACACGTAGACACTCTCACGCACTCATGCACACACACACACACATATATTCACACAGACACTCACACACTCATGCCTGCACTGACATGCTTTGATAATGATGAGAAATATCTTCTGTGTCTGATTACCTCTTTCTTGACCCAGGAATGCTGAGACCAACTGGCAATCTCCTGCTCCCTGTTCTCTATCAATCTCACCTTTTGTTGTTCCTACATTACTGATGGAGTATGCTTGCTGCTCACTTATTTTGCTTCTGACCCACTGTACTGAACATATATTAAACGTTACCTGTCAGGGTTTTGCCCATGTGCAAATCTTATCTAACTTCCTTGCGCGAACTTTCCCAAAGTTGATTTCAGTTGATTTCAGAGTTGATTCTAGATTGATTTCAGATTAAATGTGAATAAGAAATATTTTACAGATTAAAAACTAAAGATCAGTCAGAAATTTAAAAAACAAATTAAAATCTAATTAAATAAAATAGAGATGCAGGACCAGGTGATGTGTTGTACCTGCATGATGTGGGAGCAGGTGGACCCCATTGTGGCTCCTAGTGACCATATCTGTAGCAAGTGTTGGCTGCTCGAGGAACACCGGCTCAGAGTTGATGAGCTGGAATCTGAGCTTCAGATACTGCGACACATCAAGGAGGGGGAGAGTTACCTGGACACTGTGTTTCAGGAGACAGTCACACCCCTTAGATTAATTTGGCCAGCGGTCACGGACAGGAGGGTGTGACTCTGAGGGAGGCAGGTAGAGGGATCCAGGAGGTAGTGCTGCAGGAGCCTCAGCCATTGCCCTTGTCCAACAAGTTCGAGATTCTTGCTCCCTGTGTTAACGAGAGCAGGGACTGTAGGGAGGATGAACAAACTGACCACAGCACCGTGGTACAGGGAGCCATTCAAGTGGGGGAAGAAAAGAGAAATGTCGTAATCGGGGATAGTATAGTTAGGGGCATAGACACTGTTCGCTGTGGCCAGGATCGAGAGTCCCGAAGGCTGTGTTGCCTACCTGGTGCCAGGGTTCAGGATATCTCATCTGGGCTGCAGAGGAACTTGGAGTGGGAGGGGAAAGATCCAGTTGTCGTGGTCCACGTAGGTACCAACGATATAGGTAGAACGAGGTTAGAGATTCTACTGAGGGAATATGAGCAGCTAGGGGCTAAATTAAAAAGCAGAACCAAAAAGGTAATAATCTCCGGATTAGTACCTGAGCCACGGGCAAATTGACAAAGGATCAATAAGATTAAAGAGGTAAATGCGTGGCTCAAAGATTGGTGTGGGAGAAATTTGTTCGAATTCGTGGGACACTGGCACCAGTACTGGGGAAGGAGGGAACTGTTCCGATGGGACGGGCTCCACCTGAATCATGCTGGGACCAGAGTCCTGGCGAATCGCATAACTAGGGCTGTAGATGGGGCTTTAAACTAAATAGTCGGGGGGAGGGTTCAGTTGCATGGAAAAACAGGAAGTTAAAGGAGAAGGTAGGAGTGCAGGTTAGTGGTGAGGCTGATTGTAACCAAACTGCAAGAAGTATACTGGTTAAACCAGAAGAGAGAAATAATAAACAGGCAAATAAAGCATCAGTGCTGAGGGACAGGTTAGGGGGTATAGCCCAAATAAGAGTTCTATATACAAATGCACGGAGTGTAAGAAACAAACTAGATGAACTGCAAGCACAAATTCAAATGGAAAATTATGATGTGGTGGCCATTGTGGAGACGTGGCTGCAGGATGGTCGGGACTGGGAACTAAATATACCTGGTTATAAAGTTTACAGGAAGGACAGGGAAAATGGCAGAGTGGGTGGAGTAGCCTTACTGATTAGAAATAATATCATCTCATTGATGAGGGAGGATATAATGAGGGGAAAGCATCCAGTGGAGACCTTATGGGTGGAATTGAGGAACAGAAAAGGATCTAAAACTGTAATAGGTATTGTGTATAGACCCCTAGTAGCAATTCTGAGGTGTTAGATTGTATAAATGCACAAATTAAGCAAGTGTGTAACAAAGGCAGAGTAGTATTAATGGGGGATTTTAACTTACACATAGATTGGGAGAGGCAGACTAGCACCTGTCAGAAGGTAGTGAATTTCTGGAATGTGTCCGGGATAGTTTCCGACAGCAATATGTTCCAGATGTAACAAGGGGACAGGCAACATTAGATTTAGTTATGAGTAATGAGCCAAATTTAATTAGTAGCCTAACTGTGCGTGAACATTTATCAAATAGTGATCATAACATGATCGAATTCAAGGTAGCGTTTGAAAGTGAAAAGCACAAATCAGCTACTAGAACTTTAGACTTGGGTAAGGCTGACTTTACCGGGATGAGACAGAGACTGTCCACAGTAAACTGGGTAGATCTGTTAATGGGTCAAACGACTGAAGAACAGTGGAGAATATTTAAAGAAACATTTAATGAAATACAGAGCGAGTATATACACCTGAGAGGAAAAAGTTCTACTTCACAGAAAAAACAGCCATGGATAACTAAAGAGATTAAGGATAGCATAAAACAAAAAGAAAGGGCTTACAAAAATGCAAAACGCAGCACAGATCTGGCCGAATGGGATCGATACAAAGACCAGCAAAGGATCACAAAGCAGCTTATAAGAGCGACTAAAAGAGATTATGAAAGGAAACTTGCAAGGGACATCAAAATCAATAAGAAGAAATTTTATAGTTACATAAAGGGAAAACGGGTGGTCAAGAGCAATGTAGGCCCACTAAAAGCTGAAACTGGAGATATTGTCATTGATAATGGGGAAATGGCAGACATGTTGAACAATTACTTTGGCTCAGTATTTACAGTTGAAAAGGAGGATAACTTGCTGGAAGTCCCGAAAAAATTAATAGCCAATAGGGGACAGGGACTTAATACAACTAACATAAGTAAAACATCAGTAACAAGGTAATTAATGGAACTAAACAGAAATCCCCAGGATCTGACAGTTTCCATCCGAGGGTGTTAAAGGAAGTAGGGGAGCACATTGTAGATGCCCTAACTATAGTCTTTCAGATTCCCTAGATTCAGGAGTGGTGCCACTGGATTGGAAAGTTGCACATGTCACTCCACTTTTTAAGAAGGGTGAAAGGGGGAACCAAGGAAATTACAGACCAGTTAGCCTGACATCTGTGGTGGGCAAGTTGCTGGAGTCTATAATCAAGGGCAGGGTGACTGAACACCTGGAAAAATTTCAATTAATCAGGGACAGCTAGCATGGATTCATGACGGGAAGGTCATGCCTGACAAATCTCATTGAATATTTTGAAGAGGTGACTAAGGTAGTGGACAGGGGAATGTCTATAGATGTTAATCATATGGACTTCCAGAAGGCATTTCATGAAGTCCCACATAAGAGACTGTTAACAAAGGTAGAAGCCCATGGAGTTGAGGGCAAATTATTGACATGGTTAGAAAGTTGGTTGAGTGGTAGACGACAGAGAGTGGGGATAATGGGTAAGTACTCCAATTGGCAGGATGCAACTAGTGTTGTCCCGCAAGGATCTGTGTTGGGGCCTCAATTATTCACATTATTCATTAATGACATGGATGATGGCATAGTAAGTCATATATCCAAATTTGCTGATGATACAAAGTTAGGCGGCATTGTAGACAGTCTAGATGATAGCATAAAATTGCAAAGAGATATTGACAGACTAGGTGAGTGGGCAAAACTGTAGCAGATGGATTTCAATGTGGGCAAGTGTGAGATTATCCATTTTGGACCAAAAAAGGATATAGCAGGGTACTTTCTAAATGGGAAGAGGTTAAGTACAGTGGATGTCCAAAGGGCCTTGGGGGTTCAGGTGCATAAATCTTTAAAATGCCAGGAGCAAGTGCAGAAAATAATCAAAAAGGCTAATGGAATATCCAGAGGATTGGAGTATAAAGACACAGAGGTTACGCTGCAGCTGTACAAAACCCTGGTTAGACCCCACTTGGAGTACTGTGAGCAGTTCTGGGCACCACACCTTAGGAAGGATATATTGGCCTTGGAGGGAGTGCAACGTAGGTTTACAAGAATGATACCTGGACTACAGGGGTTAAGTTACGAAAAGCGATTACACAAATTAGGCCTGTTTTCGCTAGAATTTGGAAATTTAAGGGGTGATCTGATTGAAGTCTTCAAGATATTAACAGGAAAAGACAGGCTAGATAAAGACAAACTATTTCCACTGGTTGGAGATTCTAAAACTAGGGGGCATAGTCTAAAATTTAGGACCAGACGGTTCAGGAGAGATGTTAGGAAGCACTTCTTCACGCAAAGGGTGGTAGAGGTTTGGAACTCTCTCCCACAAACAGCAGTTGAAGCGAGAACAGTTGTTAATTTTAAATCTGAGATAGATAGATTTTTGTTGAGCAAAGATATTAAGGGACATGGGCCAAAGGCAGGTATATGGAGTTAGGCCGCGGATCAGCCATGATCTCACTGAATGGCGGGACAGGCCTGAGGGGCTGAATGACCTACTCCCGTTCCTATCTTCCTAAAAACAGAAGAGAGCGGAACTCATCATTGAAGCACAGGAGAGAAAGAAAAAGGAGGAAGAGGAGAGAAAAGCAAAGGAAGTATGGAGCTCATTGCAAGAATCAGTTAGAAAAGAAATGAGCCAAGACATCGACAAAGGAATCAAAATTCTGGAGAAGTTTCTGCAGAATTATAGCAATGATCATGTGAAAGTTATCGCTGAGATGGAAGCAATTAAATATTGCCATAAAGCCTGGATTGATCACTGCAGATCTAAAGGTAGGAACAACACCTTCACTTTAGATATACAGCTATGGTTTTCTTTTCCAGCCAGATCTGATAATACAACAACAACTACATTTATATAATGCCTTTAATGTAGTAAAATGATCCAGGGAATTTCACAGCAGTGCTATCAGGCAAAAATTTAACACCAAGCTCCGTAAGGGGATATTAGATTAGGTGACCAAAAGCTTGGTCAAAGAATTAAGTTTTAAGGAGGAAGGAAATTAAGAAAGAGACATAGAGGGGCAGAGAGATTTAAAGAGGGAATTCGACAGCTGAGGCATCTAAAGGCACAACTGCCGATGATGAAGCAAAGAAAATCGGCAATGTGCAATCAAGGGAGCTACGAATGCAAATGAACCAGGACAAAATGACGGATTATGCAGAAAAGTAGTACGAGGGATCGAAAAAGAAATGGAAAAGGTAGAAAAATGCTCCTCAATCGAACAAGTGCACTTTGAAAATAGCAAACTATATATTGGCATTTAATCCATGCTGACACTCCCAACACTGAACTGAGGGAGTGCTGCATCTTGACATCTTTTGGGTGAGGTGTTAAACCAAGGCCCGTCTGCTTTCTTAGCTGGATGTAAAAAAATCCCGCAGCGCTATTTTGAGAAGGACAGAGGAGTTCTGTCAGTATCCTGGCCAATATTTATCCCTCAACCATGTTCCCTGAAACACATTATCTGGCGATTATCTCATTGCTGTTTCTGGAGCCTTCCTGTATACAAATTGGCTGCCGTGGTTCCTACAACAGTGACTACACTTCAAAAGTGGCTGAAAAGCACTTTGGGACATCCTGAGCTTGTGAAAGGCGCTATCGAAATGCAAGTTCTTGTTGCCTTCATTTAGTGGGTTTAAAACTGCTCATAATAACCAATAACTAATTGGTGAGAAATTGCCAATCTCACTTAGAAAGGCCTAAGCTGAACTCGAGAGACAATGGGTAAGCGCCTGGAGGTGGTCAGTGGTTTGTGAAGCCGCGTTTGGAGTGGCTATTAAGGCCAATTCTAGAGTGACAGACTCTTCCACAGTCACTGCAGATAAAATTGGTTGTCAGGGCTGTTACACAGTTGGCTCTCTCCTTGCGCTTCTGTCTTTTTACCTGCCAACTGCGAAGTCTCTTCGACTCGCCACACTTTAGCCCCGCCTTTATGGCTGCCCGCCAGCTCTGGCGATCATTGGCGATTGACTCCCCCGACTTGTGATCAATGTCACAGGACTTCATGTCACATTTGCAGACGTCTTTAAAGCGGAGACAAGGACGGCCGGTGGGTCTGATACCAGTGTCGAGCTCGCTGTACAATGTGTCCTTGGGGATCCTGCCATCTTCCATGTGGCTCACATGGCCAAGCCATCTCAAGCACCACTGGCTCAGTTGGGTTTATATGTTGGGGTAGTTGGCCGCCTCGAGGACTTCTGTGTTGGAGATATGGTCCTGCCACCTGATGCCAATGATTCTCCGAAGACAGCGAAGATGGAATGAATTGAGACGTCGCTCTTGGCTGACATAAGTTGTCTAGGCCCCGCTGCCATAGAGCAAGGTACTGAGGACACAGGCTTGATACACTCGGACTTTTGTGTTCCGTGTCAGTGCGCCATTTTCCCACACTATCTTGCCCAGTCTGGACATAGCAGTGGAAGCCTTTCCCATGAGCTTGTTGATTTCTGCATCGAGAGACAGGTTACTGGTGATAGTTGAGCCTAGGTAGGTGAACTCTTGAACCACTTCCAGAGCATGGTCGCCAATATTGATGGATGGAGCATTTCTGACGTTCTGTCCCATGATGTTCGTTTTCCTGAGGCTGATGGTTAGGCCAAATTCATTGCAGGCAGCCGCAATCCTGTCGATGAGTCTCTGCAGGCACTCTTCGGTGTGAGATGTTAAAGCAGCATCGTCAGCAGAGAGGAGTTCCCTGATGAGGACTTTCTGTACTTTGGTCTTCGCTCTTAGATGGGCAAGGTTGAACAGCCTGCCACCTGATCTTGTGTGGAGGAAAATTTCTTCTTCTGAAAACTTGAACGCAAGTGAGAGCAGCAGTGAGAAGAAGATCCCAAACAGTGTAGGTGCGAGAACACAACCCTGTTTCACGCCACTCAGGATAGGAAAGGGGTCTGATGAGGAGCCACTATGTTGAATTGTGCCTTTCATATTGTCATGGAATGAGGTGATGATACTTAGTAGCTTTCGTGGACATTCGATCTTTGCTAGTAGTCTGAAGAGATCACGTATGCAGACGAGGTAAATGGCTTTGGTGAGATCAATGAAAGCAACGTAGAGGGGCATCTGTTGTTCTTGGCATTTCTCCTGTAGCTGGCGAAGGGAGAACAGCATGTCAATGGTGGATCTCTCTACCCGAAAGCCACACTGTGCCTCAGGGTAGACATGCTCAGCCAGCTTCTGGAGCCTGTTTAAAGCGACTCAAACGAAGACTTTCCCCACTATGCTGAGCAGGGAGATTCCACAGTAGCTGTTGCAGTCACCGCGGTCACCCTTGTTCTTATAGAGTGTGATGATATTGGCATTGCGCATGTCCTGTGGTACTGCTCCCTCATCCCAGGACAGGTAGAGTGTTGAAAGTATAACAGGCTTGGCACTCTTGACTATTTCAGGGGAAATACCATCCTTCCCAGGGGTTTTTCCACTGGCTAGAGAATCAATGGCATCACTGAGTTCCGATTTTGTTGGCTGTCTGTCCAACTCATCCATGACTGGCAGAGACTGGACTGCACTGAGGGCGGTCTCAGTGACAACATTCTCCCTGGAGTACAGTTCTAGGTAGTGTTCCACCCAGCGGTCCATTTGCTTGTGTTGGTCAGTGATTATGTCCCCTGATTTAGATTTGAGGGGGGCGATCTTCTTGATGGTTGGCTCAAAAGCTCTCTTAATGCCATCATACATTCCTCTGATGTTTCCGGTGTCGGAGGCCAGCTGAATACGACTGCATAAGTGTTGCCAGTAGTCATTTGCACAGCGCCTGGCTGTTCTTTGTGCAGTGCTTCTGGCGGCTTTAAGTGCTACGGATGTTAACTTGCTGGGGGCTTTATATTTGTTCAGCAGTGCAATGTGCTTAGCGGCTATGACAGGTTCCAGCTCACCAAAGTGAGATTGAAACCAATCTGCGTTCTGCTTCACACGTTTGCCATAGGTGGTCATTGCTGAGTCATAGATGGCGTCTCTGACGTGGGCCCACTTGGTCTCTGAATCCCCTGTAGGAGTGTTTTGAAGGGCTTTTTCAAGTGAATTTAGAAACTTATGTTACAGCTGTGGGTGAGAAATTCTACTCGTGTTGATGTGCGGGCGGCCCTTCTGCTTGGAGTGATGCAGCTTCTTTGGTTTGAGTCTAACCTTGCTGCACACCAGGGAGTGGTCGGTGTCACAGTCCGCACTGTGGAAGCTGCGTGTGATTTGAACGCTGTTTATAGAGGCTCACCTTGTGACAATGAGGTCCAGCTGGTGCCAACGACGTGATCTTGGGTGCCTCCAAGAAACTTGGTGACAGGGTTTAGTATGAAAGAACGAGTTGGTGATGCAGAGGTTGTGATAGGTACACAACTCCAGCAGTCTCTGTCCATTCTCATTCATCCTTCCAATGCCATAGCACCCAAGGCAGGAGGGCCATGAGTCATGGTCGGCCCCAACACTGGCGTTAAAGTCCCCCAGCAGGAACAAATGTTCGGTATTGGGAATGCTACTAATGATATTATGGAGTTCCTCGTAGAACTGGTCTTTAACTTTATGTGGGGAGCAGACTGTTGGAGCGTAGATGCTGAGTAGGTGTACTGGACCAGAGGCAGTGAGCAGTCGGATGGACAGTATGCGTTCCGAGCCATTTGAAGGTGGCTCTATCATGCTGAGCAAGGAGTTTCTGATGGCGAAGCCCGCGCCATGCTGTCTTGGTTCTTCAGGATCCCTACCCTTCTAGAAGAAGGTGTAGTCTTGCTCTTTGCTCTCTTAGAGATCTGCTTGCAGGGAGGCATGTCTCCTGAAGTGTTGCAATGTCCACATTGAGTCACTGAGCTCATTGTTAATGATGGCGGTCTTCCGAGAATCGTTGATTTGTGTAAGGTCTTCCGACTGGCCAGGACACATAGTTCTGACGTTCCAGCTTGCAAAACGAAGGGCTGGTACTGTCTTTCCTTTTTTTGTTGTGCTGTTTGGTGCAGTGTTACAGTCCACTTGTCGGGCAATGACCCCGAGCTCCAAGCACCCATTGAAGCAGGTGGACTGTGGCGGGACAAAACCTTACTGACCAGGGGCTGCCTGGTTTGAGGCGGGCGGTAGCTGTCCAGTGAGATTCGATGACCTCTCCCACCGACAAAGGCAACCCGTGGCGCACAATCTCTACGCCAATTGAGCTGGACTTATAACCCATAACTGCTGCCTTCCGTGTTGTTTTGGTCGCTGTGAGGCGACTATGGAGTGACCTCTCCGTGGCGCATGCCTGGGCGAAATCTATGGAGGTTGTGAGTTGCCCAAGCGTCAAAACCCCCCTCTCGGCCTTCCTGGTGGGGTCCAAAGGAGTGTAGAGCATGACGTTTGGCACCGGTATGGCTGCAGGAACTCCCGGAAACATGCAAAAGGTGACACATGACCGCCTTCGGGGTTCCGCTCCGGATTTTCTGTGACGGTTTATTCCCTTAGCCTTGGTCTCTCCCGAGATGCCCACAAGGCAGTGGGGTTGTTAGGGCCCCTGCTCAGGGCTAGATGGATGCCGGTGGGAGGAGGTGGGGGAAGGAGGTGCGGGGGGGAGGGGGTGCGAGGGGGAGGGGTGTGGGGGGAGCGGGTGGCGGGAAGGCGGTGCGAGGGGGCCTGCAGGGGGGGTAGGGGAGGGGGTGCAGGGGAAAGGGGTGTGAGGGGGAGGGGGTGCAGGGGAGGGGGGTTTGAGGGGGGAGCTGGGAAGGGGTATCTAGGAGCTTGGGAGCTCCGGCCTCGGTATGAGCGGCTGAGCCTCCGCCCGATGGCTCAGGAGAAGATGGAGCTGGAACTCCCGGTGCCGCTGGCTCCGAGCGATGGCGGTGGTGGCCTGCGGAGATCCAACAGCGCGTCCATGATCAATGGCTTGAGTGCCAACGCTCAGGTTTTTCAGCCAGATGCCGGATTTCTGGAATTCACCCAGCCAGACTGAGGTCCGCTCTTTACCTTGTGGATCTGGATGATGGTACAAAGCTTGAACAGCTTGATAAACCAAATCTAAACTGACTTCCCCTTCCATCCTGCGACCATCCTCAGCACCCCCTCCTGAGTAATGCAATAGAATCCCAGAATGGTTACAGCATAGAAGGAGGCCAATCGGCCCGTCCTGTCTGCAAGACCAATTCAGCTATCCCCACTTCCCTGCCTTTTCCCTGTAGCCCTGCAAATCATTTCTCTTTGGATAATTGTCCAATTCTCTTTTGAAGACCTTAATTAAATATGTGCCAGCACCACACTCTCAGGCAGTGCATTCCAGATCCTAACCACTTGCTGCGTAAAAAGGCTTCTCCTCATGTCGCCATTGCTTCCTTTGCGAATCACCTTAAATCGGTGTCCTCTGGTTCTCCACCCTTCCACCAATGGGAACAGTTTCTCTCTATCTACTCTGCCCAGTTACCTCATGATTTTGAATACCTCTCTCAAATCTCCTCTTAATCTTCTCTTCTCCAAGGAGAACAACCTCAGTTTCTCCAACCTATCCATGTAATTGAAGTTCCTCTTCCCTGGAACCATTCTTCTGAATCTTTTCTGCACTCTGTCTAATGACTTCACATCCTTCCTAAAGTGCGGTGCCCAGAACTGGACACAATATTCCAGTTGAGGTGGAACCAGTGTTTTATACAGGTTTTTCAGAACTTCTTTGCTTTTGTACTCTATGCCCCTATTTATAAAGCTCAGAATCTCGTATTCTTTATTAACCATTTTTATTTTTATTTATTTATTTAATTTAGAGATACAGCACTGAAACAGGCCCTTCGGCCCACCGAGTCTGTGCTGACCATCAGCCACCCATTTATACTAAGCCTACATTAATCCCATATTCCTACCACATCCCCACCTTCCCTCGATTCCCCTACCTATACTAGGGGCAATTTACAATGGCCAATTTACCTATCAACCTGCAAGTCTTTGGCTGTGGGAGGAAACCGGAGCACCTGGCAAAAACCCACGCAGTCACAGGGAGAACTTGCAAACTCCGCACAGGCAGTACCCAGAATTGAACTGAGGCTACGGTGCTAACCACTGCGCCACTGTGCCGCCCAGGAAAGGTAAGTTCTTTCTCAAACTGCTCTGCTACCTTCAATGATTTATGCACATATATCACCAGGTCTCTCTGCTCCTGCACCTCCTTTTAGAATTGTACCCTTTATTTTATGTCACCCTGGGTGAGTGCTATTTTGAGTTTGGAAATGAGACATATTGGGGCAGTGTGGAAGGACCTATACTCTCGATCCAAGCTGCAACATGCCTAGCCTGGAAATTATCAAATCTGACACTAAGGTTACCCTACCAACTCTGATTGGACATATCCAACACTTGACCTCCTGCCTCCAACAAACCTGCTCCTACACTCCCACTATTGGTCAGCCGACACGCCCATCTTCATTGTTCACCGCCTCCTCACACCAGGCAGAAAGTGATTCGACTCTTTATTGCCTGATTGGCTGATATTTGACTGTCAGTCAACAGCCTTGTCTCCTGTGTCCGATATTTTTATAACCAAAAAAAAAAGATGTTCGAAAAAAAAGTTTTTAAAAAAATCACAGTTTTTTTAAATGCCCTAATCATTTTTCTCCTCGGGGTTGCTCACAGCAGGTGTCCTGGAGTTTAGTCTTCAATGCCTGGAGACGCAAAGCAATCCTGGAGGGCTGACAATACCAGCAGATACTGGGCGCCTGCAGTGAGCAGAACACCCCCACTCACCTGCATAGAACTCACTCAGTTTGATGAGTGCAAAAAATCATTCATTACAGAAAAAATGAATTCATGCACATTGAGCTGATCATATGTATTTCTACCTCCAATTTCCTGAGCAGCAGAACGCTCAAGAGATGTGCAAATTGCAGTGCATTTGATGCGAAGAATTCACAATGTGTTGGGCAGACACAAGGATCAGCTGAGCCCGACACTACTAACTGAGTTGGCTCATTACCTGAAAGAACTGGGATTCCTGAACCTAAGAGATTCAGTTATGGAGATGATCGACACAGATCAGGTAAGATCCAGGTATATTATGCTTGCAGTCAAATCATAGAATGATCTAACAAAGAAGGAGGCCATTCGGCTTATTGTGCCTGAGCTGGCTCTTTGAAAGAGCTATAGAATTAGTCCCACACTCCCCTGCTCTTTCCCCACAACCCTGCAATTATTTTTTTCCATTCCAAGTATTTATCAAATTCCCTTTTGAAAATTATGACTGAAGCTGCTTCCAGCAACTTTTCAGGTGGCACATTCCAGATCATAACAACTCTGCATAAAAATTATCTCAACTGTCTCACTCATTCTTTTGCCAATTATTACACAGAATTACATAAATTCCACAATGTATACAGCACAAAAACAGGCCATTCAGCCCATCCAGTCCATGAGGGTGATTATGCGCCACTCGAGCTTCCTCACATTCTTCACCATCTAACGCTATCAGCATAACCCTCCATTCTCTTCTTCCTCATATACTTATCTAGCTTCCCCTTCAAGGCATCAATTCAATTCACCTCAACTACTTCCTGTAGTAGTGAATTCCACATCTGGTTAAGGAAGTTTCTTCTGAATTCTCTGTTTGATTTCATGCTATCTTCTATTGATCAGCTCTAGTTTTGCTCTTCCCCACAAGTGGAAACACACTGTGTCTGCTCTATGAAAACCTTACATGATTTTAAAGACTGGGTATGGTAGCATCCTGGGTTATGTTACTGGAAAGTAATCCAGAGGCCTGGACTAATGATCCAGAGACATGGAGCTAAATTTAATGCCAATGCCGGTGGCCCCGACGATGGGCTGGAAAGCCAGGAGCAAACCCACCTCGGCTATTTCAAGGAGCCCTGACCCGATTTTGTGCCCATCAGGCAATTAACTGCCTGTCATTGGGGCTCTCGCCCCTTTAACGGTGGCGGGCCCATCTCCAGGAGCTTCAGTCCCAGCAGCACCACTGGGAACACTGGCCACTGCTGGGACCAGCAAGATGGAACAGGCCGCGGAACCTAGGCAAGTAGGGTCAGGTTTGCCAGCAACAGTCAGCCAGTTTCCAGCAAGGGATTGCGGCAGGGGGGGGGGGTGTTGTTGGTGACGACGGTGGGGTGTGTTTCAGCGGGATGGGCCTTGCTGCTGGGGGCACCCTCCCTGGGCCACTGGGTGCCCAATCTGGAGGGACCCCCACCCCGAGCCTGCAGGGATGATGCCAGATTTTACGAGGCAGTACCCCCACATGGTGGAGGGCCTCCCGGTGCTGGTAAAATAGTAGCAGCAAGAAGAGGCCCTTAATTGGCCTCTGAAGGTCCTCAATTGACCTCTGGATGGAAAGGCCATCCTCGGCCTTCCCCACTCTGATTGAATTGGATGGAATCGGAAAGACAACGGGCACGTCACCTCACTGTCTTCCGTCCCGATTCTACAGCCTCCCGACCCTGCCGCCTCGCTACCCGCTCCCATGGGCCAGATTAAATTCTGCCCATGAGTTCAAATCCCACCAAGGCAGCTGGGGAATTTAAATTCAGTTTATCAAACAAAACTGAAATTAAAGAGTGAGTAATAGTGACCGTGAAGTTCTGGATTATTGTAAAAACCCATCTGGTTCACCAATGCCTTTCAGGGAAGGAAATCTGTCGTCCTTACCTGGTCTGGCCTACATGTGACTCCAGACCCACAGAAAACCACTCAGCTTTAGTCACCACCATCTTCTCAAGGGCATTTAGGGATGGCCAATAAATGCTGGCCTTGCCAGTGATGCCTATATCCTCTGAATGGATAAAAAATAGGTCATGTCTGCTCTCTTAGGTGGATGTAAATGATCCCACAGCACTATTTCTATGTCCTGGCTAATATTTATTTCTCTATCAAGATCAGTAATACAGATTATCTGACCATTACCTCATTGTTATTTGTGGGGCCTTGCTGTGTATTAAAGTTTTTAATTGGCTATAAAATACCTTGGGACATCCTGAAGTTGAGAAAGGTGCTACATAAATGCAAATCTTTCTTGATTATGGCCAGAAAGTGTTCACCATTGCTCTTCTTCCACTTACTTTAGCTCATAGTCCTCAGTTACACTGGGTCTGAACTCCTGTAAAACACTTCTTTTGATTTACAGTTTTTCTTTTCTCAGTAACTGAAATTGCCCATGTCTAAAATAAGACCATTTAAAAATAAATTTAAAAAATGATAGAGCCAATTCAAGAGGGGACAACAGAGAGTCGTAAAGTTTTTATAGTTTTGCTTCTGACCAATACCATGGTGGATCAACTGGTGTATAAATAGTGCAAAGTTATTTTAGTTAAAAAAAATGAAGAAGCCTGTGCATCTGTGGTATAAAATTATAATTTTTTTCTGGCTATCGATCAAGGTTTTTATTAACTCTGCTTCATATTTCACCACAGAAACACGGGGTGAAAACAGGACAGATGAAAGACCCCAAGTTTCCAGTTGGTCTAGGAGCAGCCCATTTCCAGCTGAAATATATGGGTCCTTATCTATTCCGGGATGAAAGGAATGATCCTGATCCTAGGGTTCAACATTTCATACCGGATACGTGGCAGGTAATGTACGGTGTTCAGTGGGAAATGGGGAATACACAGGAATGTTATGGGTCATTGCATTCCGATTGAAAATTTGAAAACTATGTGGACCTTAACCTGGATGTAAGCAGGAAGGTGCTTAACGCGTTATGCGACATTTCTCTTGCTACTGTTTTAATGGAGGTGTAAGTGCTCCTAGGTCCAGCACAGCACAGGGAGCTGAACAGGTGACAAGGCCATTAGACCCAGCGGAGCTGAGCTGAACAGATGGAACCAGTACCATCCAGTTGTCATTTTTCCCAACTAGTTCTTACATTTGTGCCTCCACTGCCCTGCTCAGTCGTCTACTCCAAGAGTTGGCATTCTTTGTGAGATGTGAAAGCTTCCTGAACCTGAGTCTCATTTCAACAACAGCTTGTCTTTGTATAGTGCCTTTAATGCAATAATATGTCCCAAGTTGCTTCACAGGGGCGTTATAAAGGAGTGCCTTAAAAGGGGAAAATAAGATAGAGAGACAGCGAGGTGTAGGGAGAGAATTCTAGAGTTTAGGGCCGAGGAAATGGAAGGCATGGCCACCAAGGGCCAAACGATTACATTGGAGGTTACTCAAGAGGCCATAACTAGTGGAGCGCAGATATCTCCGAGGGTTGTGGCTCTTCACACACTCTTCCAGAGTACCAGTCTTTTCATCTTTTGTTACTGTATCTAACTGCTTCTGAAGTAAGTTCAGGGTCTTGACATCAACCAACTGGCAACCAGTTCCAGCTGTTAAATAGCTACTAGCTCTTTACAATCATTAACCAGGACTCTCGCACTGGTGTTTTGATATAGCTGAAAGCAATATTCTGGAAAACACTTGGCAGGTCAGGCAGTTGCTATGGAGAGAGAGAGAGTTAATACTTCAGGTCAATGACCTCTCATCAGAAGTTATGCTAAATCTTTATAAAGCACTGGTTTGGTCTCAGCTAGAGCATTCTGTCCAATTCTGGGCACCACACTTTAGGAAGGATGTCAAGGCCTTGGAGAGGGTGCAGAAAAGATTTACTAGACTGGTACCAGCGATGGAAGACTTCAGTTTTATGGAGAGACTGGAGAAACTGGGATTGTTCTGCTTAAAGCAGAGAAGGTTAAGTGGAGATCAGTTAGAGTTGTTCAAAATCATAATATGTACCCCCCTCCCCCACTTAATAATGTCTCTCTTCTCCCTCCCCCATGATAACCTGACATAATGGAAACTGAGCATGTATTAATAGATAATCTCTTTCTGTACTTGTGAAACCAAACTGGAGGCTGTGAAGATTGCAAACATGAGTTTTATACCAGAGTGGTGCAATATTTTTGCGATTTTTAAAATTGTATTTCAGAGAGAGCTATTAGATGCAGTAGATAATAATGAATCTGCAGTGATTGTTGCACCAACTTCATCGGGGAAAACCTATGCGTCCTACTACTGTATGGAGAAAGTGCTAAGGACCAGTGACACTGGTGTTGTGGTGTACGTTGCACCAACCAAGGTGAGTGAACAACATTTAGTAATTGCAGAAAAGCGGTTGAGTTATAAAGAAAGAATTTATACATTTATATAGCGCTATTTATGACCTTTGGATGACTCAAAGTGCTTTACAGCCAATGAAGTACTTTTTGAAGTGCAGTCACTGTTATAATGCAGGAAATGCAGCAGCCAATTTTGCACACAGCAAGCTCCCACAAACATCAGTATGATAATGACCAGATAATCTGCCTTTTAATTATATTGTTTGAGGGATAGATATTGACCAGGACACCAGGGATATCTCCCTTGCTCTTTTTTAAAATAGTGCCATGGGATCTTTTACATCCACCCATACAGGGCTCAGAAACCAACCTGCTGGCACTCTAAATTGCAGACAAAGGTTCAGATATAGAACCGAAGCGTGTTAGAGTACAGAAAGAGATCACTTGGGCCATCAAAGTCTGCCCTGGTCTTTTTCCACATGACCCACCCAGTCTAATCCCATCCTCCCGCTCACTCTCCATAGTCTTTATTGTGTTTTTTTTCAAGGAACTACCTGGTATCCTTTCAAGAACATTAAGGAAAATCCCAAGGCTTTTTATACATATATAAAGAGCAAGAGGGTAACCAGGGAAAGGGTTGGCCCACTCAAGGACAGAGATGGGAATCTATGCGTGGAGCCAGAGGAAATGGTCGAGGTACTAAATGAGTACTTTGCATCAGTATTCACCAAGGAGAAGGACTTGGTGGATGATGAGCCTAGGGAAGGGAGTGTAGATAGTCTCAGTCATCTCATTATCAAAAAGGAGGAGGTGTTGGGTGTCTTGCAAAGCATTAAGGTAGATAAGTCCCCAGGGCCTGATGGGATCTTCCCCAGAATACTGAGAGAGGCAAGGGAAGAAATTGCTGGGGCCTTGACAGAAATCTTTGCATCCTCATTGGCTACAGGTGAGGTCCCAGAGGACTGGAGAATAGCCAATGTTGTTCCTTTGTTTAAGAAGGGTGGTAAGGATAATCCAGGAAATTATAGGCCGGTGAGCCTTACGTCAGTGGTAGGGAAACTATTAGAGAGGATTCTTCAGGACAGGATTTACTCCCATTTGGAAACAAACGAACTTATTAGCGAGAGACAGCATGGTTTTGTGAAGGGGAGGTCGTGTCTTACTAATTTGATTGAGTTTTTTGAGGAAGTGACGAAGATGATTGATGAGGGAAGGGTGGTGGATGTTGTCTATATGGACTTTAGTAAAGCCTTTGACAAGGTCCCGCATGGCAGACTGGTGCAAAAGGTGAAATCACACGGGATCAGAGGTGAGCTGGCAAGATGGATACAAAACTGGCTCAGTCACAGAAGACAGAGGGTAGCAGTGGATGGGTGCTTTTCTGAATGGAGGGATGTGTCTAGTGGTGTTCCGCAGGGATCAGTGCTGGGACCTTTGCTGTTTGTAGTATATATAAATGATTTGGAGGAAAATGTAGCTGGTCTGATTAGTAAGTTTGCGGACGACACAAAGGTTGGTGGAGTTGCGGATAATGATAAGGATCGTCAGAGGATACAGCAGGATATAGATCGGTTGGAGACTTGGGCGGAGAAATGGCAGATGGAGTTTAATCCGGACAAATGTGAGGTAATGCATTTTGGAAGGTCTAATGCAGATGGGAGGTATACAGTAAATGGCAGAACCCTTAGGAGAATTGACAGGCAGAGAGATCTGGGCGTACAGGTCCACAGGTCACTGAAAGTGGCAACGCAGGTGGATAAGGTAGTCAAGAAGGTATACGACATGCTTGCCTTCATCGGTCGGGGCATAGAGTATAAAAATTGGCAAGTCATGTTGCAGCTGTACAGAACCTTAGTTAGGCCACGCTTAGAATATTGCGTGCAATTCTGGTCGCCATACTACCAGAAGGACGTGGAGGCTTTGGAGAGGGTACAGAAGAGGTTTACCAGGATGTTGCCTGGTCTGGAGGGCATTAGCTATGCGGAGAGGTTGGAAAAAGTCGGATTGTTTTCACTGGAACGACGGAGGTGGAGGGGCGACATGATAGAGGTTTACAAAGTTATGAGCAGCATGGACAGAGTGGATAGTCAGAAGCTTTTTCCCAGGGTGGAAGAGTCAGTTACTAGGGGACATAGGTTTAAGGTGAGAGGGACAAAGTTTAGAGGGGATGTGCGAGGCAAGTTTTTTTACACAGAGGGTGGTGAGTGCCTGGAACTTGCTGCCAGGGGAGGTGGTGGAAGCAGATACGATAGCGACGTTTAAGAGACTTCTTGACAAATACACGAATAGGATGGGAATAGAGGGATATGGGACCCGGAAGTGCAGAAGGTTTTGGTTTAGGCAGGCATCAAGATCGGCGCAGGCTTGGAGGGCCAAATGGCCTGTTCCTGTGCTGTACTGTTCTTTGTTCTTATTTCAGGACTCTCCTTCAACAATGGTTTGTGGTAGAGAATTCCACATACTAACCATTCTCCATGCAAAGAAAGACGTCTTGCCTCCCCTTTGATTTCAATGGAAATGAAACAATGCGAGAGTTGTAAAATGGGTGGGAAGGAGAAGTTGAGGTAGAAGATCAGCCATGATTGTATTGAATGGAGGAGCAGGCTTGAGGGGTCGCATGACCTACTCCTGTTCCTATTTATTATGTATTATGTTCTTAAAATGGGCTACCAACTCACTATCACGGGTATGAAGCTATCACCCAACATCATCAATCTATCCCTCAATGTGTGTGCATCCATGCTTCTCCGTGCATTTTCTACACAGGATTAAAAGAGAGTGGGTTTAGCAGCTGGATTAAAATAGCTCTTCACAGAATCTCTACCCTTAAATACAGTTATATCATCTGCTCTTTTTGTTAGGCCCTTGTCAATCAGGTGGTGGCAACTGTCTACGGAAGGTTTACCAAGTCATTACCACAAGGGATGGTGGTGTGTGGATGCTTCACAAGAGACTACCGGAACCATGTTGAAAATTGTCAGGTACATTCCAGGTGCTATTACATGGTACAATGGTCAATAAGATACCTTATTTTTCCATTCATGGGATGTGGCCGTCGCTGGCCAAGCCAGCATTTATTGCCCATCCCTAATTGCCCTTGAGAAGGTGGTGGTGAGCTGCCTTCTTGAACCACTGCAGTCCATGTGGTGTAGGTGCACCCACAGTTGTCAGATTACAACTTACAACTTCAAGGTAGAAAAATCATAATTAGTATGTTCTGAATTAAATTACTTTTTGAAATAATTGTTCTTGGGAGGTGGGCCACACTGCCCATCCTAGTTTCCCTGACAGTGTTGTGGTGGGGTGGGGATCAACCATATAGTGTGGGACTGGAGTCACATGCAGACCTAGACTGGGTATGGGTAACTGGTTATATTCCAATTGGGTTTGTATAGCAATCTGATATCTTGGTAATTTAATCTGATTTAAACAAATTCAATTTCTCAATGTGCCATCCCGAGAGAATGAGCTCAGCATCTCTGGGTTGCTAATCCACTCCATTAACCACGAGGCTACTTTATTCATAACATTTATCTTAACTGACTCATTGATAGTAACAAGAGGAAAACAAATTCGTGAGGATGATCCGCTGTAAGTCTGGTCAAGTCGCATTAAATCTAACAACAGCAAAGTACAGTATTAATAGAAAATAAATAGAGATAACACCAGGAACTTATATATATTTAGCACTTTTGACCTAGAAAACATCCCAAGGTGCTGCACTGCAGTGTCATCAGGCAAATTTTGACAATGAGCCTAAGGCAGAGACATTAGCACTGGTAACCAAAGGCTTGGTCAAAGAGATAAGTTTTAAAGAGCATCTTAGGATCATAGAATCATAGTGACTTATTGCATGGAAAGAAGCCATTCGGTCCCTTGACTCTGTGCTGGGGCTCTTAGAAAGAGTAGTTGTGCTTAGTCCCAAATCCCTGCTTTTTATCCTTAACTCTGTAAGTTCCTCATCCTGAAGTACCTGTACAACTCCCTTTTAAAACTACTTATGGACGCGAGGGAGGTAGAGGAGCGGAGTGGTTTAGGGAAAGAATTCCAAAGCTTAGGACCTAGACAACTTAATGCACAGCTGCCAGTAATTGGGTGAGGGAAGTGGAGGATGCACAAGAAGCCAGTGTTGGAGGAATGCACAGTTTTTGGAGGTTCAAAGGACTAGAGGAAGCTACAGTGATGGGGAGGGGTGAGGCTCTGGAAGGATTTGTACTTGAGGCTTAGAATTTTAAAATGGAGGTGCTCAGGGACCTGGAGTAGGTTGGCTAGCATGGGGTGATGCAATGGGACTTGGTCTGAGTTGGAATACGGGAAGCAGAGTTATGGATGAGCACAGGTTAATGGAGGGTGAAAGATTAGTTGTAAACAATGGTGAATTCTGTTTTCTATCGGAAATTCTGATGATATATTCTTTGACTACAGGTCCTTGTTACAGTCCCGCAGTGTTTAGAAATTCTCCTACTGTCTCCTCATCTGCAAGATTGGACAAAAAGGATGAAATATGTGATTTTCGATGAGGTGAGAAACTAAATTGCTCAATAAGTTGCAGAATAATAACTGCTGTATGGATCATTTGAAGCTAGTTTGAAAGCTGCATGGTTTCAAATATTTGCAGCACAGAAAAAGGCTGGTTGCCCAACAGGTCCAACTAGTGTTAACGCTCCACATGAGCCTCCTCCAACCCTCATCAGCATAACCTTCTATTCCTTTCCCCCTCATATGTTTATCTAGCTTCCTCTTAAATGTATTTATACTATTCACCTCAACTACTGAGTTCCAAATTCTGGGTAAATTCCCTATTGGATATTTTTGTGACTATTGTATGTTTATCTCCCATAGTTCTGGTCTCACCCACAATGGAAACATTTCTCGATGTCTATCCTGTCAAAACCCTTTCATTATTGGAATTTAAATTTCACCAACTGCCATGGTGCGATTTGAACCCATGTATTAGCCTGGGCCCCTGGATTACTAGTTTAGTGACTTTAGCACTACACCACCAACTTCCCATGATTCGATTCAATTAATAAAAAAAAATCTGGAATTGAAAGGTACTCTCAGTAATGGTGCCATGAAACTATAATCGATTGTTGTAAAACCCACCTGGTTCAGTCATGTCCTTTTGGGAAGGAAATCTGTCGTCCTTTCCTGGTCTGGCCAACATGTGACTCCAGACCCACAGCAATGTGGTTGTTGACTCTTAACCTCCCTCTGAAATGGTTGAGCAAGCCACTCAGTTCAAGGGCAATTAGGGATGGGCAACAAAAGCTGGCCTTGCCAGCGACACCTGTATTCTGTGGAGTTTCAAAGAATGAGAGGTCATCTCACTGAAACTTACAAAATTCTTACAGGGCGTGACAGGGTGGATGTTTCCCCTGGCTGGTGGGTCCAGAACCAGGGGAGATAATCTCAGAATAAGGGGTAAGCCATTTAAGACTGAAATGGGGAGGAATTTCCTCACTCAGAGGGTGGTGATTCTTTGGAATTCTCTACCCCAGAGGGCACTGGGAACTTAATCATTGAACATGTTCAAGACAGAAATCGATGGATATCTGGATACTAATGGCATCAAGGGGGTATGGGAATAGCGTGGGAAAATGGTGTTGAGGTAGATGATCAGCCATGATCTAACTGGATGGCCTACTCCTGCTCCTATTTGCTATGTTCCGATGAAAGAGAAGAAAAAATCATCTTAAGGACCTCTATCAAGTTACCCCTCAGCCTTCTCTTTTCTAGAGAGAAGAACCCCAGCCTATTCAATCTTTCCTAATAGTTTTAATCTCCAGTTCTGGTATCATTCTGGCCTTTGCTTTACTGTGTGTGATAATAATTCTGTATAAGATTCCTAATCTGTGTGCCATTTGCTCAGCTCAGCTGAGGCTTGCAATAATCGGGCTTAAAGTCCATTGACTAGGGAGGAGCATATTGGGCAGGGTTCCTGCTCCTGGTAACCAGCCAACTGAAACCCTGCTGGAAAAAAAAATGTTATGTGTACATGTTATACATAACCATTAAAATATGCAAACAAGCCATTCAGCCAACCAGTCTGTACTGGTATTTACCCTCCTTGAGCGCAAATATTTCTAATCCCATTTACCCACCCTATTCCCATTTGCCATCAACATCTTGTCCATCCACCGCCTCTCCAATCTAATCTTTGCTCTTGGTGCAGTTTCTGCCTCTATCATGAACCCTGCAAGTAAATTTCACAACCTTATAATTCTCTGTGTAAATAGGTTTCTCATGCCCTCTCTTTGAAATCATTTTACATTTAATCATATATTATAGCCCCTCATTCTTGGTGCCTCAACTACTGGAAATACACAGCATTTGCAGCCCTGAAACAGGCCATTCAGCCCTATGCTGGTGTTTAGGGCCCACACGAGCTGCCTCCCACTCTATTTACTTCAACTCACCCTAGATACATGGAAGGAGTCTGATCCTATGTACTCTGTCTAGCTGAATCATAGAATCATGGAATCATGCAGCACAGAAGGAGGCCATTCAGCCCACCAACTCCATGCTGGCTCTCCAAGGAGCTATGCAGTCGTCCCACTCCCTGGCTCAATTCCCATAGCCCTGTAAGTCTATTTCTCTCAGGTGCCCATTCGACTTCCTCTTGAAGTCAGTGATCATCTCTGCTTTCACCACCCTTGTGGGCAGTGAGTTCCAGGTCATTAACACTCGCTGCTTAAAAAGTTCTTCCTCATATTCCCCCTGCATCTCTTGCCCAAAACCTTCAATCTGTGTCCCCTAGTCCTTGTACCATTAGTTAATGGGAACAGCTTTTCCTTGTCTAACTTATCTAAGGAGAACAAACCCAGCTTTTCCAACCTGACTGTGTATCTAAAATATTCCATCCCTGGACATCTCATCTGCCCCACCCTCTCAAGGACTCTCATATCCTTCCTGAAGGGCAGCAGATGCATGGGAACACCACCACCTGCAAGTTCCCCTCCAAGTCACACACCATCCTGCCTTGGAACTATATCGCCGTTCCTTCACTGTCGCTGGGTCAAAATCCTGGAACTCCCTTCCTAGCAGCACTGTGGGTGTACCTACCCCACATGGACAGCAGCGGTTCAAGAAGGCAGCTCACCACCATCTTCTAAAGGACAATTAGGGATGGGCAATAAATGCTGGCCGAGTTGGCAACACCCACATCCCAAAAGAAAAGCTGGTTTTCATTAATTAATTGAATTTAAATCCCACTAGCTGCCATGGCAAGATTTGAATCTGGGTCTCCAGGACATTAGCCTGGGCCTCTGGTTTACTAGTCCAGCAACATTACCCCTGCACCACCATGTCTCCTTTGCCACAGCAATACTGAAGGAACGGTGTTATATTTCCAACCAGTGCAAGAAATGTGGTGAAAATCATCAAAATGGAATGTCTGATGTGACTGAGTGTATTGTGGACAATTAAGACAGGTCAATAAATGAGAGTAGGCCATTCAGCCCCTCAAAGCCATTCTTTCATTCAGTCAGCTCATGGTGGATCTCTATCTTAACCCCATCTGCCTACCTTGGTTCCATATCCCTTAATACCTGATAAAATTATCCTTTAATCGTTCTTTCCATTCCCTCTTCACTGAGTAACTGAGAAGAACTGATGTGAAACAATGACCTGTTATCTTTGTGTTACAGGTTCACTGTTTGGGTGGAGAAATTGGTGCAGAAGTCTGGGAACATCTCTTGGTGATAATCCGGTGTCCTTTTCTAGCTTTGTCAGCGACCATCAGCAATCCAGAAGACCTGACTGAGTAATTTGGCATTCAACCATTTCATGTTTATATGAGCTCCGATAACGAACCATACCGTTTCATGTCATGTTTAATTTCTGTTCAGTAGAGACTCAGCCCTCACTTAACCCAATTATACATATTTCACCATTTTGTTCAGCCTTCAAAAAAAAGGGAGATGAAGAGAATTTTTTGTTCAGGCAGCGAGTTATTATGATCTGGAGTTCACTGCCTGAAAGGGTGATGGAAGAAGATTCAATAATAACTTTGAAAAGGGAATTGGAAAAGGAAGCATTTGCAGGGCTATGGGGAAAGAACAAGGGAGTGGACTAATTAGATAGCTCTTTCAAAGAGCTGGCACAGGTATGATGGGCCAAATGGCTAACAACACAAATTGTAGTCTGTTGCCAATTATCTTCAACCTGTGCCCTTTGGTTGCCAATTCTTCTGCCAGTGAAAACAATTTCTACTTTATCAAAACACCTCATAATTTTGAATACCACTATTGAATCTCCCTTTAACCTTTTCTGTTCTAAAGCACACTGGAGAAGGTGCACAAAAGATTGAGAAGGTTGATCCCAGAACTGAGATTACAACTTTCAGGAAAGACTGAACAGGCTGGAGCTCTTTTCTCTAGAAAAGAGAAAGCTGAGGTGACCTTTAAATTTATACAAAGGCCTGGTCCAGATGACTTGCATCCCAGGTTGCTAAAGGAAGTGGGGTTGGAGATAACGGAAGGGCTTGCCATAATCTTTCAATCTTCCCTGGATATGGAGGAAGTGCCAGAGGACTGGACAGTGACAAATGTGACACCCATATTCAAGAAAGGGTGTAAGGACATTCCTGGTAACTAAAGGCCAGTTAGTGAACATCAGTGGTGGGTAAGGTTTTAGAAACAGTAATCAGAAAAAAATCAGCAGGTACTTGGAGAGGTTTGAGTTAACGAAGGAGAGCCAGCATGGCTTGATTAATTGAATTTTTTGAAGAACAGTGAAGGGAATGCAATGGATGTCGTCTATGTGCATTTTAACAATGCATTTGACAAAGTGCCACATAAAAGGCTGGTTAACAAAATTGAGCTCATGGATTAGGATGGTCAGTGTCCCACTGGATAAAAAAATGGTTAAGGACTGAAAAGAGCAAGTCGTAATAAATGGTTGTTTTTTTCAGACTGGAGGATGGGAGACAGTGGTGTGCCACAAGGGTTAGTGCTAGGACCATTGCTTTTTTGATAGATATACTTGGATATTGGAACACAGAGGAAAATTTCAAAATCTGGAGGAGTGGCAGACAGTGAGGATGATATGATATGGCAAAGAAACCTCCTTCTGATTACCACCTACTGCCCCCCCTCAGCTGATGAATCAGTACTCCTCCATGTTGATCACCACTTGGAGGAAGCACTGAGCACGGCAAGGGTGCAGAATGTACTCTGGGTGGGGGACTTCAATGTCCATCACCAACAGTGGTTTGGTAGCACCACTATTGACCGAGCTGGTCGAGTCCTAAAGGACATAGCTGCTTGACTGGGTCTGCAGCAGGTGGTGAGGAAACTAACAAGAGGGAAAAATATACTTGACCTCGTCCTCACCAGTCTGCCTACCGCAGATGCATCTGTCCATGACCGTATTGATAGGAATGACCACAGCACAGTCCTTGTGGAGATGAAGTCCTGTCTTCCCATTGAGGATACACTCCATCGTGTTGTGTGGCACTACCACCTTGCTAAATGGGATAGATTTCGAACAGATCTAGCAATGCAAAACTGGGCATCCATGAGGTGCTGTGGGCCATCAGCAGCAGCAGACTTGTACTCAACCACAATCTGTAACCTCATGGCCCAGCATATTCCCCACTCTACCATTACCATCAAGCCAGGAGACCAACCCTGGTTCAATGAAGACTGCCGGAGGGCATGCCAGGAGCAGCACCAGGCATACCTCAAAATGAGGTGTCAACCTGGTGAAGCTACAACCCAGGATTACTTGCATGCCAAACTGCGTAAGCAGCATGCAATAGTCAGAGCTAAGCAATCCCATAACCAACGGATCAGATCTAAGCTCTGCAGTCCTGCCACATCCAGTCATGAATGGTGGTGGACAATTAAACAAATAACTGGAGGAGGTGGCTCCACAAATATCTCCATCCGCAATGATGGGGGAGCCCAGCACATCAATGCGAAAGACAAGGCTGAAGCATTTGCAACAATCTTCAGCCAGAAGTGCCGAGTGGGTGATCCAAATTGGCCTCCTCCTGAAGTCCCCACCATCACAGATGCCAATGTTCAGCCGATTCGATTCACTCCGCATGACATCAAGAAATGACTGAATGCACTGGATACTGCAAAGGCTATGGGCCCTGACAATATTCCGGCAATAGTACTGAAGACCTGTGCTTCTGAACTTGCCGCGCCCCTAGCCAGGATGTTTCAGTACAGCTACAACACTGGCATCTGCCCGACAATGTGGAAAATTGCCCAGGTATGTCCTGTACACAAAAAGCAGGACAAGTCCAATCCGGCCAATTACCGCCCTATTAGTCTGCTCTCAATCATCAGTAAAGTGATGGAAGGGGTCATCGACAGTGCTATTGTGTGGCACTTGTTTAGCAATAACCTGCTCAGTGATGCTCAGTTTGGGTTCTGCCAGGGCCACTCAGCTCCTGACCTCATTACAGCCATGGTTCAAGCGTGGACAAAAGAGCTGAACTCAAGAGGTGATGTGAGAGTGACTGCCCTTGACATCAAGGCAGCATTTGACCGAGTATGGCATCATGGAGCCCGAGCAAAACTGAAGTCAATGGGAATCGGGGGAAAACTCTCTGTTGGTTGGAGTCAACGGAGGATGGTTGTGGTTGTTGGAGGTCGATCATCTGAGCTCAAGGACATCACTGCAAGTGTTCCTCAGTGTAGTGTCCTAGGCCCAACCATCTTCAGCTGCTTCAATGACCTTCCTTCAATCATAAGGTCAGAAGTGGGGATGTTTGCTGACGTTTGCACAATGTTCAGCACCATTTGCGTGCGACTCCTCAGATACTGAAGCAGTCCGTGTAGAAATACAGCAAGACGTGGACAACATCCAGGCTTGGGCTGATAAGTGGCAAGTAACATTCATGCCACACAAGTGCCAGGCAATGACCATCTCCAACAAGAGAGAATCTAACCATCTCCCTGTGATATTCAATGGCATTACGATCACCGAATCTCCCACTATCAACATCCTGGGGGTTACCATTGACCTGACTTCAGTAGCAATATATATACCATGGCTACAAGAGCAGGTCAGAGGCTAGGACTCCTGCGGCGAGTCACTCGCCTCCTGACCCTCCAAAGCCTGTCCACCATCTACAAGGCACAAGTCAGGAGTTTGATGGAATACGCTCCAACAACACTCAAGTAGCTCGACACCCTCCAGGACAAACAGCCCACTTGATTGGCACACCATCTACAAACATTCACTCCCTCCACCCCCGATGCACAGTGGCAGCAGTGTGTACCATCTACAAGATGCACTGCAACAACTGACCAAGGCTCCTCAGGCAGCACCTTCCAAACTCACAACCTCTTCCATCTAGAAGGACAAGGCAGTAGATGCATGGGAACACCACCACTTGCACGTTCCCCTCCAAGTCACACACCATCCTGACTTGGAACTATATTGCCGTTCTTTCACTGTCGCTGGGTCAAAATCCTGGAACTCCCTTCCTAACAGCACTGTTGGATACCTACCCCACACAGACTGCAGCAGTTCAAGAGGCAGCTCACCACCACCTTCTCAAGGGCAGTTAGGGATGGGCAATAAATGCAGGCCTTGTCAGCGACACTCTCATCCCATTAACGAATATAAAGAAAACACCTGCAACAGGAGATAGACCAGCGGAATGGGCAGACACGTGGCCAATGGAATTGAATACAGAAAAGTGTTAGGTGATGCATTTTGACAGAAGAGATAGGGAGAGGCAATATAGACTAAATGGCAGAGTTCTAAAGAGTGTACATAAAGAACAAAGATAATTACAGCACAGGAACAGGCCCTTCGGCCCTCCAAGCCTGCGCCGATCCAGATCCTCTCTCTAAACATGTCGCCTATTTTCTAAGGTTCTGTATCTCTTTTCTTCCTGCCCATTCATGTATCTGTCTAGATACATCTTAAAAGACTCCATCGTGCCCGCATCTACCACCTCCGCTGGCAATGCGTTCCAGGTGCCCACCACCCTCTGCGTAAAGAACTTTCCACGCATATCCCCCCTAAACTTTTCCCCTTTCACTTTGAACTCGTGTCCTCTAGTAATTGAAACCCCCACTCTGGGAAAAAGCCTCTTGCTATCCACCCTGTCTATACCTCTCATGATTTTGTACACCTCAATCAGGTCCCCCCTCAACCTCCGTCTTTCTAATGAAAATAATCCTAATCTGCTCAACCTCTCTTCATAGCTAGCGCCCTCCATACCAGGCAACATCCTGGTGAACCTCCTCTGCACCCTCTCCAAAGCATCCACATCCTTTTGATAATGTGGCGACCAGAACTGTACGCAGTATTCCAAATGTGGCCGAACCAAAGTCCTATACAACTGTAACATGACCTGCCAACTCTTGTACTCAATGCCCCGTCCGATGAAGGAAAGCATGCCGTATGCCTTCTTGACCACTCTATTTACCTGCGTTGCCACCTTCAGGGAACAGTGGACCTGAACACCCAAATCTCTCTGGACATCAATTTTCCCCAGGACTTTTCCATTTACTGTATAGTTCACTCTTGAATTGGATCTTCCAAAATGCATCACCTCGCATTTGCCCTGATTGAACTCCATCTGCCATTTCTCTGCCCAACTCTCCAATCTATCTATATTCTGCTGTATTCTCTGACAGTCCCCTTCACTATCTGCTACTCCACCAATCTTAGTGTCGTCTGCAAATTTGCTAATCAGTCCACCTATACTTTCCTCCAAATCATTAATGTATATCACAAACAACAGTGGTCCCAGCACGGATCCCTGTGGAACACCACTGGTCACACGTCTCCATTTTGAGAAACTCCCTTCTACTGCTACTCTCTGTCTCCTGTTGCCCAGCCAGTTCTTTATCCATCTAGCTAGTACACCTTGGACCCCAAGCGCCTTCACTTTCTCCATCAGCCTGCCATGGGGAACCTTATCAAACGCCTTACTGAAGTCCATGTATATGACATCGACAGCCCTTCCCTCATCAATCAACTTTGTCACTTCCTCAAAGAATTCTATTAAGTTGGTAAGACATGACCTTCCCTGCACAAAACCATGTTGCCTATCACTGATGAGCCCATTTTCTTCCAAATGGGAATAGATCCTATCCCTCAGTATCTTCTCCAGCAGCTTCCCTACCACTGACGTCAGGCTCACCGGTCTATAATTACCTGGATTATCCCTGCTACCCTTCTTAAACAAGGGGACAACATTTGCAATTCTCCAGTTGTCCGGGACCTCACCCGTGTTTAAGGATGCTGCAAAGATATCTGTTAAGGCCCCAGCTATTTCCTCTCTCGCTTCCCTCAGTAACCTGGGATAGATCCCATCCGGACCTGGGGACTTGTCCACCTTAATGCCCTTTAGAATACCCAACACTTCCTCCCTCCTTATGCCAACTTGACCTAGAGTAATCAAACATCTGTTCCTAACCTCAACATCCGTCATGTCCCTCTCCTCGGTGAATACCGATGCAAAGTACTCGTTTAGAATCTCACCCATTTTCTCTGAGTCCAAGCATAACATTCCTCCTTTGTCCTTTAGTGGGCCAATCCTTTCTCTAGTTACCCTCTTTCTCCTTATATATGAATAAAAGGCTTTGGGATTTTCCTTAACCCTGTTTGCTAAAGATATTTCATGACCCCTTTTAGCCCTCTTAATTCCTCGTTTCAGATTGGTCCTACATTCCCGATATTCTTTCAAAGCTTCGTCTTTCATCAGCCGCCTAGACCTTATGTATGCTTCCTTTTTCCTCTTAGCTAGTCTCACAATTTCACCTGTCATCCATGGTTCCCTAATCTTGCCATTTCTATCCCTCATTTTCACAGGAACATGTCTCTCCTGCACGCTAATCAACCTCTCTTTAAAAGCCTCCCACATATCACATGTGGATTTACCTTCAAACAGCTGCTCCCAGAGGGACCTCAGGGTTCATGTGTATCGATCTTTGACGGTGGCAGGACATATTGAGAGAGTAGTTTGCAAAGCATATGTGGTCTTCCGTTTCATAAATAGAGATATTGAGTACAAAAGCAGGGAAATTATGCTGAACCTTTATCAAACCCTGGTTAGACAAAAAATGGAGTATTACATCCAGTTGTGCTCACCACACTTTAGGAAGGATGTGAGGGTCCTTGAGAGGGTGCAGAGGAGATTTACCAGAATGGTTCCAGGGATGAGGGATTTTAGCTACAAGGTTAGGTTTGAGAAACTGGGGTTGTTTTCCTTGGAGCAAAGGAGATTGAGCGGAGATCTGAGAGAGGTGTACAAGATTATTACAGGTTTCGATAAGGTAAACAAATAAAAGCTGTTCCCATTAGCTGATGGTACAAGGACGAGGGGGCACAGATTTAAGGTTTTGGGCAAGAGATGCAGAGGGAATGTGAGGAAGATCTTTTTTACACAGTGAGTGGTAATGACTAGGAACACGCTGCTTATGAGGGTGGTGGAAGTGGAGACGATGAATGATTTCAAAATTTGGATGGGCACATGAAAGAAATAAATTTGCAGGGCTACGGGATAAAGCAGGGGAATGGGACTGACTGGATTGCTCTACAGAGAACTAGCATGGACTTGATGGGCCAAATCGCCTCCTTCTGTACTGTAATGACTCTATGACTGTATGATAGGGTAGAGAAGATGTTTCCACTTGTGGGGGAGTCCAAAGCTATGGGCCAAAAATGTAAGATAGTCACTAATAAATTCAATAAAGAATTCAGGAGAAACCTCTTTACCGAGAGAGTGGTGAGAATGTGGAACTTGCTATAACCGGGAGTAGTTCAGGTGAATAGCACCAATGCCTTTATGGAGAAGCTAGGTAAACACAAGATGGAGAAAGGAATAGAAAGATATGCTGATCGGGTTAGATGCCATAGGGTGGGTGGAGGCTCTTGTGGAGCATAAACACCAGCATAGACCAGTTGGACCGAATGGCCTGTTTTTATGCTGCAAATTCTATATATAGACAGAAATCCCATGAACTTTTTAATAAGGACCTCTAACCGTGCCTTATTATCAACAGATGGCTACAATCGGTGAAGACGTATTGGGAAAGAGTGGAAAGAAGTTTAGAGGAACCTTCTTCAACGAGCACGAGCCAAAAAAGCAAAAGAAAGCAACAGGTTGAAGTTGGCAAAGGGGGCCAGTCCTTCAAAGTGAGACTAGGTACTGACACCAACAAGGAAGACATGTCAAAAAAAAGGCAGCGTTACTTAGCACAACTTTCCCGCATGTACCCATGTGCTTCCAATTCTTATTGTCCTTCATTGCAGTGAAAATATTTAGAACCAGAACCCTGCAGTTTTGCTACTGCTGGATAGAAATCACACTGCTCAAGCTTAGTGTAAGTAAGACAGACTTGTATGTTGTGACAGTGTTCTGAAGTGGAGCAGTATCTATCTTGGGCATTCTCTAAAAGAGACAAAAAGACTTAGGTTTATGTGGCACCTTGTTCTGGCACTCACATACAGCTAGTCACTTTGAAATGCAGTAAATAATCTGTAGGCAAATGTGGGAGCCATTTCGGAAGCAGTAATTGGATCTGTCACCAGTCCCTCTCTCTGGTAGCGCTGATTAAGGGGGGAATGTTGGCTGGGAAATCCAAGAGAATTTCCTAAGATAAGAGCAAGATGCCGGAACACTGAAATGAGAACAGAAAATGCCAGAAATAGTCAACAGCTCTGGCAGCATCTATGGAGAAAGAAGCAGAGTTAACGGCCTGGATCGGCAGAGGCCATAAAAGATGGTAGCCTGCACGTGCAGACGTTACTCCATGGAGCCGCTGTGATATTATACGCAGTGATTCATTACATGGCTGGGGCGGACTGTCCCACCCCCCGATGACGGGGGAGGGGACTGGCGATCCGTCTCCGGTTCCACTGTGCCGGCGCCATTTTTAAAGGGCTTCCAGCCCTAAAATTGAATTTCAATATTTAAAGAAATAGGCACGTTAAAATTTATTTGAATAATGAAAGAAATGTTTCCGTCACCTCTCCCACCTCCCCATATCCATTTACTTCATTCCTTGCCCTCTCACCCCACAAAATATTTACCTCAAGCACCTGACCTTCCCCCCCGCCGCACTTTTACCTTCAACCCCTTCCCACCATCCCCTTCACCAATCGGAATCGTTTTCCCCATTCCCCCCCACCTCCTGCACTGAAATAGTTTCCATGCTTCCCCCCGTCCCCACCAGTGTCCCGCATCGGAGATCCGACTGCACGGCAGTGATGGCTGCCGCCACCAACATGGCACCGGAACAGATGGCAGGAGCGGCTAAGTATTTAATTCAATCATTTTCATACGTTTAAATATTTATATTTCAGCTCCGTTGGCGAGCGGCGGTGGGGGGGGGCCGCTCGAGGCCTCGCCGCCACCAGCAACATAGGGCCAGGCCTTCCCGCCGTCAAGGCCCGTGGCGGGCCTCTCCGGGAGGCATTTTCCGGGCCCCTCCCCACCTCAACCCCCTACATCGGTGGGTCAGTACAATCCAGCCCCAGGTTTCAGCTCTGCGACCCTTCATCAGGAGAATATCCTGCTCTTCTTCAAATTGTGGTGTGGGATCTTTGCAATCTATCTGATGGGACCATCGTTCAACATATTTAATGGTGTTTAACATAATGAAAGAGTTTTATAGGATAGATATAGAGCAAATATTTCCACTGGTGGGTAACACCAAAACTAAGGGCCATAAATGTAAGATAGCCACTAATAATTCCAATATGGAATTCAGGAAGAACTTCTTTACCCATGGGGTGTAAAGAATGTGGAACAAGCAACACAAGGAGTAGTTGAGGAGAATAGCACAGATGGATTTAAGAGGAAACTGGAAAAGGTAGAGAAAGTAATGAAAAAGGCTAATGGAATGCTGGCTTTTATATCTAGAGGATTAGAATACAACAAGGTAGATGTTCTGCTTGAGCTATACAAAGCCCTGGTTAGAACACACCTGGAGTTACTGTGAGCGGTTCTGACCACCACACTTTAGGAAGAATATATTGGCCTCGGAGGATGTGCAGTGTAAATTTACCAGAATGATACCTGGACACCAAGGGTTAAATTACAAGGAGAGATTACACAAACTAGAGACGTATTCCTGGAATTTAGAAGGTTAAGGGGTGATTTAATTGAAATGTTCAAGGTATTAAGGGAAACAGATAGGGTAGATAGAGAGAAACTATTTCTGCTGGTTGAGGAGACTAGAACTAGCAGGTATAGTCAAAACATTAGAGCCAGACCTTCTGAAGTGAAATTAAGGGCTGAATTTTATTAGCGTGCCGCACATTGCGGCGGCGCCCTTCAAATTCGGCAGCCTTCCGACATGGAAACGCTGCCACTGAGCCCCCGCGATATTTCGTGCGGGGTCTCATTTCAATGGAGGGGCGGAGCGAGTGCCACAGATGACGTAGAGTGGGAGGCCGCTCCATCCCTGGCAATGGCGTCCGGTGCCACCGCGCAGGCGCTGGCGCCATTTTTAAAGGGCTTCAAGCCCTTAGCAAAAATTTAAATTTTTAAAGGAACTTACTTTTCATTTGCTTGTAAAAACTAATTAGAAGATGGAGGCCCTTTCCTAACACCACCAACTCCACCCCCCCCCACAATATTTTTTTTTATTGCTCTATATTCAGAAAACTTATTTTATTCCCAACCCGAACTTTCACCCCGAACCTTCTCACCTTTGTCCTTCAACCCCTTCTCACCATCCCCACAGCCAATAAAAAGTGTTTATTCCGTGACTCCCCACCCAACCTGATAATTTCACTCCTCCCTCCTCCCCACTAGTGTCTCGCCTCGAAGGAGCGCGAGTTAGGGCTGGTGGCTGTAAAATTGGCATGGGACGGCCACCTGGACCAGGTAAGTTTATTTGCATTTCATTTTAATTAATTTAAATATGTTAATGAAGCCCCTCCCCAACCCCCCGCCATGACATGGCTGACTCCTGTTCCCAGGTAAGAATACGAGGGAGATGGAGTTGAAGGTATGCTGATAGGGTTAGATGAAAAGGAGTGGGAGAAGGCTTGTATAAAGCATAAAAACTAGAATAGACCAGTTTTCTTTCATTCTTTCATGGGATGTGAGTGTTGTTGACAAGGCCAGTATTTGTTGCTCATCCCTGATTGCCCTTGACAACTGAGTGGCTTGTCATTTCAGGCCATTTCAGAGGGCAGTTCAGGGTCAACCACATTGCTGTGGGTCTGGAATCACATGTTGGCCAGACCAGGTAACGACAACAGATTTCCTTCCCTCGAGGACATTAGTGAAGCAGATGGGTTTTTACAACAATTGATGATAGTCTTTAACACCATTACTGAGACTAGCTTTCAATTCCAGATTTTGATTAGTTAATTGAATTTAGATTGCAGCAGCTGCCATGATGAGACTTGAACCTGTGCCCCCAGGGCATTAGCCTGAGCCTCTGGATTATTGGTTTTCTCACAGTACCACTACACAACCGTCACCCACAATTGGGCTAAATAGCCTATTTCTGTGCTGTACACTCAATGCAACTGACGTGTCTAAATTATATCCTCAAATTCTGGAGTGGGCTTTAACTCTGTAACTCAACTTTGTCATGCTGGTAAACTAAATAATTTCATTTGGACATTTTCTGTTCCAATGCTAATCTCATACACTGCAGTTCCACCTCAATGCAGGTATTTTTTGTGTTGAATTGTGATAGTATTTCACATGCGTGTTGTGACCTTGGTTTCTTTATCTATTATTTGTAGTGATCTATGAAGAACGATACAATGACCTTGAAAAATATCTGTGTGACTTGAAAGATAATGAATACAAGTTCATTCCCTACCACCCCTGCGCTGCCTTAACAGTGAACCATGTAAGTTATAAATTGGTTTAAAGTGATTTAGCTGTAACTGTGATGTAGAGGTTGAGGTTATGACATTATACTAGTAATGCAGGGGGCCTGATCTAGTAATTCCAGCAGGAGGTGAGTTAAAATTCCATGAATGTAATTCGAGAATTTAAATTTACTTTAAAAGGAAACTGGGAATAAAAAAATCTGGTGTCAGTAAATGTAACTATGAATCTATCGATTGTTGTAAAAATTTCAACTGGTTCATTAACCTGCCCATCATATCTAGTCTTATTTATATAAGACTCCCCCCTCATGAGGAAATCTAGCACAAGGAGGCACAGTTTCAAAATAAGGGGTCTCTCGTTTAAGTCAGAGATGAGGAGGAGTTTTTTCCCTTGGAGGGTTGTTAATCTTTGGAATTCTCTTCCTCGGTGAGCAGTGGAGGCTGGGTCATTGAATATATTCAAGGCCGTGTTGGACGGGTTATGGGGCAGGTGAGAAAGTGGAGTGAAGGCCACAATCAGATCAGTTATGATCTTATCGAATGGCGGAGCAGGCTCGAGGGGCTGAATGGCCTACTCTTGCTCCTATTTCTTATAATCTTATTAACCAATGTGGTTGACTCTTAACTGCCCTCTGAAGTGGCCCATAGCAAGCCACTTAATTGTATGAAACCACTACACAGCACCTCAAGAAGAAGGCCAACCATCGCTTTCTCAGGACAATTATGGATACCAATCTATTTTAACTTTGTCAGTGACACCCACATCCCAAGAATTTTTTTTCAACTCTCCCGCCCTGTATTGTGAAGGAAAGGAATGGGGAAAATTGGACAGTGAGGCAAGATATCAACAGCCCTGGTGGGATTAGAACTCACATTCTGCTGGATTATTCATCTGGTCCAGTAACAAAACTACTGTGCTACTGAACCAGTAACACAAATGGCGGAAAACCCAGGCCTAGGTCTTTAACTGTGTCATTTTTGCCAGTTTCCTGATCAACAGCCAGTGTTAAAAGGCATCACATGACTGATTAAGTCTTCTCTTTATAACACAATGTCTGGAATTTTATGCTTCCCATGGGAGTTGGCAGAAGGCAGGAGTGGGGGCGGGGGCTGGTGGGGGGTGCAGGGTGCTGTTCCTGATTGAGCACTGTGTTCCCCACAGAGGGCATCCCCAGCAGCACAAGCCGCCCCTGCTCGCCACCTCCCCCAGCCTCTTGAACGACCCTACTCCCCATGCCAGAGTCCAGCCGATTGTCCCCAGCAAGGCCCGAAACACCACTCACCTTTATGGAAGCCCATGTCCCCGGTCCTCTTCTGGCTGGGTGCAGTCCCAGCAGTGGCCACCGCTCCCATTGGTGCTGCTGGGACAGAGGAGCTACTGGCCCGCTGATTGGCCAGCAGCTCTTGGAAGCGGGACTTCCTGCCTCATCGGGGCGGAAGTCCTGCCCGGGGCCAATTAAGGGCCTGGGTCACATAAAATTACAGCGTGGCTCCCAGGCCCAGTGGAGGTGGGCTTGCCCCTGACTTTTTGGCTGCTGAGTGGGGTCTTTGCCCCAAAGTAAAATTCCCAGCTAATGGCCTTTATGCAGCCAGAGGTGAAAGTGTCATTTTCAGTGCCTCTGGTGAATGCATTTCCTCACAGAGAATTTACAGTCTATGAACAGGACATTCAGTCCAACTGGTCTATGCAGGTGAACCATTTTCTAATCTTGTAATTCTACACTAAAGCAGATGCGTGACATTACTAAAGGACATCACCTATTCTACCGGCAATTAGAATTGGCAATTATAACCAAGATGCGTTTTTGTCTCTTAGATTAAGAACTATGGGATCCCATCAGACCTTGCACTTTCACCACCTGAATGCCTCAGACTCTATGACACTATGGTACAGGTGTTCCCTCAGTGGCCCAGGGCACAGGTATGTAAAAACCATGCAACGCAGCATAAATATTCAAAACATAGAGACGTACAGCACAGAAGGAGGCCATTCGACCATTGGTGCTCCATTTCCTCTTCACCTCTTGGGCAGTAACTAGTGAGGTGTTACAATCCCGTTAGGGACCGTGAACTTTTAAGAAAGAAAGTCAAATTCCCAGCTATTACTGAAAGAATTACGCCACACGATTTCATGTTTTAAACAAAAACTTTACTGTACATGAGTTAAACAAAGCAAAATACCACTAATTTAACACTATAATCTGGAGACACATACTTTAAATGTAAAATCTTAACAGAACATGAAGATGAATACATTAAACTCTAAATCTCAACAGAATACACTTATTTGACTGTTACTTGCACCACCAAAACATTCCCTGTACTGTTACAGGATCCTGGTGGTTTTTTTCACTTCTCCTGGGACCAATCCAAAGTGTACCACAGCTCTTAGGAATTCACTTTGATTTCCTTAATTTCTTCGCTGTCTTCTGAAGTTTGAGACTGGAAATTCTCCCTCTCGCTTTAGCTAGGCAAATCCTCCAGTTCACCTTCAATACCTCACGATTTTGGATTTCCCAGCCTGAGCACGGGCTTTCCAAAAGCCAACCTTCCTGTTCCAAAGCCAACTGACTGACTGTCAGCAAACACACAGATCAATAAACACCTCTGACCCATCTCCCTAGCAACATCTATCTTCATAGCAATGTGTACATTTGGGATGTCACAGATAGCAATTTAAGTTAATTATTTTCCAACACCAAATCTCTGTTCTGGGAGAACATTTGAATAGTTTAAACCTCTGAGGGGGACATCTGCAATTTCAACAGAGATTTTGGTTCCATTAATAATCTCTAATAAAGGACTACCTATTGTTTAGTGTTGTCACATTTCTAACTCTGACCTCTGAAAATAAACATGGAAAAATTCTTGAAGTGTAAATTCCTTGGGTGGTCTGGCAACCATTTCAACTTCAGAGTTTCAATTACCTCACATTTACAAATTTAATTTCCCCAGAACTAAAAGTGACCTCTTAAAAAAAAAAATACAAACCATTAACTAGGTGATTGTAACAGAGGTAAATCCTGCCCCTCCCACTATCAATGAATAGGTCACAGGTTCACAGTCCCACTTGAGCACAATATCTAAGCTGACACTCTCAACGCCGTATTGAGGGAGTGCTACGCTGTCAGAAGTGCTGTCTTTCTGAAGAGACATTAAACCAAGGCCCTGACTGCCCTGTCAGGTGGATGTGAAAGAAAACCCATGGCCACTATTTTGAAGAAGAGCAGGGGAGTTCTCCCCGGTGTCCTGGCCAATATTTATCCCTCAACCAACATCTAAATACAGATGATCTGGTCACATTGTAGTTTGTGGGAGCTTGCTGTGTGCAAATTAGATGCCACACTTTCTACATTACAATATTACAATACACTTGAAAAGTACTTTATTTCCTGTAAAGCGCTTTGGGACGACCTAAGTTTTGAAAAGTACTATATTAATCGCAGTCTTTTGTTTCGTAGCCCTGGAGTTGAAGATGGCATAAGCTGCATTTATACCCCAGGGGGTAGGCCTGGAATGTGGATGTGATCCTGGCTTCTTCAAGACACTGATCTCGAAGTTTAAACCTGACCTCTAAATTCTGGTTCGGGTGGTTGTAGCAGGAGAGTTTGTCCCTCGTATCCTCTCCAATAATTATCCTTCTTTCTTTATTTTGAATGCCGAGATTCAAGTTTAGTTCAATTCTGTCGTTTCCTGCTGCAAACCATTACATAAGAGAGGAATTCGTTATCAACATTATTTTTCTAGCAATATTCTATTATTGAAATGATTGCCAAGCCCTTCTCCTGCTCTTTACTTTATGGCAGAGCAGCCCTGATATTAGCCAGATATAAATATTATCCTCACCTATCGTTGACGATATGGTTTTACTGCAGGAATTGGAGCCCGAGGAGTATGAGTCCTTTAAGAACAAAGTCGTTATCAGGAAGTGTGATGTGAGGAAATATGAAGCTGAGTTGAAGAGAGAACTTTCAGGATGGGTTGAAGCAGGACTGAAGTGTAAGGTAGGTCTGTGCTCACTGAATAGTATATAGGATTACATAGAATGTACAGCACAACAGGTCCATACCTGCATTTTATGCACCATTGCTGACTCCTCTCACCCCTCTTCATATAACCCTACTAGCATTCCTTTCCATTCCTTTCTCCCTCCTGTGTTTATCTAGTTTCCCCCTCCTGTGTTTATCGAGTTTCCCCTTTGATACATCAATGCTATTCACCTCAACTATTTCTTGTGATGCTGAGTTCCACTCTTTGGTTTCTCCTGAGGAAAGAGCCCCAGCCTGTTCAATCTTTCAATCAATGAGACCGTATCTTCCCCTGCAACATTCAGGGACTAGACAGTAGTAAGACTCACACACAGAGGGCACTGCAGAAAGATCACAGGCATATAGCTTGTGATTTTCCACCCAATACAGGCATGAGTTGGCACTTCATCATGTTGCTGAAGGAGTGCTACATTGTCAGAGGTCCCGATTTTCAGCTGAAACATTAAACTGAGTCAATTTCAGATAAATGTAAAAGTATAATTTGCAGAAGAGCAGGGACTTCTCCCAGTTCCTTAGCCAGCATTTATGCCTCAACCTTCAACTGCTGAAAAGGGATAATTGTTCATTTGCTTTTTGTGGGACCTTGCTGTGCATTTCTGCTTGACTACATAGCACTTCTTCATTAGCTGTGAAGTTCTCTGTGCTATTCCTAAGATGTGGTAAGGTGTTATATAATTGTATGTTCTTCAATAGGAACATAAGAATAGGTCATTCAGCCCTTTGAGCCTGCTGCACCATTCAGTTAGAGCACATCTTAACTCCATTTGCCTGCCTTGGTTCTATAATCCTTAATACGCTTGCCTAATAAAAACCTAATCTTTTGAGCAGCATCATAATGAGCCAAAGGTATTAAATTGAAAGGAATACTCTAAAACCAAAGTTCTTGCGCATGTGTAACTGCTGAATGACACTTAGCCATAAGAGATGGGGATGAAGGATTTAGCTACGGGGTGCATTTTCTGGGAGCGTGAGGGGAGAAGGAAGGGGAGAGGGAGGAGGGAGTGATCAGCCTGAGGGTTTCAGAAGAAAAATAATAAGGACATTAAAAATAGAGCGTTACTTTAATTTTCTTTGAACACATTCATTTATTAGTTATAAAAACATTGGAGACGGGGTAAAGGAAGTGTTTGACTGGGCAGGGAAATAGAGAGGTTGCAGAACGAATCCAGGGATGAGGGACTTCAGTTATATAAATAGATTGAAGAAGCTGGGGCTGTTCTCCTTAGAGAAGAGAAGATTTAGAGGAGATTTAATAGAAATGTCACAATCATGAGGGGTCTGGACAGAGTCGAGAGGGAGAAACTGTTCCCATTGGCTGAAGGGTCAAGGACGCCGATTTTAAGGTGAATGGCAAAAGAACCATGAGGAGCGACATGAGGAAAAACTTTTTTTAATGCAGTGAGAGTGGAGAATGTGGAATGCACTGCCTGAGAGTGTCTTGGAGGCAGATTCAATTGTGGGAATTGGATAATTATCTGGAGAGAAAACGTTTGCAGGGCAGCGGGGAAAGGGTAGGGGAGTGGGACCAGCGGAGTTGCTGTTGCAGAAAGCCGGCAAGAACATGACGTGCCGAATGGTCTCCTTTTGTACAGTAACCATTCTCTGATTCTATGTGTTGAAACCTCTAGGCAAAGGTCCAACCAGAGTTGGCAACCCTATTGTATCAGGCGACTACCAGGATGTTAGTTAGAAGGTGAATTGGATGACCTTGGTCTCTTTTGGTTTTAGGGTTGCCTCTGTTCCTGTGAAGGCGGGGCCTTGCTGTTTGGGAAAGATGTGTTACCATTAGTGGTGTAACGTTGGTGCTGAATTTCCCCAGGTTGAAGACGTGCTGCTTTTGTTAGACCCGACAACGGAAAGGACTTTTAGTCAAGATCAGAAGAAAAACTTCCCACTTCTGGTTGAAAAACTTCAAAAAATGAATGCGTTACCTGCTTTGTTTTTCGTGTGAGTAACTTTAGACTATCACTGGGAGGGATTGAATTGGTCCTGTTACTATAAACAGCAATATGATGAACCTGCTTAAAAAAAAATTGTATAATTTTGCTACGTATGGAGGATGAATTTCTGTGTGGGTTCTGCTGCTGGTCCATCATAACTTCAAAGACAGGGTCACAGATAAATGGCACAAATGGCGCTTAAAGTAAGAGGATAAGTACAATCTGAATGTTATATTTTTTACCCCAAGCATCAAGAAACCAGACTCACAATTTCTGTGTATGTGTAGCCTTTATTCAAGGTGGCTGCCTGGATCTGAATTAGTTTCACTTTTGGAACCAAACCTCTTCAGGGTTGATTGACAGCACAGTGAGCAGTCTTATGAACATATCACAGTGCAATCAATCACCGAGCAATCAAACACAGTACCGAATAATTTCAAATTTCTTCAAGGGTCTAACCACACATAATATGAGGGAAAGAGTTGCTGAGGTCGCTATGGGGTGGGTGGGATGAATTTCCATAAATGTTCTCCCAGCCTTCAGCCGTAACTGCAACTGAAGAGGCGCTTAAACATTAAGAGCACGAGGAGGCCGTTCAGCCCTTTGAACCTATTCCGACATTCAATTAGATCATGGCTGAGTTGCACACCAACTCCATTTCTTACCTTTGCTTCAAATCGCCGCAACAATAGTCTTATTGATCTCAGTTTTGAAAGCTCCAGTTGGCCCCCAGTTTCCACAGCGTTTTAGTCAGAGAAAATTAAAACACCCGAACAGCTTAGTTTCTAATTTCTCATTTTCAGATTATGCCCCATTTGTTCTCGATTCTCCCACCAGAGAAGATAAATTCTCTTTATCTACATTAGCGAATCCTTTCGTCATTTTAAACACTTTGGGCTTGATTTTCAATCCGAGGTCAGGAACCCTATGCCCAGATAATTTCCGGGTCCCGACCCCATGCCACATCTGTGTCGCTCACACGACGCGGTCTTCAAGTGTAGGTGCCCTAATCAGTGGTGCCGAGCTCTTCCAGGAGGCAATCGTTAAAGGCAGATGACAGCCATGACAGGGCCTGCCACGGCCTTGCAGGAGAGAGGAGACAGGACATCGGAGGGCTGGATTTTGCAGTCAATGACAAAGGAATAGTGCTCGCCACTAACCTCGAAGAAAACTGCCCACAATGATCTAGCAATCTCTGTGGCGTGGGCTTCCCCTTTCCCGAAAACTGGGTCCAAGTCAAGGGGATCTCCAGACATGCAGCAGTTGTGATGTCAGCAGGGTAAGCAGCCAACCACAACGAAGTATTCTCACAGACAGCAAACCAGGAAGTTAAAAGTACATGTCATCCTTCATTTTTAACTTAAATTTTCAGATAGCGGAATAAATGATTATGATTGGATTTAGACAGAAGCTAAAATGTCAAAATCAACAAATTAAAAATAAGTATTTTAAAAGTATGCAGATTTTTTTTATCATAATGCAGAAATTTGACATTCCGTCAATATTCAGGGCCAGTGAGAGTGTTGATCAGTACCTGTGAACTGAGTACACATTTACACATCATTCAACAAGGTAAAACATTTTTCAAAGTTTTTAACAGGGAGACTAAGAGTGTAAAATTCACTGATTACTTAAGGGTTGCTGACTGTGGAGGGGGAGAGGTGGTGGTGAAGGGCACCTCAACAGTGCACCCACCGGAAGAGTGTAGAATCACAGACAGCAACTTCTGAATTTCCATGTTATTCGTGAATGAGCCGACTCCAGAAGCTGCTGTCAGTTTCAAAGTAACACTGACAGCGAATGCTGATGGTTTTGCCCTCATTGCTACCACAAAATCTGGGCCATGATGACAGGTGACCAAAAACTTGGTCCAAAGGGTAGGGTTTAAAGACAAGGCAGCGAGGTTTCATTTTTCAGTAAATATGAAAATGTGCAGAACAGGAAGCAGCTTTGTGACATCGGTTAGTCAATGGTTGGGCATGAGGAGGTGGAGAGGGGGGATAAAGGAAACTTTCTCTGATTGATGGGATGTGACAAGTGGTATACCCTAGGGATCTGTTCTAGGCCCTCAACCTTTCACCATATTTATCAATGACTTGGATGAAGGAAGCGAGAGTTGTAAATCCTTATTTGCAGATGGCACTAAGTTGCACAGTGAGTATTGCAGACCGGAATAAGAAGTTACAGGGGGACTTAGATAGAAAAAGTGATTGGACAGAACTGTGGTAAATGGAACTCAATATTGGGGACTGTGGGATCATCCATTTTGAACCAAAGGCAACTGGAGTATTTTCTAAATGGTAAGAAGTAATGTGCAGGTGTCCGTGGATATGGTAGTATAGTGGTTATGTTACTGGATTAATAATCTAGAGACTTGGCTCTGTCAGATGTGAGTTCATATCCCACCATGGCAACTGTGGAAGTTAAATTCATCAATTAAAACTAGAATAAAAAGCAATAGTGTCTATAAAACTACATGATTATCATAAAAACTCATCACTAATAGGGAAGGAAATCTGCTGTCCTTACCTGATCTGGTCTACATGTGACTCCAGACCCACAGCAATGTGGTTGATGCTTAACTGCCCTCTGAAATGGCCTCTGCAAGTCACTCAGTTGTTATGACAGTGGTTCATGAGGGTGATTAGGGTTGAGCATTAGAAGCTGGTCTTGCCAGTAATGCCCAGATGGTGTGAATCAATTTTTTTAAAAAGGTACACAAATCACTAATTTGCCAATTATCAGCGACCGACTGGAATTTTCCAGTCAGGTGTGGCCCCCCCTCCCCCCCTCCCCCCCCCCCCCCCTCCCAAGGCGTTGGGAACTAGGCCAGTTGCCTGGAGGTTGCCTGCCAGCAGCAGACCAGGCAGTCAGTACTCTAGGCAGGCTTTGAGGCCCTCCTTGCCAAGATTCCTCCTCCATGATGTTGGCCTGATTGCTGAGGTGTTTTATTACAATTTACAAGTGTAAAAGTTGCTGCGAGGATGCTTCCCCTCTCTCTCTCTCTCTTACATGAAACGGCAGGTTACTGCTTCTTCCGAGCTGTCCTCAATTGGATGCCAAGCCTGCCCTTTGGCCGCTAATTGGCTACATTCAAGGAAAACCACGGCAGGGTGACTGTTCCCCACATAGGGCCGGATCGTGTTCTCCTTCCGACGTCGGGTTCCGTGGCGGGGGTGGCTGGAAAATCAGAGCGGCAGCAACTACCACGGAACCTGACGCAAAGATTGTCAGGCCTGGTCTTGCTGGCGGGGAAGCTCCGTGGCAGCCCCTCCGCCAGACTGCGATGTGACCCAATTTCGCATATTTAAATTACATCTTTGCATTAATTAAAATGTAATCCATGGTGATCTTACTTTCAGTTCCTGATCTTCAGTGCGACGAGCAGCACTCATGTGCCTCCCCTTTCCCATCCAGGGTAAGCTGGCACCGCCGAGGTGGGGATGGGCGAACTCTGCATTTTGTTGTCTATGGAGAGGGCTGGGGGAAAGGGGTGAACTCTGGCACCAGCACCTGCTCTTTCAACAGGTGACCCCGAGACTATGCCCACCACATGACTGGGAGGGGGGCAGCTGCCGTGCATGTTCAAAGTGCCCACAGATCACAGCACCCGTGCATGGTAGCTTCTATTTTCTGCATGTACTGCCACTCCTGGATGTGGGAGAATAAGATTCAGCCCACAGTGTGGGGTGCTGACTCCCTTTTGACCTTGATGTCAGGGTTCCAACTCAAAAACCCACCGCAGCAAAGGATGGCAGATTTCCTTCAGTGAAGTGAACCAGATGGGTTTTTAAACTGCAATGCAGTAGTTTCATGATTATTATTGAGACTAGTATTTTATTCCACTTTATTAATTAAAGTTAAATCCCCACTGCTGCTGGATTTAGACTCATACCTCCTAAGTGTTAGTTCAGGCCTCTGGCTCACTAGTCCCATAGCATTGCCGATATGTCCTGCTAGCACGTTCAGCCATCCTGAGATTGTGAAAGGCGCGGGAGAAAGTGCAAGTTATTTTTATCCAAAATGGAAATTGTTCCATTCTTCTGCTCCACCATCCCTCATCTTCATTGGCACGATTTATCATTGACTTCAGACACTAATTTGCCTTTATTATTGCTTTAGGTTTGACATACAAATAGTTGAAAACTTTGCTTATGAGCTAGTGCAACATCTTATGGAAAAATTGAATAGCAAAAGAAAGCCAGATGATGCGAAAACAAAACTACAGTTAAAAAACAAGCTACAAAAGCTGTCAAAGCATCTAGAAAAAGAAGAAACTTTGTAAGTATTTGACTGCAATTTCCATTTCAAAGATAAACTTCACCTGTAGTCAGAGAGTTTTCCCTTCGAGAATAGTAGGATAGAATCGTGCACAGTTTGGACTGTAGTATGATGCTGGTATATTGTCTTAAATGTGAGTACTGACTCTGAGGTAGGAGACTATGGGGTTTAAGCCCCAAGACACATGAGTGCGAAATGTAGGCTGACACTCCACTGCAGTACTGAGGGTGTGCTGCACCGTCGATAGCGTTGCCTTTTGGAAGAGAGATTAAGCCAAGAACTTACATTTTATACAGCACCTTTCATAACCTCAGGACCAGCCAAGTTATTTTACAGCCAATGAATTACTTTCCAAGTGTAGTTATTCTTGTACCAAACAGCAATGTGATGATGTCTAGGTTGCCTGGTTTTTAGTGATGTTGGTTGACAGATACGAGGACACCAAGGAAAATTCCTCTGTTCTTCTTCAAAATAATGTCATGGGATTTTTTTTACATCCACCTTAGAGGGCAGATAGGCCTCGGTTTAAAGTCACATCTAAAAGATGGCACCTCTGACAGTGCAGCATCCCCTCAGTACTGCACTGGGAGCATCAGCCTGGATTATGTGTTCAGTCTCTGGAGTGGAACTTGAAGCCACAACCTTCTGTCAAGTCCTGTCCACTGAAGCAATGATATGCTGATACGTTATGTTGCTCATCCATCATTATCATTGATTGCAATTCCTGGTCTTAACTCTTTGGTTCATCAAGTTTTTTGTTTTTATTTTGAAAGGACGAAGCCCACCAGAAAGCAATCTGAACAACTCATACTATACCAAACTGAATATGACATGTTATACAAGAAATATCAAAAACATTGTGAACTCCCTCCAGACTGCACTCTTGCACCTATTGCAACAGCAGATAAAAAGGTAAGTACTGAATCTTGGAGGAGTTCGACATTATAATCCTTCCTGCATCATTCAGCTAAAAAAAAACTACTCTGACTTGCTGGAAGTGTGAGCAAGGGACATCACTGAATGGAGGGACCAACCATCTATCTCCAAATAACCAATGAGATTTAAGATTTGAGAAAGAAAGAGAAACAATGGAGAGGGAGGTGAATTAAAGTCCAATTAGGTCGATAAAGAGAAATTAGAGGCAAAGAAAGGTTAAATTAATAGTGAGAGAGCAATATAAAGACAAAAGAAGTAAGAAAACTTTACATTTGAAATCTCCAACATTTTACTATATGCAGGAATGAGACTCAACAGTTTAAATTGTTCCCTTTCTGGACCAGAGAGATTGATTGGCATGATATTAACAATTGTCACTTTATTTAAAGGACATTTACACTATTAATTAGAATCTGAACTCTCTGCTGTGAGTTTAATAAGCAATTAATGTGCAATCCAGCACGTTCTTAAAAATAGCAGGGAGGTTAACAGGGTAGTTGTTATGGGGGACTTTAACTTTCCAAATATTGACTGGAAATACCATAGTTCGAGTACTTTAGATGGGTCTGTTTTTGTCCAGTGTGTGCAGGAGGGTTTTCTGACACAGTATGTAGACAGGCCAACCAGGGGCGATGCCACATTGGATTTGGTACTGGGTAATGAACCCGGCCAGGTGTTAGATTTAGATGTAGGTGAGCACTTTGGTGATAGTGATCACAATTCGGTTAGGTTTACCTCAGCGATGGGCAGGGACAGGTATATACCGCAGGGCAAGAATTATAACTGGGGGAAAGGAAATTATGATGCAATTAGGCAAGATTTAGGATGCGTAGGATGGGGAAGGAAACTGCAGGGGATGGGAACAATCGAAATGTGGAGCTTATTCAAGGAGCAGCTACTGCGTGTCCTTGATAAGTATGTACCTGTGAGGCAGGGAGGAAGTTGTCGAGCGAGGGAGCCGTGGTTTACTAAAGAAGTTGAAGCGCTTGTCAAGAGGAAGAAGAAGGCTTATGTTAGGATGAGACGTGAAGGCTCAGTTAGGGCGCTTGAGAGTTACAAGCTAGCCAGGAAGGATCTAAAGGGAGAGCTAAGAAGAGCAAGGAGAGGACACGAGAAGTCATTGGCGGATAGGATCAAGGAAAACCCTAAGGCTTTCTATAGGTATATCAGGAATAAAAGAATGACGAGAGTTAGATTAGGGCCAATCAAGGATAGTAGTGGGATGTTGTGTGTGGAATCAGAGGAGATAGGGGAAGCGTTAAATGAATATTTTTCGTCAGTATTTACAGGAGAGAAAGAAAATGTTGTCGAGGAGAATACTGAGATTCAGACTACTAGGCTAGATGGGATTGAGGTTCACAAGGAGGAGGTGTTAGCAATTTTGGAAAGTGTGAAAATAGATAAGTCCCCTGGGCCAGATGGGATTTATCCTAGGATTCTCTGGGAAGCCAGGGAGGAGATTGCAGAGCCTTTGTCCTTGATCTTTATGTCATCATTGTCGACAGGAATAGTGCCGGAAGACTGGAGGATAGCAAATGTTGTCCCCTTGTTCAAGAAGGGGAGTAGAGACAGCCCTGGTAATTATAGACCTGTGAGCCTTACTTCAGTTGTGGGTAAAATGTTGGAAAAGGTTATAAGAGATAGGATTTAAGATCATCTTGAAAAGAATAAGTTCATTAGCGATAGTCAGCATGGTTTTGTGAAGGGTAGGTCGTGCCTCACAAACCTTATTGAGTTTTTTTAGAAGGTGACCAAACAGGTGGATGAGGGTAAAGCAGTGGATGTGGTGTATATGGATTTCAGTAAGGCGTTTGATAAGGTTCCCCACGGTAGGCTATTGCAGAAAATACGGAAGTATGGGGTTGAAGGTGATTTAGAGCTTTGGATCAGAAATTGGCTAGCTGAAAGAAGACAGAGGGTGGTGGTTGATGGCAAATGTTCATCCTGGAGTTTATTTACTAGTGGTGTACCGCAAGGATCTGTTTTGGGGCCACTGCTGTTTGTCATTTTTATAAATGACCTGGATGAGGGTGTAGAAGGGTGGGTTAGTAAATTTGCGGATGACACGAAGGTCGGTGGAGTTGTGGATAGTGCCGAAGGATGTTGTAGGGTACAGAGGGACATAGATAGGCTGCAGAGCTGGGCTGAGAGATGGCAAATGGAGTTTAATGCGGAAAAGTGTGAGGTGATTCACTTTGGAAGGAGTAACAGGAATGCAGAGTACTGGGCTAATGGGAAGATTCTTGGTAGTGTAGATGAGCAGAGAGATCTTGGTGTCCAGGTACATAAATCCCTGAAAGTTGCTACCCAGGTTAATAGGGCTGTTAAGAAGGCATATGGTGTGTTAGCTTTTATTAGTAGGGGGATCGAGTTTCGGAGCCACGAGGTCATGCTGCAGCTGTACAAAACTCTGGTGAGGCCGCACCTGGAGTATTGCGTGCAGTTCTGGTCACCGCATTATAGGAAGGATGTGGAAGCTTTGGAAAGGGTGAAGAGGAGATTTACTAGGATGTTGCCTGGTATGGAGGGAAGGTCTTACGAGGAAAGGCTGAGGGATTTGAGGTTGTTTTCGTTGGAGAGAAGGAGGAGGAGAGGTGACTTAATAGAGACATATAAGATAATCAGAGGGTTAGATAGGGTGGATAGTGAGAGTCTTTTTCCTCGGATGGTGATGGCAAACACGAGGGGACATAGCTTTAAGTTGAGGGGTGATAGATATAGGACAGATGTGAGAGGTAGTTTCTTTACTCAGAGAGTAGTAGGGGCGTGGAACGCCCTGCCTGCAACAGTAGTAGACTCGCCAACTTTAAGGGCATTCAAGTGGTCATTGGATAGACATATGGATGAAAATGGAATAGTGTAGGTCAGATGGTTTCACAGGTCGGCGCAACATCGAGGGCCGAAGGGCCTGTACTGCGCTGTAATGTTCTAATTCTCATTCTAATGAGATGATGTTTATGCAAAGCAAACCATGCAGTGGTGTAAATGGCACAGTAACGCTTGGAGATTCACAACTCACAGCGTAACTCTTCATCCCATGAACTCTCTGGCTGATTTGCGGATTAATAACAGCGTGCCTTGTTAACACACCATTATTATTCCAGGAAGATTGGGTCCAACAATTTTAGCGATTGAAGTACAAGTACTAGTTTGGTCCAGTTTCGTCCCATTTTGGAACTATTTAGAAAGAAATTTCGTGGCTACACTCATGGCCCAGAGGAAAATCCTCCTTTTGTGCATTTTTGTGTCTATTTTTTCTATTTCATTCTCAGAATGTGGGGTTCACTCGCAAGACCAGTACTTATTACGCACCCCAAATTGCCCTGAGAAGGTGTGTGCTTGCATATGTGTATCTGTATGTACATGTGTGTGTGAGCTTGTGTATGTGAGTTTGTGTCTGTGGGGTGTGTGTGTAAGCTCACACACAACCCATGCATCTTGGCATTCTATGAAATTACAGTGTATGTGTAAGGCAACAACATTCATCTTAATGTAAATACCAGACAATTAAGCACAAATTGGCCAATTAACTGTGGTCAGTAAAACAGTGAATGGGTCAATGAGGGAACAAATGACAAATTAAAGAACCCAGTTTAATCAAATGGCTCAGTTGATTCCACTTTCTATTCTTGCAGTTGCTGGACAAGATCTTCTTCCGCATGCGCAAAGCACATGTATCTCAATTGTATCAGGACATGCTGCTTCGAGGCATTGGGTGCCACCACGCATCCCTGAATATGCGTATCAGACAAGCTGTGGAGATGTTATTCAGGCGTGGGTTTGTCAAGGTCAGTAATGATGCAATGTTTGAAGTGTGTTGAGTTTTAATTTTTGAAGGGCTGCATCTTTTGATAGCTGCTTCCAGTTTAACTGATTGGGAACAAATTCGGGGACATGAGCTTAAATTGTGTAAGGGGAGGAGTAGGTTGGTCGTGAGGTGGGACTTCTTTCCCCAGAGAGTAGTGAGCCTCTGGGATGAGCTCCCCACTGGTGTGGTGGATGCTGACTTGCTGTCTGACTTCGAGAGGGAGCTGGACCAGTTCATGACTGGGATAGAGATGGCATCATATAGAAGAGTAAATGTCTTTCGAGATAATATTTGGTCTGTGTGATCTCCAGAATTTGTTTTGATCGCCTAAGGGGGCTGGGAAGGAATTTTTCAGTGTTTTCCCTCATTGGCCCTCATTTATTTTTACATCTACCAGGAGATGACATGGCTGCAGGAAGGGGAGCAAAGGTGGTGGGTGTTGGGGCAGGGTGCGGGTCATAGAGTCGTACAGCAAAAAAAGACCCTTCGGCCCACCGCGTCCATGCCGACCATAATGCCTATCTACGCTAATCCCACCTGCCTGCATTAATTCCATATCCCTCTATGCCTTGCTCATTCAAGCACCTGTCCAGATGCCTCTTAAATGTTGCTACTGTTCCTGCCTCCACCACCTCCTCTGGCAGCTCATTCCAGATACCCACTATTCTTTGTGTGAAAAATTTACCCCTTTGATCCCCTTTAAACCTCCCCCCTCTCACCTTAAATCTATGCCCTCCAGTTTTAGTCACCCCTCCCATAGGAAACAGACTCTGGCTATCTACCCTATCTATGCCTCTCATAATTTTATATACCTCTATCCTGTCCCTTCTCAGCCTCCTTTGCTCCAGGGAAAACAGACCCAGCCTATCCAATCTCTCTTTGTAACTCTTGCCCTCCAAACCAGGCAACATCCTTGTGAATATTTTCTGCACCCTCTCTAGCTTAATCACATCTTTCCTGTAGTGCGGCGACCAGAACTGCACACAGGACTCCAAATGCGGCCTAACCAACGTCATGTACAACTGTAACATGATGTCCCAACTCTTGTACTCAATGCCTCGGCCGATGAAGGCAAGCATGCCATATGCCTTCTTCACCACCCTGTCTACCTGTGTTGCCACTTTCAGGGAACTATGTACTTGCACCCCAAGGTCTCTCTGCTCAAGAACACTCCCCAGGGCCCTGCCATTCACTGTATATGTCCTGCCATTGTTTAACTTCCCAAAATGCAACTCTTCACACTTGTGTGCGTTAAATTCCATTTGCCAATCCATTGCCCACTTTCCCAGTCGATCGATATCCTGTTGTAACCTTAGACAACCTTCTTCACTGTCCACTATACCACCAATTTTGGTGTCATCTGCAAACTTACTAATCATGCCCCTTACATTCACATCCAAATCATTAATATACATGACAAACAACAGAGGGCCCATCACCAATCCCTGCGGTACACCACTGGTCACCGGCCTCCAATCTGAAAAACAACCCTCCACTACCACCCTCTGCCTCCTATCACCAAGCCAATTTTCTATCCAATTTGCTAGCTCATCCTGGATCCCATGTGTTCGAACCTACCATGCGGGAACTTGTCAAAGGCCTTGCTAAAGTCCATGTCGACAACGTCCATCGCCCTGCCCTCATCAATCCTCTTGGTCACCTCCTCGAAAAACTCAATCAAATTCGTGAGACATGATTTCCCACGCACAAAGCCATGCTGACTATCCCTAATCAGACCATGCCTTTCCAAATGCATATAAATCCTGTCTCTCAGAATCCCTTCCAAAAACTTTCCCACCACTGATGTAAGGCTCACCGGCCTGTAGTTACCTGGCTTATCCCTGCTGCCCTTCTTAAATAAAGGCACAACATTAGCTATCCTCCAGTCTTCTGGTACCTCACCCGTGGTTAACGATGATACAAAAATCAGGATACACCTGGTCAGGCCCTGGGGATTTATCTACCTTAATGCGCTTCAGAACCTCCAACACCTCCTCCTTTGTAATGTTGATATGCTCCAGGATATCACTGTTCCGTCCCTTGAACTCACTGGCTTCCATGACCTTCTCCACGGTAAATATGGACGAGAAATATTCATTTAAGACCTCGCCCATTTCACGTGGCTCCACAATAGATTGCCACACTGATCCTGAAGGGGACCTACTCTCTCCCTAGTTACTCTTTTACTCTTAATATACTTATAGAATCTTTTAGGATTCTCCTTTATCTTATCTGCCAGGGAAATCTCATGGTCCCTTTTCAAAGAACAAACAAGAACAAAGGACAGTACAGCACAGGAACAGGCCATTCAGCCCTCCAAGCCTGCGCCGATCTTGATGCCTGCCTAAACTAAAACCTTCTGCACTTCCGGGGACTGTATCCCTCTATTCCCATCCTATTCATGTATTTGTCAAGATGCCTCTTAAACGTCGCAATCGTACCTGCTTCCACCACCTCCCTCGTCGGCAAGTTCCAGGCACTCACCATCCTCTGTGTGAAGAACTTGCCTCGCACATCCCCTCTAAACTTTGCCTCTCTCACCTTAAACCTATGTCCCCCAGTAACTGACTCTTCCACCCTGGGAAAAAGCTTCTGACTATCCACTCTCTCCATGCCGCTCATAACTTTATAAACCTCTATCATGTCTCCCCTCCACCTCCGTCGTTCCAGTGAAAACAATCCGAGTTTATCCAACCTCTCCTCATAGCTAATGCCCTCCAGACCAGGCAACATCCTGGTAAACCTCTTCTGTACCCACTCCAAAGCCTCCACGTCCTTCTGGTAGTGTGGTAACCAGAATTGCACGCAATATTCTAAATGTGGCCTAACTAAAGTTCTGTACAGCTGCAGCATGACTTGCCAATTTTTATACTCTATGCCCTGACCGATGAAGGCAAGCATGCCGTATGCCTTCTTGACTACCTTATCCACCTGCGTTGCCACTTTCAGTGACCTGTGGACCTGTACGCCCAGATCTCTCTGCCTGTCAATACTCCTAAGGGTTCTGCCATTTACTGTATACTTCCCACCTGCATTAGAGCTTCCAAAATGCATTACCTCACATTTGTCCGGATTAAACTCCATCTGCCATTTCTCCACCCAAGTCTCCAACCGATCGATATCCTGCTGTATCCTCTGACAATCCTCATCACTATCCGCAACTCCACCAACCTTTGTGTCGTCCGCAAACTTACTAATCAGACCAGCTACATTTTCCTCCAAATCATTTATATATACTACAAACAGCAAAGGTCCCAGCACTGATCCCTGCGGACCACCACTAGTCACAGCCCTCCATTCAGAAAAGCACCCATCCACTGCTACCCTCTGTCTTCTGTGACTGAGCAGTTTTGTATCCATCTTGCCAGCTCCCCTCTGATCCCGTGTGACCTCACCTTTTGTACCAGTCTGACATGAGGGACCTTGTCAAAGGCTTTACTGAAGTTCATATAGATAACATCCACCGCCCTTCCTTCATCAATCATCTTCGTCAATTCCTCAAAAAAGTCAATCAAATTAGTGAAACGCGACCTCCCCTTCACAAAACCATGCTGCCTTTCGCTAATAAGTTCGTTTGTTTCCAAATGGGAGTAAATCCTGTCCCGAAGAATCCTCTCTCATAATTTCCCTACCACTAATGTAAGGCTCACCGGCCTATAATTTCCTGGATTATCCTTGCTACCCTTCTTAAACAAAGGAACAACATTGGCTATTCTCCAGTCCTCTGGGACCTCACCTGTAGCCAATGAGGATGCAAAGATTTCTGTCAAGGCCCCAGCAATTTCTTCCCTTGCCTCTCTCAGTATTCTGGGGTAGATCCCATCAGGCCCTGGGGACTTATCTACCTTAATGCTTTGCAAGACACCCAACACCTCCTCCTTTTTGATAATGAGATGACTGTGACTATCTACACTCCCTTCCCTCCGCTCATCATCCACCAAGTCCTTCTCTTTGGTGAATACTGATGCAAAGTGCTCATTTAGTACCTCGACCATTTCCTCTGGCTCCACACATAGATTCCCTTCTCTGTCCTTGAGCGGGCCAACCCTTTCCCTGGTTACCCTCTTGCTCTTTATATATGTATAAAAAGCCTTGGGATTATCCTTAATCCTGTTTGCTAATGACTTTTCATGATCCCTTTTAGCCCTCCTGACTCCTTGCTTAAGTTCCTTCCGACTGTCTTTATATTCCTCAAGGGATTCATCTGTTCCTCGCCTTGCAGCCCTTACAAATGCTTCCTTTTTCTTTTTGACTAGCCTCACAATATCCTACGTTATCCAAGGTTCCCGAAATTTGCCAAACTTATCCTTCTTCCTCACAGGAACATGCTGGTCCTGGATTCTAATCAACTGACATTTGAAAGACTCCCACATGTCAGATGTTAATTTACCATCAAACAGCCGCCCCCAATCTAAATTCTTCAGTTCCTGTCTAATATTGTTATAATTAGCCTTCCCCCAATTTAGCACCTTCACCCGAGGACTACTCTTATCCTTATCCACAAGTCCCTTAAAACTTATGGAATTATGGTCACTGTTCCCGAAATGCTCCCCCACTGAAACTTCGACCACCTGGCCAGGCTCATTCCCCAATACCAGGTCCAGTACGGCCCCATCCCTAGTTGGACTATCTACATATTGTTTCAAGAAGCCCTCCTGGATACTCCTTACAAATTCTGCCCCATCCAAGCCCCTAGCACTAAGTGAGTCCCAGTCAATATTGGGGAAGTTAAAATCACCCACCACTACAACCCTGTTACCTTTACATCTTTCCAAAATCTATCTACATATCTGCTCCTCTACCTCCCGCTGGCTGTTGGGAGGCCTGTAGAAAACCCCCCAACATCGCGACTGCACCCTTCCTATTCCTAAGCTGCACCCATATTGCCTCGCTGCACAACCCCTCCGAGGTGTCCTCCCGCAATACAGCTGTGATATTCTCCTTAACAAGTAATGCAACTCCCCCACCCCTTTTACATCCCCCTCTATCCCGCCTGAAGCTTCTAAATCCTGGAACATTTAGCTGCCAATCCTGCCCTTCCCTCAACCAAGTCTCTGTAATAGCAACAACATCATAGTTCCAAGTACTAATCCAAGCTCTAAGTTCATCTGCCTTACCTATTATACTTCTCGCATTGAAACGCATGCACTTCAGGCCACCAGTCCCGCTGTACTCCACAACATCTCCCTGCCTGCTCTTCCTCTTAGTCTTACTGGCCTTATTTACGAGTTCCCCCTCATTTATTTCACTTGCTGTCTTACTGCTCTGGTTCCCACCCCCCCTGCCACACTAGTTTAAACCCTCCCAAGTGACGCGAGCAAACATCGCAGCCAGGATATTTTCGCCCTCCTAATTTCCTTCTTAAGTGCAGTCCAACATCCCCTATACTCCTCGAGGGACTTGCTTGATCCCAGCTGCCTATACCTGACATGTGCCTTCTTCTTTGTCCTGACCAGACCCTCAATTTCTCTTGTCAACCAAGCTTCCCTAAACTTGCCAGCCTTGCCTTTCCATCTAACAGGAACATGCCGGCCCTGAACTCTTCCTATCTCACTTTTAAAAGCCTCCCACTTGCCAGACGTCCCTTTACCTGTAAACAGCCTCTCCCATTCAACTTTTGAGAGTTCCTGTCTGATGCCATCAAAATTAGCCTTTCCCCAATTTAGGACTTCAACCTGAGGACCAGTCCTATCCTTTTCCATAACTATCTTGAAGCTAATAGAGTTATGGTCACTGGTCCCAAAGTACTCCCCCACTGACACATCAACTACCTGCCCATCCTCATTTCCTAAGAGGAGGTCGAGTGTAGCCCCTTCTCTGGTAGGGCCATCCACATACTGCTTCAGAAAACTATCCTGGACACACTTAACAAATTCTTCCCCATCTGATCCCTTAGCACTAAGGCAGTCCCAGTCAATATTAGGGATGTTAAAATCACCTCCTATTACAACACTATAATTCCTACACCTATCTGTGATTTCCCTACATACATGCTCCTCCACTTCCCTCTGACTATTGGGGGGCCTATAGTATAATTCCATCAAAGTGATCACCCCTTTCTTATTTCTAAGTTCTGCCCATATGGCCTCGCTGGACATTCCCCCTGGGATATCCTCTCTAAGTACTGCCGTGATGTCCTCCCTAATCAATAGTGCAACTCCCCTTCCTCTCTTACCTCCACCTCTGTCACGCTGGAAGGATCGGTACCCCGGAACATTGAGCTGCCAGTCCTGCCCATCCCTCAACCATGTTTCCATAATAGCTACAATATCACAATCCCATGTACCGATCTATGCTCTGAGTTCATCTGCCTTACCTGTAAGGCTTCTTGCATTAAAGTAAATGCAGTTTGCAGTTCTTGGAGGGCCGAAGGGCCTGGTCCTGTGCTGTAATTTTCTTTAGCCTACCAGACCTTCCACGCTCCCTGTCCTGCCCCTGCCCAGCCTGCCTACTGGACTTGCTTGCTTTAACCTCTCCATTTGCCTCAACTATCTCATCTGAGAGACTACTACTTTGGGTCCCACCCCCCTGCCAGACTAGTTTAAACCCTCCCGAGTAGTACTAGCAAATCTCCCCGCAAGGATATTGGTCCCCTTCCAGTTTAGATGCAACCCATCCTTCTTGTACAGGTCACCTCTGCACCAGAAGAGATCCCAATGATCCAAGTAGCTGAAGCCCTCCCGCGTACACCAGCTCTTCAGCCACGCATTCATTTGCCTAATCCTCCTGTTCCTACCCTCACTAGCACATGGCACAGGGAGTAATCCTGAGATTACAACCCTAGAGTCCTGCTTTTTAACCTTCTGCCTAACTCCCTATATTCACTTTGCAGGACCTCATCTCTCTTCCTGCCTATGTCGTTAGTACAAATATGGACCACGACCTCTGGCTGCTCACCCTCCCCTTTCAGAATGTCCTGCAGCTGCTCCAAGACATCCTTGACCCTAGCACCAGGGAGGCAACATACCATCCTGGAGTCTCGTTTGTGGCCACAGAAATGCCTATCTGCACCCCTTATTCTAGATAGAATCCCCTGTCACTTTAGCTCTTCCAACCCTTTTCCTCCCCTGCTGTGCAGCAGAGCTCTCTGTGGTGCCACGAACTTGGCTGTTGCTGCTTCCCCCTGGGAGGTCAAATCCCCAACAGTATCCAAAGCGGCTTATCTGTTTGAGAGGGGGATGGCCAAAGGGGACTCCTGCACTACCTGCCTGCGCCTACTACTCTGTCTGATGGTCACCCATCTATTTTCTGCCTGTGCAGCCATTACCTGCGGTGTGACCACCTCACTAAACGTGCTATCCACGACGTCCTCAGCATCGCGGATGCTCCACAGTGAATCCACCCGCAGCTCCAGCCCCATAATGCGGGTAGTCAGTAGCTGCAGATGGACACACTTCCTGCACACATAGTCACCAGGGACACTGGAAGTGTCCCTGATTTCCCACATAGCGCAGGAGGAGCATATCACAGGGCTGAGCTCTCCTGCCATGACTTACCCTTTGGTTCATTAGTTACTCCCTTAATTAAAAAATACTAATTGTACTAGGGGCCTTGTTCTACCCACTCCAATCTAAAGTCCTTAAAAAAAAAATACGTTAGTAGTACTCACCTTATCACCAGAGGTTTTATTTTCAACAAAAAAACTTTCCCCTTATTTTTTAAAGATATTCTACCAGCTGCTACTCACCAACCATTTTTTTTCTTTTTTTTTAAAGGGTAGAGTCATAGAGTGATACAGTACTGAAACAGGCCCATCGGCCCACTGAGTCTGTGCCGACCAACAACCAGCCATTTACACTAATCCTACATTAATCCCATATTCCCTACCACATCCTCACATTCTGCCACCATTTACCTACACTAGGGGCAATTTACAATGGCCAATTTGTGTGTGACAGGGAAAAAATGTTTGGTACTGATGCACAGCTGCCATAGTGTGAGACAGGTTGTTGGACTAGTTGTTCTTTCCTTGCCTGTCACTCCTGTATGTTTCTATGTTTTTACCTTCTGGCCTGACTGATTGTTCAAAGAATTACAGAGGGGCTTTCCTTTCCCATTGAGGATGTTAGCTACCGAGCTTTACAAAACTTAGGAAAAAGTTGGCAAAAGCCTATTGTAAGGAAATGGTTAATTTGAATATTAACTTTTAGCTTTTGCCAGGTGTTATGATCGAGGCGGGAGGAGTGCACTGTTAATTCAGTCCCATTTCTCCATAGGTCATAGCATAACAATACATTTTCCCACTTACCGAAACAGCCAATTAGATACTATATTTTTCCATAGAATAAAGCACACCAACCAGGTTTTTTTAATAAACAACAAAATTATCCATTTATTATAAAACCAAGTCTTTACCAATAATGAAGTAAATATCTATATGCGAATTGAGATATTAAAGCTTCTTTTTTTTTTCCTAGCCCTCACACACACAAACACATACATCCAAAAACTGGTTAACTGGGAAAAAAGAGATTTTTGTTTACAGCTGTTTCAATGGAATAAAAGGAATAAAAAAAACTTTTACTGAAAATATATAGAAGAATGTCCTTTGGTTTGGCGAAGTGTCCCAAAGTTGAATAGTTGGATGCCACTCAGAGACTTTCCAGGCGAGGTTGATCAACAGTCTGTTTTGGGTAGGCGGTCAAGGAAATTCAACTGCAGACTTCATATAGGCCTTCCATCAGGTGTGCAGCAACAGGTGTCAGTCTTCTGTTATGCATTAGATACAAAAGTCCTTTTAAAGATGCAAGGTTTCTGCAAATCCTGGGTTTCTCCAAATAAATGCAGGAGGCAACAGTACACCTTCATCCAAACCTTTGCTTTTCCAGAGCAAGGATTCTTTACAGAGGAAAAACTTGTCTGTTTTTTCTTCTGATCTCCTAGCAGGTCCAAATCAAATTCCAACTGTCTGTTTTTGTCCAAACCCACTGGCTTTTAAAGATCAAAATGAAACTAAAATTTTCCAGGAACAAGTCACATGGCAATCATAAATTCTCTCATGTCACACAAAGGGTAGCTCTTAGGTCAAAGCCCCTGCTAGTTTCCTTGAAATTATCTGCTTTCCAGTATTTGTTTACTGGTCAAAACCAGGAACCTCTTGTTGACCTTACTGTTTTAAAAAAAAACATCCATAAAGTTCAGCTATCTCCAGATGTTACGATGTTCATGAAATCTTTTTTCTTTAGTTTTAAAAAATATATATTCCAAGTTTTAGCAAAAGATATACATCACAAGTCAGGAATGTGATGGAATACTCTCCACTTGCCTGGATGGGGGCAGCTCTAATAACACTCAACAACACCATTCAGGACAAAACAGCCCGCTTAATTGGCACCCTGTCCACAAACATTCACTCCCTCCACCACCAACGCACAGTGGCAGCAGTGTGTACCATCTACAAGATGCACTGCAGCAACGCACCATGGCTACTCAGGCCTCACCTTCCAAACCTGCGACCTCCAGCACCTAGAAGGACAAGGGCAGCAGATGCATGGGAATATCACCACCTGCAAGTTCCCCTCCAAGCCTGACACACCATCCTGACTTGGAACTATTTTGCTGTTCCTTCACTGTCGCTGGGTCAAAATCTTGAAACTCCCTTCCTAATAGCACTGTGGTACCCCAGATGGACTGCAGCAGTTCAAGAAGGTAGCTCACCACCACCTTCTCAAGCGCAATTAGGGGTGGGCATCCCATGAACCGAATAAAAAAAAATGGACTCTTCATGACACTGGTAAGTAAGTTTCTGTTACAAGGACAGTTCAAGTTGAATGGAATTACAATTAATGAACTTTAGCTGGCAAACAAACTCTGAGCTTTCTTTGTCCTAGTATCTGTTCTCTCAATGATTAACTCTTCCCAGGACAAATTTGAGCAAGGTACGTGGTTACTCATTTTGGGCTCCTGTTTTTGCCTTCAGTTGATTGGCAGTTTCAGCCAGGATGGCAGCTTGACGAGTTACTCTTGTTAAAACTGAAGGCCAGCTAACTAGGTGAGGTAATACTTTGAAACAAGTGAAATTCTCATGAAGGCAGAGTGAAAGTCTGACGTCGGGCGGGCGGGTGGGTGGTGCAGTTAAAATAGATATTTCCGAATTTGACAAGGCTTCAGCAGCTCATCCCCTCGAGATCAAAGCAGGTGAAGTGATGAATTCGCCAGTACCTTGTATCATACGTGTGACCCTGAGTATATCTGCAGTTATTTTTAGTAAGAGTTATCATTGCAAATGTGTAATTATTGGTAATAGTGATCTTAGTATAATTATTTCCTGTGAAAGCCAAAAATGCCTTTGAATCCTTTTATTTTGTGGAATAACATATATTTATAAATAAAAACATCCATTTCCGAATAGAAGGTCTCGGGACCCAGTAGGAGGTGCTTTGGCTTAGAGTTCAGTGTAAACAGCTAAATATTTCTGTTTTTCTATTAAGGTGGTCAGTGCTACATCTACACTTGCTTTGGGAATCAATATGCCATGTAAGACTGTTGTCTTTCTTAACGATTCAGTGCACCTGGATGCTCTCAATTACAGACAGGTAAAACTGGAATGTGGTAAAGTAGTGATAATTGGTTCAGGGTGAGGTAATACTTTCACTGTAAGGGAGGTGAGTTAAAATACAGGCCTATGGGGCCCTGTGCCAAGGGGACCCGTGCCCATATGGGGCCCAACGTGAAAGTACAAAGCACAAAGAACAGTACAGCACAGGAACAGGCCATTTGGCCCTACATGCCTGTGCCGATCTTGATGCCTGCCTAAACTAAAACCTTCTGCACTTCCAGGGACCGTATCCCTCTATTCCCATCCTATTCAGTAGGGGCCTGCTGGTAAAATTCACCATGTAGCAGAAAAAGTGCAGGCGTCTTCTCTGCCTCACAAGGCAGCATTGGCCTCCCTTATCCTGTTAATTACTTTTCATCCCTGGCTCCACCTCCTCACCATCTCCAACGACCCCTTACCATTTCTTTAAATGTCGGGGACAAATCCTGCAGGTCCCCATCTGCAGCCTCATGCCTGCAATCTCCAGTTCCTGACAGCCGGTCAGAAGGTGCCTCAGTCCAGGTTCAGTCAGGACTTTGAGAAATATTATGACAATAATGCACAGCTGTTAAGATCAGGAGGGTCCTCCACAACCTGCTCCCTTTCAGACTTCCCAGGTTCTCCACCGACTTCAGGCTTTGCAAACAGTGTGCCCCCTACACCCACCACCCCCTCCCCTTTACAAATCGGGACCTGTGATTGTGAGGGTTCTCCCTGATCTCCTATTATTAACTTCACAGAAAATCATTACAAATGCATTTTTTCCGAGGTAGCTGCCATAATTATGGTTGGAGATTGCAGGCCTGTGAACGTTAGAACATAACAAATAGGAGCAGGAGCAGACCATCCTCTGCCAGTCAATATAAAATCACGAATAATATTCCACTTGAACTCCACTTTCCTGCCCTATCCTCATATTCCTTGATTCTCTTTGACTCCAAAAAATCTATCAATCTCAGTTTTGAATGCACTCAATGACTGAACATCCCCAGCCTGCTGGGGTAGAAAATTCCACAACCCTCTGAGTGAAGAAGTTTCTCCTCACCTCCATCCTAAACGGCCGTTCCATCATTCTGAGACTATGACCCCTATTTCTAGACTTTCCAGCTCGGGAAGCAGCCTCTCAGCATCTACCCATGTAGAAATGTGCATGGAGACAAATGATTATAATCCTAGCCCCTTTATCAGATCAGGCATACTCCCCAGATGATCACTCTCACTTAAGGCTGAGAAAGACAGAGCTCACAGACACTTGAATGGGTCTGAAGAACTGATGTAACTCTCCCTGAAGGAAAGGAATCAGCAGAGGACATTAGTATCCTCCAGATATCCTATTTAATAAGTTTTAGCCAGATTATAACAACCCGGATATTATAAGGGCCTGGATATCTCTCCTCAATAATGTACCTCCCCACTGAAGGGAGTACAGAGATGGGTTCTTCAGTTGAGATAGAAGACAATATATTTTCTAAATTACATAAAAGTTTATTAAAGAACCGAGCATGCAATTGACACTTTGGGTAAAACAATTGCAACGTTAATAGTTCTAAGAGAAGAAAGAAAGCATAATTATATTCCTACAGTACCAAGTAGCTTATACCTTTACCATGAGAAAGGCTGGAATGAATCCAATGATTCTCAAGATTCACTGTGTGGTTACAATAATTATACTGTAATTATAATTATGCTGCATGATTTTTTTTGACATATGAGGGTGTTGCCTCTCTTGCAAGAAGGTTCATCCCCTTTTATTTCCCAAATAAGGCTGTATAACTGTTTGATTTCAAGGAAAAGCTAGGCCAGCAGCAAGCTGGGAGTCTCCCATGGCGGTCAATTACCTTAGTCACATAACTGTGCTTCAAGGTTATAATTCAGTTTCTTGGGTTTGGTCAGCTATGTCAAAACTTCAGTTGACCGTGGTTTAGGGCTGTCCGCATAAGGCTGTTTCATCAATTATTACACTATGGTAGCTTACATGATTGGTTGCAAAATGTGTTATCAATGTTTCACTGTGTGATGAGGAGTGGATGAGAAAGAGTGAATCCTTCTCATCAGAAGCTGACTGTATGCTCTAAGGCGAGGCAAGCCCTCCATCTATTAACGCCTATTAACTTCTTTTAATCTTTTACGAAGATGAACCCGCCTTTTAATTTTTTTAATCCCTCTGCATATGAAAATAACTTTTTAACCTTATAACCCTGTTTTATGGCCGCATTCCTTCACATTTCAACCATTGAGCTCACCCTCTTCTACCAACCTGCTATCCTTGACTCACAACCTTAGACCCAAATGTAACTGTGTTTTGTTCTAACTTTTCAGATGTCGGGAAGAGCCGGACGTCGGGGTATGGATAATATTGGGAATGTGATTTTCTTTAACGTGCCTTTGCCAAAAGTGAAGAGACTGATAAAAGCCAACGTCCCTCAGCTGAAGGGCCAGTTCCCCCTGAGCATTACTCTTGTGCTCCGCCTCATGCTGTTAGCAGCTAGAGCTGACGACAAGGCCGATGCCAAGGCCAAGGTACTTTGCTCGGTGTTTTTTCTCTTCCTTTTCTCCTGTGCTCGCGCCAAGTCCCATTTACCTGTCACCCCTGTGCTCGCTGACCTATAATGGCTCCTGGTCAAACAACGCCTCTATTTTTAAAATTCTCATCCTTGTTTTCAAATCCCTCCATGCTCTCTCCCCTCCCTATCTCTGTACCCTCCTGCAGCCCCACAACCCTCCAAGGTATCTGTGCTCCTCCAGTTCCAGCTGCTTGAGAATCCTCGATTTTAATGACTTCACCATTAAAGGCCATGCCTTCAGCTTCCTTGGCCATAAGCTCTGGAATTCCCTCCCTATACCTCTCTGCTTCTGTACCTCACTTTCCTCTTTTAAGACGCAACTTAAAACTGACCTCTTTATGTCCTAACATCTCTTCATGTGATTTGGCGTCAAATGTTGTTTGATTATGCTCCTGTGAGGTGCCTTGGGACAATTTACGACATTAACAATCCATTAACAATCCAGTTAAGCTCAAATTGTTGTTGTTTATTGAGGGAATGAGGGATGAGGGAACATGGTGTTCACATGGGATTAGGACAACAGCTCATGTGGAGGATATACACCAACATGGGATTGGTTGGGATGAAAGACCTGTACCTGTTTGGTAATTTCTATGCACACTGAGATTGAGAGAGTTTTGATAGGCAAGGGTGCTAAGGGATACGGAACCAAGGCGGGTAGATGGAGATAAGATACAGATCAAACATGATCTAACTGAGTGGTGGAACAGGCTCGAGGGGTTGAATGGCCTACTCCTGTCCATAAGTTCCTTTGATCCTTTGTACGTAATTCTAGCAAGGGAGGGAGAGTAATTGGGTCTCTCTCTCTCTCGCTCTGTCCGTATATATATATATATATCCTTCTTCCCATGATACAAATGGTTTTCCAAAAGAGTATTGGTAAGCCCTGGGGAGAGAAAGCCAGCTGAGGGTTACTGCCTGGAGATGAGTGGAGTTCAAAGGAAGAAGCAGTGACTGAGGGGAAGAGGTGGGAAGGGAGAGAGAGAGGAGGGAGAGTAGGTGGGTGTATGGAGGACAGGGGAGGTGAGACAAGAGTGAAAGCATGAGGAGGGGAGGAGGAGAAGAGGGTGGCAGCAATTAGGGGTCATGAGTGGGATAAATACATCAGGTTGGTGAAAGAGTAAAATGAAAGCTACTTCGTTGATGTGATGTTTAACTTATCCTATTATTAAAATCTTCTCAACAGGCACTGTCAGTCCTAAAATACTCAATGATGACCTTCAATGAACCAAAAAAACAGAATATTGTCAAATTCTACTTCCTGTTCTCGCTGCAGTTTCTGCTCAGAGAGGTGAGCTGATCAACTTTTTGTAAAATCTATTGTGTCATCAAAATTCCAAGGGCATTGCAACCTTCCGACTCAAAATACATTGGTTGGGAATTTCCTCAGAGCTACTCTCTCTCCCCTGCGTTGCATTCTCAGAATAACAGAATAATACAGTGCAAGGCATTCCAGACCATCACCTCCCTCTGGGTAAAAAAGTTCTTCCTCAAATCCCCCTTGAACCTCCCACCCCTCACCTTAAACTTGTATCCCCTCGTAACTGACCCTTCAACTAAGGGGAACAGCTGCTCCCTATCCACCCTGTCCATGCCCCTCATAATCCTGTACACCTCGATCAGGTCAACCCTCTGTCTTCTCTGGTCCAGTGAAAACAACCCAAGCCTATCCAACCTCTCTTCATAGCTTAAATGTTCCATCCCAGGCAACATCCTGGTGAATCGCCTCTGCACCCCCTCCAGTGCAATCACATCCTTCCTATAATGTGGTGACCAGAATCGCACACAGTACTCCAGCTGTGGCCTTACCAAAGTTCTGTACAACTCCAACATGACCTCCCTGCTTTTGTAATCTATGCCTCGATTGATAAAGGCAAGTGTCCCATATGCCTTTTTCACCACCCTATTAACCTGCCCTTCTGCCTTCAGAGATCTATGGACAAACACACCAAGGTCCCTTTGTTCCTCGGAATTTCCCAGTGTTAGGCCATTCATTGAATACTTCCGTGTCACATTACTCCTTCCAAAGTGTATCACCTCACACTTTTCAGGGTTAAATTCCATCTGCCACTTTTCTGCCCATTTGACCATCCCGTCTATATCTTCCTGTAACCTCACTGTTAACCACTCGGCCACTATATTGTCGGAAGTGTATCGGAAACTCGGTGAAGTTACGGCAGAGAGAGCGGGAGCAGCTCTGATGAATTCCCACACCATTGAAAACTCCTCTCTTATGCCTTGTAAATGGGGAAATCCACTTTTAAAAGTTAGCATTATTCCACATTTATCAGTTGATGGTGCTGTGATTGACATATTGAAGGATGTGTCACATCACGTTAACGTCAAACCCAGTGCTGACACCATGGTTTATGCCTTTGAAGTCAGCCTGGGTATAAGATTACAACTCCAGTACAAATCCATGGAGTGGCAGGACAGATTTAAGGGTTCTGTTAAAAAAAAAAGGTCTTATATAAGATAATCATTGATAAATCCAATAGGGAATTTAGGAGCAACCTTTTCACCCAGACAGTGGTAAGAATGTGCAACTCGGGAGTTGTTGAGGCAAATAACGTAGATGCATTTAAGGGGAAGCTAAATAAACACAACAACAGCTACTTGCATTTATATAGAACCTTTAACATAAAACATCAATCGCACGAGGGACGCAATAGAGGGAGGAATGAAAGGCTTTGCTGATAGGGTGAGATGCAGAAGGATGGGAGAAGGCTCGTGTGCATTGTAAACACAGGCATGGACGGATGAATAGCTGCCTTCTGTACTCTTATGTTTCAATGGCACTTCTATCACTTTGGAAACCAAGGTGCAATGATCCCTGCCCCTATCTATTATTCTCCCTGATACATTAGGCTCACATTTCAACATTTAATCTCATTCCCACAGGCCCTTGGAACTGCACGCTGGTTTTGCCAGAACAGTAATGAATTTTAAAACCCGACTCCTCCTACCACCTACTAGTCCCATCCCTAACCCCTGTGAAAAACCTATCCTCCCACCAGCACTGACAATCTTTCTGGGTCGGGAGCATCCTGCTCATGGCTAATCAACCTTTGGAATTTGTAAGTCACCTGAAAATATTTGATGGACATTTTAAGTTATGGCTGCTTATGCCCTCTTTCCTCGCTCTCCTCCTATCTCCTCCTTTCCTCTTTTGGATCCTCTGTCCTGCGCTCTCTCTCCTTCCCTTCTTTCATTCCTCCTTACTTCTTTCCCTTTCTTCCCTCCCTATTTTTCCCCTCCATGCTTTCTCATCCACCTCTTCTTCCTCCCTCAGTTGTCTGTTCCTATTTTCCAGCATGTTCCCTCTCCTATTCCCCCTTCTCCTTAGCATATCCCTCCTTCCTTTCCCCTTCATTCTGCTACTCACAGTTATTCCTACACCCTCCCACATCCTACTCCCTTCTTTCCCCTGCTCCTTCCCCCTTCCCATCTCCACCTTTTGGTCCTTGTTCATCTCCCTTCCATCTCACTCCTCCTCCCAGTTTCCCCTCCCTCTATCCCCATGCCCCTTCCTCCATCTTGGCCTAGTCACTCTTCTCCTCCATACATGCTGTAGCTCTTCTTCACCTGATTAGAATATCTTCATCATTTTTTTCCTCTCCTCTCTCTCTGGAATGTGTTGCTGGGGTGCAGTTCCACAGACAGTAATTCCTCTCCAGTACAGGGCAACAAAGGATCACAGGTACAGGAGTTGGCCTTTGAGCCCCTCCAGCCTGTTCTGTTATTTAATGAGATCATGGCTGATCTGCAACATAATTCCATATACCCACCTCTGCCCCATTTCCCTTTATACCTTAGGTTAACAAAAATCTATCAATCTCAGATTTAAAATTAACAATTGACCTAGCATCAATTTCCATTAGCGGAAGCAAGTTCCAAACATCTATCACTCTTTGTGTGTAGAAATATTTCCTGTTTCACTCCTGAAAGGTCTGGCTCTAGTTTTGAGACAATGGCCCCTAGTCCTAGACTCCCCAACAAGCAGAAATAGTTTCTCTATTTACCCGATCTGTTCCCTTCAATATCTTTAAAACTTCAATCACCCCTTAGTCTAAATTCCAGGGAATATAACCCGAGCTTGTGTAATATGTCGCTGGTAAGGTTATTACTCAGGGAGTAGTCAGAATTATCACTAGAAGAATGAAGGAGGAAATTGGAAGGCATGTTTTTCACTGAGAGTGTTATTGGAATGTGAAATGCTTTCCCACTAGTGACTATTGAGGCAGCAACTATACAAGGGAATTGGATAAGGATCTGAATAATAATTTGAAAGGATATGGGGAGAGGGCAAGGACGTGGAAGCAGAATAGACAGGTCCAGTTACTGATCTAACACCAGCATAGACATGGTGAGCTAAACAGCCTCCTTGTGCACTATCATTTGTCACCCATGACTTGAGTTTTGAACATCAGCAGATCAGTGTGTGATTTGTGGGGACTGGGTGGTGGGGGGTGGGGGGGGGGGGGGGGGCGTGTAGCGTGACAAGTGTAGGGTCACCATAGCCATGCCCCTTCCCCAGCCTGTAGACACACTACTTCTGGCAGCGGTCACTGGATAGTGAGGAAGAGCTGTAACCCAGCCAAATATCTCTACCTGCCCCGAGTCTAGCAAGGGGTCCTGTAGCCAATGAGTAGGAGTTAGGACCCACACATATTGAAACAGAAAATAGTGGGTCCTATCTATACATGTGGGGCACTTGATTCGATCATTACAGCAATCAGAAACTAAAAACTGAAGTTTGAAGGGGGAGGGGACTCTCAATTCTATGTAAATTCCTGTTACTTGCAGTCGGGTTCCATCTATAGTGAAGTTTCCATTTCATTGGTATAAAGAGGCATGGGTGGAACCCATTCATAGACAGCTGACAGAGGAGGGAAGTAGCCCAATCCATCCAGTCATTTCTATGCTGTACTACTTCTGGTCAGCCATGGCTCAGTAAGTAGTTCTCATGTTACTAAGGAGGGAAAGTCATGGGTTCAAATCCCCATTTCTCGCTGTAATTAGACTAATACTACCATTGAGAACAAAACTTCCTGTTTGTGATCACTGAGCATCCCAAAGTGCCTTGTAGCCAATGCAATACTTTTGTCGTGTTGTAATGTGGGAAATGCTGCAGTCAATTTGTGCACAGCAAGCGCCCACAAACAGCAAAGTGATTCTGGCCAGATAATCTGTTCTTTTTATGATGTTGATTGAGCGGTGCATATTGGTTGGGACAACAGAGCAAACTGCCATGCTTTTCTTTGAAATCGTGCCCTGGGATCTTTTACAATCACCTGGGGGAGCAGGTGGGACCTTGGTTTAATGTCTAATCCGAAAGACAGCACCTCCGACAGAGCGGCACTCCCTCAGTACATTAAAACTAAAGCTCCGTCTGCCCTCTCAGGTGGACATGATTGATCCCATGGCATGAGTTGAAAAAGAACAAGGGTATTATCCCTGGTATCTTGACCGATCATTATTCCTCAACCAACATCATCAGAACACATTATCTGGCCATTTGTCATGTTCCCGTTTGTGGGAGCTTGCTGTGTGCAAATTAGCTACTGCAATATATCAGTGACAACACTTCAAAAGTACTTTATAGACTGTAAAGTGCTTTGGGATGTCCTGAGTTTGTGCTATATAAAAGTTTTGTTCTTTTACATTTATTTAAAGTGTTATGAACTGTAGTTATTTTTCAAAGCCAAAGAGAGTAAACATTTGAATGCAATGATTGATCACTTTAGGGCTATCTGGATCAAGAGGGTCAGCCTCAAGGATTCGCTGGCCTGGTGATGCACATACATCATCATGAACCAGCCAACTTTGTTTTCATCCGGTTTTTGATAGAGGGTCTACTGCACAAAATCTGTCGGCCCCTGAAACCAGGTGAGTTAATATGGACGGGAAATTCCCAGGAGGGAGAGAGCTCTTGCGATCGGCTCGCCATGACTTTGCTAGCACATCAGTGGAAATCCAGTACACATGTGGAAAACGAGGTTTCCATCAATCTCAATGGGCCAAATGGCCTCCTTCTGTGTTGTCATGACTCTATGACAACCCTCCTCATATTGGAAGGAAATGGTTTTCAGCATGACCAGAATTACTGAAACGAGGAAATATTCCCCCACTCTTCAAATAGAGCCATAGAATAAACAAGTTGCCTGAGCAGGAATTCTGTTTAAAGTCTTGCCCAAAAAGGCAGCACCTTTGGCAGGATAGCTGATGGTGTCTACTGGCAGTCCTTCAGCTTGTCCACCCTTAAGGTCATCCCACAGCACAGAGCCAGACTTGAACTCACAATCTATTGAGTCAGACACAGGAGTGCTACCAACTGAACCAAGCAAGACTGCATGCAGCTAGTGGAATTAATGCTTAATATTGAAAGACAAAAATGTAGCACAATGCTGCATTCAACTATACAAAGATAGCGGGCAGGAGACCAGCTTGGTTCATCATGATGGCCAATGCATCCTGACTGAACACTTCTCTCCTCCCTCCATCACCATTCACAGCCGTGTAATCTCCTGGGAGAGCGAGAGAGGAAGAAAACAGAGCCAATAAGGGAAAAAATACTCTGGAAAATTTTTCTCCGAACCTCCTTCCCCTCAGGCAATCAAAACCAGTCCAGGAGATTACACAGACTAAGTGCAATCTGTCAATCCACAAGTCTGGTATATGGCGTGATCTCTGCCTCAGTCTGGAACTGGATCACACCCCTCTTGAAGGCAGACAGAGAGTCAGCAGCCATCACATCAGTCAGCAATGTATTCCAGAGACTCATGACTCTATGGGAAAATTTAATGAATAGATAGGTAACGTGCGAAAAGACAACAGTACAATCCGGTAAATTTAGTGCTTCCTGGCTCCCCCTTGCTTACACGTTCCAACCCAGCGCTGTCAGCTTTGCCTATTTGTTTTAAAGGATGCTAAACAATGCTTCCTGTAAATGGGGAACACGGGCCTTATCAGCAATCTTTCCATCACTCACTGCCATCGCACAAAGCTTCAATGTAAAAGTGAAACACTGAGGATACTGGAAATCTGAAATTAAAAACAGAAAATCATAGAATTTTACGGGTCAAAGCTAAAATACCATGATTGCCTCAAAGAAGCAGAGCATCTCACAGCAAAGACGGCCATTCAGCCCATTGAGTCTGTTCCAGCTCCCCAAAAAAGCTATCATGGGGTCATTTACGGCACACAAGGAGGTCATCCAATTAGATGCTTTTGCCCTGCCCTTTCCCCAAATCCCCATATCCTTGCAACTTTTCCCCTTATGTCTTCACTTATTGATCATCGTTTTTCTTACACTGCTCAAAGGTTTTTGCTGAACGCGATCATGAATCTTAAATAAAAGCAAAATACTGTGGATGCTGGAAATCTGAAATAAAAACAGAAAGTGCCGCAAATACTCAGCATCTGTGGAGAGAGAAACAGAGTTAACGCATCAGGTCGATGACCTTTCAGCAGAACCGTTCTGATTAAAGGTCATTGACCTGAAACGTTAACTCAGGGTCATAACTGTTTCCGGGTGGCTTTTTAATGTTTTTCTGTCTGTGGTGGCTGCTGTGAACTCTGGGTCATTGTTGTAAATCTAAATGTTTGCAACCATTGGTGAGAATTAATGGATTAGAAACTGGACTGAAATAAGGACTTTTGAGCTGCTCTATATATTTTAAAGATGTTCTTGGCACTTTTTAATTTGTGTTATGGTCAAGGTTTTAAGCACCATTCTCACTGATGATGTGATACGACATGGAGGAAGGTCAGCACACGACCTGAACCATCAACAGCTTCCAACTGACAGGCTTTGTGTTTACTTCTTTCAACAGGTTCGAATACATTTTCAGAAGACGTGATGGAAACATTAGTTTTCATCCTGGCAAACCTATTTGGAAGGAGATACCTCCTACCGTACTTGGCAGAAGAGAAGATTACATTTCAACAGTCCAAGGTGAGTGACGGAAGGAATAATGTAGCTGAAGATTCATGACCTCCTTTCTCGCCATTCTAGCAACCTAAGTCCTACGGAGAAGGACCAGAAATTAAGCCTGGCCACGAGGGTGTCAGAGGGGACGGGGACGGGGACTCTTCAGTCTGGGGCTTTCCCGGGCCCTCGCTTGGCATTCTACTGGTGGGCCGATGTGTCCCAGGAGGGAATATTGGAACAGGAGCAGACCATTCAACCCCTCAAACCTGTTCCTCCATTCAGTGAGATCATGGCTAATCTGTGCCTCAACTCCATTCATCTGCCTTGGCTCCTTATCATTTCTTTACCATCCCTCACCCCACCCCACATAAATGTTTCTGAGGGGGCTTGTCAACCTCTCCCTGAGGGGACAGTCTGCATGGCATTTTCTCACCCCAACCGCCTACCCCCATTTGGCCAGTGTCTGAGCTGCGCCCCTAACTGGCGCAGATGTATGCCCAGTTAGTGGAAACGTTCCCTTGTGCACAGAGAGAACACAGGGAGCAGCAGTGAAGGCTGCTGGTGGGTAAATCCCCCCACTTACGCCTGACTGTACAAGAGGATATATTAGGGGATAAATCTGTTGGTGTTTAAGGGGATGTATTAATGGATGTATGTGGCAGATACATTAGTACCTGTGTTTGTGATATATTAGTAGATATATTAGGGATATATGGTAGATATAATAGGGGATATTTTAAGGGATATATAAGGGATAATATCAGAACACATATTTGTGACATTATTAGTGGTGGTATTAAGATGCATATATATTTTTGTATATTTCAGGTATTTTGGGGTTCTAATAATAAGGATACTGATGGCTATTTTGATGATTAACTAGTGGCTATTAGTGAATCTACTGGGGTATTTAGGTGGGTATATTGACGAGCATACTAGGACCATGTTAGTGACTGTATTCATGAGTATATTGGTGAGTATGTTGGGGGAATATATTAACGTGGGTATTCAGTGTACCTTGATGAGTAAATCATAATACGTTCTTTCTCCAAGGTTTCCACAGACTTAGTTACAGCAGATTGGGACGACCTCTGAGGAAATTCACCCTGTTATCTTTTCCATGGCAAGGTAGATTGTGAGAGAATAAAAGCAAAATACTGTGGATGCTGGAAATCTGAAATAAAAACAAGAAATGCTGGAACCACTCAGCTGCCAGACCTGCTGAGTGGTTCCAGCAGATTGTGAGAGAAGTCCAGTCAGACCCATTCCAGTGCCCAGAAAATATCATATCCCCTTCATCAGTTCTCCTGTCAAAACACCTCAAGTGCTTCACAGGGCTAATGTTCAGTGGTTGTCCTTATGTTGGAACATTAATTAATTATGTCAAATGTTCACAGTGGATGACAGAATTGTCATCACATTGGAGTGTGAAGACCTTGGTTTAGCTCACCAATGTACCTTAAAACTAATAGTTCCCATAGGTGTGCATGCGAGGATAAATAGACACCTTTCTTTGCAGCATTCTACAATTCTACATAAAGTATCCCAAACTTTATTAATAGGATCACAGAGTACAAGAACAAGGAAGTTATGTTGAACTTTTATAAGGCAATCGTGCAGCCTCAGCTGAAGTATTGTGTCCAGTTCTGGGGACCACACTTTAGGAAAGATGTGAGGGCATTGGAGAGAGTACAGAAAAGATTCATGAGAATGGTTCCAGGGATGAGGAACTTCAGTTATGAAGATAGATTGGAGAAGTTAGGACTGTTTTCCTTGGAGAAGAGAAGACTGAGAGGTGATTTGATAGAGGTATTCAAAATAATGAGGGGAGTAGAGAGAGAGAAACTGTTCCCACTTGTGAAAGGATCGAGAACGAGAGGGCACAGATTTAAAATATTTGATAAGAGAAGCAAAAGTGACATGAGGAAAAACATTTTCACTCAGTGACTGGTTAAGGTCTGGAATGCACTGCCTTAGAGTGTTGTGGAGGCAGGTTCAATTGAAGCATTCAAAAGGGAATTAGAGTTATATGAAAAGCAAGAATGTGTAGGGTTATGGGGAGAAGCCGGGGGATGGAACTGAGTGAATTGTTCTTTCCGAGAGCTGGTGCGGACACGATGGGCCGAATGGCCTCCTTCTGCACTGTAACCATTCTGTGATTTAATTTTTTTGTAGGTATTTCTGAATGAACTTCCTGATGAGTTTGCAGCCTCTATTCAAGAATACAACAGGACCACAATCCAGATCTTTGGACGCTTCCTTCTCTCCATCTCGAATCAGGCCAACTTGGATGATGAGCACAAGCTTCCTCTCTCAGGAACATGTAAGAGCTTTCGCATGTCAACATCCCAGCTGGATTAGTCTGTAGAGTTGGGGGCTGGGGGTGCGTTAAACTGATCAGTTAACCCAGGATAGCGAATATTAAGTTTGATGCTCCAGCAGTTTTAGAGCGGCCTGTGGTACGACACTTCTGTGTTATGCAACCAAACCAATTGCTTGTGCAGTGGCGAGAAAATAAGCCTGTAAGAAACAAGAGCAGCGTTTGGTTCACTCACTTGTCTGCTAGCTAACTTAACTGGTTGTCTCATTACTGTTTCTGTGCTACCTTTCAACAGTTCCTGGTAGATGGCTAAACAATGGAGCAGGGCTTGGCACGGAGGCAGAAATGTGGTACAGACTACCACAGCTCAGTCTGATCCAGTCCTCAACCAGTGTCCACACTGGTATTGGTCAGGCGTGGGGACAGTGGCTGATTTTGCCACCTTGCAAAACAGAACCCCCCAAACCCCACAACTCTGGGACACAGCTGCTAATTGTAGCACACATACCATGCACCATAGAAGAACTTATTAACAAGCTGGTCTTTTTCCTGGCACCAGTACCATGGGGCTGAAATCGCCCTTTAGTGATTGAGGGAGCTTGGTAGGCACTGGACTTTTATTTTATTCGCTCTTGGGATGTGGGTGTCGCTGGCAAGACCACCATTTATTGCCCATCCCGGATTACCCTTGAGAAGGTGGTAGTGAGCTGCCTTCTTGAACCGCTGCAGACCATGTGGGGTAGGTACACCCACAGTGCTGTTAGGAAGGGAGTTCCAGGATTTTGACTCAGCGACAGTGAAGGAACGGCGACATAGTTCCAAGTCAGGACGGTGTGTGACTTGGAGAGGAACTTGCAGGCGGTTGTGTTCCCATGCATCTTCTGCCCTTGCCATTCTAGGTGGTAGAGGACGCGGGCTTGGAAGGTGCTGTCAAAGGAGCCTTGGTGCATTGCTGCAGTGCATCTTGTAGATGGGACTGCCACTATGCGTCAGTGGTGAAGGGAGTGAATGTTTAAGGTGGTCGGTGGGATGACAATCAATCACGTGGATTAGTTTGGACAGTGTGTAGCCTCTGATGGTATTAATGTAGTGATGGTGGGGGTGCGGAGAATCTGGGAATATCTCTGACCCCAGGTTGCCATTGGTTTTTTTATGGAGAGAGGATGTAGAGCTGGCCTGTACACTGTTGCTGATAAATAAAACATCTTAAAGCTTTTTAAATTAATTTACACAGTGAGTTGTTGTGATCTGGAATGCACTGCCTGAAAGGGCGGTAGAAGCAAATTCAACAGGCAATTGGATAAATACTTGACGAGAAGAAATTGCAGAGCGATGGGGAAAAGAGCACGGGGAGTGGGACTAATTGGGTGACGAGTGGGTGAGGTAAGAGTGACTGTTCTTGACATCAAGGCAGCATTTGACCGAGTGTGGCACCGAGTGGAGCCCTAGCAAAACTGGAGTCAATGGGAATCAGGGGGAAAGCCCTCCACTGGTTGGAGTTATACCTAGCACAAAGGAAGATGATTGAAGTTGTTGGAGGTCAATCATCTCAGCTCCAGGACATCACTGCAGAAGGTCCTCCGGCTAGTGTCCTCGGCCCAATCATCTTCAGCTGCTTCATCAATGACTTTCCTTCAATCATAAGGTCAGAAGTGGGGATGTTCGCTGATGATTGCACAATGTTCAGTACCATTTGTGATTCCTCAAATACTGAAGCAGTCCATGTAGAAATGCAGCAAAACCTGGACAATATCCAGGCTTGGGCTATTAAGTGACAAGTAACATTCGCGCCACACAAGTGCCAGGCAATGACCATCTCAAACAAGAGAGAATCTAACCATTACCCCTTGACATTCAATGGCTTTACCATCGCTGAATCCCCCATTATCAACATCCTGGGGGTTACCATTGACCAGAAATTGAACTGGAGTAGCCATATAAATACCGTGACTACAAGAGCAGGTCAGAGGCTAGGAATCCTGCAGCGCGTAACTCACCTCCTGACTCCCCAAAGCCTGTCCACCATCTACAAGGCACAAGTCAGGAGTGTGATGGAATACTCTCCACTTGCTTGGATGGGTGCAGCTCCAACAACACTCAAGAAGCTCGACACCATCCAGGACAAAGCAGCCCGCTTGATTGGCACCCCGTCCACAAACATTCACTCCCTCCAACATGGACAGTGCACTGCAGCAATGCACCAAGGCACCTTAGACAGCACATTCCAAGTCTGCGACTTCTACCACCTAGAAGGACAAGGGCAGCAGATGCATGGGAACACCACCAGCTGCAAGTTCCCCTCCAAGCCACACACCATCCTGACTTAAAACTATATCGCCGTTCCTGCAATGTCACTGCCACAAAATCATGGAACTTCCTTCCTAACAGCACTGTGGGTGTACCTACCACACATGGACTGCAGTGGTTCAAGAAGGCAGCTCACCACCACCTTCTCAAGGGCAATTAGGAATGAGCAATAATTGCTGACCTAGCCAACGACATCCTCATCCCATGAACGAATAAAAAATTGTATAGCTCTTTCAAAGACCCAGCACAGGCATGATGGGCCGAATGGTCTCTTTCTGTGCTGTAAGATTCTATGATTCTAAGCTCGTAGTAGGTAGAGGGAAATGCTCAGTTCCTCCTGTTTGGGTGAGTAATCTACTTTCTTGGTGTATTCATTTACAATTGATGGTGAATTTATAACAACAGTATTTGTTTTTTTATCTAGCATTTATGGGCCCCCAGTTACCTGAAGCCACTGCCTTCACCTCGAAGCTGGCAAAAGCCATAAGAGGCCCGTCAACAGTGGTGTCATTATTCGCTCGTTTATCTGGACACACTGATCTCGACCTGTTTAAGCAAGATAATGTTGATCCAGTAAGTTCCATTATTGACCTGATAGTAACATCACCAGGAGCAGGGTTTGGGCAGTGAGAAACACCAAATACTAAATTGGACATAGAGCTGGCACAGACACGATGGGCCAAATCGCCTCCATCTGTGTTGTAAGATGAGGAAATCTAACTGGTGGAAATTCTAGGCCAATAAATTGGACAAGAACAATAAATGCCAGTGGAGGACTTATTGCACCCATGAGTGGAACCAATTGCCACTTTGAAATAGAAGGCAGCATCTTGCCTGATCAGAAAGTTTTGGGTTCAAAGCCAACTCCAGGACTTGAGCACATTGTTGACACTTCAGTGCATTACTGAGGGATTTCTGCATCATTGGTGAGACAATGAAATATTAATCCGAGGACAGTCTACCTGTTGAGAAGGATCCTCCTGGCCCTATTAAGAACTACCACTGTCAAAGCAGATCAATTAGTCATTCATCTCATTTGCTGTTTGTGGGATCTTGCTGTGCATAAATTGGCTGATGCATTTCCAACATTGCAACAATGACTGCGCTTCAAAAGTACTTCATTGATTGTGAAGCACTTTTGCTAAATGGTGGATCTTAAAATAGTGCCAGAAAATTAGCGCTAATAAATGTTTCATCCCCTCCCCTCTCCTCCCGTCCTCACCCGTTCCCTCCTCTCTCCACCCTTCTCCTCCTGCCCTCTTCCTTCCCCTTTCCTGCCATTCTAGTCTCTCCCCTCTCCTGCCCTCCTCTTCCCTCTGCTCTCTGCTCCTCCCCTCCTCTCTTCTCCCCTCCCCTCTTCTCCCCTCCCCTCTCATCTTGTCGCCACCCCTCCACTTCCCTCTCATCCCATTGCCTTCCCCTCCTCTCTTCCCCTCCATAGGCTTTAGCAGTGGCAAATGCCAATCCCTGAAGAGGGTACCACAGTGTCCGCCTGGACACAGCAGGCCTCCTGCGACCTGTTATCACTGGAGGACTTGATCTTGCACAGTAATAATACGGATATACTTGTTGCCATTTTCAGATCATTTTCCGCACGCTTGGAATTCATAAGAACAACATCCCCATTCTGAGCTTGAAATCCTACGACAAGCAAGGCAGACAGATGCCTCTTAATGCCTATGCGCTCGACTTCTACAAACACGGCTGCCTAGATGCTTTACACTCGGATAATGGGTGAGGAATTGTGTATTTAACCTGCAGTTTAATAGCTCAATGCAAACTGCCCATTTCTGTCACTATCCCTGCCTCAGCTTATCTGTTGCTGAAACCCTTCATCCATTTGTTACATCCAGACTCGACTATTCCAATATTCTCTTGGACAGCCTCTCACCTTCCATTCTCTATAATCTTGAGGTCATCCAAAACTCTGCTGCCTGTATCTTAACTTGCACCAAGTCCTATTGACCCATCACTCCTGTGCTCGCTGACTGATACTGGCTCCCGGTCCTGCAATGCCTCAAATTTAAAATTCTCATCCTGGTTTTCAATTCCCTCCATGGCTTTGCCCCTCCTTATCTCTGTTATTGCCTCCAGCTCCACAACCCTCCAAGATATCTGGGCTCCTCCAATTCCAGCTTCTTGCACATCCCCAATTTTAATCTCTCCATCATTGGTGGCTGTGCCTTCAGCTGCCTGGGCCCTCAGCTCTCAAATTCCCTCCCTAAACCTTTCTGCCTCTCTATCTCACTTTCCTCCTTCAAAACACTCCTTAAAACTTACCGTTTTGACCAAACCTTTGGTCATCTGGCCTAATATCTCCTCAAGTGGCTTGGTATGAAATTTTGTTTGATCACACTCCTACTGCATTAAAGGCGCTATATAAATACAATTTGCCATAGCTTCGATAAACAATAATTTATATCTTTTTCCCTCTTTAATTTATTAGGTTAAATAGAGGAGAGGCCTTCAATCTGCTGAAAGATTTCTCGTTGGTTATTGCTACAATCAGGTAAAACTGTGTTTGTTTTTCAATTATGGCAAACTCCTTTTATTTTAATTTATTTTATTTTTAATACATTTTGTTTAATGGTTGACCTACAGAATCTTAAATAGAAAATTAGGAAGGTATAGGACCATGGAACGTAGGAACAGGAAGAGGCCATTCGTCCCTTCAAGCCTCTTCTACCATTCAATGAGATCATGGCTGATCTGTATAAACTCAATCTTCCCACCTTGGTTCCAGTTTACTTACGAACTTTGTCACTGAGGACATTCAATACAGGGATCAATAGATTTTTTGACACTAAGGAAATTTAGAGACATGGGGAAACTGCGGAAGCTAGACTTGAGGTAGAAAATCAGCCATGATCTTATTGAATGGTGGAGCAGGCTCTAAGGGCCAAATAGCCTTCTCCTGCTCCTATTTCTTATGTTCTAACAAAAATCTGTCAATCTCAGTTTTGAAATTTTCAATGGCCCCAGATTCTACAGGTTTTTGGGAGAGAGAGTTGGAGATTCCCACTAACCTTTGAGTGAAGAGGTGCTCCCTGATATCACCCTTTAACGGCCGAGCTCTAATTTTAAGCTTATGCCCCCTTGTTCTTGACTCTCCCACCATGGTGAATAGTTTCTCACTGACTACACTATCAAATCCTTTAATCATTCGAAACGCCTTTGCGGTCTATTTGTAAGTCTCCTAGTAAACTAACACCTCTCAGTCAATCACTCCTTAAATATCTTCCAATTTATTGCATCATCTGCCTCCACTAATTCCCTAACCATTACATTTCGCACACGCTCGTCTCTCTGCCTGAAGTAGATGAATGGAGTTGATGCTCTGAAGTGGCCCAGTGAGCCAAATAGTTGTTACAAATCAACGACTGCAGTGGTTGGAGAAGAAGAAAACAGATACCAATTTCTCTAATTAGAATAAAACATGAGGCAGAAGCTAAGATCCCAGGAGAGGGTTCAGGCAGAGGGTCCATACTGTCATGCAGGCCCCCACCTGCCAAGGATGAGGCATATTAATTCTGTCATATGAATGTTGATTTTAAGCTTGCTTGGAAGAAGAGAAGGCCTGTTACAAGGGCTGCCAGACACTTAGCTGAAAAACATTTGCATACTGACAGACAGTACTTGTGGAGACAAAAGGACCATTCCCTGACACATTCAACCCACAATGGATTTTGATCACCAGACATTGAAGGTGCAAGGAAGAGCATTCCAGAGACTGCTAATGTGAAAGAATCGACAAAAGCCAGGACTGATTAAACCAGCTGGTCACATGAATAACCGGTTGGTCCACAGAGTTTTTGAGCTCAGAAAAACTGTTTGCTCCTGGAGTGAGAAGACCTCTCCTGTCTGCTCCCCTCTCTTTCTCACAAGCCTCTGGACCCACTGAGGACACATGAATTTCAAGAGAGAAAAGTCTCCTAAAGCGAACAAGGTTTAAGAAGAACAAGGTTTTGGGCGGCACAGTGGCGCAGTGGTTAGCACCGCAGCCTCACAGCTCCAGTGACCCGGGTTCAATTCTGGGTACTGCCTGTGTGGAGTTTGCAAGTTCTCCCTGTGTCTGCGTGGGTTTCCTCTGGGTGCTCCGGTTTCCTCCCACAGCCAAAAAGACTTGCAGGTTGATAGGTGAATTGGCCATTATAAATTGCCACTAGTATAGGTAGGTGGTAGGGGAATATCGGGACAGGTGGGGATGTGGTAGGAATATGGGATTAGTGTAGGATTAGTATAATATGGGTGGTTAATGGTCGGCACAGACTCGGTGGGCTGAAGGGCCTGTTTCAGTGCTGTATATCTAAAAAAAAAATCTAAAAAAGAATACTGGGTACCAACAAAAAGCAAGACCTACCTACAAAGAACAAAGAACAAAGAACAAAGAAAATTACAGCACAGGAACAGGCCCTTCGGCCCTCCAAGCCTGCGCCGATCCAGATCCTCTATCTAAACATGTCGCCTATTTTCTAAGGGTCTGTATCTCTTTTCTTCCTGCCCATTCATGTATCTGTCTAGATACATCTGAAAAGACGCCATCATGCCCGCATCTACCACCTCCGCTGGCAACGCGTTCCAGGCACCCACCACCCTCTGCGTAAAGAACTTTCCACGCATATCCCCCCTAAACTTTTCCCCTTTCACTTTGAACTCGTGTCCTCTAGTAATTGAATCCCCCACTCTGGGAAAAAGCCTCTTGCTATCCACCCTGTCTATACCTCTCATGATTTTGTACACCTCAATCAGGTCCCCCCTCAACCTCCGTCTTTCTAATGAAAATAATCCTAATCTACTCAACCTCTCTTCATAGCTAGCGCCCTCCATACCAGGCAACATCCTGGTGAACCTCCTCTGCACCCTCTCCAAAGCATCCACATCCTTTTGGTAATGTGGCGACCAGAACTGCACGCAGTATTCCAAATGTGGCCGAACCAAAGTCCTATACAACTGTAACATGACCTGCCAACTCTTGTACTCAATACCCCGTCCGATGAAGGAAAGCATGCCGTATGCCTTCTTGACCACTCTATTTACCTGCGTTGCCACCTTCAGGGAACAGTGGACCTGAACACCCAGATCTCTCTGGACATCAATTTTCCCCAGGACTTTTCCATTTACTGTATAGTTCACTCTTGAATTGGATCTTCGAAAATGCATCACCTCGCATTTGCCCTGATTGAACTCCATCTGCCATTTCTCTGCCCAACTCTCCAATCTATCTATATTCTGCTGTATTCTCTGACAGTCCCCTTCACGATCTGCTACTCCACCAATCTTAGTGTCGTCTGCAAACTTGCTAATCAGTCCACCTATACTTTCCTCCAAATCATTAATGTATATCACAAACAACAGTGGTCCCAGCATGGATCCCTGTGGAACACCACTGGTCACACGTCTCCATTTTGAGAAACTCCCTTCTACTGCTACTCTCTGTCTCCTGTTGCCCAGCCAGTTCTTTATCCATCTAGCTAGTACACCTTGGACCCCATGCGCCTTCACTTTCTCCATCAGCCTGCCATGGGGAACCTTATCAAACGCCTTACTGAAGTCCATGTATATGACATCGACAGCCCTTCCCTCATCAATCAACTTTGTCACTTCCTCAAAGAATTCTATTAAGTTGGTAAGACATGACCTTCCCTGCACAAAACCATGTTGCCTATCACTGATAAGCCCATTTTCTTCCAAATGGGAATAGATCCTATCCCTCAGTATCTTCTCCAGCAGCTTCCCTACCACTGACGTCAGGCTCACCGGTCTATAATTACCTGGATTATCCCTGCTACCCTTCTTAAACAAGGGGACAACATTAGCAATTCTCCAGTCCTCTGGGACCTCACCTGTGTTTAAGGATGCTGCAAAGATATCTGTTAAGGCCCCAGCTATTTCCTCTCTCACTTCCCTCAGTAACCTGGGATAGATCCCATCCGGACCTGGGGACTTGTCCACCTTAATGCCCTTTAGAATACCCAACACTTCCTCCCTCCTTATGCCGACTTGACCTAGAGTAATCAAACATCTGTTCCTAACCTCAACATCCGTCATGTCCCTCTCCTCGGTGAATACCGATGCAAAGTACTCGTTTAGAATCTCACCCAATTTCTCTGAGTCCAAGCATAACATTCCTCCTTTGTCCTTTAGTGGGCCAATCCTTTCTCTAGTTACCCTCTTTCTCCTTATATATGAATAAAAGGCTTTGGGATTTTCTTTAACCCTGTTTGCTAAAGATATTTCATGACCCCTTTTAGCCCTCTTAATTCCTCGTTTCAGATTGGTCCTACATTCCCGATATTCTTTCAAAGCTTCGTCTTTCATCAGCCGCCTAGACCTTATGTATGCTTCCTTTTTCCTCTTAGCTAGTCTCACAATTTCACCTGTCATCCATGGTTCCCTAATCTTGCCATTTCTATCCCTCATTTTCACAGGAACATGTCTCTCCTGCACGCTAATCAACTTCTCTTTAAAAGCCTCCCACATATCACATGTGGATTTACCTTCAAACAGCTGCTCCCAATCTACATTCCCCAGCTCCTGCCGAATTTTGGTATAGTTGGCCTTCCCCCAATTTAGCACTCTTCCTTTAGGACCACTCTCGTCTTTGTCCATGAGTATTTTAAAGCTTACGGAATTGTGATCACTATTCCCAAAGTAGTCCCCTACTGAAACTTCAAACACCTGGCCAGGCTCATTCCCCAACACCAGGTCCAGTATGGCCCCTTCCCGAGTTGGACTATTTACATACTGCTCTAGAAAACCCTCCTGGATGCTCCTTACAAATTCTGCTCCATCTAGACCTCTAACACTAAGTGAATCCCAGTCAATGTTGGGAAAATTAAAATCTCCTATCGCCACCACCCTGTTGCTCCTACATCTTTCCATAATCTGTTTACATATTTGTACCTCTATCTCACGCTCGCTGTTGGGAGGCCTGTAGTACAGCCCCAACATTGTTACCGCACCCTCCCTATTTCTGAGTTCTGTCCATATTGCCTCACTGCTCGAGTCCTCCATAGTGCCCTTCTTCAGCACAGCTGTGATATCCTCTTTGACCAGTAATGCAACTCCTCCACCCCTTTTACCTCCCTCTCTATCCCGTCTGAAGCATCGATATCCTGGGATATTTAGTTGCCAATCATGCCCTTCCCTCAACCAAGTCTCAGTAATAGCAATAACATCATACGCCCAGGTACTAATCCAAGCCCTAAGTTCATCTGCCTTACCTACTACACTTCTTGCATTAAAACAAATGCACCTCAGACCACCAGTCCCTTTACATTCATCATCTGCTCCCTGCCTGCTCTTCCCCTTAGTCACACTGACTTCATTATCTAGTTCCTTACAGGCTTTTGTTACTACCTCCTTACTGTCAACTGACCTCCTCAATTGGTTCCCATCCCCCTGCCACATTAGTTTAAACCCTCCCCAACAGCGTTAGCAAAAGTACCCCCAAGGACATTGGTTCCAGTCCGGCCCAGGTGTAGACCGTCCAATTTGTAATAGTCCCACCTCCCCCAGAACCGGTCCCAATGTTCCAAAAATCTGAACCCCTCCTTCCTGCACCATCTCTCAAGCCACGCATTCATCCTGACTATTCTTTCATTTCTACTCTGACTATCACGTGGCACTGGTAGCAATCCTGAGATTACTACCTCTGAGGCCCTACTTTTTAACTTGGCTCCTAACTCCCTAAACTCTGCTTGTAGGACCTCATCCCGTTTTTTACCTATATCATTGGTGCCTATGTGCACAACGACAACTGGCTGTTCACCCTCCCCTTTTAGAATGTTCTGCAGCCGATCTGAGACATCCCTGACCCGTGCACTTGGGAGGCAACATACCATTCGGGAGCCTCGTTTTCGACCACAGAACCGCCTATCTACTCCCCTTACAATCGAATCCCCTATGACTATAGCCCTTCCACTCTTTTTCCCGCCCTTCTGAACAGCAGAGCCAGCCACGGTGCCATGAACCTGGCTACTGCTGCCTTCCCCTGGTGAGCCATCTCCCTCAACAGTATCCAAAATGGTATACCTGTTGTGGAGGGAGATGACCGCAGGGGACACCTGCGCTGCCTTCCTGCTCTTTCTCTGCCTTTTGGTCACCCATTCCCTTTCTCCCTCAGCAATCCTAATCTTCGGTGTGACCAATTCACTAAACGTGCTATCCACGACCTCCTCAGCATCGCGCATGCTCCAAAGTGAGTCCATCCGCAGCTCCAGAGCCATCATGCGGTCTAACAAGAGCTGCAGTTGGACACACTTCCTGCACGTGAAGGAGTCAGGGACATCAGCCGTGTCCCTAAGCTCCCACATTGAGCAAGAGGAGCATGACACGGGTCTGAGATCTCCTGCCATTTTTAATCTTAAGCTTAACTTAGTTAAATGAAAAAGGAACGAAAAGTTTTTACCAATCACGATAAAACCAGAGAAATTGAAAAAGCCTTACCTTATATATACCCCACCGAGTCTTTTTCTTTGGTTCGAGGAGGAGGGCGGGTGGGAGACACTACAAGTGTGGTGTCTCAGGTTCAGAAACCGCCCAAATATATAGTGTTTTACTTACCCAGCAGCCCCCTGGCCTCCGCCGAAAACAAAAGGAAATTAAGTTTACTTTCAAACTGACCTTCCCAGCTGCTCACTCGCCCGCACTCTCTGCTCCCGAAAAAGCTGCTGCAATGAAAGGAAAGTTATTTTAAACCGCCCAAATATATAGTGTTTTACTTACCCAGCAGCCCCCTGGCCTCCGCCGAAAACAAAAGGAAATTAAGTTTACTTTCAAACTGACCTTCCCAGCTGCTCACTCGCCCGCACTCTCTGCTCCCGAAAAAGCTGCTGCAATGAAAGGAAAGTTATTTTAAACCGCCCAAATATATAGTGTTTTACTTACCCAGCAGCCCCCTGGCCTCCGCCGAAAACAAAAGGAAATTAAGTTTACTTTCAAACTGACCTTCCCAGCTGCTCACTCGCCCGCACTCTCTGCTCCCGAAAAAGCTGCTGCAATGAAAGGAAAGTTATTTTAAACCGCCCAAATATATAGTGTTTTACTTACCCAGCAGCCCCCTGGCCTCCGCCGAAAACAAAAGGAAATTAAGTTTACTTTCAAACTGACCTTCCCAGCTGCTCACTCGCCCGCACTCTCTGCTCCCGAAAAAGCTGCTGCAATCAAGGACTTTACAGTGAGCTCGAAGAACAGTAACCAAAACCATCTTCAGATATTGCTTCAAACTTTTCCACTTTATTTCTTCTGCTCTTTTCTGTCTCTATCTGCACGTGTATCGCGTATGCATGCTAGTGTGGGCGCATCGTGTATCCATAGACGTTAACCGAATTAGAATTTAAGTTTCATAAAGTTCAACCTTTTTTCTTTAAACTTAAGAAAACCTGTTTGGGTTGTTTCTTTGCCTTATAATTGGAAGTTAATGAACAAAGATTCACTAAGGGAGAGCTAAAAAAAAAAGGTGTGTTTAAAACGAAACTATTTCACCATAAGGCCAGGTGAAGGCTGAGAGGGAATCCTAGACCCCTTTCTCACCTGGTCGTAACAATGCAGAGGGTCCATGCAAAGGGTCCATGCAGAGGCCGTGACAGAGGCAGGGGCCGAGGCAAGGCTCAAGGCTGGGCCTGAGGCAGGGGCAGAGACTGAAGCCTGAGAGGCATTGCTTGAATTTGTAAAATGGGGTGAATTCACACTACAGGTAGAATGGCTGCAGGAGACTCTCCAAATTGACCAATCAACTTAAGGAGAAACACATCATCGCTCCAGTGTTTCTGCAACTTCCCCACCACAGGTTACACCAAATGATCAGGAGAACGCCCATACAGAACTTTAAATCTTTTTATCAGTGTAATGAGTGTTTTGACTTTACACTGACACTAAACTTATGCTGTGCCGCACAACTTAGAGGCGCTAAAGCTCAACTCAACACTGAGATTGAACAGAATGTGCTTCTATACTCTGGAGTTTAGAAGAATGAGAGGTGATCTCATTGAAATGTATAAAATTCTTCGAAGACTTGACAGGTTAAATGTTGGGAAAATGTTTCCCCTGGCTGGAGAGTCTAGAACTAGGGGTCATAGTCTCAGGATAAGGAGTCGGCCATTTCAGATGATGAGGGAAACCTTCAGTCAGTGAGTTGTGAATCTTTGGAAATCTCTACGCCATAAGCTCAGTCGTGGAGTATATTCCAGGCTGAGATCAATAGATTCTTGGACACTAAGGGAATCAAGGATATGGGGACAAGACAGGAAAATGGACTTGAGGTAGAACATCAGCCATGATTGTATTGAATGGCGGAGCAGGCTCGAGTGGCTTTATGGTCTACTCCTGCTCTTGTCTCTTATGTTCTTCAAACCCTCCATTGGACCCCCAGTGCTAAACGTCACATGATTTGACCATCAATGTTTAATACTCATATGCCATTCCATTTTGTTTTGGCAGCACTTCCCTCTCAGAGCTGTGCGGTAATGAACATGACTGTGTTGTGTTAGCATTTCAGCAACTAAACAGCAGCTACAGCCACAAGCTCCATGAGGTGTCCAGCTAATATCACTGATACAAGAAGTTAGACTGTGCCACTTTCCTACGTAACAACGATCACCATACACAGGAAACCCTTTGGGATGTTTCAATATGATGTGATAAGTCACTGTGTATGTCTTTTTCTTTGGACAATATGTTTGCACAATGTCCAATACGGATGCTGGCACTGATATTTATAATGTATACCTTTGCACAGTTATATGAAATTCCCTACTTTAAAACACAGTTTAACTTAGAATCAGGCAACCTTACAGCCTATCATAACTGTGCTGTCTCTTTGAAAGACTATATCCAATTAGTTCCCCTCCATACTCTAATTGTCAGCTGTTCTTTTTCAAAAATTTATTGACTTCCTTTTTCAAAACTATGGTGAATGTTGATTTGGTCGGACATTCCAGGTCTGAACAACCTTTTATATGAACAATTTTACCCAACCGTCCTCTTTCATGCTTTTGGTGATGACCTTAAAATTATGTCTTTTGGTCTTGAATTGTAATGGTCTTGTACCAAATACATCTTTGAATTCCTCTCACTGTTTTGTCTGTACGTTTCACTACCAGGAGAAATAGATTTTGTCTGATTTACCATATTAAAACCTCTCATCATTTGGAATCATAGAAGGGTTACATCACAGAAGGGGACCATTGCTCATCATGTCCAAGCCGGCTTTACAAGAGCAATTTAGCTAGTTCCACTCCCCCACCTTTTCTTTGTAGTCCTGAAAATCCTTTCTTTTCAGAAATTATCCAGTTCCCTTTTGAAAACCATGATTTTCTTCATGTCGCCTTTCGTTCTTTTTCCATTCACCAATGGGAACAGATTCTCCCTATCTACTCTGTCCACACTCCTCATCATTTTGAACAGTTTGATTAAATCTCCTCTCAACCTTCTCACTCTAAGGAAGCCCTCTTGAAGTCCTCTTATATTGCTGGAACAACAACACTTAACTCTGCCTTTAATGGGCCCTCACTCCTCCTTAACACTCTAATTCTCTTAATATATTTATGAAACAACATATCCTGTTAAACGTCAAATCTCTTGCAAGTTTATTTTTCAGATTCTCTTTTTGCACCTCTTATTAATTTCTTTGTATCCTTTGTTAATTTTCCCAATCTTCAGAATTTCCACTTCCCTTGCATTTATTTTGTTCAGTCTGATACTGTCTCGTACTTTGTTTGTTGCCCATGGTTGTTTAAGGACACAAGTGGAGCCTTTGTCTTTCTGGGCTGTGTACTGGTCAACTATTGTACCAAATATTTTTAGATTTAAAAAAAATTAATTCATGGAATGTGGGCATCACTGGCAAGGCCAGCATTTCTTACCAATCGTTAATTGCTCTCGATAAGGTGGTAGTGAGCCCCCCATAACTGAATGGCTTGCCAGGCCATTTTAGAGGACAGACCCATTGGTGTGGGTCTGGATTCATGTGCAGGCCAGACCAGGTAAGGATGGCAGATTTCCTTCCCGAAACCTGAAGTGAACCTGGTGGATTTTTACAACAATCCAGTAGTTGCATGGTCACCATCACTGATGCTAGTTTTTTCAATTCCAGATTTATTTAATTAATTAATTAATTGAATTTAAGTTGTCCAGCTGCCATAATGGAATTTGAACTTATGTCCCCAGATCATTAGTCCAGACCTCTAAATTAATAGTTCAATAACATACTCCACCATATCCCTCACTTGCAGTTGGTGAGTTTTACCCATTAACCATTCAGTACAGGGTGAAATCAAAGAAGAGAAACTCGAGAAGGATTGTACCATTATTCAAGGAGGGAAGATCCATTTGAAAAGCTTCACATTTAGACATAGTGCTTAACAGGAGCTCTTTAATACAAATAATCCTGTTGCAAAAATGCAGGAACTGTCCGTTTACTATTTTCTTGATGTTTGAATTATTGCTGATCAGAATAAAAACTTACCCTGAAGAATGATGGTTCCATCTGTTTCTTTCATTTTTATTTGATTACTATTATGGCCTGGTGGTAAGGGGTGGTTTCCACTGTTCACCTCCGAACTGACAGCAGTTGTGTTTTGTGTAAAATGATAAGTTAGCCCCTAATTGTTTTACTTGCCAAATAATCAGACAGTGACAGGTTTTCTTGTAGCTTTAAAACAGATGATTAACTATTTATTGCAAAATATTCATTCCCCGAAATGTTCACAATACCACTCATGCATATATTCGCTTTCATATTCGCTCTCAAGAGAAGATAGATAAAAGGTGAAGGGTAAGAATTCAAGGTATGGTAGGTGTGCATGGTTTACAGTAAACCTGTTGAATCTTCTAAGTAGAACAGTCTCTTTTTAAAGATGCAGGCCTAGGTTGTTTGGAAACTTGACTTGTTGAGATATTGTAGATTTCTGATGGTAAAGATTTCAGATTAGAGGTGGTGGGTCACTTTCAGTTTTGTGCTGCATTAAATTGAAGCATAGAATTCGAGCAGGGCTCCTTCTCTGCCTGACCACTGGCTGGACTGCTTCCCACAGCCACTGCCTGGACTGTTCCTGTGATGTTCTTGTGATCTTTCCCTCTCTCTCTCCAGAGAGTTACCTTTTAAGGTAAAAATCTCTCACATTATCCTCTGTTAGGAGTTGCATGTCTCCTCCCCCGCTATGACCACACAATAGACCAGGATGTGTGTTTTTTATGTTTGGGGAATGTGGGCATTACTGGCTAGGCCAGCATTTATTGCCCATCCCTAATTGCCCTTGAGAAGTGAGCTGCCTTCTGGAAGCGTGCAGTCCTAGGGGTGTAGGGTCACCAACAGTGCTGTTAGGATTTGTTTCTTTGTTTCAGAAGAACCCATTCAATTCAGGATTGTCTCTTGATGGGTTCAGGATGGGTGTAATTGACACCTCTTAGCCTGGAATGTATCCTGTTGTCCTCAACAGACAGTGATACAGTTTGTTTGAATATAAAGGCCAAGTCAACTGACCTTCAGCAGCCATTTTGTAGCACATTGTCCACTTTTTAAAGGAAAAGTCAATTTTTTATAACTCTTCAGTTTGGTTCTGTATTTTTATCACTGCACTTCTCCTGAGTGTGACATTGCCTAGGAATACTTCGTATTTACAGTACAGAAACAGGCCATTCCTGAATTGGCCCTTTGGCAACACCATATTTTTATTCATTCATGGGATGTGGGCGTCGCTGGCCAGACCAGTATTTATTGCCTAACCTTAATTGCCCTTGAGAAGGTGGTGGTGAGTTGCCTTCTTGAATTGCTGCAGTCCATGTGGGGTAGGTATACCCACAGTGTTGTTAGGAAGGGAGTTCCAGGATTTTGACCCAGCGACAGTGAAGGCCGGTGCCTAGGTCGATGCCAGGTGGTCCGTCCGGTTTCATTCCTTTTTATTGACTTTGTGGCGGTTAGATACAACTGAGTGGCTTGCTGGGCCATTTCAGAGGGCATATAAGAGTTAATCACATTGCTGTGGGTCTGGAGTCACATGTAGGCCAGACCAGATAAGGACAGCAGATTTCCTTCCCTAAAGGACATTAGTGAACCAGATGGGCTTTTACAACAATCGACAAAGGTTTCGTGGCCATCATTAGACTTTTGTTTCATTCCAGATTTATTAATTGAATTCAAATTCCACCTTCTGCTGTGGTGGAATTTGAATCCATGTCCCCAGAGCAATACCCTGGGTCTCTGGGTTCCAAGTCCAGTGACAATACCACTATGCCATCGCCTCCCCTTATGCATGGGCACAGATTAGGAACAAGGTGTGAAGGCCCATTTTCCAAGGTCACTGCACCATTTTGAATGCCATTGGGCTTCGTGAGGAAGAGCAGGGGCGGGAAGGGAGGAGAGGGTAAATGGAGCCTGGACTTGCAGTAGAAGCAGGCCCTTCACACTGAAGCAGATGAGGTGTAAGGTGGCATTCCTTGCCTTCTATAGCTCCCAGAGACTTTGCCTTCGGTTTAGTGTTAGTGTTCCTGCCTTGGAATCAGAAGGTGGCAGGTTTGAACTCCAGATCCAGAAAGTCCTAGCACTTAATTCTGGGTTGACAGCCAGCAGAATGCTCAGATCTGGTTGGTAACCTCTCCCTGCCACTATACAGGCTGTGGGAGCCCATAAAATCCTCCCAATGTATTGGCCTAGCCACCAATGTAACATTCCAGCCAATGTCTTCCTTTTCCTGGGACAGTGCTCAGTAAGCTCAGTAAGGTGCCAAGTGAGGGGTGGACACGAAGTGAAGGGCATGTGCAGAATGTGGGCATCGCTGGCAAGGCCAGCATTTGTTGCCCATCCCTAATTGTCCTTGAGAAGGTGGTGGTGAACTGCCTTCTTGAACCGCTGTAGTCCATGTGGTGTAGGTGCACCCATAGTGCAGTTACGGAGTAAGTTCCAGGATTTTGACCCAGCGACAGTGAAAGGAATAAGGAGACAGAATCTCAGCTGAGGGTTCAAACAAAAAAAAAAATGACTGGCAGTGCAATTGAAATTTTTAGGAGATTTTGTCGGTGGGAGTTGATACCAAGTTGGAAGAGTTTATTAGAAAATTCCAGAAATTAAGGCTGGCAGGGCTGAAGGCTCTGCCACTGAGGGAGGGAAGGAGGAAGGGTTGATGTAAAAGAGGACGGTTATTGAAGCAAGGAGGCACCAGGGCTGCAGGAGGTTGTAGGAGTGCCTCCTACAGGCGGGATAGAGAGGGAGGTAAAAGGGGTGGAGGAGTTGCATTACTGGTCAAAGAGGATATCACAGCTGTGCTGAAGGAGGGCACTATGGAGGACTCGAGCAGTGAGGCAATATGGACAGAACTCAGAAATAGGAAGGGTGCGGTAACAATGTTGGGGCTGTACTACAGGCCTCCCAACAGCGAGCGTGAGATAGAGGTACAAATATGTAAACAGATTATGGAAAGATGTAGGAGCAACAGGGTGGTGGTGATAGGAGATTTTAATTTTCCCAACATTGACTGGGATTCACTCAGTGTTAGAGGTCTAGATGGAGCAGAATTTGTAAGGAGCATCCAGGAGGGTTTTCTAGAGCAGTATGTAAATAGTCCAACTCGGGAAGGGGCCATACTGGACCTGGTGTTGGGGAATGAGCCTGGCCAGGTGTTTGAAGTTTCAGTAGGGGACTACTTTGGGAATAGTGATCACAATTCCGTAAGCTTTAAAATACTCATGGACAAAGACGAGAGTGGTCCTAAAGGAAGAGTGCTAAATTGGGGGAAGGCCAACTATACCAAAATTCGGCAGGAGCTGGGGAATGTAGATTGGGAGCAGCTGTTTGAAGGTAAATCCACATGTGATATGTGGGAGGCTTTTAAAGAGAGGTTGATTAGCGTGCAGGAGAGACATGTTCCTGTGAAAATGAGGGATAGAAATGGCAAGATTAGGGAACCATGGATGACAGGTGAAATTGTGAGACTAGCTAAGAGGAAAAAGGAAGCATACATAAGGTCTAGGCGGCTGATGAAAGACGAAGCTTTGAAAGAATATCGGGAATGTAGGACCAATCTGAAACGAGGAATTAAGAGGGCTAAAAGGGGTCATGAAATATCTTTAGCAAACAGGGTTAAAGAAAATCCCAAAGCCTTTTATTCATATATAAGGAGAAAGAGGGTAACTAGAGAAAGGATTGGCCCACTAAAGGACAAAGGAGGAATGTTATGCTTGGACTCAGAGAAATTGGGTGAGATTCTAAACGAGTACTTTGCATCGGTATTCACCGAGGAGAGGGACATGACGGATGTTGAGGTTAGGAACAGATGTTTGATTACTCTAGCTCAAGTCGGCATAAGGAGGGAGGAAGTGTTGGGTATTCTAAAGGGCATTAAGGTGGACAAGTCCCCAGGTCCGGATGGGATCTATCCCAGGTTTCTGAGGGAAGCGAGAGAGGAAATAGCTGGGGCCTTAACAGATATCTTTGCAGCATCCTTAAACACGGGTGAGGTCCCGGAGGACTGGAGAATTGCTAATGTTGTCCCCTTGTTTAAGAAGGGTAGCAGGGATAATCCAGGTAATTATAGACCGTTGAGCCTGACGTCAGTGGTAGGGAAGCTGCTGGAGAAGATATAGAGGGATAGGATCTATTCCCATTTGGAAGAAAATGGGCTTATCAGTGATAGGCAACATGGTTTTGTGCAGGGAAGGTCATGTCTTACCAACTTAATAGAATTCTTTGAGGAAGTGACAAAGTTGATTGATGAGGGAAGGGCTGTCGATGTCATATACATGGACTTCAGTAAGGCGTTTGATAAGGTTCCCCATGGCAGGCTGATGGAGAAAGTGAAGGTGCATGGGGTCCAAGGTGTACTAGCTAGATGGATAAAGAACTGGCTGGGCAACAGGAGACAGAGAGTAGCAGTAGAAGGGAGTTTCTCAAAATGGAGACGTGTGACCAGTGGTGTTCCACAGGGATCCGTGCTGGGACCACTGTTGTTTGTGATATACATTAATGATTTAGAGGAAAGTATAGGTGGACTGATTAGCAAGTTTGCAGACGACACTAAGATTGGTGGAGTAGCAGATAGTGAAGGGGACTGTCAGAGAATACAGCAGAATATAGATAGATTGGAGAGTTGGGCAGAGAAATGGCAGATGGAGTTCAATCAGGGCAAATGCGAGGTGATGCATTTTGGAAGATCCAATTCAAGAGTGAACTATACAGTAAATGGAAAAGTCCTGGGGAAAATTGATGTCCAGAGAGATTTGGGTGTTCAGGTCCACTGTTCCCTGAAGGTGGCAACGCAGGTAAATAGAGTGGTCAAGAAGGCATACGGCATGCTTTCCTTCATCGGACGGGGTATTGAGTACAAGAGTTGGCAGGTCATGTTACAGTTGTATAGGACTTTGGTTCGGCCACATTTGGAATACTGCGTGCAGTTCTGGTCGCCACATTACCAAAAGGATGTGGATGCTTTGGAGAGGGTGCAGAGGAGGTTCACCAGGATGTTGCCTGGTATGGAGGGCGCTAACTATGAAGAGAGGTTGAGTAGATTAGGATTATTTTCATTAGAAAGATGGAGGTTGAGGGGGGACCTGATTGAGGTGTACAAAATCATGAGAGGTATAGACAGGGTGGATAGCAAGAGGCTTTTTCCCAGAGTGGGGGATTCAATTACTAGAGGACACGAGTTCAAAGTGAAAGGGGAAAAGTTTAGGGGGGATATGCGTGGAAAGTTCTTTACGCAGAGGGTGGTGGGTGCCTGGAACGCGTTGCCAGCGGAGGTGGTAGATGCGGGCACGATGGCGTCTTTTCAGATGTATCTAGACAGATACATGAATGGGCAGGAAGAAAAGAGATACAGACCCTTAGAAAATAGGCGACATGTTTAGATAGAGGATCTGGATCGGCGCAGGCTTGGAGGGCCGAAGGGCCTGTTCCTGTGCTGTAATTTTCTTTGTTCTTTGTTCTTGAGTGGGGAGGAGTGAAACCATGGAGAGAACCTCTCAACGAGGGCAAGGATTTTAAAAGGCATCTGCGGGAGGGTTGCCCTATTCCTGGAGGCTTCATCACATGACCTCCTGCCTTCAACGAGCCCCACCCTCTCACTCTCGCCATTGGTCGGCCAACACATCCACCTTCACAGTTCTCCTTCCCACCTCCAATCCGAAAGCGCGCAGGCTCTATCATTATCCCATTGGATAATTCTCGACTGTCAGTCAAACAGACTTTGTTCCATCTGTAATTTTTTTAATAAAAAAATGAACAAAAGTGTTTGAGAAAAAAGCACAATATTTTCAAAACCCCCTAGGGTTTATTTTTTCCTGGGCGTTTGCTCTCGTGCCCAGTTTAATCTCTAATTCCTGGAGATTCCAGGACAATCCAGGAAGGTTGGCAACCCCAGCCTTGGGTGCAGTAAAACAAAAACCAACGCCTTTTCGATACTCAAATGCGAATAAAATATCTGTTGATAGCCCCCTCGCACGAAATAAGACAAATGAAGCAAAATAAGGTTAAATAGCGATGCTTCATTTACTGTGTGACCCCCCTTTAGTTGATTCAGTTCCCTCTATCCACAGCAGGGGGTGATGTTTCTACAGGTTGAAGAAATGTCCTCAAACCCATCACAGCTACTTGCGTTCAAATGAATTGTGCTTCTCATGTTATTACCAGTCAATTGTTTTTCCTGAGACATATTGAGAAGACCCCGTTCTTTTTAAGAAAAATTATTAGACCATGTCTGCAGGACAAGGGGAAAGAAGCAAATTCAGGGCTGGTGTCACACTGAGGCCGGGATTTTACTGAGCTCCCGATGTCGGGCTCCATGGCGGGAAGGGGCCAGAAGAGCGTTCCGGCAGCGGCAGGGCCGGTCCCGATCTTCCTGGAGGCGGAAAGGCTCTGTGGGGGCCGACCCCCAACCCCCAACACCGCCGCTGTGCGATGGGACCCGGATCACCATATTTAAATTAACGACACGAATAGATTTAAATAAAATTAAGAGTGATCTTACTGTTGGGCCGCGATTTTCTGAGTGGCGGCCGGCACTCACGCACCTTCGCTTTCCCATCATGATTTTCAGTACAGGGCGGGAGGGGGAGGGGGTGGAATGGAGTCCAATTTACATCACGAGTTCCAGGGGAAGGGGTGACCTCTGCACTTTGTTCATTTGGTGGGTAGAGGGGTGGAAGGTCAAGTGAGGAAGGTGAGTATTTTGTAGTGGGGGGGGACATGGCAAATATTGAATGTAATTGTCATTGGGGGATGGGGAAGGGGCGATAGTTTCTAAGCGGTACACTGTAGGGGGGGTGGTATGTCTTTAAAAATGTAAATGAGCTGGCAGGACTGGCTGCCCTTTAAATATGGCACCAGCGCCTGTGCACAGGCAGCTGACACCATTGCTGGCGTCAGAGAGCCCGCTCGCTCCATGTGATGGAGGGGGGGTGGGCGGGCCGACTGCCGTATTCAAATGAACCGCCGTACACAACATCACGGCGGCATAGCGGCGCTTTTATCACCCGCCGTTGTACCAGTGGTGGGCGAATAAAATCCAGCCCAGAGGGTGGTTAACGCCTGAAAGGGCTTCAGAGGGCATGACCTGCGTCTGAAGCAGGGGCTGAATTCAAAACTAACCTGTGGAAAGAATATTCTGGTGATCGAGTGGTCAATCTATAAAACATGTTCCCTCAGGAGAGGTTGAATATAGTTAGTATTGATTCATTCAAATGCAAATTGGATAGATTTCTTTCAGTAAATACCATGTGGGATGGAGTACATGGGTATTTGAGACGTGGTATGTGGTGAGTGTAGTACGCTGACTGTGATTCCCAAAGCGCTCCACCACTGGGGAGAATCTTGGGGAACCTGCAATTTGGATTCATTCCCTCACTCATTGTGGAGCTGTAATTGCCAGTGAGTTAGTGATGTCTCTGATCAGTTCCCTGCCCCCAGTCCCAGACTGGTTAACGGAGCCTCCAGTCGGACAGGGAGTTGCTTCGAGACAGCTGCAGCAGTAGGTGAGTCCGCACCGGAGCCAGGCCGGAGGGTGAGTTTGATTGAGGATGGTGGGGCGGAGGAGGGGGCTCGATCACAAGGTGTCCATCAAAGGGGAGGAGGAGTCAATTGGGTAGAGGGGGAGACGGGGAGGGGGGAATGTCGACCTGAGGAATGGGTCGATTGGGGGCAGGGGCGTTTAATCAGGGGAAGCAGGGGGAGGGGTCAATCAGGTGCGGCGGAATGATCGGGGAGAGGGGACTGATCAGGGACAGAGGGATTGATCGGGGGCGGGGGCTGATGGGGGCAGGGGGTCGATCGGAGGGAGGGGTTTGATCGGGGGCAGGGTGATTGATCGGGGAGGGAGGTTGATCAGGGGGAGGTGTTTGATTTGGGGAGGGGATTTGATTGGGGAAGGGGTAATCAGAGGGAGGGCGTTGATCGGGGGCAGTGAGGTTGATCGGGGGCAGGGAGTTTGATCGGGGGAAGGGGGATTGATCAGGGGGTGAGTTTGATTGGGGGAGGGGGGATTGATTGGAGGAGGGGTTGATCAGGGGGTGTGTTTGATTTGGGGAGGGGGTTTGATTGGGGGAGGGGGTCAATCCGAGGGAGGGGGTTGATCGGGGGCAGGGGGTTTGATCGGGGGAGGGTGTTGATCGGGGACAGAGGGGTTGATCAGGGCGGGAGGGGTGATTGGGTTAGGGGGTCGATTGGGGGATGGGGCTGATTGTGGGGGGTTTGATCGAATAGAGGGGTGTTGATCTGGCATTGGTCAAGCGGGTGAGGGTGCTCGATTGGGTGGGGGGTCGGGGTGGTCTGGTGGACGGGAGGCTGACGGTTGGGGGGGCGGGTGGGTGCAGTGGGGGAGGTTCGGTTTGGTGGAGTGGGGTAGTCGATCGGGTGGGGGTGGTAGCGGAGAAGGGGGGTCGATCAGAGAGGGATCTACCAGGGGAGGGGTGGTTCATCAGGGAGGTGGAGGCGTGGAGGCTGATTGTTTGGGCTGCTGATCCCAGGGAGGGGGTGGCGGTGAGATCAGAGGCTTGTGGGGAGGAAGGTTGGAGCTCTCGAGGGAGTGGGATAGGAGTTTGGAAATAGGATCGGGGGCGGTTGGAATTAGGGTGCGTAATTGGACTCCTCGCAGGGTAGGAGGATGGGATGGGTAGGGTGTATCGCACTGTGGGGAATTGGTTGTTTGTGATGGTGGTGATCTATGTGTCTATGTGTCCTGGCCTGTCGGATGACCTTACACAAATCAACGACTCTCGGAAGACCGCCATCATTAACAACGAGCTCAGTAGACTCAATGTGGACATTGCAGCACTTCAGGAGACACACCTCCCTGTGAGTGGATCTCTAAGAGAGCAAGACTACACCTACTGGCAGGGTAGGGATCCTGAAGAACCAAGACAGCATGGAGTGAGCTTTGCCATCAGAAACTCTTTGCTCAGCATGATAGAGCCATCTTCACATGGCTCGGAACGCATACTGTCCATCCGACTGTTCACCGCCTCTGGTCCAGTACACCTACTCAGCATCTATGCTCCAACACTCTGCTCCCCACCTGAAGTTAAAGACAAGTTCTATGAGGAACTCCTCCATAATATCATTAGTAGCATTCCCAATACCGAACATCTGTTCCTGCTGGGGGACTTTAATGCCAGGGTTGGGGCCAACCATGACTCATGGCCCTCCTGCCTTGGGTGCTTTGGCGTTGGAAGGATGAATGAGAATGGACAGAGACTGCTGGAGTTGTGTACCTATCACAACTTCTGCATCACCAACTCATTCTATCATACTAAACCCTGTCACCAGGTTTCATGGAGGCACCCAAGTTCACGTTGTTGGCACCATCTGGACCTCATCGTCACAAGGCGAGCCTCTATAAACAGTGTCCAAATCACATGCAGCTTCCACAGTGCGGACTGCGACACCGACCACTCCCTAGTGTGCAGCAAAGTTAGACTCAAACCAAAGAGGCTACATCACTCCAAGCAGAAGGGCCGCCCGCGCATCAACTCAACAGAATTTCTTATCCACAGCTGTTACATAAGTTTCTAAATTCACTTGAAAAAGCCCTTCAAAACAGTCCTATAGGGAATGCAGAGACGACATGGGCCCACATCAGAGATGCCATCTATGACTCTGCACTGACCACCTTTGGCAAACGTGAGAAGCAGAATGCAGATTGGTTTCAATCTCACTTTGGTGAGCTGGAACCTGTCATAGCTGCGAAGCGTATTGCACTGTTGAACTACAAGAAAGCCCCCAGCGAGTTAATATCTGTAGCACTTAAAGCAGCCAGAAGTGCTGCACAAAGAACAGCCAGGTGCTGTGCAAATGACTACTGGCAACAACTACGCAGTCGTATTCACCTGGCCTCAGACACCGGAAACATCAGAGGAATGTATGATGGCCCCCCTCAAGTCTAAATCAGGGGAAACGATCACTGACCAACGCAAGCAAATGGACCGCTGGGTGGAGCACTACCTAGAACTGTACTCCAGGCAAAATTTTGTCACTAAGACCGCCCTCAATAGAGCCCAGTCTCTGCCAGTCATGGATGAGCTGGACAAACAGCCAACAAAATCGGAACTCAGTGATGCCATTGATTCTCTAGCCAGTGGAAAAGCCCTTGGGAAGGACAGTATTACTCCTGAAATAATCAAGTGTGCCAAGCCTGCTATACTCTCAGCACTCCATGAACTGCTTTGCCTGTGCTGGGATGAGGGAGCAGTACCACAGGACTTAGTCATAGAGTGATACAGCACTGAAACAGGCCCTTCGGCCCACCGAGTTCATGCCGACCATCAACCACCCCTTTATACAAATCCTACATTAATCCCATTTTTCCCTTTCACATCCCCATCTTCCCTCAATTCTCCTACCTACACGAGGGGCAATTTTTACAATGGCCAATTTACCTATCAACCTGCAAGTCTTTGGCATGTGGGAGGAAACCAGAGCACCCGGAGGAAACCCATGTGGTCACAGGGAGAACGTGCAAACTCCGCACAGGCAGTACCCAGAACCAAACCCAGGTTGCTGGAGCTGTGAGACTGTGGTGGTAATCACTGCACCACTGTGCCGCCCAATATTTGCGCAATGCCCTCTAAAAGAACAAGGGTGATCGCGGTGACTGCAACAACTCCCGTGGAATCCTCCTGCACAGCATAGCGGGAAAAGTCTTCGCTTGAGTCATTTTAAACAGGCTCCTGAAGCTGGTTAAGCATGTCTACCCTGAGGCACAGTGCGCATTTCAAGCAGAGAGATCCACCATTGACAGGTTGTTCTCCCTTCGTCAGCAACAGGAGAAATGCCGCGAACAACAGATGCCCTCTACGTTGCTTTTATTGATCTCACCAAAGCCTTTGATCTCGTCAGCAGACGTGGTCTCTTCAGACTACTGGCAAAGATCGGATGTCCACCAAAGCTACTAAGTATCATCACCTCATTCCATGACAATATGAAAGGCACAATTCAGCATAGCGGTGCCTCACCAGACCCCTTTCCTATCCTGAGTGGTGTGAAACAGGGCTGTGTTCTCGCACCCACACTGTTTGGGATCTTTTTCTCACTGCTGCTCTCACATGCGTTCAAGTCTTCAGAAGAAGGAATTTTCCTCCGCACAAGATCAGATGGCAGGTTGTTCAACTTTGCCCCCCTTAGAGCGTAGACCAAAGTACGGAAGGTCCTCATCAGGGAACTCCTCTTTGCTGACGATGCTGCATTAACATCCCACACAGAAGAGTGTCTGCAGAGACTCGACAGGATTGTGGCTGCCTGCAACGAATTTGGCCAAACCATCAGCCTCAAGAAAACAAACATCATGGGACAGGACGTCAGAAATGCTCCATCCATCAATATCAGTGACCAGGCTCTGGAAGTGGTTCAAGAGTTCACCTACCTAGGCTCAACTATCACCAGTAACCTGTCTCTCGATGCAGAAATCAACAAGCGCATGGGAAAGGCGTCCGCTGCTATGTTCAGGGAAAATGGCGCATTGACACGGAACACAAAGGTCTGAGTGTTTCAAGCCCGTGTCCTCAGTACCTTGCTCCACGGCAGCGAGGCCTGGACAACCTATGTCAGCCAAGAACTACGTCTCAATTCATTCCATCTTTGCTGCCTCTAGAGAATCCTTGGCATCAGGTGGCAGGACCATATCTCCAACGCAGAAGTCCTCGAGGCGGCCAACATCCCCAGCATATACACCCTACTGAGCCAACGGCACTTGAGATGGCTTGGCCATGTGAGCCGCATGGAAGATGGCAGGATCCCCAAGGACACATTGTACAGTGAGCTTGTCACTGGTATCAGACCCACCGACCGTCCATGTCTCCGCTTTAAAGACGTCTGCAAACGCGACAGGAAGTCCTGTGACATTGACCACAAGTCGTGGGAGTCAGTTGCCAGTGATCGCCAGAGCTGGCGGACAGCCATAAAGGCGAGTCGAAGAGACTTAGCAGTTGGCAGGAAAAAAGACAGGTGCAAGGAGCGAGCCAACTGTGTAATAGCCCTGACAACCAATTTTATCTGCAGCACCTGTGGAAGAGGCCTTTATAGCCACTCCAGGCGCTGCTTCATAAACCACTGACCCACCTCTTCGCATCTACCCATTGTCTCTCGAGACAAGGAGGCCAAAGAAGAAGGTCAGAGAACTCATGATGTGATTGGCGGCCTCAGGGGAAGGTCATAGGAGTGAGATGAGGGAGCCTCCTCAGGCAGGCCCCTGGATCCAGGAGGTAGGTGTGTAGACCCTGACCTTCTGAATCCTCAAAGTTGTCACCCTGATGAAGCTTCTGGCTTCCTTGACGCTCAGGGAACAAAACAGACAGCAGTCAACATTGAAAACCTGCATGACAATAAGGCTCACAGCCTCATTAGCATATATAAAGGCAGTTAATTATGGGGTTTAACGCTAAAATCGGAAGGCTTACTCAAACACCAGCAATTTTTTTCACATCGCTCCATTAAAACATACCTTAAAAGGAACATTTGCAGGGTATAGAGAACAAGCAGGGGAGTGGGGCAAATCTTCCAAAGAGCTGGCACAGGCAGAATGGGCAGAATGGCCTCCTTCTGTGCTCTATAATTCTAAGAAAACAGCTGACTTATTTTACACTGTTTCAGTCTGGCTCCACTGTGTTGTGTAAACTTAATTAACACTCTAAAGTTTATAAAGCTTGCTTTCTGACATTCCTTGCTAAGTCTTAAGCACAACGTGTATTTTAACAGTAACCTGATAAAACTGAGGAAACTCTTCTGTATCGTGAAAAATAACAAACTTGCTGCTACTAATGGTCCTGCACATCAATGCTATCTGTCCCTTTAAACATCGTTTAATGTTTAAGGGCACAGTGTTAGCTCTAGAGTTACCAATCTGAGGATTAACATTTTCCCCCATAGACAACTCTGAGAGTCACGAGTTTGTAAAGCATTAAAGCTTTCCTCATCATTGATCCTCAGCACAGCTTGTTCCTCAATTAGCACCACCAATGCAGGATGAGCTGTGGATGCTGGAAATCCGAAATAAAGCCAGAAAATGCTGAAGAACCTCAGCAGGCCAGGCAGCATCAGAACTGGCAAATTTTTGAGATGTAACGTAGAGAGGTTTTAAGCAAATACAGAGGTGGGGAAAAGGGCGAGGGAAAAACAAAAGGGAAGGTCTGCGATAGGGTAGAAGCGGGAGAGATTGAATGACAAAACGTGATGATGATGATGTAAGGCAAAAGGAGATGGTAATGGGACAAGTAAAGGAACAAATGATGGGTCTAGATGAGGTCTAGATTTCCAAAGTTACTTTTGGAGAAAATAGGAGCAGTGGTAATGATCTGAAATTGTTGACCTCAATTTTGAGTCTGCAAGGCTGTAAAGTGCCTCATCTAAAGATGAGGTGTTGTTCCTTGAGCTTCTTTGGAAGAATGTTATAGGCTGAGGACAGAGAGGTCAGAGTTGAAGTGTTGTTTATTTCATCCTTCATGTTTTGAATCCACCCAGGATTATGGTATCTCCGAGACATGCAACGGTCCTCGGACTGCTGCTCTTGCCGCATCCTGAGATCCACACTCAGTCCCATGCGCTGTCACACATACACACTCGACCTCTCTCTCCAGCAGCACCCACTCACCCTATCTCAAAGCTGTCCTGTTCCGCAGTTTCATTTCTTTCTTAGTCTTACCTGTCACTTTAACAAAAACGTTTTCTCTTCCATTCAGGTGTTAAGGAATTCAGGCTCCAGCAGCTCATGGGAACTAATGCCCCTCCAGATTCTTCTTCCCCTTCACCTCCCTCTGACCCCATCCCTTCTCTTAATCTGACCCCTTGCCGTGTATTCGTAGAGTAAGACTTGATTGATTTATAAGTATATAAACTAACGACTATAGCGGATTGAAAAAAACTAAAGACCAATCAGAAATTTAAAAACAAATTAAAATCTAATTAAACAGAGATGCAGGACCAGGTGATGTGTTGTACCTGCATGATGTGGGAGCTGGTGGACCCCATTGTGATTCCTGGTGAACACATCTGTAGCAAATGTTGGCTGCTCGGGGAACTCCAGCTCAGAGTTAATGAGCTGGAGTCTGAGCTTCGGATACTGCGACATATCAGGGAGGGGGAGAGTTACCTGGACGCTGTGTTTCAGGAGACAGTCACACCTCTTAGATTAACTACCTTGAATTCGGCCAGTGGTCAGGGACAGGAGGGAGTGACTCTGAGTGAGGCAGGTAGAGGGATCCAGGAGGTAGTGCTGCAGGAGCCTCAGCCATTGTCCTTGTCCAACGGGTTTGAGATTCTTGCTCCCTGTGTGGACGAGAGCAGGGAGGATGAGCAAACTGACCACAGCACCGTGGTACAGGGAGCCATTCAAGTGGGGGGAGAAAAGAAAATGTAGTCGTAATCGGGGATAGTGTAGTTAGGAGCATAGACACTGTTCTCTGTGGCCAGGATCGAGAGTCCCGAAGGCTCTGTTGCCTACCTGGTGCCAGGGTTCAGGATATCTCATCTGGTCTGCAGAGGAACTTGGAGTGGGAGGGAAAAGATCCAGTTGTCATGGTCCTCGTAGGTACCAATGATATAGGTAGAATGAGGATAGAGGTTCTGCTGAGGGAATATGAGCAGCCAGGGGCTAAATTAAAAAGCAGAACCAAAAAGGTAATAATCTCCGGATTACTACCTGAGCCATGGGCAAATTGACAAAGGGTCAATAAGAATAAAGAGGTAAATATGTGGCTCAAAGATTGGTGTGGGAGGAATGGGTTTGAATTCGTGGGACATTGGCACCAGTACTGGGGAAAGAGGGAGCTGTACCGATGGGACGGGCTCCACCTGAATCACGCTGGGACCAGAGTCCTGGCGAATCGCATAACTAGGGCTGTAGATAGGGCTTTAAACTAAATAGTGGGGGGGGAGGTTTCAGTTGCATGGATAAACAGGAAATTAAAGGAGAAGGTTATTAGTGAGGCTGATTGTTACCAGAAAATAAAAGGAAGGGACAGAACGTGTGAACGTCATATTGCACCAAGGAGTCATACAAGAGTTGGGAAATTTAATAATAGAACAAACTTAAAGGCTTTGTATCTGAATGCATGAAGCATTGGAATAAAATAAATGAGTTAACAGCGCAAATAGAGACAAATGGGTATGATTTAGTGGCGATTACTGAGACGCGGTTGCAGGGAAACCAGGTTTGGGAATTGAATATCCAAGGGTACTCAGCATTTCGGAAGGATAGACAGGAAGGAAAAGGAGGTGGTGTACCTTTGTTAGTGAAGGAAGAGATCAGTGCTGTCGTGAGAAATGATATAGGCACTGGAGATCAAGACGTAGAATCAGTCTGGGTAGAAATAAGAACTAGCAAGGGAAAGATGTCCCTGGTGGGAGTCATCTATAGGTCCCCAAACCATAGTTCTGCAGTGGGGAACAGTATAAACCAGGAAATACTGGGGGCTTGTAAGAAAGGTACGGCAATAATCATGGGTGATTTTAAAATGCATATAGACTGGATTAGTCAAATTGGCAAGGGTAGCCTCGAGGGAGAGTTCATTGAATGTATTAGAGATTGTTTTTTGGAGCAATATGTTGTGGAATCAACCAAGGATCAGGCTATTCTAGATTTGTTGTTGTGTAATGAGGTGGGATTAATAAATGATCTCATTGTTAAGGACCCTCCAGGGAAGAGTGATCATAGCATGCTAGAATTTCAAATTCAGTTTGAGGGCGAGAAGTTAGAGTCCCACATGAGCATTCTGGAGTTAAACAAAGGTAATTATATAGGCATGAGAACAGATTTGGCCCTAGTGGACTGGGCAGGAAGACTACAACGTAGGACAGTTGACGAGCAGTGGCAGATATTTCAGGAGATATTCAATTTATCCCAACTAAAATTTATTCCAGAGAGGAAGATAGATTCTAGAAAGGGGTAGAAAACATCCATGGCTAAGCAAGGAAGTTAAGGATAACATAAAGACAAAAACTAAGGCATACCATATTGCAAAGGCCAGTGGCAGGCTGGAAGATTGGGAAACTGTTAAAGATCAACAAAGGGTTACTAAAAAAGTAATAAAAAGAGCAAAGGTAAATTATGGAAGAAAACTAGCGCAAAATATAAAAACGGATAGCAAAAGCTTCTATAAGTATATAAAAGGGAAGAGAGTAGCTAAAGTGAATGTTGGTCCTTGAGAGGATGAGACTGGGGAGTTAATAGAGGGGAACACAGAAATGGCAGAGACACTAAATCAGTATTTTGCTTCAGTTTTCATGGTGAAGGACACCAGTACCATCCCAATAGCAACAGGAAATGCAGAGGTTATAGAAAGGGAGGAACTTAGAACAATCATCATCACTAGGGAACAGGTACTGAGCAAACTATTGGAGTTGAAGGCAGACAAGTCCCAATGGCCTGATGGCCGACATCCTAGGGTCTTAAAGGATGTGGCAGTGGAGATAGTGGATCCATTGGTTATAATATTCCAAAATTGTCTGGATACGGGAAAGGTTCCAGTGGATTGGAAAAAAGCTAATGTAACGCCCTTATTCAAAAAGGGAGGGAGGCAGAAAGTAGGAAACTATAGACCAGTTAGTTTAACATCTGTCATTGGGAAATTGTTAGAATCCATTATTAAAGAAGTAATAACAGGGCATTTAGAAAGTCAAAACGCAATCCATCAGAGTCAGCATGGTTTTATGAAGGGTAAATCGTGTTTGACTAATTTGCTAGAGTTCTTCGAATCTGTAACAAGCAAATGGATAATGGGGATCCTGTCAATGTAGTTTATCTGGACTTCCAAAAGGCATTTGATAAGGTGCCGCACAGAAGGTTAGTTCACATGGGGTTAGGGGCAATTTATTAGCTTGGATAGAGGATTGGCTAACCAACAGAAAACAGAGAGTCGGGATAAATGGGTCTTTTTCTGGTTGGCAAGATGTAACTAGCGGGGTGCCACAGGGTTCGGTCCTCGGGCCCCAACTATTTACAATCTATATTAATGACTTGGATGCAGGGATAGAAGGTACTATAGCCAAATTTGCAGATGACACTAAAATAGGTGGGATAGTAAGTAGCAATAAAGAAATAAGAAATCTACAAATGGATATGGATAGGTTAGATAATGGGTCAAAATTTGGCAGATGGATTTTAACATGGATAAGTGTGAGGTTATCCACTTTGGTCAGAAGAATAGAAAGGCAAATCTAAATGGAGAGAAACTTCAGAGTGCTTCGGTGCAGAGGGATCTGGGTGTCCTCGTGCATGAATTGCAGGTGCAGCAGATGATAAGGAAGCCAAATGGAATTTTGGCATTTATTGCTAAAGGAATAGAATATAAAAGTAGGAAAGTGTTGCTGCAACTGTACAAGGCATTAGTAAGACCGTGCCTGGAGTTATTCTTACAGTTTTGGTCCCCTTACTTGAGAAAGGATGTAGTTGCATTGGAGGCAGTTCAGAGGAGGTTCACTAGATTGATTCCAGAGATGGGGGGCTTGTCTTATGAAGAGAGATTGAGCAGTTTAGGCCTTTACTCTCTGGAGTTTAGAAGAATGAGAGGAGATCTAATTGAAGTATATAAGATGATTAAGGTGATTGAGAAAGTAGACATAGAGAGGATGTTTCCTCTTGTGGGGCAATCTAGAATGAGAGGTCATAGTTTTAGGATAAGGGGTAGCAGATTTAAAACAGAGATGAGGAGAAATTACTTCTCTCAAAGGGTCGTGAATCTGTGAAATTCATTACCTCAGAGTGCGGTGGATGCCGGGACATTGAGTAAATTTAAGGAGGAGATAGACAGATTTTTAATTAGTAACGGGTTGAAGGGTTATGGAGAACGAGCAGGAAAGTGGAGTTGAGGCCAAGATGAGATCAGCCATGATCGTATTGAATGGCGGAGCAGGCTCGAGGGGCTGAATTGCCTACTCCTGCTCCTAGTTCTTATGTTCTCTCTGACACTGAATGATCTGTACTCAGCAAAGGACTCAGTTTTATCCCATTAAGCCCCCACCTCAATGAATTTCGCGCTTGGCATGATATTGAGGTCTTCTTCCATCGCCTTCGCCTCCGTGCTCACTTCTTTGACTAGGACTCCTCCCCCTGACCAGCAGACCCTTTCACCTGCCTCCAGCATTCTCCCTCCACCTGGACCCCTCCCTCTGGCCTGTTACCCGCTCTTGATCTTTTCATTGAGAACTGTCAGGGTGACCTCGGCCATCTCAGTTACTCTGCTCCGCTCACTCACTCTATCCTCTCTCCCTCTGAACTTTCCGCACTCCATTCTCTCAGGTCTAACCCCGACATTGTGATCAAATCTGCTGAAAAGGGTGGTGCTGTTGTTGTCTAGCGCACTGACCCCTACCTTGCAGAGGCTGAGCGCCAACTCTCAGACACTTCTTCCTAGCTCCCCCTGGACCATGACCCCACCACTGAACATCAAGCCACTGTCCACAGGACTGTCACCGACCTCATCTCCTCTGGAGATCTTCCCTCTACAGCTTCCAACCTCATAGTCCTGCAAATCCAAACAGCCCGCTTCTACCTCCTTCCTAAAATCCACAAACAGGACTGTCCCGGCAGACCCATCATTTCAGCATGTTCCTGCCCTGCTGCACTTATTTCTTCCTATCTTGACTTTATCTTTTCTCCGCTGGTCCAGTCTCTTCCCACCTACATCCATGACCATTCTGACACCCTACATCATTTCAACAATTGCCAGTTTCCTGGCCCTAACTGCCTCCTCTTCACTATGGATGTCCAATCTCTCTGCATCTCCATCCCTCAACAGGATGGTCTGAGGGTTCTCCGCTTCTTCCTTGAACAGAGGCTCAACCAGTCCCCATCCACCACCACCCTTCTCCGCCTGGCTGAACTTGTTTTCACATTGAACAACTTCTCCATCAACTTCACTCACTTCCTTCAAGTAAAAAGTGTTGCTATGGGTACCTGCATGGGTCCCAGTTATGCCTGTCTTTTTGTGGGATATGTCAATCATTCCTACTCAGGCCCCCTCCCCAACTCTTTTCTGGTACATTGATGACTGTATCAGTGCCGTTTTCCGTTCTCGCTCAGAACTGGAAAACTTCACCAACTTTACTTCCAATTTCCAACTTTCTCTTACCTTTACATGGTCTTCCTCTGACACTTCCCTCCCCTTCCTCGACTTCTCTGCCTCCATCTCTGGGGAAAGGTTGTCTACTAATATTCATTATAAGCCCACCGACTCCCACAGCTACGTCGACTACACTTCTTCACACCCTGTTTCCTGTAAGGACTCCATTCCATTCTCCCAGTTTCTCCGTCTCCAACGCATCTGCTCTGATGATGCTACCTTCCATGACCGTGCTTCTGATATGTCTTCTTTTTTCCTCAACCAAGGATTTCCCCCCACTGTGGTTGACAGGGCCCTCAATCGTGTCTGGCCCATTTCCCGCACCTCTACCCTCACCCCTTCCCCTCCATCCCAGAACCGGGACAGGGTTCCCCTTGTCCTCACTTTCCACCCCACCAGCCTACATATCCAAAGGATCATCCTCCGCCATTTCCTCCACCTCCAGCGTGATGCCACTACCAAGCACATCTTTCCCTCCCCTCCCCTGTCAGCATTCTGAAGGGATCATTCCCCCCCTGTCCACTCCTCCATCACCCCCAATACCTCATCCCCTTCCCATGGCACCTTCCCATGCAATCGCAAGAGGTGTAATATCTGCCCTTTTACCTCCTCTCTCCTCACCATTCAAGGCCCCAAACAGTGATTTACTTATACTTCCTTCAATTTGGTACACTGTATTCGCCGCTCACACTGGGGAGACCAAACACAGATTGGGTGACTGCTTTGCGGAACGCATCTGTTCAATCCACAAGCATAACCCTGAGTTTCCGGTTATTTGCCATTTTAGTTTACTACCTGGCTCTCACGCCCACATTTCTGCCGTTGGCCTGCTGCAGTGTTCCAATGAAGCTCAACGCAAGCTCGAGGAACAGCGCCCCATCTTATGATTAGGCACTTTACAGCCTTCTGAACTCAACATTGATTTCAACAATTCCAGAACATGACCTGGTCTTAAACTTGTTTTTCATGTTTATGCTTTCAGACAAAGCAATTCATTATTTTGCTATTAGCACTCTCTCTGGACAAATGCTTTGTCTTTGTCCCATGACATCTTTGTCAATGATCTCTCCTGCCCTCTCCTACCACACACCTTCTCTTTTGCTCTTCTTCACCCTACCACCCCCCCCCCACCCCCCCACACACACCTTTCACTTGCTCAAAACCTATTACATTTCTAACCTTTGCCACTTCTGTTGAAAGGTCATTCCTCTGAAACATTAACTCTGTTTCTCTCTCCGCAGATGCTGTCAGACCTGCTGAATATTTCCAGCATTTTTCTGTTTCCAGCATCCGCCTTATTTTGTTGTTTATTTCATTGTTGTTTGGTGAGAGTTTATTGTGTGTGAATTGGATGCCAATGACCAAATAACCTGTTTTTAGTAATGTTGGTTGAATGATAAATATTGGCCAGGACACCAGGGAGAAATCCTCTGTTCTTCTTCCAAATAGTGGTCCTGGGATATTTGATATCCATCTCAGAGGGCAGACAGGGCCTCAGTTTGACATTCATCCAAAAGACAGCAGCTCTGGCAATGCCACACTCCCTCAGTACTGCACTGGAGCGTCAGCCTAGAGTTTGTACTGAAGTCTTTGGAGTGGAACTTGAACCCATAGCCTTCTGACTCTACCAACTAAGCCATGGCCTTCCCCCAGCTCCAGCAAGATAGAGTGCATGGAATACATGGTCAGTTGCTTGGACTTCTGAGTGGAGGAAGGAGGCGGAGGAGGAATAGGGGAAGGGGGAGGAGAAGGGGGGAAGAAGGAGGTGCATGAGGGAAGAGATGAATAAGAGGAGTAGGAGTAGGAGTAGGAGGAAGGGTAGAAATGGAGGGTGGAGGAAGGATGTGGGGGAAAGGAAGGAGGAGAGGAGGAAAATGGGAGGGGAGAATGAGGAGGGGATGAGCAGAAGAATGAGAGGGGAAGGAGGAGAATGAGGGAAGAGGAAAGAGGGAGAAGGAGGAGTGGGAGAGGAAGAGGGAAGGTGGATCAGGAGGAGGGAAGAGGAGGAGGAGTTGGGGAAGAGATTGGAGGGAGAGCAGAGAAGGAGGGGTAGAAGAAGGGGGGAGGAGGGGGAAGAGGATGGAGTGCATCCCCTTTATTAACGCAGATTCTGCTGTCATTCTCCCCAAATGTAACTCCCACCAGCATCCCTGATCCGCTGGTGAGAGCTGGATTAATAAAGAGGACATTTTCCTCCTCTTTGATTCGGTCAGTGCTCTGCTGAAATATTGAAATCTTGCTCTTCCTTTCACACAACTGCGTCATATTCTGAGCAATAATTTCAATTTTAATTAATTCCTCCCCCATGCCGTGTAAGGCTACACAGTTCCCTTCTGGTTATCCTTTAGCACCAACTCGCCAGTCACGAACAAGCACAGATCTTTTTCTGTCTCAAATGAACGCACTTTATCAAAACTTAGTTAAGGCAAAGAGCACTCCATTCTGCTTCTGACCTATATGATAGATTCACTGAATTCCACAGCACACGGCCATTTGGCCCATTGCCTGATGACCAACTGTTTACTTTGTTCCATTCCTCTGTTCTTTCCCTGTACATTGTATAATTTTTCAAAGAAAATGCAGCACCCAATGAGGCCATTTGGCCCATCATGACTTTGACATCTCTTTGCAAAGCTTTCCAATTAATCCCCTGCACTTTCCGCATGGCTGTGCAAATTGTTCCTTTTAAAGTATTTATCCAATTCCCTTTTGAAAGTTACGATTAAATCGGCTTTCACTATCCTTTCAGGCAGTGCATTCCAGATCATGCTCAAGGGGAGATGGTGACCTAGTGATAATGTCACTGGACTAATAATGCAGAGACCCAGGCTAGTGGTCTGAGGGTATGGCTTCAAATCCTACCATAGCAGATGATGAACTTTGAATTCAATTAATCTGGGAATTAAAAAGCTAGTCTAATGTGACCATGAAACCATTGTTGATTTCCTTCCCCAAAGGACATTAGTGGACCAGCCTTTGTTTTAATTAACAATCTGGTTAATCCTCATTACTAATACTAGCTTTGTATTCCTAGATTTATTTAATTAACTGAATTTAAACTCCCCAGCTACTGTGGTGGGATTTGAACTCATGCATCCAGATCATTTGTTCAGGCCTCTGGATTACGAGTCCAGTAGCATAAACACTATGCTACCATACCCCTTTTCCATAATTGCCATTATCCAAACATTGACACACTTCTCTTTTAAAAGCTATTGTAGATTGAGCATCCGCCACTGTTTCTGGTAGTCATTTTACATCTGAACATTCCTCACCTCTCTCTTCACTTCTGTGGTGCTGATCTTAAATTTGTATCCTCTGGTGACAGACGCACCAGTTACTGGAATACATTTCCCCCTGTTGACTTATCGAAACTCCTCATCATTTTGAACACCTCTCAGATCTCCTCTTAACTCTCTGTGATCTGGGCTGAATGCGGGGAATGGAGCTGTGAATCCTGTTACATGCGGGAATCCCTCATTTGAATATTCTCCCAAGTTAGTTACTGCACACAATATAATGTAGGCACCAATAAATTCAGTAAAAAATTCAGGAGTAACTTCTTGATAATGACAGTGGTTAGAATATGGAACCTGAAACCACATTTGAGGTGACTAGCATAGTTGCATTTAAGGGGAAGCTAGATACGTGCATGGGGAGGAAAGGGATAAAAGGATGTGTTGATCAGGTACAATGAAGAAAGGTGTGGAACAGAAACACCAGCACAGTGCTGTTGGGCCAAATGGCCTGTTTCTGTGCTGTAAATTCTATGTGATACTACGTCATAGGGCGGCACAGTGGCGCAGTGGTTAGCGCTGCAGCCTCACAGCTCCAGGGACCCGGGTTCGATTCTGGGTACTGCCTGTGTGGAGTTTGCAAGTTCTCCCTGTGTCTGCGTGGGTTTTCTCCGGGTGCTCCGGTTTCCTCCCACAAGCCAAAAGACTTGCAGGTTGGTAGGTAAATTGGCCATTATAAATTGTCACTAGTATAAGTAGGTGGTAGGGAAATATAGGGACAGGTGGGGATGTTTGGTAGGAATATGGGATTAGTGTAGGATTAGTATAAATGGGTGGTTGATGGTCGGCACAGACTCGGTGGGCCGAAGGGCCTGTTTCAGTGCTGTATATCTAATCTAATCTAGTCACAATCTACTCCCAAAAATGTCCTACAAAAATACACCAGCACATCTTTTTTTCCCCAGGCACCATGACAAATGGTCAACCAGGAGTTGGGAGGGAAGTGGAGGGTTTACAGAGAGTGCTGCAGAGGGCAGGAGGGTAGTCCCTGAATAAACAGGCTTTAATGGCACAGAGGAATGAGGGAATGAAGAGAAGTCTAGTGTTAGGGAATGCACAACCAAAGAAGCTTTGGAAGTGACGGAAATTCAAAAAATTGCATTTCTGCAGTGAAATGAAAACAGAAAATGCTGGAAATGCTCAACAGATCTAGCAGTATCTGTGGAGAGAGAAACAGAGTTAACGTTTCGGGTCGATGACCCTTTATCAGAAGCGGGGAAAGTTAGAAATGTAACAGGTTTTAAGCAGGTGAAATGGGGAATGTGAAAGGGGGAAGGTGAAAATAGAACAAAAGGGAAGGTCTGTGATAAGGTTGAAGACAAGAGAGATTAAATGACAGAAGAGTGGATAGTGTAGGGCCAAAGGGAGTGGTAATGGGACAAGTAAAGAAACAAAAGATGTGTCTAGAGGAGGTGTGGATGGCAGAATAATGAATAGCTGTCAACTGAAAGCAAAAATAGGAGAAAAAACAAAATAAAAATAAAAACTGCAAAGAAAAAGGAAACAAAATGGAGGTAGTAATTATTATTTTTATTTCCTTTTTTCTTGCAGGTTCACTGACCTGAAACATTAACTCTGTTTTTCTCTCCATAGATGCTGCCTGACCTGCTAAGTATTTCCACCGTTTCCTGTTTTCATTTCAGCTTCCAGCCTCTGCAGCATTTTGCTTTTGCATTTCTATAGCACCTTCGATAGCCTGAGGACTTTGCAAAAGTGCTTTGTAGCAAATGAAGTATTATAGTGGTGCAGTCACTGTTGTAATGTAGGAGGGAAGCTTTCCAATTCACCATCACGTTCTTAAGGGGAATTAGGGATGACTAACAAATGCTGGTCCTGCCAGTGACACTCACATCCCATGAATGAATATAGAAAAAAATCCCATTTAATTTTTCTGCCCATTGACTTTCCCAAGTTGCTGCTCATTTCATCGGCTACAAATGGAAAAGCAGACAATCTGTCCTAAAACAAACATTCCATGGAGAGGCCTCAATCTCCTTGTAAAAAAAAAAGTAATTTGGCTATTGGTATGGGGAGACAGTGGTGTAATGGTAATGTCACTGAGCTAGTAATCCAGAGGCTCAGGCTAATCCCCAGGGGACATGGATTCAAATCCCACCACGTCAGCTGGCGGAAATTAAAAATTCAATTATTTGGGCGGCACAGTGGCGCAGTGGTTAGCACCGCAGCCTCATAGCTCCAGCGACCCGGGTTCAATTCTGGGTACTGTCTGTGCAGAGTTTGCAAGTTCTTCCTGTGACCGCGTGGGTTTCCTCCGGGTGCTCCGGTTTCCTCCCACATGCCAAAGACTTGCAGGTTGATAGGTAAATTGGCCATTATAAATTGCCCCTCGTATAGGTAGGTGGTAGGGGGATATAGGGAAGGTGGGGATGTGGTAAGAATATGGGATTAGTGTAGAATTAGTATAAATGGGTGGTTGATGGTCACCACAAACTCGGTGGGCCGAAGGGCCTGTTTCAGTGCTGTATCTCTAAATAAAATAAAAATAAAAAGACTTTCTGAAGACTGGAGTTTAAAATTTCTTTTTTCTTTTGGGCCTCCTTATCTCGAAAGACAATGGATACGCGCCTGGAGGTGGGCAGTGGTTTGTGAAGCAAGGCCTGGAGTGGCTATAAAGGCCAATTCTAGAGTGACAGGCTCTTCCACAGGTGCTGCAGAGAAATTTGTTTGTCGGGGCTGTTGCACAGTTGGCTCTCCCCTTGCGCCTCTGTCTTTTTTCCTGCCAACTACAAAGTCTCTTCGACTCGCCACATTTTAGCCCCGTCTTTATGGCTGCCCGCCAGCTCTGGCGAACGCTGGCAACTGACTCCCACGACTTGTGATCAATGTCACAGGATTTCCTGTTGCGTTTGCAGACGTCTTTAAAGCGGAGACATGGACGGCCGGTGGGTCTGATACCAGTGGCGAGCTCGCTGTACAATGTGTCCTTGTGGAGTTTAAAATATATGTCTGAAATAGGAAAATCCTTCAATTCAAGATGAATGTCTTTATCAAGTTTTTTCAGTGGAAAGTAGAGTCAATTCCCTCAGGCATATTCTGGATGTTAAGAGGTATTTGATGGGATAAGCAAGAATTACATTTACTGTCACACCAGCGTGTTGTCAAAATGGAAACTTCGGCTCAACAGTCACTGCAGCAAAATTGCATCAACCATTTCAACTGAAAGAGAAGAGTTTCTGGAAGAAAGTTCTTCGAATTTGTATGAATATTTATTAGGCTTATGTGTCGAGGATATTGTGTGATCAAGAGTATAAGGAATGAAACTAGGCCAGTGCTAATGGAACACATTGGTCTTACTTAGTCTCCACTGAGTGTTCAAACATTGAAACTGATATTAGCAGGTGAAAATATTTAACAGTTAGCAGGTAGTAAATTAAACTTGGGCCAGAATTTTACATTGGGCTGGAGGCCCCACACACCGGCCAAAAATGTCGATGGCGAGCCCACCTCCATCAGGTCTGGGAGCCATGCTTAATTGGCCTCGGGAGGGACCTCCGCCCCTCTGAGGCAGGAGGTTCCACCTCCAAGAGCTGCCGGCCCATCAGCGGGCCGGCCGTTCTCAGTCTTAGCAGGTGGCCACTGCTAGGACTGCAACCAGGGAGAGGAGCAAGAGGGATGCTGACTTCCGGAAAAAAAGGTAACTTTTGTGGGGCCTCGCCGAGATCAATCGGCCAGGCTCCGGTGAGACAAGAGGGTTCGATTGTTGGTGGGGGTGGGGGGGGGGGGATGGTGAGGGAACTGTAGTGCAGTGGGGGCGGTTTGTGCCGTGGCGGGGGCCCTCCATGGGCCATAGGGTACCCGATCAGGAGGGCACCCCCCAAGCCCACAAGGAGGCCGCCAGGTTTTACCGAGCAGCCTCTTGAGGTCTTGAGACGCCCTCCCACCATTGGTAATATAACAGTAATGGTGGAAGAGGCCCTTAAGTGGCAGTTAATTGGCCAATTAAGGGCCTTAATTGCCCTGGGGCTGGTGGACACTTCTCATTGCCGCCACTTGTAAAATTGCAGCGGGGGTGGGGGGGGGGTGGGTGGCGCGGGAAAGGTGACAGGAATGGCATCCTCTAACTCCAATTCAATTTTATGCCTCCACCCCCAACCCCCTCCTCCCACCACCAACCTGCTCCTGCTGGGGGTGTAAAATTCCAGCCCTGTTCTTTCGGTTTTTGTGACTGGAAGATTATTTCCTCTGGGGTTCCATAGGGCTCAGGTTTGCTCCTATGGATGATAGTGAGGAAGGAAACTGTACATTGCAGGAAGATATCAATGGACTGGTCAGGTGGGCAGAACAGTGGCGAATGGAATTCAATGCAAAGAAGTGTGAGGTAATGCATTTGGGGAGGACAAGGGAATAAGGCAAGGGAATACACAATAAATGATACAGAGCAGGATTGTTCAACATACAGCCCATGGGCCAGGATCCGGCCTGCCAAAGGTTTCCATCCAGCCTGCAGATGTATTTCAGAGATGAGAGATTTCCCATTGTCTTCTTCTTCCAGACCGGCTTTTTAAAACATCACGCTGTCACTTTCACAGCTGACATCAGGAACAGCACTCTTCCAACTTGGAACAGCTTCTGGGCTTCCGGTGGGTTCTGATGTTTTTTTTAAAAGCCTGCCGGAAAACCCATAAATCATTGAAGGTGGCAGATCAGATTGATAGCACGGTGGATAAAGCATATAGTATCTGGGCTTTGTTAATAGGGGCATAGAGTACAAGAGCAAGGAAGTTATGTTAAACTTGCATAGAACACTGCTTCGGCTTCAACTGGAGTACTGTGTCCAGTTCTGGGCGCCACACTTTAGGAAAGATGTGAAGGCATTGGAGAGAGTGTAGAAAAGATTCACGAGAATGGTTCCAGGGATGAGGAACTTCAGTTACGTAGTTAGATTGGAGAAGTTGGGATTGTTTTCTTTGGAGGAGACGGTTGAGAGGACATTTGATAGAGGTGTTCAAAAGCATGAAGGGTCTGGACAGGGTAGATAGGGAAAAACTGTTCCCATTGGAGGAAGGATCGAGAACAAGAGGGCGCAGATTTCAGGTAATTGGCAAAAGAAGCAATGATGACATGAGGAACAATGTTTTCACGCAGCGAGTGGTTAGGCTCTGGAATGCACTGCCTGAGAGTGTGGTGGAGGCAGGTTCAATCGAGGCATTGTCTGAAAAGGAAGAGTGTGCAGGACTACGGGGAGAAGGCAAGGGAGTGGCACTAGTTAAATGGCTCCTTCGGAGAGCCAGCACAGACATGATGGGCTGAATGGTCTCCTTCTGTGCTGTAACAACTCTGTGATTTCCAGCAATGTATTCCATATCTCAATGACAGCTGTAACTCAGTGGTAGCACTCTGAGTGCCAAGTTTGAGGGTGCAAATCCCACTCTCCAGACTTGAGCCCATAATCCAAGCTAACACTTCAATGCAGTACCGATATCGTGCTACAGTGTCAGATCATCTGTCCAATGAGATGTTAAACGGAGGCCCTGTTTTTCCTCTCAGGTGGTTTCAAAAGATTCCCTGACACTATTCGAAAGAAGAGCAAGGGGGTTCTCCACAAACTCCTGGCCAATGTTTATCATTCAACTAACATCTCTAAAAATGGTCATTGATCACATTTGTGTTGTGGGATCTTACAGTGCACAAATTGGCTGCTATTACCTATATTACAGCAGTAATTACATTTCAAAAGTGCTTCACTGGCTGTAAACGCTTTGGGACGTCCTAAGGCTTGAAAGGTACTATATAAATTCAGATTCTTTCTTTGATAGCCTTTTGCGTGGAAAACAATTTTTTCTAATCTCTCCTTTTAATATCTAAAATGTAATTCTCCTTGTTTACTGAGTTATTAAACATTTGAAAGAAAACATCCAGCTGTTTGCCTTCAAAAAGGATAAATAATATTGTTTCGGTTCCTCATTTAAACAATAAATGTTGAAATGTTATTGCATTCTGACATTTTGATTGATTTTCATGTCAGAACCGTATAATTGCATTATTTATTGTTTCTATCAGATAGCATTTGTTGCCCATCTCTAATTGCCCTTGAGAAGGTGGTGATGAGCTTTTATTACGAGAGGAAAGTTGGAGTTAAATTTATAGCCATGACAATGAGAAACCACATGGGGTCCAGTTTGTTTCATATTGTGCACTGTATTTATCCAGTAGCAATGACGTAATAGCATTTGTCAACCATTGATGACTGCAGTCACTTTTGCCATATTCTCACACAAAAAGTGGAGTTGTTTGTTACAGAAACACAGCAAGAAGTGAACCACAGATAATCAGACAACAGAAATTTCAGGTGATCGGCAGAAAACTAGAGGGAACATTTTTTCTAATACTGCAAGCTGTTATGATCTGGAATGCTCTAACTGAAAGGCTGGTGGAAGCAGAATCAATAGTCACTTTCAAATGGGAATTGGACAAACACTTGAAGGGAACAATTTGCAGTGCTACAGGGAAAGAGCAGGGGAGCGAGACTAATTTTATAGCTCTGCCAAAGAGCCAGCATAGGCAGGATGGAGTGAGTGGCCTCTTTCTAGATAGGGTGCAGTGAGAACATGGAGCGATTTGAACATGAGGATGAGAAACCAAAATTTTGCTGAAAAAAAGAGACGTGCTGTCGAAGCTTATCCTCTTGCATCCATCAGGCCAGATGTAAGGGTGGCACAATGGCGCAGTGGTTAGCACCGCAGCCTCACAGCTCCAGTGACCTGGGTTCGATTCTGGGTACTGCCTGTGCGGAGTTTGCAAGTTCTCCCTGTGACTGTGTGGGTTTCTACTGGGTGATCTGGTTTCCTCCCAAAGCCAAAGACTTGCAGGTTGATAGGTAAATTGGCCATTGTAAATTGCCCCTAGTCTAGGGAGGGGATGTGGTAGGGAGTGTAGGATTAGTATAAATGGGCGGTTGATGGTCAGCACAGACCCGGTGGGCCAAAGGGCCTGTTTCAGTGCTGTATCTCTAAATACATAAGTAAAAGTATGCCAAATTTCGAAGAGAGCAACAATTTATACTGCACAAGAAAAGGGTTCTGATTGATTGGCAAGGTGATTCTGATTGGTTGAGGTGCTGTCAACCAATCAGCACCCTTTTCTCATGCAGTCTAAATTGTTGCTCCCTTTGAAATTTGGTATTCTTGCATCTGTCCTGACGAGTGCAAGATGAAAAGCTTTGACAGCATGTCTCTTTTTTCAGCAATACTTAAGTTCTGTACTACCAAGTGACTATTTATTCTGTTTTACCCTATCATACCTCTAGTTACCTTTCTAATTGAGCAAACAGATCTGCCTGTTTAATTAATGAAAGTGGCTTTGTGTAGTCCAGAGCATTAAATAAAGAAATCAGTTGATGATCAGGTTTGAACAATAAGCTGATAAGTTGACCATTACAAAGCTTATGCATATAAACCATGTCCTTCACTGCTATGTGGAGTATATCCAATTAGATTTGACAGAATAAATTGGACACTAATCAGTGCCTCTTTGCCCTTTTGTCCATTAAGATATGTGTCCGTGTGTGCATGGGAGAAATGGAATGTGAATCAATTTCTAATCTTAATGATTCTCCTTGAAAATGATCTAATTAAAGCTTCTGCTAATTTACATCAGTCTGATCACAGCATGTTATAACAAGAGGGCCTCTTGTACAACAGCTTCCAGGGAATATTGGTGAATGGAGCATGCAACACTGATGGAGTAGGAGGGCCTGATAGTGAAATCCAGGACTGGTGAATTCAGTTGTTGGTAGATTGCTGAAATTATAAAAAAGTGTGAGATTACGCTCATTTACAGTCAAGTCAACATCGCAAAGCGATTCACAGCCAATCAAGTACTTTTAAGTGTAGTTATTGTTGTAATGCAGGTTCTGAGACGTCTGTTCATTGAGTTGAGAGACTTTCATTCATTGAGTTCAGAGATCCTCATTCATTTAGTTCAGAGATTCACGATCGTTGAGTTTAGAGACTCTCAGTAGTTTAGTTTAGTGACTATCAGTAGTTTAATTTAGTGACTGTCAGTAGTTTAGTTCAGAAACTGTCAGTCAGTGGATTCAGAGATTCTCAGTAGTTTAGTTCAGAGACTCCATACACGATGCATTCACCACGAAAACATGTTCAGTCTTGAGAATCGAGATAGCAGCAGCCATGTTTAAAAGGGAGATGAAGAAAAAAATGTTATTTGTGCACTTAAGGAGACCTTTGAAAGTGAAAAACAAATTCCTATCATTTCATAGCGTCAACAGTTTGTTGTTTTCAAATTAGGCTATTTACATAGGAAGAGAAAACCTTACGTAAGTTGTTTGATGAAGACAATTCCTGGTGAGCTTTGGGCACTAATGAGTACATACACATTTTAGATATGTCATCCTTGATATTTATCTTGTTCAGTTTTGAACTTACCTCCTTTCAAACAAGAGTTTAGGGATCACTCATGCTGATAATTATGTGCTAAGGCAACTTTATGGGCTAGCAATTACAATCTAACAGCTAATCTCTAAATGGAATTGTTTTAAGTTTCATGCAGGGAGATGGATTCTAACCTGCAATGGCGTTGTCACGATACCATAGGTATAATGCTGACAAAGGGATTGCTGAATTTCAGAGACAAATACAGAAGTTTGTTGTTGTGCTAATCATTAAGGAACTGTCAGTTTCAATCAACTCTAATAGCCCACTAATGTAGTAAATTTGATAACTTGGAGATAAATCCGGTCTGGTATCAAGCTTTATTTCTACACAATAAAAGATGTTTTTTTTGTGCCTCATTATGACCAAAGTACGCCACACCTATTTAATTCAGTGTCAGTTAATGCAGTGACAGTTCCATTCGTAAATATGGCAGCCATTTTGTGCTCATAACTAACTATCAAACAGCAATTATATAGAATTACATAGAAATTTTAGCACAGAAACAGGCCATTCAACCCAACTGGTCTATGCTTGAGTTTAAGCTCCATATGATGTCTGGTCTAGTCAAAACAGTCTTTCTGTCACCAATATTGGCATCGATGGGAGAGTTATCAAAAAAGTCATGAAGCAGATTTTTCTGCCTCCTGCTATGATTGAAAGGAAACAGCAGTACATATTACATTGAATTTACAGCATGGAAACAGGCCATTCGGCCCAACTGGTCTATGTTGGTGTTTGTGCTCCACATGAGCCTCTTCCCACCCTACTTCATCTCACCCTATCAGCATCATCTTTCTTTTGGTAGTACAGAGCTTGAGTATTGCTGAAAACAGAAACATTTTGTCAAAGCTTTTCATCTTGCACTCATCAGGACAATTCAGAAGAATACCAATGTAAGGAAAAGCAACAAATTTATACTGTATGGGAAGAGAGTCCTGATTGGTTGGCAAGTGGACTCTGATTGGTACACACATTGTTTCAGCTAAACAAAATAAGTGATAGCCATTCATTGGTTCATTCCTCAGGGCAATGCCTTGACCAATCAGAGTCAAGCTGCCTGGTTTAAATTTCAAACAAAGCTTGGCAGTTAACTGTCAGTCACCATAGACTGGTGCATTCTCCATGGCAATGTCTCTACCAATCAGATTCCATTTGCCAACCAATTAGTACTCTCTTCTTATACAGTATAAATTTGTTGCTTTCCCTTACATTGGTATTCTTGCGAATTGTCCTGAAGAGTGCAAGACAAAAAGCTTTGACAAAATGTCTCTGTTTTCAGCAATACTCATATTCTTTCTTCCTCATGTTTTTATCTACCTGCCCTTTAAATGCATCTATGCTACTCACCTCAAGCACTCCTTGTCGTAGCAAGTTCCACATACTAATCACCCTCTGGGTAAAGAAGTTTCTCCTGAATACTTTATTGAGTTTATCAGGGGATTTCCCCACAATGATATATGAATATTTCTATTTGTGGTGTTGTTTGAGGGGCAAATTTCATAGGAAATGCCCAACCAGACTTCATCTGAAAGATAGCTGTCTTTGACCATGCAAGACTCCCTCAGTACCTCAGCTTGGGTCATGCGCTTTAGTCTGTAATTCGGCTTGAACCTACCAACTTCTAACACAGTTTCAAAATAAGGGGTCTCCCATTTAAGATGGAGATGAGGAGGAATGCCTCATCTCAGAGGGTTGTTAATCTTTGGAATTCTCTTCCCCAGAGAGCAGTGGAGGCTGTGTCATTGAATATATCCAAGGCTGAGTTAGATAGATTTTTGATGTACAAGGGCTATGGGGGGCAGGCTGGAAAGTGGAGTTAAGGCAACAATTAGATCAGCCATGATCTTATTGAATTGTGGAGCAGGCTCGAGGGGCTGAATGGCCCACTTCTTCTCTTGTTTCTTATGTTCTTATGATTCAAAAGCCAGACTGTTAGAAATTCATGGATGATCAGCACTGCAAGTTTTTGTTCTTGAAAATAATAACAGAAAACCCTGTGAGTCAGCATCTGAACCTAAACTGAGACATGCACCTCTTTCCAGCACTGACACATTCCACCTGGATTCTCGTTGACCTTTCACACTTCCACTTTTCGGTTCAGTTATGATCACTGATATGTCAAAGATCCTCTGACCTCTTCTCTCATGTATTCCGCCCTCTTTACCGTCACATGCATGCTCTTCGCCCCTCTCTCTCGCCAACAGTGCTGTCTCAATCTACAATGGTGAAATGGGAGAGATTTCTTCAGAGGGAAAATCTTTGGAAATTCTCTACCTAGAGGACTGTGGATGCTCAGTCCTTGAATATATTCCAGGTCTGGGATTGATATATTTTTAGACACGAAGGCAATCAAGGGATATGAGGAAAGTAGAGTTGAGGTTGAGCTCAACCGTGATCTTCTTGAATGGCGGAACAGGCTTGAGGGGCTGAATGGCTTACTCCTGCTCCTATTTCTTATGTTCTTTTAACATCAGATAATTATGCACTTGTCATTCCCTTCATATGTTAACTAATTGAGCCCAACTCTGCTTACCTCGAGTGGTGCCAGACTAGTCCAGAGTTTTGAAGGTTCAGTGCGGCACTTCTTCTATACTGTACTGGTGTGTCAGCCTACACTTTGTGCTCAGTTTTCTGGAGTAGCACTTTGAACCCACAATCTGCTGATTAAAATAGATGATCTGGTGACTTATCGCATTGCTGTTTGTGGGAGCTTGCAGTGCACGAATTGGCTGCTGCATTTCCTATACTACACAGTTACCACACTTCAAAAAGTACTTCACTGGCTGTGAAGGGCTTTGGGACACCCTGCGTTCATGAAAAGCACTATATAAATGTAAATCTTACTTTCGCCTTTTCATAACATGGTGTTACGACCAGGTGAGAAAGGTGTCTAGGGGTCTTTCTCAGCCGTCATCTGGTCTTATTGTAACAGGGTTTTGTTTTAAACACACTGTATTTTAGCTCCCCCTTGGAAATCCTTGTTCACCGCTTTCCAATTATAAGGCAAAGAAATGAGCACAAACAGGCTTTCTTAGGTTTAAAGAAGAAAAGTGAAATGTATTAAAACTTAAACTTAAACTCTAATTCGGTTAACACCTACGGATACACACTGCATCCCCACGCTAGCATGCATACACATTATGGGCATGCAAATAGAGACAGAAAAGAGCAGAAGAAAAATAGTGGAGAGGTTTGAGACAATCTCTGAAGAGGGGTTTTTGGAACTGTGCTTCGAGCTCGTTATAGTCCTTGATTGTAGGTAGATGTTGATTTTTGTTGGGGCCCAGTATTCTTCATAAACTTTGGAGACTTTTTCGCTCTTGAGGTTTATATGTCTTCAATAGTTTCCAAAGCTGGTGAGAGAGATGAGAGCAGACAGGAGAGAGATGTTCTCAGTCCAGAAGCAAACAGCTTTCTGAGTTTTAAAACTCTGAGGCAAGTTCAAATTCAAAAAACTCCAACAGCCAGTTAGTCCTGTGACTAAATTGGTCTGACCACGCCTGTTTGTGTATTCGGCCATCTTAGCAGTTAACCTGGAATGCTAGCCTTTCCACCTTCAACGTCTGGCAATCGAAAGTCCATTGTGGATTAAATTGGAGCAAGGAGTGGCCCCTTTGTCCTTTCCAAGTACTGTCTGTTATTATGCAAATGTCTTTCTAGTCAAGTTTTTTTTTTAAACAAGTTCTTTCTTTACTCCAGTAACAGTTTAAAAATCAATGTTCATGTGGCAAAATTCATGTGTCTCATTCTTGGCAGGTAGGGGCCTGCATGACACATGGCGATGAGGAAAAGTGAAGGATAACAAATTGTTGAGAGATTGAATATTGGATATGCTACTTGGCATCCCTGGACTTGTAAATTCAGAGTTAAAAGATGCAATGTTTATTAGTGTGGCAGCTGCCTTGCTACAAGCTGCTAGTTCTTACCTTGTTATTTTGCTCAATTTGTTCGTTTTGAATAAAAGATTGGCAGATCAACTGACACTATCACTCAATGCCAGAAATAATGAGGAAGGAATGGCCCGTTAAAGAGTTCATAAACAATTTCTCAATGCACAGAAAGAACAAGCAATAAAAAACACATTCAGCAAGACTGAAATGGAGCCTGATATAAAAGGTAATGACCCAATGTGTCTATGCAAAGTGTGCACCTTACAAACTGCAAATTGATTTTGAGAGTCAATAAACAATTTCATTCCAATAAATCATTTCCTTTCCCTAAAGGATGGCTCATTTTCAGCACAGTCCTTACTTTTAGACCAGCCACAAGCTTATTGCAATTCAATGACAGATGCTTGCATTTAACTTTCAGTTACTCCAAACATTTTATTCAAAGATTTTTTTTTGTGAGAGGCTTTAGTAAGATCTGAGTTGGAACATTGTATTGGGTTCCACTCGTTCACTAAGATGCTGCCCAGTATGAGAAAATATAAATAAGAACTTGAAAAACTTGATCCTTTTTTGTTACAACAATACAGATTCCAAGGTTGCTGTCATGGGGGAGGCGGTGGTGTAGTGGTATTGTCACTGGACCAGCAACCCAGGGTATTGCTCTGGGGACATGGGTTCAAATCCTACCACAGCAGAAAGTGGAATTTGAATTCAACTAATAAATCTGGAATTAAAAGCTAGTCTAATGATGGCCATGAAACCATTGTGGGGTTCACTAATGTCCTTTAGGGAAGGAAATCTGCTGTCCTTACCTGGTCTGGCCTACACATGACTCCAGACCCACAGCAATGTGGTTGACTCTTACATGCCCTCTGAAATGGCCTAGCAAGCCACTCAATTGTACCTAACTGCTACGAAGTCAATAAAAGGAATGTAACTGGATGGACTACGCGGCATAGACCTTCACTGTTGCTGTGTCAAAATCCTGGAACTCCTTAACAGCACTGTGGGTGTACCTACCCCACATGGACTGCAGCAGTTCAAAAAGGCAGCTCACTACCACCTTCTCAAGGGTAATTAGGGATGGGCATTAAATGTTGGCCTAGCCAGTGATGCCCACATCCCATGAATGAATTTAAGAAAGTGCTTATGAAAGGGTTGGACAGAATAGATAGAAACATATTGTTTCCAGTCGTTGATGAGACAAGAATTAATGACCTATAAGAGATTTATCCACTCATATTCAGGAGGTTGGTGTTGCTGGCAAAGCCAGAATTTATTTCCTGTGATGTTTATTTATTTAGAAATACAGCACTGAAACAGGCCCTTCGGTCCACCGAGTCTGTGCCGACCATCAACCACCCATTTTTTTTCATACCAATCCTACATTAATCTCATATTCCTACCACATCCTCACCTTCCCTCACTTCCCCTACCACCTACCTATACTAGGGGCAATTTATAATAGCCAATTTACCTATCAACTTGCAAGTCTTTGGCTGTGGGAGGAAACCGGAGCACCCGGCGAAAACCCACGCGGTCACAGGGAGAACTTGCAAACTCCGCACAGGCAGTACCCAGAATTGAACCCGGGTCGCTGGAGCTGTGAGGCAATTCTGGATTACTGGGTTTAATTTCGATATCCAATTAAACGCTAAGCCATGCAGATATAACATGTGTTCAATAACCAACTGGTTCCTTTAAAGCACATTAACTTACAGGGTCTTACACAATTTAAGTGCATGTCTTGAGAGCCATGTGTTCAGTGTGGAAGCTTCCAGAAATCTCCCAAAATTCCACTCTTGCTCAGCAGCTCCACCCAGAGGCATAAGCAACAAAAACAGCGAACGCAGACCAATACAATCAAATGCAGATCAGCCAAACACTACATTTCCCATCCCTAATTGCCCTTGAGAAGCTGGCAGTGAGCCGCTTTCTTGAACCACTGCAGTCTGTGTGGTGTAGGTACACCCAATGTGCTGTTAGGGAGGGAGTTCCAGGACTACAATTTACAAATTCAAGAAGGTAGAAAAGTCATAGTTAGTATGTTCTGAGTCCAATTGTCTTTTAACATAATTGTTCTTGGGAGATGGATCATACTGCCCATCCCTAGTTGCCTTAATGGTGTTATGAGGTCAACCATACAGCATAGGACTGGAGTCACATGTAGTCCTAGACTGGGTATGGTGGCTGATTACATTCCAGTTGGGTTTGTACAGCCATCTGACAGCTTGAGACCACCAGGGCCATGTTCATAATTCTCAGGTACATTCCAGGTGCTATTACATGGTACAAAGTGCAATAATATACCTTTTTTAATTCATTCACGGGATGTGAGTGTCACTGGCAAGGCCAACATTTGTTGTTCAATCCTAATTGCTCTTGAGAAGGTGGTGGTGAGCTGCTTTCTTGAACCGCCTGCAGTCCGTGTAGTGTAGGTATACCCACAGTGCTCTGAGGGAGGGAGTTAAAGGTGAAGCTGTTCCTATGTGCCTGCTGCCCTGTCCTTCTAGGTGATGGAGCTCACTGGTATGTAATGTGAAAGGGGCCGGAGATGCCTCTTCAGGCAATTAAAACACAAGTGGAGTGTACATTTTAATCAGTGTCATCAGAGGCATAATTGCTAAAATGTGGTTAAACAGGAATGCGTTGTTAAAAAAATGCCTTCTTGAACTGTGCAAAACTATAAGCAAGATATAAAATAAAACATTTATGGATGGGAAAAACAGTTTAATGCTGAGAATGATTTTTTTAAGGTTTGTGATTCAGGCTGGAGATGAGAATGACTGGATAGTTCATCTCAAGGCAAATTATTGAAGGGCTTGTTTTACGTTTAATGCAATGTCCCACCACTATCAGTTAACATGATAATGTCTAATGAAATGTAGGTGATCTACAACATCAAACCAATTGTAAAATGTACTTTGGAGCCTATATGTGGGAAAATAGGACATGATAGTGTAATGGTTGTGCTAGTGGACTAGCAATCTAGCAGTTATGCATTCCCTCCCCAAAATGAATGATTATAACATTGTATTATATAAAAGTTATAGTATAGAAATAGTCAATACTCCAAACATACCTTCTCTCACTGCTGTTCATCTAACATTATTAGCACAACTTATTCGCTTCAAGTATTTATCCAGCTTCCCCTTAATTACATCTATACTGTTTGCCTCATGTGATAGGGAGTTCCACATTCTAACCACTCTCTGGATAACAAAATTTCTCCTGAATTCCCGACTGGATTTATTAATGAAGAATTAATTGTACACCTTTGTCCTGCTCTGACCTCTCTCTCCTTGGCCTCCTGCAGTTGTAAGATGTAACATTCTACCCTTGATAGGTTACTCTACAGTTTGAAGGTGAGAATTACGAGAAATAAGGAGACAACACTCAAAGCACAAATTAAACATTAAATTCTTCACTAGGTTTGGTAGGAATATCAGTTAGCAATACGGTACACCTGTTAGTACGTTACAAGCAGTTGTACATATGATCACCCAGTGATTGGTCACCTCCTGTTGATCATACTCTTCAGCAACTGACTAAGTTGCTCGGCTGCTGCACAAAATCATTCTTCGCAACAATCTTTGTACTTTTCTTTCCAAGCTAGGCATGGATGTTCTGTTTAGAGGGTTGTACTGTCAAAATGCACCTTAACAAAATGTTGGGTTCTTTGTTTAAACCATGGGGTTAAATCCTGCCTTGACACTGCCCATCTTTCTGAAACTTTTTCTTTCAGTAAATGGAATTTGCTGCTCAGCATTTCAAAAGAAGACACACCCTGACATCATCAATCAACGTCAGCTTGTGTCATCTTCTCGCAGCCTTCAAATAAACTTCACACCACTTAAATTAGTTGCATTGGCATTTCTTAAAAAACATGTTCAGCCACCTCTTTACCTCCATGGTTGGGTTTTACAACCCCCTGAAACAGATATCAAGTTGCTCTTTGTATCCATTTTAATTTCTTATCAAGCTTATAGCTTATCACCAGGTTCTAACTTTACATCAAAGCAAACATTTTAATCAGGCAAGGTGGTTGACTGTGAAGAATAGTTGTTTGCTGGTTTCAGCCCTATTTTAAGACCCTTGAGCCTCTCAGCCAGACATACCATAACCTGAAAGTACTGTTTTCCACCGCAGTCTAGTGATCTTGTTTCTGTGAAAAAGCAGCCTGCAGTTTTTAGCTGGTTACTTTACTTCAAAATGTCTTTTGGCCTTGCAAAGCTTGCTGCTAAGATTTGGTCAATTTCTGTACAAATGCCTACAGCAAACAGCATTCCATATTTCATTTGAACTAACGATGTTGCTGTGTTATATAGCCTTGCAAGCCTCAATCACATTTTCATAGAGTCATAGAGTCAATTATGGCACAGAGGGAGGCCATTTGGCCCATTGATCCATGCCAGTTTTCCGTGGAGCAATCCAGTCAGTCCCACTCCCCTGCTAGATCCCTGTAGCCCTGCAAGTTCATTTCCTTCAAGTGCCCAACCAATTTCCTTTTGAAATTATTGAATTTGTCCACTGCACCATCCTTGTGGGCAGTGAGTTCCAGGCCATTACCACTAGCTGCAAAAAGAAGATCTTCCTCAAATTCCCCCTGCAACTCTTGCCCAAAACCTTTAATCGTTAAGGCCTGTAAATAGTAAAAAGGGTGGTAAAAGGAGGAGTGGGGCTGATTAGAGACCAGAAAGGGGATTTACACATGGAGGCAGAGTGCGTAGCTGAGGTATTAAATGAATACTTTACATTTGTCTTTACCAAGGAAGAAGATGCAACCCAGGCAATGTTGAAAGAGGAGGTAAGTCAGACGCTAGAGGGGTTTAAAATTGATAAAGAGGAAGTATTAGATAGGCTGCCTGAACTTAAAGTGGATAAAACACCAGGGCCAGATGAGATGCAGCCAAGGATACTGAGGGAAGTGAGGGTGGAAATTGCAGAGACACTGGCCATAATTTTTTAGTCTTCCTTAGACTCAGGGGTGGTGCCAGAGGACTGGAGAATCGCAAACATTGTACCCTTGTTTGAAAAAGGTGTAAAGATAAGCACAGCAACTACAAGCCAGTCGGTTTAACTTCGGTGGTGGGAAAACATCTAGAGTGGTTAAGGTCTGGAATGCACTGCCTGAGAACGTGGTGGAAGCAGGTTCATTTGAAGCATTCAAAAAGGAATTAGACAGTTATATGAAAAGGAAAAATGTGCAGGATTATGGGGAGAAGGCAGCGGAATCGGACTGAGGGAATTGCTCTTTCAGAGAACCAGTATGGATACGATGGGCCAAATGGCCTCCTTTTGCACTGTAACAATTCTGTGATTCTGTGTCCACTGGTTCTTGTACCATCAGCTTATGGGAACAGATTTTCCTTGTTTACCTATCTAAGCCTGTTTTACTCTTGTACACCTCAATCAAATCAGTTTTTCCAACCGAACTTTGTAACTAAAATCCCCTATCACTAGAGCTATTCTGGAAAATGTCCTCTGCACCTTCTTAAAGTGTGGTGACAGCAAATGGGTGCAATACTCCAGTTGGGGCCTAACCAGAGCTTTATAAAGGTTCTGCTTTTGTACTCAATGCTTCTATTTATGAAGCCCAGGATCCCACATGCTTTGCTAACCACTCTCTCAATATGTCCTGCCTCCTTCAAAGATTGATGTGCATTTAACCCCAGGTCCCTTTGTTCCTGCACACTCTTTAGAACTGCGCTATTAAATCTATATTGCCTCATCCTATCCTTTCTGCCAAAATGCATCACCTCACACTTCCCAATATTAAATTCCATCTGTCACTTGTCTGTCCATTTAAGTAGTATTATTGATTGAAGTAATATTTTTGTTTCTAACACAGTATTCCAATCAACCTCGAGGAACAGCTTCTCATCCTTCAGTTAGGAACTTTCCAGCATTGCAGACTCAACATTAAGTTCAACAATTTTAGATCTTTACCTCTGTCCCCAATTTGGTTCCTTTGTCTTTGCAGGTTTTGTTTTTTCTCTCTTGTTTTTCTCTCTTTTCGTTTTGTTTTCGGACAACTGCTATTCATGATTCTGCCTTTCTCACCTCCTCTGGACACATCTTTTGTTTTTTTACTTGTCCCATTACCACTTCCTTTGGCTTTGCACCATCAACTCTTTTCTCCTGCCTTCCACCCTATCACAGACCTTCCCTTTGTTCTTTTTCCCACCCTCCCCTATTTCACCTGCTTAAAACTTATTACATCTCTAACTTTTCCCAGTTCTGATGCACAGTCTGTTTTTTTTCTCTCCACAAATGGGTGCCAGAGCTGCTAGGTATTTCCAGCATTTTCTGTTTTTATTTCTTAAGACGGGGTCATGCCCGACTAACTTTATTGAATGTTTTTTGAGGAGGTAACAAGGAGGGGCGATGAGGCAGCACGTTTGACGTAGTTTACATGGATTTTAGCAAGGCTTTTGAGAAGCACCCACACGGCAGGCTGTTAGAAAATTAAAAGCCCATGGGATGGCAAGTTGGGTCTAAAATTGCAAAGCATAATGTTTTTGTGACTGTAAGGCTGATTCCAGTGGGATTCCGCAGAACGTAGAAACATAGAAAGATTTATGGCACAGAAAGAGGCCATTCCGCCCATTGTGTCCGTTGTTTCCGAAAAGGAGCTACCTGTTTAACCCCACCTTCAGTCTTGGTCTGTAGCCCTGTAGGTTACAGTACCTCATGTGCATATCGAAATGTTTTTTAAAAGCGATGATGCTCACCCTTTCCCGTAGGGAGTCCCATACCCCGACCACCCTCTGGGCGAAAAAAAATTCTTCTTGGCTCCCCTCTAATTCTTCTACCAATTACTTTAAATCAATGCTCCCTGGTTATTGACTCTTCTGATAATGGGAGTAGGTTCTTCCTATCCACTCTATCTAGACTCCTCATAATTTTATACACTTCAATTAAAACTCCCCTCAGTCTCCACTGTTTCAAAGAAAACAACCTCAGCCTATCCCATCTTTCCTCATTGCTAAAATTCTCCAGTCCTTGCAACATCATCATAAATCTCCTCTGTAACAGCACTAGTGTTCATCACATCCTCCCTGTAATGTGGTGATCAGAACTGTACATAGTTCTGTAGCTGTGGCCTAACTAGTGTTTTTTTTTCACAGTTCTGGCATAACTTCCCTGCTTTTTAATAGAATTAACAGAATTGTTACAGTACAGAAGGAGGCCATTCGGCCCATCGTGTCTGCACCGGCTCTCTGAAAGAGCAGTGTACCGAGTGCCACTCCCCTGCCTTCTCCCCATCGCCCTGCACATTCTTCCTTTTCAGATAAAAATCTAATTCCCTTTCGAATGCCTCAATTAAATCTGCCTCCATCACACTCTCAGGCAGTGCATTCCAGATCCTAACCACTTGCTGCGTGAAAAAGTTTTTCCTCATGTCACCATTGCTTCTTTTGCCAATTACCTTAAATCTGTGCCCTCTGGGTCTTGATTCCTCCACCAATTGGAACAGATTTTCCCTATATACCCTGTCTAGACCCCTCATGATTTTGAACACCTCTATCAAATCTCCTCTCAATCTTCTCTTTTCCAAAGAAAACAGTTCCAACTTCTCCAATCTATTTATGTAACTGAAGTTCCTCATCCCTGGAACCATTCTCGTGAATCTTTTCTGCACTCTGTCCAAAAGCTTCATATCTTTCCTAAAGTGTGGCACCCACAACTGAACACAATACTCCAGTGTTCCATACAAGTTTAACATAAATTCCTTGCTCTTGTGCTCTATGCCCCTATTAACAAAGCCCAGGATACTGTTAACCTTGCTCTCAACCTGTCCTGACACCTTCAATGATTTGAAGATGTCAATAACTAGGGGTCATAGATAAAAGTAATTGGTAGAAGGATTAGAGGGGAGTTGAGGAGAAACTTTTTCATCAAGAGGGTGATGGGGGTCTGGAACTCGCTGCCTGAACGGGTGATAGAGGCAGAAGCTCTCAATGCATTTTAAAATACTTGGATACGCACTTCAAGTGCCATAACCTGCAAGGCTAAGAGGAAGAGCTGGAAAGTGGGATTAGGCTGGAGAACTCATGTTCAGCATGATGGGCTGAATGGCCTCCTCCAGTGCTGTAAATGTCTATGATTCTGTGGTTTTATGGCCAGGAGATGTCTGTCCCAGCCAGCTCTCATTTGAAGGAATAAATCTGACAAATTGTGCAGCAAAAAATAACCAAGAAAGCTTTTAGATTATTGTAAAAGCCCAGCTGGTTTATTGATGCCCTTCCGGGAAGGGAGCCTGTTAGTCCTCTCCAGTTTGGCCCATATGGGACTTCTGTCCCAAACTGTCCACTTAGGATTAATTACAAGAACTGATGGAGTCACTAACAATATAGGATGAAAAGTGACAAGGGACAGGCACCTGAAAGATGTAGGTTGGATGGCAGCTAAGTAGAGCATTTGACTAAAGTCAGATCTTTAGCAGGTCATACATCCAGGTAGGAAATTGCTCGCTGCTCTTCTCCATTATGATGTTGATGAGATTGCTGAATGGCAGGGCCGGGTTTTGGTTGTGGGGGGAGGGATAAAGAAAGGGTTCAGCCAGTGGGTCAGTCAGCAGTGCATTGATGACAGTCAAACCAAGAGGTGAAGGGGAATGGGGTTAAACATTGCACTTCACGCCAGAAATTACAGACTCCTAGACGGGACAGTGCCCAATCATTAACATTTACCCCGTATGCTATTTGAATAAAGAAGAGGAACGAAGGAGTGACTTTACTCCCCCTTCTGTCTGATCTGTCCGATAGATGTAAAAGATCCCATGCCACTATTTTGAAGAAAAGCAGGAAGTTCTTCCTGGTGTAAAATAAAAACAGAAAGTGCTGGAAAAACTCAGCAAGCCTGGCAGCATCTGTGGAGAGAGAAGCAGAGTTAACGTTTCAGGTCAGTGACCCTTCTTCAGAACTGGCAGATATAAGAAATGTAAAAGATTTTAAGCAAGTAAAGCGGGGGTGGGGCAAAAGATAACAAAAGAGAAGGTGTTGATAGGACAAGGTCACAGAATAGCTAACCAGAAGGTCATGGAACAACGGAAAACAATATGCTAATAGTGTGTTGAAAGACAAAGCATTAGTACAGATAGGGTGTTAATGGACTGAAAACTGAACAGCCACAAGCACAAACATGAAAAAAACAGTGGGTAGGCACAGTAGAAACAAACTGATCAAACTAAAATAAAATAAACACAAAAAAAAGAAAAAATAACTAACGATAAAAGTAAAATGGGGGGCCCGTCATGCTCTGAAATTATTGAACTCAATGTTCAGTCCGGCAGGCTGTAGTGTGCCTAATCGGTAAATGAGATGCTGTTCCTCGAGCTTGCGTTGATGTTCACTGGAACACTGCAGCAATCCCAGGACAGAGATGTGGGCATGAGAGCAGGGGGGAGTATTGAAATGGCAAGCAACTGGAAGCTCGGGGTCATGCTTTCGGACTGAGTGGAAGTGTTCCGCAAAGCGGTCACCTAATCTGCGTTTGGTCTCCCCAGTGTAGAGGAGACCACATTGTGAGCAGTGAATACAGTATACTACATTGTAAGAAGTACAAGTAAATCGCTGCTTCACCTGAAAGGAGTGTTTGAGGCCTTGGATAGTGAGGAGAAAGAAGGTATTGCACCTCCTGTGATTGCAGGGGAAGATGCCGTGGGAAGGGGACGAGGTGGTGGGGGTATTGGAGCAGTGGACCAGGGTGTCATGGAGGGAATAATCACTTCGGAATGCTGACAGGGGAAGGGAGGGGAAGATGCCTTTGGTGGTGGCATCACGCTGGAGGTGCCGGAAATGGCGGAGGATGATCCTTTGGATATGGAGGCTGATGGGGTGGAAAGTGAGGACAAGGGGAACCCTGTCATGGTTCTGGGAGGGAGGGGAAGGGGTGAGGGTAAAGGTATGGGAAATGGGCCGGACACAGTTGAGGGCCCTGTCAACCACAGTGGAGGGGAATCCTCGGTTGAGGGAAAAAGAAGACATATCAGAAGCGCTATCATGGAAGATAGCATCATCAGAGCAGATGCGTCGGAGACGGAGAAACTGGGAGAATGTCCCCAGAGATGGAGACAGAGAAGTCGAGGAAGGGAAGTGTTGGAGATGGACCATGTAAAGGTGAGAGAAGGGTGAAAATTAGAAGCAAAGTTGATAAAGTTTTCCAGTTCTGGGCGGGAGCAGAAAACGGCACTGATACAGTCATCAATGTACCGGAAAAAGAGTTGGGGGAGGGGGCCTGAGTAGGACTGGAACAAGGAACGTTCGACATATCCCACAAAAAGACAGGCATAACTAGGACCCACGTGAGTACCCATAGCAACACCTTTTACGTGAAGGAAGTGAGTGGAGTTGAAGAAGAAGTTGTTCAAATTGAGAACAAGTTCAGCCAGGCAGAGGAGGGTGGTGGTGAATGGGGACTGGTTGGGCCTCTGTTCAAGGAAGAAGCGGAGAGCCCTCAAACCGTCCTGGTGGGGGATGGAGGTGTAGAGAGATTGGACGTCCATACTGAAGAGGAGGCGGTTGGGGCCAGGAAACTGGAAATTGTCAAAAGGACATCGGGCGTCAGAAGAGTCACGGCTGTAGGTGGGAAGAGACTGGACCAGGGGAGAAAAGATAGAGTCGATAGGAAGAAATAAGTTCAGTGGGGCTGAAACAATGGGTCTGCCGGGACAGTCCTGTTTGTAGATTTTGGGAAGGAGGTAGAAGTGGGCTGTCCAGGGTTGCAGGACTATGAGGTTGGAAGCTGTAGAGGGAAGATCTCCAGAGGAGATGAGATCAGTGATAGTCCTCTGGACAGTCGCTTGATGTTCGGTGGTGGGGTCATGGTCCAGGGGGAAGTAGGAAGAAGTGTCTGAGAGTTGGCGCTGAGCTTCTGCAAGGTAGAGGTCAGTACTCCAGACAACAACAGCACCACCCTAATCTGCAGGTTTGATGACAATGTTGGGGTTAGACCTGAGAGAACGGAGTGCAGCAAGTTCAGAGGAGGACAGGTTAGAGTGAGTGAGGGGGCAGAGAAATTGAGATGACCAATGTCTTACTTAGAACAAAGAACAGTACAGCACGGGAACAGGCCATTCGGCCCTCCAAGCCTGTGCCTATCTTCATGCCTGTCTAAACTAAAACCAACAGTTTTCAATGAAAAGATCAAGAGCGGATAAGAGGCCAGATGGAGGGGTCCAGGTACAGGGAGAATGCTGGAGGTGGGTGAATGGGTCTGCTGATCGGGGTGAGGACTCCTGGTCAAAGAAGTGAGCCTGGAGGCGGAGGTGATGGAAGAAGAGCTCAACATCATGCCAAGCGCAAAATTCATAAAACTGAGTCCTTTGCTGAGTGCAGAACGTTCAGCGTCAGACAGGGGAAGTTCAGAGGGTTTCGTGAATACATGGCAAGGGGTCAGATCAGAAGGGGTGGGGTCAGAGGGAAGTGAAGGGGAAGAAGGATCTGGACGGGCATTAGTCCCCATCAGCTGCTGGAGCTTGCGTTCCTTGACAGCTGAAAGGAAGAGAAAAAGTTTTTTGTTAATGTGTTGGATCAGACGAAGGATGAAATGAAACTGCAGAGTAGAACAGCTTTGAGATAAGATGAGGTAGTGCTTCTGGAGAGAGAAGTCCAGTGTGTACATGTGGCGGCTCATGGCACTGAGTGTGGATCTCAGGATGCGGCGAGAATGGCAGTCCGAAGAATGTTGTATTTCTCGGAGATACCTGTAATCCTGGGTGGATTCAAAACATGATGGGTGAAACTGCAGTTGGAATCCACGTGGAATAAGTCGGAGCCGGAGACAGTCACTGAGGAAGGAGATGTGGCTGTGAAAACGAGTTTTGGTAGACACTTTATCAAACACAAGTTCTTCCTGGTGTCCTGGCCAATATTTATCCATCAATCAGCAGCACTCTAACAGATTATCTGGTCATTATCAACTGTTATTTGTTGGAGCTTGCTGTGTGCAAATTGGCTGCAGCGTTTCCTATATTACACTTTGAAAGTACTTCACTGGCTGTAAAAGTGCTTTAGGGAATACTGCAGTTGTGAAAGGTGCTATATAAATGTAAGTTCCCTCTTTATTCATGGGAGATGACCAGCACTGGCTCGGCCAGCATTTGTTGCCCATCGCTAATTGCCCTTGAGAAAGTGGTGGTGAGCCACATTCTTGAATACAACTGAGTGGCTTGCTAGTCCATTTCAGAGGGCAGTTAAGAGTCAACCACATTGCTGTGGGTCTGGAGTCACATGCAGGCCAGACCAGGAAAGGACGGCAGATTTTCTTCCCAAAAGGGCATTAGTGAACCAGATGGGTTTTTACAACAAACGAAAATGGTTCCATGGTCACCATTAGACCAGCTTTTTTTAAATTCCAGATTTATTAATTGAATTCAAATTTCACCATCTGCCATGGTGCAATTCGAACCCATGTCCCTAGAGCATTAACCTGGGCTCTGGATTACTAGCCCAGTGACATTACCACTACGCCACTGCCTCCCCATTTTGTTCAATGTTTACTTAATTAACTGAATTTAGCTACCTTAGTGGTATTTGAACTCATGTCTGCAGATCATTAGTCTCTGGATTACAGATACCAGCAACATACCCTCGGCAACAGTACCGCTTAGCCATTCTTGCATTCTCTCTTTTGTTACTGAATTGCCACAAGACAGTTTCTAATCTTAACTATTTTATACAAATGCAGACTGCTGATGTTTTCACTGATAATTAATGGCACTCCTCCCTATTTCCAATGAGTGTCACCCACTATAATGGAATAAAAGAGTGGATCTCTCCCTATGTTGGCAAAGGGAGATCTATCAGAGAAGACACATAAGCTGAACACAGTTTTCACAGCTACAGAACATGTCCAGGCTCCATAGTTGAATTATAACTTACCAACAAGTAGGCAAATGATCTGAAATGCTGCAGCACGTTGTAATAACATCATAAATATAAGAAGCAAGAAAAGCTCATTGTCACTTCAAGCACTATTTTATTTCCAAACTGTGGCAATTTCACAAATGCAGTGACTGGAATGTTCTAATAAAGTCAATTAATGTGTTCAGACTAAATAACATCTTCCTTATCTCAACAAAAAGGCAGCTGAAAAATTCTTCAAAAGAAAATAAATCTTCACCAAAGACAAGAGCGACACATGACTCAAAAATGCTCCTTGAAGGGAAAAGTAAAAGTTTGAAAAAAGCTGTAAGTGTAGTAGTTTATTTGTTACAGGCAACTTTTTCAGTCAAACATTAAATAGGTACATTTGCAATTGTGATTCTCAGTAACTATCAGCTCACCTTAACATTTTTCAGCTTTACGATTGTGCACAATCAAAAGTGAGAGACAATTTAACATTGCACTGATTGGTTCTGACAGGCTCCAGCCCCACATTCCTACTGATCTGATTGGTTCTGAATGGCTCAAGCCCCACCTTCCAAAATCTGATTGGTTCTAAAAATCTCCAGCCCACCACCCCACTAATCTGATTAGTTCTGACAGGCTTTTGACTCACCACCCAACTGATTTGATAAACTGAGATTTACAAATAGTGAAAGAGACTTGACATTTTTTAAACAAGCTGAGTTAGGGATGGACTCTGAACTTAGGATATTTACAGTTGGCATGCAGGCTGTTCCTGATTTGCTGAAATTGCCCCAATGAGGACAAGAAGCAGATACGACTGTGATGCTGCTGTGTTTGAATAGCTAATGATCTATGGATTAATGTTCACAGTCCAAACGCACACATGAACTGCCTGGTAGTGAGCTGCTAACAATTAAGTAACCGGACCCAAGTATAAGCTTGGTATGAATGGATTTAACTAAAGAATTAGAAAATTTAGGAGTGATCTAATTGAGATATTTAAAATGATTAAGAGATTCATTGGGTAGATAAAGAGAAACTATTCTCTCTGATTGGGAGCACAATCACATGAAGGAGTAAAATCAGGAAACACTTTTTCACATGAAGGGTAACGGAAACTCCATAAGAATATATGAACAGGAGTAGGACATTCAACATCTTGAACCTGTTCCACCATTCAATTAGATCATGACTGAGCTGTATCTTAACTCCATCTACCTGCCTTGAGTCCGTAACCCTTAATACCCAAGCCTAAAAGAAATCTATCAATCTCACTTTTGAAATTTTAAATTGACACCCAGCCTCAGAAGTTTTTGTGGGAAGTTCCAACCTGGAAATGTGGAACTCTCTCTCCCAAAAGGCTGGGAATGCTGAGTCAATTGAAAGTTTCAAGTCTGAGATCGACCAAAACTGATTCTGCATGTTAGTTGGTTGTTGATGTTTGTTGGATAAAGGTCACTGAAGAAGGAAGGCTTGCATTGCTATGAAAACCTTGGCATCACACTCAACTGGTGATGGAGTCGTTTCTCGAAAGCTTCTCAATCAGTCTTCTGATATTCAAGGAAATGAATAATTGAAGTCATTGCTGCTGGACTTGAGTAGCCTCAGGGATACTGCATCTCTTAAAATATCAGCACTGTGTTGTTGTTGTGAAAGGACTCATGCAAACTGAACCGTCAGCACAGAATGGTGATGTAGGTAATACCTAATGCAAAGTCGATGGGACTACAATGTAGAAAATGAATTCACTCCCTCATATCCGAGATTTCAAAATATGGCCTATATTCAAATCTATAAAACACAAGAACACAAGAATGTAAGAAATAGGAGCAGGAGTAGACCATATGGTTCATCGAGCCTGCTCCGCCATTTAATATGATCATGGCTGATCTAATGCCTCAACTCCACTTTCCGCTTGCTTGCTGTTGTGTATTGTTGTTGTATTTAATAGCATAACAGAGATGATCTGGAAAAAGTATTAGACTCAGGATAAGGTCAACTAAGAACTCTATTATTTACATAATACTATATACACTCTCATCAAGCCTCCTAAACTAACGTCCTTCATGCTGCTATCTTCTTTCCAGCCTAATCTCATGTGACCATAACATCATCACTCTTACAGTGGGAGGGGTTGCTCTCACTGTCTTCAGCATTAACCCTTTATATCCTAATATTACATCTCCCCCCAAGTCTTAATCCAACATTTTATCAAACATATTTTACATACTTGACTTATCTACTACCCTCTCCCCCACCTTCCCCCACCACCCACCGCCCCCAAGTCACTGACTTCACAGATTTAGCCAATCTGGTTGTAGTCTAACTGGAACAAGCAGTAGTTTTCCTTGTAAGTCTGGATCCAGTCGCATCTTCCCCTCCCTTCCCTTGTCAGCATTCCGAAGGGATCGTTCCCTCCGCGACACCCTGGTCCACTCCTCCATTACCCCCACCACCTCGTCCCCGTCCCAGGGCACCTTCCCTTGCAATCGCAGGAGGTGTAATACCTGCCCATTTACCTCCTCTCTCCTCACTATCCCAGGCCCCAAACACTCCTTTCAGGTGAAGCAGCGATTTACTTGTACTTCTTTCAATGTAGTATACTGTATTCGCTGCTCACAGTGTGGTCTCCTCTACATTGGGGAGACCAAGCGCAGACTGGGTGACCGCTTTGCGGAACATCTCCGCTCAGTCCGCAAGCAGGACCCTGAGCTTCCGGTTGCTTGCCATTTCAACACTCCCCCCTGCTCTCATGCTCACATCTCTGTCCTGGGATTGCTGCAGTGTTCCAGTGAACATCAATGCAAGCTCGAGGAACAGCATCTCATCTACCGATTCGGCACACTACAGCCTGCCGGACTGAACATTGAGTTCAATAATTTCAGAGCATGACAGCCCCCCACTTTACTTTCATTTTTAGTTATTTTTTCTTCCTTTTTTTTTACATTCCTTTTTACATTTTTTACAATCTTTTTTTGCATTTATTTCATTTCATCTTAGTTTGTTCAGTTTGCTTACCCACTGTTTTTTCCAGGTTGTTTTTCTTCAGGTTTGCACTTGCTGCTGTTCAATATTCAGTATATTCACACCTAATCTGTACTAATGCTTTGTCTTTCAACACACCATTAACATATTGTTTGCCTTTGCTCCATGACCTTTTGGTCAGCTATGTGGCCTGGTCCAATCTGCACCTTCTCCTTTGTTATCTCTTGCCCAACCCCCACCTCACTTGTTTATAATCTGTGACTTTTCTAATATTTGTCAGTTCCGAAGAAGGGTCACTGACCCGAAGCGTTAACTCTGCTTCTCTTTCCACAGATGCTGCCAGACCTGCTGAGTGAATCCAGCATTTCTTGTTTTTGTCACTGACTCTGTTGCTTTTTATGATGGATTGTAGCCTTCTGTTCAAATTGGGTTTGTCCTCTTCATCTGGATCTTCCAAATGAATGACTAGCTGCTGCTTTTAAGGGATAGGGATGATAGTTCTCCTATTTCTCCTCATTTCTGCCTTCAGTCATGTGTGTAACATATGATTGCTGCTAGTTCTCGTGCCTATGGATTACTGTACCTTCTCTTTCCAGGTCACTTATCCATACTCTTTAAAGATTTTTTGTTCAGGTAAGTTTCATGCTTGAAATCTTCCATAATTATTCTGGTTTGTTGCCTTCTATAAGAGTTCTCCCTGTTTCTTACTTTTTCATAGTCCTGGACATTCAATCTGGGAAGCAAGCTTTTCTGTAATACAAGAAGATGTGTTCTTATCTTCCCACCCATCAATAGTTCTGCTGATGATGATCCACATAACAGTGGCGTAGATCTACAAATTAAAAGTGAAACTCCTTTTCAGTAATGACTTAATGGCTTTTGCACACCTTTCCGCCTCACCGTTTGACTGTGGATACCTTGGCGAACTCGTGAGATGTTGAAATCCCATCGTCGTGAGTGAGAAAAATATTAGTTCACGAATTGTGGCCCATTGTCTGACAATATTCCGTCAGGGATACCATAACTCTCAAGGTCTTGAAGAGTTCTGATGACCGTTTCTGTCATTGTAGAATGCAATCTTCTGACTTCCATCCGCTTTGAGAAGTAATCGATGATGATCATGTATGACTTCCCACTGAACATAAATAAATCCATACCCAACTCCTCCCCCTGGAATGCATGATCACCACCCCATTCCCCCTTCCTGGGGCCTTCCGGACTGAGCCCAGCGACCTGCCTCACCGACCTTTGTTTTGGGGTTCCACCGCTGGGCCTGGGTCCGAGGCCCCTGCAGTACCAGCAGTGGCCACTGCTCCCATTGGCATGGCCAATACTGCTGAGCTGCTGGCCCTGCAATTGCCCAGCAGCTCTTGGAGACAAGATTCCCATCTATATGCTCACTGGCCAATTTTGTGCTGTATGTTGGGAATATGATTCTATCTCACATACAAAATTCGCATCCTGCTGTGTTGGATGGTCTACCATCACTCTAAAAAGTGCATCAGCTGACGATAACAACTTCCCTTGGATGTATTCCATCTCATATGTATACTGCATCAACCTTAGACGGAATCTTTGTCTTTGTGGAGGCATTTTTGCAATCTCCTTCTCCTCTAACAAAGACACCAAAGGGTTATGGTCTGTCTCGATGACACCACTCAATCCATTTTTCACATGCCCAAGTAACGGCTTCCTTTTCTGTTACCGCACACTGTGTTTCTGTGTCGCACAAAGCTTTTGACGCACAGAATATCGCTCTATGGGAACCATCAGGTTGCTCCTGAAAAAGAACTGCCCCCTAACCCAGTTGAGGAGGCGTCTGCCTCTTTCATCATAGGCTGTGTAGGGTTGTAATGTACCAAGATGTCCAGTGATATATTCTCCTGAATGCTTGTTCCTGGTGGGAATTCCAACACCATAGAACATAGAACATAGAACATTACAGCGCAGTACAGGCCCTTCGGCCCTCGATGTTGCGCCGACCTGTGAAACCATCTGACCTACACTATTCCATTTTCATCCATATGTCTATCCAATGACCACTTAAATGCCCTTAAAGTTGGCGAGTCTACTACTGCTGCAGGCAGGGCGTTCCACGCCCCTACTACTCTCTGAGTAAAGAAACTACCTCTAACATCTGTCCTATATCTATCACCCCTCAACTGAGAGCAATGTCCCCTCGTGTTTGTCATCACCATCTGGGGAAATAGACTCTCACTATCCACCCTATCTAACCCTCTGATTATCTTATATGTCTCTATTAAGTCACCTCTCCTCCTCCTTATCTCCAACGAAAACAACCTCAAGTCCCTCAGCCTTTCCTCATAAGACCTTCCCTCCATACCAGGCAACATCCTCGTAAATCTCCTCTGCATCCTTTCCAAAGCTTCCACATCCTTCCTATAATGCGGTGACCAGAACTGCACGCAATACTCCAGGTGCGGCCTCACCAGAGTTTTGTACAGCTGCAGCATGACCTCGTGGCTCCGAAACCCTATCCCCCTACTAATAAAAGCTAACACACCATATGCCTTCTTAACAGCCCTATTAACCTGGGTGGCAACTTTCAGGGATTTATGTACCTGGACACCAAGATCTCTCTGCTCATCTACACTACCAAGAATCTTCCCATTAGCCCAGTACTCTGCATTCCTGTTACTGCTTCCAAAGTGAATCACCTCACACTTTTCCGCATTAAACTCCATTTGCCATCTCTCAGCCCAGCTCTGCAGCCTATCTATGTCCCTCTGTAACCGACAACATCCTTCGGCACTATCCACAACTCCACCGACCTTCGTGTCATCCGCAAATTTACTAACCCACCCTTCTACACCCTCTTCCAGGTCATTTATAAAAATGACAAACAGCAGTGGCCCCAAAACAGATCCTTGCGGTACACCACTAGTAACTAAACTCCAGGATAAACATTTGCCATCAACCACCACCCTCTGTCTTCTTTCAGCTAGCCAATTTCTGATCCAAAGCTCTAAATCACCTTCAATCCCATACTTCCGTATTTTCTGCAATAGCCTACCATGGGGAACCTTATCAAACGCCTTACTGAAATCCATATACACCACATCCACAGCTTTACCCTCATCCACCTGTTTGGTCACCTTCTCGAAAAACTCAATAAGGTTTGTGAGGCACGACCTACCCTTCACAAAACCGTGCTGACTATCGCTAATGAACTTATTCTTTTCAAGATGATTATAAATCCTATCTCTTATAACCTTTTCCAACATTTTACCCACAACCGAAGTAAGGCTCACAGGTCTATAATTACCAGGGCTGTCTCTACTCCCCTTCTTGAACAAGGGGACAACATTTGCTTTCCTCCAGTCTTCCGGCACTATTCCTGTCGACAATGACGACATAAAGATCGAGGACAAAGGCTCTGCAATCTCCTCCCTGGCTTCCCAGAGAATCCTAGGATAAATCCCATCTGGCCCAGGGGACTTATCTATTTTCACACTTTCCAAAATTGCTAACACCTCCTCCTTGTGAACCTCAATCCCATCTAGCCTAGTAGTCTGTATCTCAGTATTCTCCTCGACAACATTTTCTTTCTCTACTGTAAATACTGACGAAAAATATTCATTTAACGCTTTCCCTATCTCCTCCGATTCCACACACAACTTCCCACTACTATCCTTGATTGGCCCTAATCTAACTCTGGTCCTCCGTGTTTTCTGAGGAGCTGTCTTCGTGGATCAGTTAGCTATGATAATTGAGGTAGAAACTTTGCTTGTTGGTTTACCATTCCCAGGAATCTCTGGAGCTGCTGAATGGTAGTAGGATTAAGAAATTCTGTAATGGCCCTTGTCTTTTGAATCTGCCATTATGCCTTCTCTGTTCACTATGCATCCCAAGAAACAAATTGAGGTCTTGGAAAATTTGCGCTTCTCATTCAGAGTAAGTCCTGCATCTTGAAATCATTGTAGAACTTTTCAAACTCTTTGGTCGGGTTCCTCTACTGACTGCCCATGTATGAGGATGTCATCCATGTGACAAATAACTCCATTGAGCCGTTCTAAGATGTTAGACATAGACCTTTGAAAGATCTCTGGTGCAGAAGTTATTCCACATGGTAACCTATTGAAACAAAATCTCCTGAAAGGTGTTAGAAATATAATCAGTAATCTTGAGGTCTAATCTAGGGGTACCTACCAAAACTCACCATTCGTATTCAGTTTTGTAAATATGGTGCCCTGAGAGAGTTTCACTAAAGCTGTCATCAGCTGTGGACATTGGGTGAATTTCACACGCCACTGCTTTGTTGAACTGTGTTAAATCCATGTAAACACACACAGTTTCATTCCATTTTGGGACAGAAACCATGGCTGAACACCAGTCCATTGGTTGTGCGACAGGAGAGATAATGCCCATTCTTGTCATCTCTTCCAATTGGTCTTGAACTTGACTTAATAAAGGTATCTTTCTGAGTGTAAAGATACACACTGGCCTGGCTCCTTCCTTGAGTGTGATTCTGTACTCTGTCTTGATATTTAGGAGCCCTATGAACAGCTTCAGTTATTCTGCTTGGAAACTTGTCTTCACCCCTGTTTGCTTGACTTTGTCTATCTTCTTGATCAAATGCAGGTCTAAGCATGCTTCCTGATCATGCAAGACATATAAGATCGTCACGAGTTGTCTCCCTCTGTGTTGGAGAGTTGTTTGTAGTTCGCCTTTTACTCTCAGTTATGTCCCCCTTGGACCATGCAACTGTGTTTCCGCTGGTTGTAGGCTCTTGCTCTGACAGAACTCTGAAACTAGCACCTGTGTCCAGTTTAAAATTCGTGATGTGTCCATTTATGTAGCTGCCCATTGTCCAGAATCCTTGATTTGGGTCTTTTATTTCTCCTAGGAAATCTCCTGGTGTTTTATCTTCTGGATACTGATGTACTTGATTCACTGCTCTCTGCGTGAAAGTCTTCTGCTTTGCACTCGAGTGAAGAAGTTTTGCTCTGGCATATTTTCCCATAATGTCCAGTCTTTTTACAATTGTAGGACTCAGCTTTATTTGCTGGACACTACTCCCTCCTGTGGGTCTTCCTGGCTCCACAGCATTGGCACAGTTTCCCAGTGTCATGCACCTTCTCACCTGTGTGTATCTTCTTTTCCACAAAGTGTTTCTCAGACCTTGGTTTCACAAACTATACAGTCACTGGACTTCTTCTCATCCACAGCTTGTCTTCGGCCTGCAGAATGGCCTTATTTTGTTTGTGAACTTCAGCCTGCCTTACAATCTGAATGGCCTTTTCAAGTGTAAGGCCCTCCTTTAACTGCAAAAAGTCTGACAAAGATTAATCAGCTATGCCGACAACTATTCGGTCTTTGATTAGTTCTGCCTTTAATTCACAGTATTCGCAACACTCTGCCAAATGGTATAGATCATTAATATAAGAATCTACAAATTCACCTGTCTTCTGTGCCTGTTTATCAAATTTGACCCTTTTCAGGATTTTATTGCTGTGAATAATAAAATATTTATCAAAAGTTTGAAGGACATCTTCAAATTTATCAGAAGTCTTGTTTACCCTTTGCCTCACAATTACGTCGTCCACAATCGCGCTGACTGCATTTAAAAGAGTGTTGACCTGTTCAACTTCTGACTTTGTTTGGAGTTTGGAAGCAATCCTGAACCTCAGGAACCTCTTACTCCAAATAGACCAATTTTGAACCTGATTGGGTCCTTCTAGATCTTGAAAACTTTCTGGAATTCCAAATTATATAACTGTCTCTGCTTTAGTAAGGCTTTCTAGGGTGTTTCTCCATATTTCAAAATCTTTCAGACTTGAATGGAGGTTTTCACAGTCTTTTGGGGATTTCCCGACATTTCCCGCGCTTTCTCTCTGCGGTCTGGCTAGGCAACGGCTGCCGGCTCCACCCGACTCCTGAGTCGCTTCTTCGCCCAAGATTGACTTCTGTACCCGTGGTTTTGACCCAGTGTGCCATTAACCATTAGTGGCCCCTTACAAAACTCTCACCTGATCCTGGACCATCACCTGGCACTGAAACTCAGACCTGATCGCTGGATGTACCGATGCAAGTCCCCACGCTTCTGTGGTGCAGTCTGAGAGGCTGCAGGATTTTTCCACCGACATGTCCATGTGGTCTGTGGCTACAGAGCAGCTCCTGAATTCGTCGCAGGCCCCCGACTAGATCTGCTGTTTTCCTGGCGCTTCTCTATGAGGTAGGGAGATCTTTAAATACTCAGTGATCATTTTAACTGGTGCCACCATATTGTGTGTTGGCTTTAATAGCGTAACAGGGACATTCTGGAGAAAGTCTCAGACTCAGGATAAGGTCAATGAAGAACTCTATTATTTACATAATACTATATACACTCTCATCAAGCCTCCCAAGCTAGCATCCTTTGTGCTGCTCTCTCTTCTTCTCACCAGCCTAACCTCACGTGATTATGACATCATCACTCTTACAGTGGGAGGGGTTGCTCTCGCTGTCTTCAGCATTAGCCCTTTACATCCTGATACTACACTCCCCATATCCCTTGATTTCCTGAGAGACCAAAAATCTATCTATCCCAGCCTTAAATGTATTCAATGATGGAGCATCCACAACCCTCTGGAGCAGAGAATTCCGAAGATTCAGAACCCTTTGAGTGTCATAATTTCTCCTCATCGCAGTCCTAAATGATCAGTCCCTTCTCCTGAGACTGTGCCCCTGCGTTCTGGATTCCCCGACCAGTGGAAATAATCTTTGTGTCTACCCTATCCAGCCCCTTCAGAAACTTGTATGTTTCAATGAGATTGCTTCTCATTCTTCTAAACTCCAGAGAATACAGGCCAAATTTATGCAGCCTCTCATCATAGGCCAACCCCCTCATCCCAGGGACCAATTTAGTGGACCTTCGCTGTACCGCCTCCAATGCAAGTATATCCTGTTTTAGATGTGTAGACCAAAACTGCACACAGTATTCCAGATGTGCGCTCACCAAAATCCGTCAATTGTAGCAAGACTTCCTTATTCCTGTACTCCAACACCCTTGCAATAAAGGCCAACATGCCATTTGCCTTCCTAATTGCTTGCTGTACCTGCCTGTTAACATTCTGTGTTCCTTGTACAAGCACACCCAGGTCTCTCTGAACATCAAGACTTACAGGTTTCACACCTTTTCAAAAATATTCTGCTTTTCAATTTTTACGACCAAAGTGAATAACTTCACACTTCCCTAAGGTATTGTCCATCTGCCATTTTGTTCCCCAATCACTTAACCTGTCTATATCTCTTTGCAGCCTCTTTGTGTTCTCCCCACAGCTTACCTTTCCACCTATCTTTGTATCACCAGCAAACTTTGATACATTACTCTCTGTCTCTTCATCTAAGTCATTAGTATAGATTGCAAATACAAAGCCCTAGTAGACCACACCTGGAGTACATTGAGAGTTATATTCCTTGGAATTTAGAAGGTTAAGGGGTGCTTTGATTAACATTTTCAAGATATTAGGGAGAACAGTTGGAGTAGATAGACAGAAACAATTTCTGCTGGTTGGGGCGTCTCAGACTAGGGGGTGTAGTCTAAAAATTAAAGCCAGATCTTTCAGGAGTGAAATTAGGAAATGCTTTTACACGCAAAGGGTGGTACAAGTTTGGAATTCTCTTCTGCAAACAGCATGCTAGATCAATTGTTAATTTTAAATCTGAGATTGATATATTCTTGTTAAGCAATGTTATTAAGGGATATGGGGCAAAGGTGGGTATATGGAGTTAGATTGCAGATCAGCCATGATCTCATTGAATGGCAGAACAATCTCGAGGGGCTGAATGGCCTAATCCTATTTCTATGTCTTATGCTCCTTACATTAGATTAGAGATACAGCACTGAAACAGGCCCTTCGGCCCACCGAGTCTGTGCCGACCATCAACTACCCATTTATACTAACCCTACACTAATCCCATATTCCTACCAAACATCCCCACCTGCCCCTATATTTCCCTACCACCTACCTATACTAGTGACAATTTATAATGGCCAATTTAGCTACCAACCTGCAAGTCTTTTGGCTTGTGGGAGGAAACCGGAGCACCCGGAGAAAACCCACGCAGACACAGGGAAAACTTGCAAACTCCACACAGGCAGTACCCAGAATCGAACCCGGGTCCCTGCAGCTGTGAGGCTGCAATGCTAACCACTGCGCCACTGTGCCGCCCCGACAATAAGCTTTTTAATTGTGTCTTTGTTTATTCGAGGAACGCAAATGCCTTCTAGCATGTTTCTTGTCACTCCATCTTGATCAAATTTGAGTGGGCACTTACAAACACTGAGCCCAATACAAAGGACTTGCCTTAGTACCTTATCACACTCCTGGAAAACAAAAGAGGTTCCCATCCAGTCAATCACTTTGAAGTGTAATATGTATTGTTGTGTGAAAAGCTTGGCAGATATTTGCACATTTGCAAGATTCCACAAGGAGCAGTGAGACAAGAAGTGGTCTCTTGTTTTTGATGATTTGCTTAAGGAGAAGGAATGTTGGTCAGTTGAAACTGTCTGCTCTGTTGGAGATACCGTATTTTAAGATAATTCATTATACTGAGACCTTGTTCGCCTGATCAGGTAGGCACAAAATATCCTGGAACTATTTTGGAAAGGAACAAGGTCCTCCCCTGACCAATAATAATTCTTCAACCAACATTAAAGCCGTTCATTATCATTATCATTTTTTATTTATTTTCATTTTTGGGATGTGGGTGTCGCTGGCAAGTTCAGCATTTATTGCCCATCGCTACTTGCCCTGAGAAGATGCTGGTGAACCACCTCATTGAACTCTTGCATGTAATGGTTTGACACAACTGAGTGGCCGCTAGGCCAGTTAGAAATCAACTAAGTCGCTGTTGAACTGGAGTCACAGATAGTCCAGACTGAGTAAGGATGGCAGATTTCCTTCCCTAAAGAACATTAGTGAACCGGTTAGATTTTTATGACAATCCAACAGCTCACGGTCACTTTTAATAATATCAGCTTTGTATCTCCAGATCTATTTTTAACAGAATTAAAATTCCCCCATTGCCAATTGTGGGATTTGAACTCATGTTCTCTGGAATAATGATAGACCTGTAACAGGGGAATACTAGAGATTTTTCTCGATGGATGAGGTAAGATGAGCCAGTATCTTACTCATCAATAACTATCTTGCAATCTTGTGAATCATCAAATCAGGATTTCAGATGTGGTTTAACCGTCAAGACTGAAGTGATTTTCGCTGGAGGGATCCATCGCGAATTCAGTGGCTACAAGGATCAAATCTTTCTAGCCGTCTCCGGTACCCCCCAAAAGATCCTGAAGACAACAAGTTGATGCCAGCAGATAATTTAAAAAAATGGAGCGAATAGTCCAGCAAAACTCCAATATCACCTTGCGGCACCAATAACAGTTTCCTTCATGCTTTAGTAAGGAGATTTTAGAAGAGACTGAGTGGGGATGGAAAGACGTCTGCCACCAGCTCTTTCATCTTCACTGTGTGAAAAAGGTCAGATATTTAAAAAATCTCTTTCATCAGTAATCATTGAGGGATGTGTGGGTGTATTTTTGGTACTTAAGACCAGACAGACCAAATAACTGTCTCCGCTTTGCAACGTTTGCTAAGAGTCATGCGTTAAAATGGATTCAGCACGAATGCACACAAGAGTTTGTGTTTCACACCAATTAGTGCATATTGTTTGACAGCCGGCACAGTGGCGCAGTGGTTAGCACCGCAGCATCACAGCTCCAGCGACCCGGGTTCAATTCTGGGTACTGCCTGTGTGGAGTTTGCAAGTTCTCCCTGTGTCTGCGTGGGTTTCCTCCGGGTGCTCCGGTTTCCTCCCACATGCTAAAGACTTGCAGGTTGATAGGTAAATTGGCCATTAGCAATTGCCCCTAGTATAGGTAGGTGGTAGGGAAATATAGGGACAGGTGGGGATGCGGTAGGAATATGGAATTAGTGTAGGATTAGTATAAATGGGAGTTTGATGGTCGGCACAGACTCGGTGGGCCGAAGGGCCTGTTTCAGTGCTGTATCTCTAAACTAAAAAGCCTCAATCACAACAGTAGTGCAGTGGTTATGTACAGAGGTGATGTGGGCAGGTCCTACTACGCGGGTAAATTCAACAAATCTGGTCATCTGTGGGCTGGCACCAGAAAATGAAATGGCTATAAGGAGCATCCAGATTATAGCAGAAACCCAATTGGTTTACTAATCTTCTTCGAGGAAGGGAACCTGTCACTCCACCGGATCTGGTCTACACTTGACTCCAGGCTGTCCCTACAGGTTGACTCAATGCTTTCTAAAGTGGCCAAGCAGAGTTGTAGACAACTAATACTATGCAAGGAGAAAGCCTAGAATCCAGTCTGAATGCTTCCTGAAGTGGCCTAGCAAGGCACAGCTGTAGACAACCATTACTATACAAGCAGAAGGCCCATTCTCTCAAGCCAACTAGGAAAGGGGCATAAACTCCTGCATTGCTAATGTCACTCACATCCTGAGAATAGATTGATTTGGTTATCAGGTCATGCCGGGTCTCCACGATTTCAGTAGCCTTTTGCGGAGTTACAGGGGAAAACCAGGTGAACCTCTATGGAATTTTAAGCACGTATGCACTTCCAATTCTTTTGACAGATCACAATAGTAAAAGAAGTGGAGATTATACATGAGCTGCCTCTTGGGAGCTTCATCCCTATGGAACATTAGAAAGAAAGAAAGGAAAGAAGTTGCCAATTACAGCCAATCGATAAGAACATAAGAAATAGGAGCAGACCATACAGCTCATCGAGCCTGTTCCACCATTCAATACATCATGGCTGATCTTCGGCTTCAATTTCACTTTCCCGCCTGCTTCCCATGTCCCTAGATTCTCTGAGAGACCAAAAATCTGTCTCTCAGCCTAACTATATTCAATGATGGAGCATCCACTACCCTCTGGAGAAGAGAATTTCAAAGATTCACAACACTTTGAGTGAAAAAATTTCTCCTCATCTCAATCCTAAATAATTGTCCCCTTATCCTGAGACTGTGCTCCCTGTTCTAGATTCCTGACCAGCAGATACAACCTCTCACTGTCTATCCTATCAAGCCACTTGTATGTTTCAATGAGATCACCTCTCATTCTTCTAAACTCTAGCGAATATGGACTCAATTTACGCAGCCTTTCATCATAGGACAAGCCTCTCATCCCAGGAACAAATCTAGTGAACCTTTGCTCTACCACTGTCACTGTTGTGAGGGAGGCAGTGGTGCAATGGTAATGTCACTGGGCTAGTAATCCAGAGGCCTGTGTGTGGGTCGAGGGGACATGGATTTGAATCCCACCATGGCAAATGGTGAAATTTGAATTCTATTAATAAATTTGGCATTAAAAGCTAGTCTAATGGTGACCATGAAACCATTGTTGTAAAAACCCATCTCGTTCATTAATGCCTTTTAGGGAGGGGAATCTGCTGGCTGACATGTGATTCCAGCACGGTGGTTGACATTGAACTGCCTCTGAAATGGCCTCACAAGCCACTCAGTTCAAGGGCAATTAGGGATGGCCAACAACCCATTTGAGCACAGCAAGCACCCACAAACAGCCAGTGATGAGATCAAGTGTTTCTGGTGGTGCCATGTAGCCCTTCATGCTCACCTTAGAAGGCAGACAGGACCTTGTATTAATATCTAATCACTCTTAGGGGAGCTGTGTTTTCCTCCTGTTAAACAGTGGGAAGATTGAAGCCATTGTCTTCTGCCTTCATGGTAAACTCAGCTTCCCAGTCACTGGCTCCAACTCTCCACTCCACCCCAGTCATTTGTCAGGCTGAACCAAACTGCTCACAATCCAGGTATTCTTCCTGCCTCTGTCCCCATATACTCTCCATTATGAGCTCCACCTTTGTTCTGTTTTTGCCTCTGCCCTGCCCACTGGCCGCTGATAGCCTCAGCCATGTCTTTGTCACCTCCAGATTCTACTATTCCAATGTTCTCCTCCCATCTTCCAAACTCCATACACTTCAGCTCATCCAAACCTCTATGGCTTACATCCCATTCCATCCCAGAACCTGGTCACCTAACACCTGTTTCCTTAGATTTTTGATCTATGTTGGCTCCTGGTCTTTTAATGACCTTATTTACAGTCCTTTCAGACCCTCCTCTTAGAGGTTACCCCATCCTAATACCCCTTTCTTTGGTTCTGCATGCCCCATTTTGAGGAAGCATCTTTCGGTGAGTGAAGTGCTATGCTCAAGTATTCCACATAATGCGCTCTTGGTTGGCCTGAATGGAACTCATCCCAGCTGAGAGCAGGCCATTCAAGGGTAATGTCAGGAAGTGCTTCTTAACACAAGGACAGTGGAAATCTGGAACTCTCTTCCCCCAAAAGACTGTGGATACTGGAGGACAATTGGATCTTTCAAGACTGAGATTGACAGATCTTTTACCTTGGGTAAGGATATCAAGGAGTATGTAGTAAATGCGGCTAAATGGAGTTGGGGTACAGATAAGCCATGATCTAATTGAATAGCAGAGCAGGCTCAAGGGGCTGAATGGCCTCTTCCTGTTTTTAATATTCGTATGTTTAAACAAAAGTTGCATCAAACAAATCATGAACAAAAACCCATTGCAAATTATTATACAGAAATGCACTCTGGACAAGGAACAATTGCAATTATACTAAATGATAATGATACGTCCTGATATTTCCAGCATTTTTTGCTTTTATATTGAATGATAAGGTGACCTTGTCTTGTTAGTAAATTAACATTACAGTGCAAGTAAAGTGCTTGAATTGAGGTTCACTCAATTATTCCAATTTAATTATTTGTACAATTTAATGCAATAACTTAAACAACTGTGCTGAATGTTAAACTGCCAGGCTTGTTGCAAAGCCTTTTCTTATGAAAATGGTATCACTTGAGTGTTCTTCATTTTTGAATCAGGTACAGTGAAGAAGTTTTTTATAATCTCTGGAGGTCTTTATGAACATTGAAGCTTTAGCATTTGAATTTGTAACTTGTCAAATTTATTACAGACCTAGATAATTGTTCTTCAACATTCACTTTATAGAATCTGCAGTATAACAGGGGAAGCCATTCAGCCCATCAACCCCTTGGCAGGTGCTAGCTCTTTAACTGGACTGATCTAGAGGGACACAGGAGTAGGCCATTCAGCCCCTCTGATAGTCTGCACTGGGAGTGTCAGTATAGATTTGGTGTTTAAGTCTCAGGCAGGACTTGAACCCACGATCTCCTATCTCAAATGCAAAAAGCACTCTCCTGGAGCCCCCGTAACCCTAAAGTGCCACTGTCAGTTTAATAGTTAATAAACAGCAAGCAAAATTTCAACTAATACAATCAAAGAATAAGTGATTGTTATTTGCAGGAGATTAGCTGATACTTACTTGCTAATCAATCAATATGAAAATATTATACAGAAATAACTGCTGTGATTTTGAATTGAATTGCATTTCAACTCAGCCAAGTGGATATTGCTAGTAATTTTGCATTAAATCTAGCTTGAGGTTAGACTGGTAATCCTTTCTGATGAAGAACAGACATGAATAAAATATATCAGCATGTTAAAGGAAAATTCCAAATCAAGGCATTCAAATCTCCCCATGAATATCCTGTGGCTTTTAAAAATGCTCCTGTAACTTGTGTCAGAAAGTCTGACATCACAGCAGGTCATTTGTTTATTCTCGAGTGTTCCAACAGTGTATTTACTTTTCCAATTTCTGCTTGACTGCTATGAATGTGCTACTTTCCTTTTAATTCCAAACACCACTGAAATGGCTGAAAGGTTTTCCCTCGCAATCTCATCGTGTTTTCCGGAAGTGTTCGAGCCTAAGATTAAGAAATCCATTTTATGCAGAAGGATCACTTCTATTAAGGTCCATTTTATATTACATCTTGCAGTTCAATCTTGGAATTGAAGAGTGCAAAAACAACTTCCAGTACAATATCTGCACATAAGGTCTGAATACAGCATTCTCTAAGGTCAGCTAGCTTCCGTTTACATTTAGAGTCACTCCATCACACCCGCAGCTGGAGATGTGATTCTATGTTCTGAACTTTCTAACCCAATCACTGCAGCTTTTCTGTACAACTCAAGACCATAAGACGTAAGAATGGAAATTTAGAGTGGGTGAAGGATCATGGAATGCAGATGATAATGGAGCTAAAAACAGCACAAATGGTTTAAAGTCATAAACATGGGTAGGGGGATGACAAAGGGAGACGGCTGGAGGGTTGAAATCACCTGTCTTCTAAAGCAAAACACCCTTTGAAATTTTGATGTTGGTCGTGAATATGTGCAACATTTAGTCATTCTTAAAACTTGTGTAGAATTGCATAGAATTTACAGCACAGAAATACGGCACTCAGCTCAGGGATCTATGCCGGTGTTTATGCTCCACATGAGCTTCCTACACCGTACTTGAACTAAACCTATCAGTATAACCTTCTATTTCTTCCTCCCTTGTGCATTTACCTAGATTCCCTTAAATACATGCATGACTTTTGCCTCAACGACTCCTCGTGGTGTTGAGTTCCACATTCTAACCACCTTCTGGGTAAAGAAGTTTCGCTTGAATTCCCCATTGGATTCATTAATGGTTATCTTATATAAGACACAAATGTTTCTATGCTAGTTGCCTCAACTACTCCTTGTGGTAGTGAGTTCCACAGTCCAACTGTTCTCTGGATAAAGAAGTTTCGACTGAATTCCCTATTGGATTTATTAGTGATTACCTTATGTAAGACAGATATATCCATGCTATTCACTTCCAGTACCTCAAGGATTTACTTGTTTTTTGAATTCATCCTTCACATTGCGAACAGAAACAAGACTTTTACAGAGTCTGAGTTAACTGCTTAAAGTTATCAAATGTCTCTTTCCCACCTCCTTAAAAACATGGACTGCAGCGGTTCAAGATGGCAGCTCACCACCACTTTCTCAAAGGGAATTAAAGATGGGCAATAAATGCTGGCCTTGCCAATGACAGCCACATCCCATGAAGAAACAAAAAACAATGTCGCCCTTAAAATCTCTGTCTTTGACTAAGCTTTTAGTCATCTGTCCTGACTGCTTAGTCTATAGCCCACTGTTCTAGATCTGTTGATAAGGCTTCTGTGAAGCGCGTTGGAACGTTTCGTTACATTAAAGGCACTATATAGATGCAAGTTGTTGCTGTTTATTGAAATAAAAGCCCTCTTTATCTTGAGAAACCCAGGTGGAGATGGAGGTGATGGGGGGAGGGGAGGCTAATGCACACGGTGCGGATCCCTATTGGAAAGAGGGATAGAAAGAACATACGAACATCCGAATTAGGAGCAGGAGTAGGCCACTCGGCCCCTCGAGCCTGCTGTGCCATTCAATAAGTTCATGGCTGAACTGATTACTCCACAGTTCTATCTACCCCCGATAACCTTTCACCCCCTTGCTTATCAAGAATCTATCTACCTCTGTGTCAGGTAAATCCCCCACCTGCCGAGATTGAGGCACACAGGATTTAGCCGCATGAACATTAAAACTTAAAATTGCAAGCCCCTACTGGAAAGACATTTCCATGGTAACGGACAGTGTTGGAACAAGGGACAAAGGGCCATGCCCTGACTCATTCAACCAACAATGAGCTTTTGATTACCAGACATTGAAGGTGGGGGAGCTGGCATTCCAGAGACTGCTAAGGTACAATCCACAAACCTCGCAGGAGGGACTGTTCCACATAAGGAGCTAGTCACATGATTAACCTGCTGGGCAACCTGGGACTTTTTTGGAATTTGAACGCTCAACAAAGGAATTGGGACTGAGACAAAGCCATGTGCTCATGGAGTAAAGATCTCTCCTGGAACTGAAGCAAGAATTACAGCCTCTCCTGTCTGCCTGCTTCTATCTCCTTCCCACAGAACTGAATCTTGTGAAAACACGTGAAAGTCAAAGAGAGAAAAGTTTCCTGTGTGAACAAGGTTTTAAGAAGACTACTGGGCGCCAACGAAAAGCAAGACTACTTACAAAAGGACTACAATAAGCTCGGTGCACATAACAAGGGATTGCCTCAAACTGTTCCACTTTTCTTTTCTTCTGCTCTTTTCTGTCCCTATTTGCATGTGTACATCATGTGTGCAGGCTAGCATGGGCACGACGTATATCTGCAGGCGTTAACTGTATTAGAGTTTAAGTTTAAGGTTTAATAAATTTCATCTTTCTGCTTTAAACCAAAGAAAGCCTGTTTATGCTCCCTTCTTTACCTTATAATTGGAAACTGTGAACAAGGATTCGCAAAAAGGGGAGCTCAAAACACAGCATGTTTAAAATTAAACCCTATTACAATAAGGCCAGGTGAAGATAGTAACAGACCCCTAGACACCTTTTGGACCTGGTCGTAACATCTGCCTTAAAAATATTCAAATAAATCTATGGCTAGATGATGTCAATTTAAGTTTTTAAAAAAAGGAGAGTCTGAAGGACAAAGAAAGTTCCAATATTCTGAGGACCTGGGTAAGAATGGCTTAGAGTAGGAGACGGTTAAGGGGAGTTTAAAGATCACATGATAGGTTGGGCTGAAAAAGGCCAGTCTGCTTATTGGGCTATCATCCTTCCAGAATATAAACCATGCCTTCTTCCCTTGCAGCTCTTAACAAGATCGCAAGCAGGGTTTGTTAGCTTTCAAAGTGGTTTCATGACATAGGTTGATCTCAACGCTGTAAGGATGGTGGCGTGAGGAAGGGTGTGTTGGGTGGAGGGACAACATTTCAATAGAGGCCATTCGGCCCACTGTCCCACAGTCATCCAGATAAAAACAGATGTAGGCAAGGAGAGGGGGTGCAGACTAATAATGAGAAAGACATTGTGTCCCAGATGACAATTGTCTCATCGGATCACAAAATCTTACAGCACAGGAGGAGGTCATTCAACCCATTGTGCTTGGGTTGGCTCTTTGAGAGTGCTATCCAATTAGTCCCACTCTTTACCCATAGCGCTGCATATGTTTCCTTTTTAAGTATATATCCAATTCCCTTTGAACGTTACTGATAGAATCTGCTTTAAACTCCTGTACCTTTCTACCATATCCTGGAGTGGGAGAGTATACACACATACTAAAAAACAGCAAGGACAAAATTTTATTGAATCTTCACAAAGCAAGCATGAAGGATGAGACAGAAGTGTGGAACCTCGCTGCCAATCGCACTGAAAAAAATGAAAGAGATTTGTCATTTTAACACAGGCAACTGGCCTTGTATTAAGATGAGGCGCGCACAAATGTTTCATTTGACCTTTCTCATTTTTCTCTCTCTGTTTAGACATCACTCTTATTCCAACTTTTTACCTTCAATTTTAAGTATACACTTAGATCCACTGATCTGGAATATCAAGGCATATAGACCAGACTGTGACAGAGTACATTATCAATTCATTCTAATATAAAATGCTACATAACAGGCTTGTCAGCAAAGTTGAAAGCCATGGAATAAAAGGGACAGTGGCAGCCTGGATACAAAGTTGGCTGAGTGACAAGAAACAGAGATTAGTGATGAATGGTTGTTTTTCAGAATTAAGGCAGCGATCATTGTAAGGACCACTGATTTTCTTGATATATCTTCATGACCTAGAGTTGGGAACAGAGCACAATTTCAAAATTTGCAGATGACACAAAACTTGGAAGTATTCTGAACCGTAAGGAAGATAGTGATAGACTTGAAGAGGACATAGACAGGCTGGTGGGATGGGCAGACAGGTGGCAGATGAAATTTAAGTGTGAAATGGTACATTTTGGTAGGAAGAATGAGGGGCGGCAATATAAAATAAAGGGCACAATTCTAAAGGGAGTGCAGCAGCAGAGAGACCTGGAGGTATATGTGTAAAAAGCATTGAGGGTTGAGAAAGTGGCTAAAAACACATACAGGATCCTGGGCTTTATAAATCGATGCATAGACTGGGATTTTATGTGGCTCCCTGAGGCAGGGGTGCATGGAGTATCGCGATGGGTGATGGGGGGGTGGGGGGGGGGGGGGGGCACAGACGGCCCACCGCCAAGTGATCTTCCCAGGGGCAGGATAGGCTAACAATGGCCTTCCTGACCAGAGCCCAATTGAGGCCCTTAAGTGGTCCCTTAAGTGGCAAATTAAGGGCCTCATCCCACTGCTGCTGGAATCTAACTAGCAGTGGGGGGGGTGGGGGGGGTGCCTCCACCACGTGGGGAGGGTGCCTTGTAAAATGAGCTGTGGGCTCGGAGGGCGCTCCCTCCTCCGTGGGTCAATCTTTATCCCCCTCCCCTCCCCCCAGGACCTCCCTCCTCCTGGACTGCACGACTACCCCACCAGCTCACCTCACCAGGACTGGACCCGGTCGCCCCACTACACTTACCTGAGGTCTGGAATTCCAGCACTGGGCCTGAGTCCAAGACCTCTGCAATATTTTAAAGGGACCGGATCCTGAAACTTACATTTACAAACACCGGAGGATCGCTCTGGGGGCAGGGTGGGGCTGTGGGGGTGGGGTGGGGGCACAAAAAGGAAGAGGTGGTCTTACCCCTGCCTTTTCGGTCTGGCACTGGGAGCCGTGCCTCCAGCACAAAATCCAGCCCAAAGAGTACAAAAGCAAGGAAGTGTTGATGAAGCACTGTTTCAGGGCACTGCACGTCAGGAAGGATGTGAAGGCTTTAAAGAGGCTACGGAAAAGATTTACGGGAATGGTTCCAGGGATAAGAAACTTCAGTTATGTGGATAGATTGGAGAAGTTCAGGTTGTTTTGCTTAGGGAAGGTTGATAGAAGATTTGATAGAGGTGTTCAAAATCATGAGGGTTCTAGACAGAGTAGATAGAGAGAAACTGTTCCCATTGGCGGAAGGATCGTGAACCAGATGATACTGATATAAGGTGTTTGGCAAAAGAATCAACAGCGACATGAGGAAAAACTTTTTTACACAGCGAGTGGTTAGGATCTGGAATGCACTGCTCGAGAGTGTGGTGGAGGCAGATTCAATTGGGGCTTTCAAAAGGAAATTGGATAAGCAACTGAAAAGAAAAGTTGCAGGGACACGGGGAAAAGGGAGTGGGAATAGCTAAGTTGCTCTTGCAGAGAGTCGGCATGGGCATGATGGGCTGAATGGCCTCGTTCTGTGCTGTAACCATTCAATGATTCTAAACTGAAATATAACTGGAAAGATGTCCCTCATCCCTGGAATCATTCTGGTGAATCTTTTCTGCACCCTCGCTAAAGCCTTCGTATCCTTCCTGACGTGCAGTGCCCAGAATTGGACACAATACTCCTGGTGCATTAAGATACCAATCTCATCGGATTATGTCCTAACCTCTATTCATGTGCTGTCAAATTTTATCTGATACCGCTCCTGTGAAATGCTTTGGAACGTTTTCACTATGTTAAAAGTGCTACATAAATGCAAATTCTTGTTGTTGTTGCCTGCCACGACCAAGGTCAGTATATGTGGTGAGGACTGTTGTATCAAAATGTGCTGCTTAGTAATCTCTGGCAATGCCTAAGTTCTTGAGGCACCTTGAAACTGTTCAAAATTCTAAAAAAAGGCCCAGATTTTTTTTCCCCATTAATTCAAAGGACTCCTAATTTAAAGTTTGAAACAGTTCCTCTCTGTCGTATCATTTTCATTTGTCACTCGTAAACCACCCGGTTAAAATGAACCCCCAAAAAATTAGGGATTGTTGATTCCACTCAGTGCACACAATTTAAACTGCAATTGTCTCAGCTTGATATTATTTCCAGTGAAGGACATGCTTGCAAGCGGTTTATAGATTTACAGATGTCCCCTTTTTTGTTGCTACTGTCAGATAATTTAGACAGTGGGAAATATTCTTTGACTTAAATGTGCTCATTCTTGTAAACGTGACTGGAATGAAATGAAATGTGCTTTGTGTTTGCTCAGCTAATGTAATTGTATAATTACTCTTTTAAACACTGCAATTTACTGGATATGAAATGACTATGGTACAATCAAGTAGATCTTAATCATTTAGATTTAACTAGCATAATGTGAGTAGTTTAGTGAAATTCAAGGCACATCAATACTATAAAGCCAAAAAATAACATCAAGTTTCATAACTTCTAATAATATCAATTAAGAAATTAAGATGTCAATTTGATTATTCTCTGAAGAATTTTTTAAAACTAAATTATAGGTGAGATAGTTATTTAACACATACTTGCTCATCCAGCCACCATCTCACTCTCTGTTTTGCAAATAATTGCATGCAATTTTTAAAAATTGATTCATCGGATGTGGGCGTCACTGGCTAGGCCAGCATTTATTGCCCATCCCTAATTGTCCTTGAACTGAGTGGTTTGCTAGGCCATTTCAGAGGGCATTTAAGAATCAAGTAAATTGCTGTGGATCTGGAGTCACATGTAGACCAGACCGGGTAAGGACGGCAGATTTCCTTCCCTGAAGGACATTAGTGAACCAGATGGGTTTTTGCAACAGGCATCACCAGCTTTTTAATTCCATATGTATTAATTGAATTCAAATTTCACCATCTGCTGTGGTAAAATTCAAACCCAGGTCCCCAGAGCAGTAGCCTGGGTTCTGGATTACTAGCCCAGTGACATTACCACTATGTCACCACCTCCCACCAACTGCTCCATCAAGCCTGTCCCACACCATGATCAATGGACTATCCTGACTAAACACCTCTGCCCTCACCCCTCATTTCCAATTCCATGGGTTTCATCCCCTACATATACTGAAGTCCGTTGGCCATGTTGATCATTGCTTGCAGGCAGTAAAACCTCCAGATATCATTCACCAAGCTACCAAGAGAGTGCTGCATTGTCAGAAGTTGTCATGTTTCAGATGAGACTTAACACTAAGGCTTCAATGGTTCCAATGGATGTAAAAGGATCCATGGCACCATTTGAAGAGGAGTTGGGGGATTTCTCCCAGCGTTGCAGCCAGCATTACTCCTTCAATCAACAGCTCAGGAGAAAGCAACTGATTGGGGGAGGGGAGATAATGTTCACTGCTTGGGCAATAAACTGGAAATGAAAGAATGTCTGAGATTAATGATGAACAGATGATCCGCTCTGCCAGTTCATTACCTCAGAGGATTGTAGGCACTTCCCATGTTACTTGTCACTCCAGGGATTTGAGCACATAATCCAGGCTAGCACTCTCAATGCAGCACTGAAAGAGAGCTGCACTGTCAGAGGTTCTGTCTTTTGGATGGGATGTTCAACCAAGGCACTGTCTGCCCTCTTGGGTGGATGTAAAAGATCACACAGCAATATTTCAAATATTAATCCCTGAACCAACATGACTAAAACAGATTGTATTAATCATGAATCTCATTGTTCTTCGTGGGAGCAGAAATTAGCCGTCACATTTTCTCACATTACAACAGTGACACCACTTCAAAAATACGTTGTTGGTTAAGGAAAAGAAACCTTTTGCCATAATTTTTAAGCTTGACATTCAACCAGCATGCCTTGGGAAGCTGGAAACAGTAGATTGTTAAAATGCTTGTTTCTCAGTCTTTTAAAATTAAATTTGCTGAGCTATGGCCAAACAGCGTAACCAGACAGTGCTATCAGGAAGGATAAAAGAGCTGTAGTTAAAGGAGACATCCGTCCAAAAAGAATTTGAAAGGTTCTGCTGCAGTGAGATAACAAATAACTCAATTGTCTGCTGACCGCTTCTGCAAACATCCTTATCTGGAAATTGGCCAACTTTATTGAAGGTAGCCGAAGAAAGATGGACACTGTCAGGGCGGGCTTTTTCAAACAAAGAACTCAGCATGTAATTGGACATTTTGGCAATGTCAGTGTGATACCTTGTCCCTCCTTAAAAGAGACTGTTAAGGTAACCTTGCTACTGCAGTCAAGGAAAAGGGAGCCCGATGGATTATCGGAAGGAGATTATTCAATCAAAATAAACTAGCCACTTTTGGCATGACTATATGACTATATTTGAGCATTCTATTGCTGTTTTGAGCATTGCATTCCTCATGCACCAAATTTCGAACATTTTATTGTTCGTGCTAAGTAGTCCATAGCAGAGAAATAGCTGCGCAGTGTGCGTGATCTGTGGATCAACTTAATAAAATTTAATAGCTAACTAAAATTTGAGTGTGTCCTATTATTCTTGTGACTCTCTTGTCCGTGACAGACAGAAATTCTACATTAGCTTCAGAGTGATTTAGGATATCCTGAGGCCCTAAAAAAGGCACTATATAAGAGCAACAACATTTTTTCCGCTATTTATTGTTCTACATTAAGTTGGCAGTTTGAACCCGTACCTCCTTTGACTTATCGCTGTCGTTAGAACAGAAATAGTTCTGTTTTCTATCACAGTTCGATCCAGACTAATCAAGCCACCTCTCAACACTCTTCACTACTCTGTATTCAGACTGTCGATAGTCATTTATCTTCGTCATTTCTACGGTGCTGCCTTGGGGGCTATTAAAGTAAACATTTGCAAAACAGGATAATTGTACTTGTCATCTTGTCATCCAAATTCTGTACGATAAACGCATTTAACATAATTGTTCAGTGTTTCCGTGTTTAGACTGCTGCGAAGAAATTGAGTTGTTGATTATTTTAATATTATGAGGCTTTACCAGAAAACTGCACAATAAGGACAGCTCATCAATATTCCAACGTGACATTTCAAGCAAGAAGCGAAACAGGACATTGCAGCATCATTGTAAGGGCGCAGGCAGCACGGTATGGATTGAAATCGCATGTTGATAAATAATGTGCCAAAGTGCTGGTCTGAAATGCCCCTGTCATCTAATTTAACACCGGTGTTAACTACTTTTATTTAAATGATACATTTCTGATAAGTCAGGAGAATGTTACTTGCCAATTTTAATGGACCAGTGGTTATGTTGAATAACAGTGGTCCCAGCTCCAACCCATTGTATTTCATGCCAAAATAAACTGTCTTATTTGATAAATTGCTTGACCAACACACAAAGCATCTGCTCAGTCTCTGTAATTTTCTCTTACATTGAGTTACTGCGGGTGTACAGCACAGAAACAGATCAATCGGCCAACTGCTTTATGCTGGCATTTATGCTCCACTCAAGAATTCTCCCACCTCTGCTTCATCTAACCCTATGGACATATCCTTCTTTTCCTTTCTCCCTCATGTGTTTATCTACATAATACATCTATGCTATTCACCTCAACTGCTCCTTGTGGTTTAAGTTCCACATTCTAACTACTGTCTGTGTAAAGACATTTCTCCTGATTTCCCTATTGGAGATTTTAGTGACTATCGTATATTTATGGTCTCTAGTTTTGGTCTTCCCCACAAGGGGAAGCATCTTCTCTACATCGATCAAATCTTTTCATCATTTTAAATATCTCTATCTGGTCACCCTTCAGCTTTCTCTTTCCTAGAGAAAAGAACCCGAGCCTGTTCCGTCTCCTTTAATAGATATCTCTTATTTTTCAGACCATCCTTGTGAATTTTTTTACAACTTCTTCAACGCCTCTGTATTCTTTTTATAATAGAGACCCCAGAACTGTACACAGTACTTCAAGTGTAAGCGAACCAAGGTTCTACACAATATGACTTCCCTGCTGTTCAATTCAATCCCTCTAAAAATGCATCCCTGTGCTTTATTTGTATTTTCATGGCCTCATTAATCTGTGTCACAACTTTTAGTAAATTGTGCATCAGTACACCCAGATCCCTCTGCTCCTCTACCCCATGTAGGCTCTTCTTATCCAAACACAATGTGGCCTCATTATTCTTCCTGCCAAAATTCACCGCCTCACACTTAACTATATTGAAATTCATTTGCCAGTTACTCTGCAACTTTATTAATGTTTTCTCGTCTTTTGTCGCAATCATCACCTGTATTAACTACACCCTCAATTTCGTGTCATCCGCAAGTGTCGAAATTGCTCTTCCAATTCCGAGTACTAATTGTTAATGTAAATGGTGACAATAGTGATTCCAGCACCGATCCCTGTGGAACGCCACTTGGCAAATTTTCCAAGTCTACCTAACTACTTTTAACGCCTACTCTCTGTTCTCTGTCCCCTGAGTCCACATGCTCTTACCTTAGTCATCAATCTATTTTTATTTAGAAATACAGCACTGAGACAGGCCCTTCGGCCTACCGAGTCTGTGCCGACCAACAACCACCCATTTATACTAACCCTACAGTAACCCCATATTTACAATGGCCAATTTACCTATCAACCTGCAAGTCTTTGGCTGCAGGAGGAAACCAGAGCACCCGGCAAAAACCCACACAGTCACAGGGAGAACTTGCAAACTCCGCACAGGCAATACCCAGAATCAAACCCGGATCCCTGGAGCTGTGAGACTGCGGTGCTAACCACTGCACCACTGTGCCGCCCTAACTACGCTGCAGTACCTTATCAAAGGCCCTTTAAAAATCCAATCTACTACATTACCCTTGTCCACTCTTTCTATTACTTCTTAAAATAATTTAACATGTTGTTCAAGCATGATCTTCCCTATTGAAATCTGTGCAGACAACTCCTTGTTATATTTTTGGTTTCTAGATGTTTTTCTATTCCATCTTTGAGCAAAGATTGTCAACGGGTCAAAATCCTGGAACTCCCTTCCTTGCAGCACTGTGGGTGTACCTACCCCACATGGACTGCTGTGGTTCAAGAAGGCAGCTCACCACCACCTTCTCAAGGGCAATTAGGGATGGGCAACAAATGCTGGCCTGACCAGCGATGCCATAACCCCATAAACAAATAAAAAAGAAGATTCCATTATCTTTCCTAACACTGAAGTTAAGATAACTGGTCTATAGTTCCCTGCACTTGTCTTATCTCCCTTTTTAAATATAAGAATAACATTAGCTGTCCGCCAGTTCTTATTCTCATTTCTAACGAGTTGTTTTATGTATGTAATAATGTCACTGTTACCTCTTCCCTAACTTCTTTTAACAGACATGGATCACAATCCATTTGGACTAGGGGTTTTATCTATTCTAAGTCTGATTAGTTTATCAATTATCTCCCCCTTTCTATCTTAAAGATCTCGCCATCTACAGAGGGAAAAGGTCACAGTTATATTACAGTAAACTCACCAGATCCACCCTGGGACACCCAGATTGATCTCCAGGGGACCTACCCCAGACCCAGAGCCACGTACCTCTGACTGACTACCCCCAGCCCATTCCACAAGGACCCCTGAGCCAGACTGATCGCCAGAGCCAGTTTAGTTGTTTAATTGTCCACCACCATTCACGGCTGGATGTGGCAGGACTGCACAACTTAGATCTGATCCGTTGGTTATGGGATCGCTTAGCTCTGTCTATCGCATGCTGCTTACGCAGTTTGGCATGCAAGTAGTCCTGGGTTGTAGCTTCACCAGGTTGACACCTCATTTTGAGGTATGCCTGGTGCTGCTCCTGGCATGCCCTCCTGCACTCTTCATTGAACCAGGGTTGGTCTCCTGGCTTGATGGTAATGGTAGAGTGGGGGATATGCCGGGCCATGAGGTTACAGATTGTGGTTGAGTACAATTCTGCTGCTGCTGATGGCCCACAGCGCCTCATGGATGCACAGTTTTGCATTGCCAGATCCGTTCGAAATCTATCCCATTCAGCACGGTGATAGTGCCACACAACACGATGGATGGTATCCTCAATGTGAAGGCGGGACTTCGTCTCCACAAGGACTGTGCGGTGGTCACTCCTACCAATACTGTCATGGACAGATGCATCCGCGGCAGGCAGATTGGTGAGGACGAGGTCGAGTATGTTCTTCCCTCGTGTTGGTTCCCTCACCACCTGCCGCAGACCCAGTCTAGCAGCTATGTCCTTTAGGACTCGGCCAGCTCGGTCAGTAGTGGTGCTACCGAGCCACTCATGGTGATGGACATTGAAGTCCCCCACCCAGTGTACATTTTGTGCCCTTGCCACCCTCAGTGCTTCCTCCAAGTGGTGTTCAACATGGAGGAGTACTGAGTCATCAGCTGAGGGAGGGCGGTAGGTGGTAATCAGTAGGAGGTTACCTTGCCTATATTTAACCTGATGCCATGAGACTTCATGAGGTCCGGAGTCGATGTTGAGGACTCCCAGGGCAACTCCCTCCCTACTGTATGCCACTGTGCCACCACCTCTACCCGGGGATGGTGATGGCAGTGTCTGGGACATTGTCTGTTAGGTATGATTCCGTGAGTATGACTATGTCAGGCTGTTGCTTGACTAGTCTGTGGGACAGTTTTCCCAACTTTGGCACAAGCCCCCAGGTGTTAGTAAGGAGGACTTTGCAGGGTCGACAGGGCTGGGTTTGCCGTTGTCGTTTCCGGTGCCTAGGTCGATACCGGGTGGTCCGTCTGGTTTCATTCCTTTTTATAGACTTTGTAGCGGTTAGGTACAACTGAGTGGCTTGCTAGGCCATTTCAGAGGGCATGTAAGAGTTAACCACATTGCTGTGGGTCTGGAGTCACATGTAGGCCAGACCAGGTAAGGACAGCAGATTTCCTTCCCTCATGAAAGGATTGAGAATGAAAGGGCACAGATTTAAAGCATTTGGTAAGAGAACCAAAAGTGACATGAAGAAAAACTTTTTCACGTAGTGAGTGGTTAAGGTCTGGAATATGCTGCCTGAGAGTGTGGTGGAGGCAGGTTCAATTGAAGCATTCAAAAGGGAATTCGACAGCTATGTGAAAAGGAAGAATGTGCAGGGTTATGGGGAGAAGGCAGGGGAATGGAACTGAGTGAATTCCTCTTTCGGAGAGCCAGTGTGGATATGATGGATCAAAAGACCTCTTCCTTCACTGCAACAATTCTATGATTCTGTGGTCATCCCTTAGCCTTCTCTTTTCTATAAAAGAGCCACAGCCTGTTTAATTTTATTTCTTTGTGGTCCTATCTTCCTTGTGTTATTTATGCGTTTGTAGAATACTACTTCTTTTTATATTCCTTGATAATTTAATTTTGTAGTTCTGTTTGTTTTCCCAATTGATTTTTGACTTCTTTCCTAACATCCTCGTATCCCCCTTTGGTCATCCTCTCCTTTATTGTCTACATATTTAGTGTATGCCTTATTCTTTAATTTCAATGTTACCCCTATCTCTTTACTCGTCCATGTGTGTTGCGTTATTGGCTAGTTTGTTCTTATTTTTTACGAGGAATATATTTTCCTGATCTCTGTCGATCACCATATTAAATACTTCCCACTGCTGTTCTTTGTCTTTGTCCATTTTTTTCCAATGTATCTTCCCTAGTTTCATTCCCTTCCCCTTAAAATTAGCTTTCTTCCCCCGATCCTTGATCTTTGTCTTATTTCTTTCTCAATCATTATTTAAAACCTAAATATGTTATGATTACTATCGCTTGGATGTTCCCCTATGCTTACTTTTCTTGCCTGCTCTAGCTCATTTCCTATTCATAAACCTGGTAGTGATTCCTCTGTGGGTGGGCTTCCCGTAGCTCAGTTGGCAGCACTCTTACTTCTGTGATATAAGATTCCAGGTTCAAATCCCCCAACCCCAGTCCAGGACTTCAATGTAAAAGGTAAGGCTGATACTCCAGTACAGTATTGAGGGAGTGGTGCCACTTTCTGCATGCAATGTTAAAATAAGGCCTGGTCTGTCTATTTGGGTAGGAGTCTCTCAATCAACGTCGCAAAAAATTAACACTTTGCTGTTTGTGGGAGTTTGCTTTATTGCCATGTTTCCTACGTTACAACAGTGACTTCCTTGGCTGTAAAGTGCTTTGGGACGTCCAATGGTCATGAAAAGTGCTATATAAATGCAAGTCTTTCCTTTCTTTACATATAAGTCAGAAAGGAGTCCTGAAAATATCGCAAAAATTCCAATCCTTTTCCCCCTTTCCCTGCTGCATCTTTCAGTTTATTTGCGGGTCGTTGAAATCTCTCATGATTATTACTCTATTTATTTTTACTCCTTTCATAACATTTCCTCCTAAACTTCTCTTCCAATCTTAGGTGGGGCCAGTGGATTAACCCTATTCATGTGATCACTCTCTTCTTATCCTTTGTCTCAATCTACTTGCCTTCAAAGTTTATCTTAATGCTCTTTTTTTCTACTGCCCTTATGTTGTCTATAATGAGTAGAGCAACCCCACCCACACCTCCCCACCCATCTTCCTTATCTATCCTTTCGAAATATGTTATACCCTGCAATATTTTTCTCTTCATTCCTTGCTGCTTACATCCACCAACGTATTACGGTCTAGAAATTTGAAGATGCGACATGCGTTTACAGGTATGGAGTAGGCACAAGAGCACCCAATATGGTGGGTGGGGTGTCATGCGCATTCTGAGCTGGAATGTATCATTCGTCATATTAATATAGGCATCAAAAGAGGCATCAGGGCAGGCACCAGAAACCAGTGGTAACCACTTTGCATATGCAAATAATATGGGGGGTGAGGAGGCATTCAGAAAAAGGTGCCTGACCATCAATCCTTAAAGGGACCACTTCAGCCTCCCATCAGAAAGGGAGGTGCAGGAGAGCTCCTTCCTGCGCCCTTTAAAACCACGGCCCAATCCCAGCCCCCAAGTCCCTCCTCACTGGCGCCCTCCCTCCCAGTTGCCTACCTCTCCCATTCACCCTCAATATTCCCACGAAGCTGCATGTGTATTCAGTCATGCAACAGCCTGGAAGGTTCTGTGCAAGCCTTATTCCGCAATAAATACTGTGCATCTGCAACTGTGCAAGTACTTAAAAGTGCCACGCATTGAAAACGCTGGCAGCACAAAGCAAAAAAATTTAAAGGCAACATTGGTCAGCTGCCCTCCCTCCCCAATCTCTTCACCCCCAACTTCCAGTCACCCCTCCCTGTCCGGATCACGTCTCCCTCTCGCCCAGTCACTTCCCAGAGAAGGTACAGAGGAGATTTACAAGGATGTTGCCAAGTCTGGAAAATTTTAGCTATGACGAAAGATTGGGTGGGCTGAGATTGTTTTCTTTGGATCAGAGGAGGCTGAGGGGAGATTTAATTGAGATGTATAAAATCTTCATGGCAATGCCCTGAGCAATTAGAATCGACTTGCCAACTAATCAGCACCCTTTTCTCATGCAGTTTAAATTTTTGCTCCCTTTGAAATTTGGCAATCTTGCGTCTGTCCTTATGAGTGCAAAACAAAAAGCTTTGACAGCATGTCTCTTTTTTCAGCAATACTCAAGTTCTGTACTACCAAGCGACTATTTGCATAAAATTATGAGTAGCCAAGATAGAGTGGTTAGGAAAGACCTATTTCATTTAGCAGAGATCTCAATAACCAGGAGGCATAGATTTAAAGTCATTGGTAAAAGAGGGGACTTGAGGATGGTGGGGATCTGGAATTCATTGCCTGAAAGGGTGGTGGAGGCAAAAGCATTCATCACATTTAAAAAGTACTTGGATATACACTTGAATTGCTGCAACCTACAGGACTATGGACCAGAACTGGAAAGTGGATTAAGCTGGATAGATATTTTTTAGCCAACCCAGACACAATGGATTGAATGGCTACGATTGCCTCCCTTCTGACTGCTTCCCTGCCCCAGTCATTCTCTCCCTCCCAATCATATCCCCCTCTCCCAGCTTTCCCCTTGCCATCATTTACTCCTCTCCCCACAGTAACCCCCTCTCCCTCCTACTCTAAGTCTTACCTGATGGCCTTTGCCTGTGACACCCATCTGCAGTTCACCATGCTAATGTAATTGAGACCCAAGGCCCAATATTGGGTTGGTCCACCAGGTTCAATTCAGGAATTGGCAGGCAGCCGTCAACTAATTTCTAGCCTGTGCTAATGTGTTTATTAACAGAGATGAAGCACATCAGTTCTAGCTTTTCCTGTAATATGTTTGAGTAATTTCATATGCCATATTACTTGTTTCCTGAACATATTAGATGACCATATAACCAAATAATCATTCAGCGCTGTGCTGACGTGTCAGCCTTGATTTCTTTGGTGCACAAGTCCTGGAGCGAGACTTGAACCTACGACCTACTAACTCAGAGTTGAGAGTCTACCAACTGAGGCATAGGCTTGTTTGCCTCTTGCAGATTACACGGCTGTGGAAGGAAAGTGGGGAAGAAGTGTTTAGTCACAATGCTCTGGCCATTATGGTGTGGGGCAGGTTGCCCATCAACATTATACATTGATAGGAGCATAGAAAGATTTGCGGCACAGAAGGAGGCCATTTGGCCCATCATATTTGAGAAAAAGTCAAATAATGAAAGGAGCAAGAATGTTTTTTTATTCGTTTGTGGGATATGGGCATCGCTGGCAAGGCCAGCATTTATTGCCCATGAACTGAGTGGCTTGCTAGGCCGTTTCAGAGGGCATTTAAGAGTCAACCACATTGCTGTGGGTCTGGAGTCACATGTAGGCCAGACCAGGAAAGATGGCAGATTTATTTCCCGAAAAGACATTAGTGAACCAGATGGGTTTTTGCAACAATTGACAATGGTTGCATGGTCACCATTCGACTAGCTTTTTAATTCCAGTTTTATTAATCAAATTTAAGTTTCACCATCTGCCATGGTGGGATTCAAACTCATGTCCCCAGAGCATTAGCCTGGGCTTTGCATTACTAGTCCAGTGACATTACCACTACACCACCGCTTCCGCCGAATGGGTTAATGGGTTTACCTTACCTTACACCTTTCTAATAATTTAGTTTTTAAAAAGTTGAAAAATACTCAAATTGACATCTTAACTTATGTTATTCGAAGTAGTTAAGAAGCTTCATCTTGTTGTTTGGCTTTATAGCATTGACATGCCTTGAATTTCACTAAACTACTCATGTTATGTTAGGTAGATCTAAATGTCTATGATCTTCTTGATTATCCCATTATGATGTGGAACATATTTGATGGACCAGCTGGTCTTTTCATGCCTGTCAAATGACATTTTTTGAATACCAGAGCACAATGGCAGTTCAAATCAGTGGCCACCATCACCTTCTCAAGGGTGACTGTGTATAAGCAGTGCCAGGCAGCTCACATCCCGCGAATGAAATAAGAAACTGATTACTGTTTTCCTCTCACCCCTTTTACGGTTAAGAAAGTAAGTTGATTATTGCTGAACTCAAAGATGCATTTTTGCTGCAGTCTCACGCTCTCAGAGGACTTAATAGCTAACATTTACAGCACTGTTTGCACAAGTTGCTTACAGTCAATGGAAGTGCTTGAATTATCTCAACTTTCAGATCCTTTATCGTATTTCACAGGCACCATGTAATTTGCAATTATGGTAAAAAAAAATGTGTAAAAAAATTTAAATTAGAAGAGTTTTAAACAGCAGAGAATTGATTTTGATTTAGTTTGGGTAGATGCCTTCTTAATCTTATGAAATCTTATAGTGACTTCTCAAAATAAAGTATAAAAGGGGAGAAAAAAAAATTAGCAGCTGCAATTAAACATCTGTATTTCCAACCCACAGTCAGTTATGTTGCAATGTGAAGCATGATTAACTGGTATAGAATGAGGCCATTTTACTCATCGCGCCTGTGCCAGCTCTTTGAAAGAGTTTACCGATTAGCCCCACTCCCTTGCTCTTTTCCCATAGCCCTGCAAACATTTCTCCTTTAAGTATTTCTCCAATTCCCTTTTGAAAATTATTATTGAATCTGCTTCCACCACCTTTTCAGACAATGCAATCCAGATCATAGCAACTCGCTCCATGAAGAAATTTCTCTTCATCTTGCCTTGCCAATTTCCTGATACCTGTGTCCTTTGATTACCAACCCACCTGCCAGTGCAAACAGTATCTCCCAACCTAATGCTATCAAAACATTTTATGGTTTTGGATACCTCTATTAAATCTCCCTTTAAACTTAAATAAAAACTGATAAAAGGTCACAGACCTAAGAAATTGGGCTGCATTTTACTAGCCCTCTGGGGTTGTGGTGGGGAGGCCCAGAAAATTCTTCCTGGAGAGGCCCACCTCGACCATCGACGCCTTGAAGGCCCCACTGCATTGTACCGGCTGCAGCGAGGCCTCGGTGCGGCAACCTCCACCCCCCACCACCCCCACCACCCCGACCCGGCGGCTCAGTGGCGGATCTTTCATTTTAATATGCAAATGATATTACAAATAAAGAATAATTACCTACCTGGTAGTGATGGCCGTCCCATGCCTATATTCCGGCCGTCGGCCAGAACTCCCGTGACTTCGGAACTCCATTCGGAGTTCTGAGGCGTGACACTGGTGGGGAGGGGGAAGGGGTAAAAATTTCATGGCAGTGCGGGGGGAGAGCGGGGAAAATCGCTACGAGTGGGTGTGGGGATGGTGGGAAGGGGTTGGGTGGTGGAAGGTCTTCATTTAAGAAAATTGGTTATTTAATTTATTGACATCGCAGTCGGGGGTGTGGGAAATGGGATTGAAAGTATCAGTAAAATTTTATTTCCCCTTTAAAAATTGAAATCTAGCTGAAGAGCTTGAAGCCCTTTAAAAATGGCGCCAGCGCCTGCGCAGTGGTGCCGGATGCCATTGCCGGGACAGAGCGGCCTCCCCCTCTACGTCATCGGGGACGGTCACTCTGCCTCTTCCATTTAAATGAGCCCCCGCGCCTAAATCAGAGCGTGCTGCCTCGATTGGCGGCGCGCTGAAAAAATTCAGCTCATTGACTCTGCTTCACTCTCCACAGATGCTGCCAGACCTGCTGAGTATTTCCAGCACTTTCTGTTTTTATTTCAGATTTCCAGCAACTGCAGTGTTTTGCTTTTATTTCAGTGTTCTCCTTAACATTCTCTGCTCTAAGGAGAACAAGCTCAAATTCTCTAGATCTACACATAACTGACGTCTTTCGTCCCTGGCGCCATTCTAGTAAACCCCTTCTGTAATGTCTCCAAGGCCCTGAGACCCTTCCTGTTCATGTACAGCTAGCCTTTCACACATCCAGCTTAACAGTATAACTAAAGCAGTCCATAGCACAGGAGGACGGGTGCAGTTCCAACAACACTTAAGAAGCTCGACACTATCCAGGACAAAGCAGCCTGCTTGATTGGCACCCCATCCAATAGGAGCTCATGGTGTAGGGGGTAACACATTAGCATGGATAGAAGATTGGCTGGCTGGCAGAAAACAGAGGATATGCATAAATGGGTCATTTTCTGATTGGCAGGAAGTGATGAGTAGAGTCCTGCAGGGGCCTGTGCTGGGGCCTCAACTTTTTATAATTTATATCAATGACTTAGATGAGGGGAGCGATGGCATGGTAGCTAAATTTGCAGATGACACAAAGATAGGTTGAAAAGTATGTTGTGAACAGGATATAAGGAGGTTGCAGACTATATAGATAGGTTGAGTGAGTTGGTCAAAATCTGACAGATGGAATATAATGTGGGAAAATGTGAAGTTGTTCACTTTGGCAGGAAGAATAAAAAAGCAGAGTATTACTTAAATGGAGAATGACTGCAGAATTCCGAGGTGCAGAGGGAACTAGGTACGCCAGTGCATGAGTCACAAAACGTTAGTATACAGGTACAGAAAGTAATAAAGAAGGCTAATGGAATGTCATCCCTTAATATGAGAGGAATTGAAAATAAAAGTAAGGATGTTATGCTTCAGTTACACAGGGCATTGGTGAGACCAGCATCTCGAATACTGTGCACAGTTTTGGTCTCCTCATTTAAGGAAGGATGTGAATGCGTTGGATGCGGTTCAGAGGAGATTTACTAGATTGATACCTAGAATGAGCAGGTTCTCTTATTTGGAAAGGTTGGGCTTGTTTTCACTGGAGTTTAGAAGAGTGAGGGGAGACTTGATTGAAGTATATAAGATCCTGAATGGTCTTGAGAAGGTGGATGTGGAAAGGATGTTTCCTCTTGTGGGTGAGTCCAGAACTAGGGGGCACTGTTTTAAAATTAGGTGTCGCCCTTTTAGAACAGAGATGAGGAGAAATTTTTTCTCTCAGAGGGTTCTGCAACTTTTTGCCTCAGAAGGTGGTGGAGGTGGGTGTCATAGAATATTTTTAAGGCGGAGGTAGATAGATTTTTGTTAGGTAAGGGAATCAAAGATTATCGGCGTAGATGGAACACAAGCAAATCAGCCATGATCTTATTGAATGGTGGAGCAGGCTCGAGGGGCCACAAGGCCTACTTCTGCTCCTAATTTGTATGTTTGTAAAATTACGGAAATACTGAGCAAGTCAGGTGGCATCTGTGGATGGAAAAATAGAGTTAAAGTTTCAGGTCAATGACCTTTCATCAGAATTGGAAAAATGTTAGAGGTTTTAAGCAAGTATTATGAAGGCTGGGACTTTGTAGTATGGCTATGTTTTAAAACTGTGCTTTTTAATGCGGTGTAAAATGGACATTTGGAGGAACATGTGCCCTCATGCAAAATCTGGCTAGAGATAAGCCAGGGGTCTTAGTTACCATGAGAACAAGGAACCAAGATCAAAGACCCTTTTGAAAGTAGGGTGCAAGGTTGAAACACCTAAAGGACAATGGGTTTCGCTCTCCCAGACTCTCGGACTGTACACAGGAAGCCACAGGCTCTTACCAATGCTGAGTGCTCCATCTGGTTTTATTCTAACTGCCTTTGTAGTGGTTTGATACAATTGAATGGCTTACTAAGCTATTTCAGAGGGCAGTTAACAGCCAACTGCATTTCTGTGGATCTGGAGTTATATGTTGGCCAGACCCAGTAAAGAAGGCAGATTTCCTTCCCGAAAAGACATTAATGAACCATGAATGGGCTTTTCCAACAATCCAATAGTTTTGTGGACACCATTACTGATACTAGCCTTTTATTCCAGATTTTTATTTAATTAACTGAATTTAAATTCTTACAATCATGTCTTACAATCAAATTAGTTTTTTTTTAATTAATTCTGAAGCTGTGAGATAAAGCCCAGCAACAAAATCTGAATTACATTCCAACTGGAAGCTACAAATGGGGAACATATTGCCATATAAATTCTGGAGGCGATAAATGAAATATGCTTGCTGTCTTAGCATATGCTCTCTCATAAGAAAAATAACATTGCATTTTCTTTTTTCTGCCACTCATTTAATAAAAATGAATCGCATTATTGATGTCACCAATGATTATGGGATGGTGCTGTAATCTGGTGCTAACTGACCAGCCATTGAGTTCACTTTGGGAGGTTATTATTCAGGCAATCAGGCTATCTGCTCTTAATTTTTCAAAATGTGTTCCCTGTGGATGCCTCTCCACTTCCCAGATCCCACAACCAATGCTTTTGAGAGAATAATTTCCGCAGTTTCACATTTATAATCAAACCTCTGTTTGCAAAAGTGCATTTATTGAGCTCTCCAATGTACTGAAATCTGGATAATTATTTTTAAAAAATCAGCTTGCACAGATTTGCTGGTGCAACACCAGCACTCAGTTATACTGTCAGCTCTGCTCTGGTTTGCACTACTGCTGGGGACATGAATTTACCAGTCCTGGGTGTTTTTCTGCGCTTTTGCCTCTTCCAGGAAATAACATGGCTGCGGGTGAGGGGCTATAAGTGTCTAGACCAGACCATTATGTGCAAGGGACAGGCTTAATGGAACAGCTGGTCTTTTCCACCCGTCTTTTTTTGCATGTTCATGATTTGGAACAATTTGCATTAACGAATGACTTTCCCCTCGTATCAGAGAGAAAAAAAGACCTGCATTTATAGAGCTCTTTTCATGACCGCCAGATGTCCCAAAGTGCTTTACAGCTAATGAAGTACTGTTGAAGTGAAGTCACTGTTGTAACGAAGGGAAACGTGGCAGCCAATCCGTGAACAGCAAACTCCCACAAACAGCAATACGAACATACAAACATACGAATTAGGAGCAGGAGTAGGTCATTTGACCCCATTTGATAAGATCATGGCTGATCTGATTGTAGCCTCAACTCTACTTTCCTGTCTACGCCTATAAGTTTTGAATCCCTTGTCAATCAAGAATCTATCTAACTCAGCCCTAAAAATATTCAATGACCCAGCCTCCACTGATCTCTGGGGAAGAGAATTCCACAGACTAACGGCCCCCGAGAGAATTTATTTTTGCCTCATCTCCATTTAAATGGGACACCCCTTATTTTTAAATGGCGTCCCCTAGTTCTAGTCTCTCCAATAAGGGGAAACATCCTTTCAGCATCCACCCTGTCAAGTCCCCTCAGGATTTTATATGTTTCAATAAGATCACCTCTCATTCTTCTAAACTCTGATGGATACAGACCCAACTTGTTCAATCTTTCCTCACAAGATAACCCCTTCATCCCAGGAATAATTCAAGTGAACATTCTCTGAACTGCTTCTAATGCAATTATATCCTTTCTTAAGTAAGGAGACCAAAACTGTGCTCCAAGGTTGTCCAACATACGGACCGCGGTCCAGGATCTGGCCCACCATAGGTTTCCATCTGGCCCGTGGATCTAAACTCTCAGTTGCTACGACCTTTCTGCAGAAGGAGGGCTTATCCCTGAGTGATTTGAGAAACTTAACCAAGATTAAGCTAATAGCATTGGCAGCAAAATTGGATTTGGAGTTAAAACAAGAAGCTAAGAAAGCAGATATAATTGAAGTAATATCACACCATTTGAAAGTGGAAGAAGAAAAAGGCGACCCAGATAGTAATTCAGTTGAATTAGCTAGGACTCAGTTGCAAATGGAAATGAAAAAACTTGAGCTTGATAAAGAATTGATAATGAACTTGAGGGAAAGGAAAGAGGAAGAGAATGGGAAAGCAAAAGAGAAACAGAAGGAAAAGAATTCCAATTAAAAATGCTAGAACTAAGACAAAAGAGTGACCTTGACTCCAAGGAAAATTCTGGTGAGGAAAGAACTGACTCCAGCCCAGGACCCAGTGGAGAGCTGTTTAAATTTGTGCAAGCCCTCCCGAAGTTTGAGGAAAGGAATGTAGAAGCATTTTTCATATCTTTTGAAAAGACAGCCAGACAGATGAAGTGGCTGAAAGAACGTTGGACACTGCTTATGCAAAGCAGGTTGATGGGCAGAGCTCATGAAGTTTATGCTATGCTTTCTGAGGAGGCTTCTGCCGATTATGAGATGTCAATAAAGGCTATTCTTGCTGCTCATGAGTTAGTCCCTGAAGCTTGCCAACAGAAATTTTGGAACCTCCAGAGATAGTCTGGGCAGACTTATATAGAATTTGAGAGGGCAAAACAAATTATTTTGATCATTGGATGCAGGCACTAAAGGTAGAGGCCATGTATGAGAACCTTAGGGCAACAATTCTCCTGGAAGAATTTAAAAATTCACTTCCTCTGTTGGTAAGAGCCCATGTAGAGAACCAGCAGGTTTGAACAGCCAGACAGGCAGCTGAGATTGCTGATGATTATGAGATTGTGTATAAGTCCAAACCCTTTCTCCATCACCCTGCAAACCCGAGAAGGATAGAAAGTGGAAGGGTGAAAGGAAGGCAGGTAGCCGGGGAGAAGAAGGGACAGCTGGGAAAGCCCCAGGATCTCCTCCTCTGGCCAGAAAGGAAGATGCTGAGGGTGGAAGTGAGGTCCGAAAGCCTAAGTGTTTCCATTGCCACAAGGTAAGACACCTTTGTGCAGAATGCTGGAAGTTGCAGGGTACACCCATGACACTGATTGGGATATACAAGGCCAATGCAGAGAAAGGGGCCCTGACCGAGAGTATGACAGATTAGGCTGTAGCTCTGACCGCAGCTGTAAGGCCAAGTACAAAAACTGCTGTGAGTGGACATGAACAAGATACCTGAGAGTTATAGGGAATTCTTGTCAAAAGGAAAAGTAACTTCTTATACCTCAATTGAGGCAGGTAAACCTATAGTTACACTTGGGGATACAGGAGCCACCCAAACTCTTTCGCCGGGCGAAGGCATAACATTTCCATCAGAAAGCGCATTGAATGCCAAGGTGAATGGTATCGGTGGGGAGTATGTACCCATATCTTTGTATCGGGCACACCTGGAGTTTGAACCTATTGTCTGGAACAGTAACTGTAGGGGTTGTTCATAGTTTGCCTGTAGACGGAGTTGACCTACTCCTGGGGAATGATTTGGCTGGAGTGAAGGTAGTAGCTGCTCCAGTAGTCACTGAAAGACCAAGTGAAGTCAAAGAGACAGAACAGTTGCAGGAAAAGGTTCCAGGAATTTTTACTTCATATATCGTGACCCAAGCAATGACTGAACAAGTTCCATTGTCAGAGGTAAAGTTGGCACCTCAGAGAGATAGTCGAATATTTGAAACTTTCTTTGGGGATTTGGATAATCCAAAGGAAATGTTTAGCAAGACTTCTCTGATCAAGGTTCGGCAAGCCAATCCAGAGTTAAATAAAGTATCACAATTGGCTCTAATGGAAGCTAAGGCAAAGGGAGTTCTGGAAGGCGACTATATTAAATTGGGATTCTGATGAGGAAGTGGAGACCTCCTCACAGACCTACAGACGATGACTGGATGGTAGCTTACCAGATAGTGGTACCACCCAAGTATCGCTGGGAAATATTAAGGATAACGCATGAAATATCTCTGGTGGGACATGTGGGGATCTGTAAGATCCAATCACTTAGAGGTCAACATTTTTACTGACCAGGTCTTTTCAAGGACGTGGTGCAGTTTTGTAAAACATGCCATACGTGCCAGATTGTGGAAAAACCGCAACCTGCCATAAACCGGCACCTCTAATTCCCACACCATTTTTTGGGGAACTATTTAGTAGGGTGTTGGTAGACTGTGTAGGACCTTTTACCGAAAACAAAAGCAGGATACCAATATATACTCTTTTGGGCCTCCTTATCTCGAGAGACAATGGATACGCGCCTGGAGGTGGTCAGTGGTTTGTGAAGCAGCGCCTGGAGTGGCTATAAAGGCCAATTCTGGAGTGACAGGCTCTTCCACAGGTGCTGCAGAGAAATTTGTTTGTTGGGGCTGTTGCACAGTTGGCTCTCCCCTTGCGCCTCTGTCTTTTTTCCTGCCAACTACTAAGTCTCTTCGACTCGCCACAATTTAGCCCTGTCTTTATGGCTGCCCGCCAGCTCTGGCGAATGCTGGCAACTGACTCCCACGACTTGTGATCAATGTCACACGATTTCATGTCGCGTTTGCAGACGTCTTTATAACGGAGACATGGACGGCCGGTGGGTCTGATACCAGTGGCGAGCTCGCTGTACAATGTGTCTTTGGGGATCCTGCCATCTTCCATGCGGCTCACATGGCCAAGCCATCTCAAGCGCCGCTGACTCAGTAGTGTGTATAAGCTGGGGATGTTGGCCGCTTCAAGGACTTCTGTGTTGGAGATATAGTCCTGCCACCTGATGCCAAGTATTCTCCGAAGGCAGCGAAGATGGAATGAATTGAGACGTCGCTCTTGGCTGGCATACGTTGTCCAGGCCTCGCTGCCGTAGAGCAAGGTACTGAGGACACAGGCCTGATACACTCGGACTTTTGTGTTCCGTGTCAGTGCGCCATTTTCCCACACTCTCTTGGCCAGTCTGAACATAGCAGTGGAAGCCTTACCCATGCGCTTGTTGATTTCTGCATCTAGAGACAGGTTACTGGTGATAGTTGAGCCTAGGTAGGTGAACTCTTGAACCACTTCCAGAGCGTGGTCGCCAATATTGATGGATGGAGCATTTCTGACATCCTGCCCCATGATGTTCGTTTTCTTGAGGCTGATGGTTAGGCCAAATTCATTGCAGGCAGACGCAAACCTGTCGATGAGACTCTGCAGGCACTCTTCAGTGTGAGATGTTAAAGCAGCATCGTCAGCAAAGAGGAGTTCTCTGATGAGGTTTTTCCGTACTTTGGACTTCGCTCTTAGACGGGCAAGGTTGAACAACCTGCCCCCTGATCTTGTGTGGAGGAAAATTCCTTCTTCAGAGGATTTGAACGCATGTGAAAGCAGCAGGGAGAAGAAAATCCCAAAAAGTGTGGGTGCGAGAACACAGCCCTGTTTCACACCACTCAGGATAGGAAAGGGCTCTGATGAGGAGCCACCATGTTGAATTGTGCCTTTCATATTGTCATGGAATGAGGTGATGATACTTAGTAGCTTTGGTGGACATCCGATCTTTTCTAGTAGTCTGAAGAGACCACGTCTGCTGACGAGGTCAAAGGCTTTGGTGAGATCAATGAAAGCAATGTAGAGGGGCATCTGTTGTTCACGGCATTTCTCCTGTATCTGACGAAGGGAGAACAGCATGTCAATAGTCGATCTCTCTGCACGAAAGCCACACTGTGCCTCAGGGTAGACGCGCTCGGCCAGCTTCTGGAGCCTGTTCAGAGCGACTCGAGCAAAGACTTTCCCCACTATGCTGAGCAGGGAGATTCCACGGTAGTTGTTGCAGTCACCGCGGTCACCTTTGTTTTTATAGAGGGTGATGATGTTGGCATCGCGCATGTCCTGGGGTACTGCTCCCTCGTCCCAGCACAGGCATAGCAGTTCATGTAGTGCTGAGAGTATAGCAGGCTTGGCACTCTTGATTTTTTCAGGGGTAATGCTGTCCTTCCCAGGGGCTTTTCCGCTGGCTAGGGAATCAATGGCATCACTGAGTTCCGATTTGGTTGGCTGTATGTCCAGCTCATCCATGACTGGTAGAGGCTGGGCTGCATTGAGGGCAGTCTCAGTGACAGCATTCTCCCTGGAGTACAGTTCTAGGTAGTGCTCAACCCAGCGGTCCATCTGTTTGCGTTGGTCAGTGATTATGTCCCCCGATTTAGATTTGAGGGGGGTGATCTTCTTGATGGTTGGCCCAAGAGCTCTCTTCATGCCATCATACATTCCTCTGATGTTTCCGGTGTCTGAGGCCAGCTGAATATGACTGCATAGGTGTTGCCAGTAATCGTTTGCGCAACGCCTAGCTGTTCTTTGTGCAGTACTTCTGGCTGCTTTAAGTGCTGCGGATGTTAAATCGCTGGGGGCTTTCTTGTAGTTCAAAAGTGCAATGCGCTTAGCGGCTATGACAGGTTCCAGCTCTTCATCATGAGATTGAAACCAGTCTGCATTTCTCTTCGCACTTTTGCCGTAGGTGGTCAAAGCTGACTCATAGATGGCGTCTCTGATGTGGGCCCACTTGGTCTCAGCATCCCCTGTGGGAGTGTTTTGAAGGGCTGTTGCAAGTGAATTTAGAAATTTTTGTAACAGCTGTGGGTGAGAAATTCTGCTCGTGTTGATGCGCGGGTGGCCCTTCTGCTTGGAATGATGCAACTTCTTTGGTCTGAGTCTAACCTTGCTGCACACCAGGGAGTGGTCGGTGTCGCAGTCCGCACTGTGGAAGCTGCGTGTGATTTGAACACTGTTTAAGGCGGCTCGCCTTGTGACAATGAGGTCTAGCTGGTGCCAACGACGTGATCTTGGGTGCCTCCATGAAACCTGGTGACAGGGTTTAGTGTGAAAGAACGAGTTGGTGATGCAGAGGTTATGATAGGTACACAACTCAAGCAGTCTCTGCCCGTTCTCATTCATCCTTCCAACGCCATAGCGCCCAAGGCAGGAGGGCCATGAGTCATGGTCGGCCCCAACCCTGGCATTAAAGTCCCCCAGCAGGAATAGGTGTTCGGTGTTGGGGATGCTGCTAATGATGTTATGGAGTTGTTCATAGAACTGGTCTTTAGCTTCAGGTGCGGAACAGAGTGTTGGAGCATAGATGCTGAGTAGGTGTACTGGACCAGAGGTGGTGAGCAGTCGGATGGACAGTATGCGTTCCGAGCCATTTGAGGGAGGCTCTATCATGCTGAGCAAGGAGTTTCTGATGGCGAAGCCCACTCCATGCTGTCTTGGTTCTTCAGGATCCCTGCCCTGCCAGAAGAAGGTGTAGTCTTGCTCTGCTAGAGAGCCACTCGCGGGGAGGCGAGTCTCCTGAAGTGCTGCAATGTCCACATTGAGTCTACTGAGCTCGTTGTTAATGATGGCGGTCTTCCGAGAATCGTTGATTTGTGTAAGGTCTTCCGACAGGCCAGGACACATAGTTCTGACGTTCCAGCTTGCAAAGCGAAGGGCTGGTACCTTCTTTCCTTTTTTCATGTTGTTTGGTGCGGTGTATCAGTCCACCTTTCGGGCAATGACCCTGAGCTCCAAGCACCCATTGAAGCAGGCAGACTGTGGCGGGACAGAACCTTATTGACCGGGGGCTGCCCGGTTTGAGGCGGGCGGTAGCTGTCCAGTGAGGTGCAATGACCTCTCCCACCGACAAAGGCAACCCGTGGCGCCCAGTTTCTACGCCAATTTATCTGGACTTATAACCCGTAACTGCTGCCTTCCGTGTTGTTTCAGTCGCTGTGAGGCAACTATGGAGTGACCTCTCCATGGCGCATGCCTGGGCAAATTTATGGAGGTTGAGAGTTGCCCAGTCGTCAAAACCCCCCTCTCGGCCTTTCTGGTGGGGTCCAAAGGAGTGCAGGACACGACGTTTGGCACCAGTATGGCTGCAGGAACTGCCGGAAACATGCCAAAGGTGACACATGACCGCCTACGGGGTTCCGCTCCGGATTTTCTGTTAGGGTTTACTCCCTTAGCCTTGGTCTCTCCCGAGACGCCCACAAGGCAGTGGGGTTGTTGGGGCCCCTACACAGGTGTAGGATGGTGCCGGTGGGAGGAGGGGATGCAAGGGGGAGGGGTAGAGGGAGGGGGTGGGGGGGGGGTGCAGGGGAAGGGGGTGCGGGGTGAAGATGGTGCGAGGGGGGGGGGCGGGCTGGGACGGGGTTGTGAGGGGGTGAGCTGAGAGGGTGGAGCAGGGAAGGGGACGGGGGTGGGAGGGGGTGGAAGGGGGGTAAAGGGGGGGGGGAGGGGGGGTGGAATCTGGTGCAGGTAATAAGCCATTTCCTCAGTGCCCACCATCGACGTCCGGAAAGCTCATCCACGTCCTTCGGGAGGTGAAGCATCATTTGGCAGACTTAGAGGTGATTACATTTGCTAAGGGTTTTTTTTTTTGCAGTGGTTTAAATAAAGGCATGCAGCATTGCCGACAGTGCGCTGCAGATGCTCTCCGAGCCATCTCCCGCGGGCGCTTTGAAGTTGCGGCCGGGGGGGCCGTTCGTGGATGTTTTGGGTGTTCGGGGCACCTTTTCACAGGACTTCTCTCGGGTCCCGCAGCTCCTTCTTCACCTCAATGGACTTACCGCATGCCGTGGCTGCAGACACTCTGGACTGTGAAGACAGCAGGATCGGAGATTGAAGTATCGGCAGCTGTGCTCGTCAGTTTCATCCGGATCAATTTCATTGAGAAAACAAAGAGCAGGTGTGGCTGGGGGAGGGCAGTGGGCCCAGGTAACATACACTAAACTAACTGTTAACTTTTAGATAGGGCTAAAATGAACTGATTTAAAGAGCCAGGGGAATTTAAACAGTTTAAGAGGGCAGATTGGGGGAGAAAACGTTAGGGATGGGAGCAGATGGCCATGGATAGAGTTGAACAGCAAGGGAGCTTCCTAGGGAGCTTCCAGCCCAGGAGCCATCTTGAAAAAAATATATACTCACTATCATGGATATGGTTACTCAGTTCCCAGAGGTCATTCCCTTGAGAACAATTTTTGCTAAGGTAGTGGTCGAGAAGTTAACCCAGTTCTTCACTAGATATGGATTACTGATTGAAGTTCAGTCGGATTCAAGGTTCCAATTATATGTCTAAAATTTTTCAGCAAGTTATGGGTAAGTTGGGTATAACACAGCTAAAGTCTTCAGCTTACCACCCACAGACACAAGGGGACTTAGAAAGGTACCATCAGACCCTCAAAACGATGATCGGGGCATACTGTCATGAATATCCCCATGACTGGGATAAAGGGCTAGAATTTCTCTTGTTTGTCACTAGGGATTCATCTAATGAGTCGACCGGTTTTAGTTCTTTTGAATTAGTTTATGGACATGAGGTAAGAGGTCCTCTAAAACAATTAAAGAAAAGTTTTTGGAACAGAGGGACGAATATTCCGTGTTAGATTATGTATCCGTGTTCTGGGAGCTGATCACGAGAGCCTGCAAAGTGGTTCAGGAACACCTGAAAGCTTCCCAAACAACCATGAAGAAATGGGCAGACAAGCATGCCAAGAACCGAACATTTCAACAAGGGGATGAGGTGTTAGTATTACTGCCTTTACAGGGTGAACCCTGTACAGTGTTCTATATAAAGTGGTCAAAAGAATTGGTAAATTATTTGATTGATACCCCAGATTGCCGGTGAAAGAATCGTGTCATATCAATATGTTGAAACAATATCACTGCCCGGAGGAGGATAAGCAAGCACAGTATGTCAGGTAGTAGGGGCAGTAAAGGATGAAAGGGATAGTGAGGATGAGGCAGAAGGAGGCCTAGACAATTGTCAAATTGAACCTCCTACTATCCGGTTAGCTCATACTGAATTGTTAGGGAAATTGAACGCTATGCTTTCATATTTAGATGCAGAACAATGAGAAGACCTAACAAGGCTACTCACAGCATTTAAATGGGTCTGTAGGGACAAATCAGGATGTACAACCTTAGCCATACATGATGTGGATGTAGGGGAATCCTTTCCTACAAAACAGCATCCTTATCGCTTAAGTCCAGAGAAACAGGCCCAGGTTTCATTGCAGCAGCTTTTTCAGGAGCAGAGAGTGCGAGCGAGTGAGCAGCTGGGAAGCAGCTTTTTCGGGAGCAGAGAGTGCGAGCGAGTGAGCAGCTGGGAAGGTCAGTTTAAAGTAAATTTAATTTCCTTTTGTTTTCGGCGGAGACCAGGGGGCTGCTGGGTAAGTAAAACCCTATATATTTGGGCCATTTCTGAACCCGAGACACTACACCTGTAGTGTCTCCCACCCGCCCTCCTCCTCTAACCAAAAAAAAAGGACTCGGTGGTGTGCAGATAAGGTAAGGCTTTTTCTATTTCTCTTTTTTTTTATTGTGTGATTGGTAAAATACTTTTCGTTTCTTTTTCATTTAACTAAGTTTAAGCTTAAGATTAAAAATAGCAGGAGATCTCAGACGCGTGACATGCTCCTCTTGCTCAATGTGGGAGCTCAGGGACATGGCTGATGTCCCTGACTCCTTCACGTGCAGGAAGTGTGTCCAGCTGCAGCTCTTGTTGGATCGCGTGACGGCTCTGGAGCTGCAGATGGACTCACTTTGGAGCATCCGCGATGCTGAGGAGGTCGTGGATAGCACGTTTAGTGAATTGGTCACACCGAAGATTAGGATTGCTGAGGGAGAAAGGGAATGGGTGACCAAAAGGCAGAGAAAGAGCAGGAAGGCAGCGCAGGTGTCCCCTGCGGTCATCTCCCTCCTAACAGGTATACCGTTTTGGATACTGTTGAGGGAGATGGCTCACCAGGGGAAGGCAGCAGTAGCCAGGTTCATGGCACCGTGGCTGGCTCTGCTGTTCAGAAGGGCGGGAAAAGGAGTGGAAGGGCTATAGTCATCGGGGATTCGATTGTAAGGGGAGTAGATAGGCGGTTCTGTGGTCGAAAACGAGACTCCCGAATGGTATGTTGCCTACCAGGTGCACGGGTCAGGGATGTCTCAGATCGGCTGCAGAACATTCTGAAAGGGGAGGGTGAACAGCCAGTTGTCGTTGTGCACATAGGCACCAATGATATAGGTAAAAAACGGGATGAGGTCCTACAAGCAGAATTTAGGGAGTTAGGAGCCAAGTTAAAAAGTAGGACCTCAGAGGTAGTAATCTCAGGATTGCTACCAGTGCCACGTGATAGTCAGAGTAGAAATGAAAGAATAGTCAGGATGAATGCGTGGCTTGAGAGATGGTGCAGGAGGGAGGGGTTCAGATTTTTGGGACATTGGGACCGGTTCTGGGGGAGGTGGGACTATTACAAATTGGACGGTCTACACCTGGGCCGGACTGGAACCAATGTCCTTGGGGGTGCTTTTGCTAACGCTGTTGGGGAGGGTTTAAACTAATGTGGCAGGGGGATGGGAACCAAATGAGGTCAGTGGAGAGTAAGGATGTGGTAACTAAAGCCTGTAAGGAACTAGATAATGAAGTCAGCGTGACTAAGGGAAAGAATAGGCAGGGAGCAGATGATGAAAGCAAGGGGACTGGTGGTCTGAGGTGTATTTGTTTTAATGCAAGAAGTGTAGTAGGTAAGGCAGATGAACTTAGGGCTTGGATTAGGACCTGGGCGCATGATGTTATTGCTATTACTGAGACTTGGTTGAGGGAAGGGCATGATTGGCAACTAAATATCCCAGGATACCGATGCTTCAGGCGGGATAGAGAGGGAGGAGGATATCACAGTTCTGCTGAAGGAAGGCACTATGGAGGACTCGAGCTGTGAGGCAATATGGGCAGAACTCAGAAATAGGAAGGGTGTGGTAACAATGTTGGGGCTGTACTACAGGCCTCCCAACAGCGAGCGTGAGATAGAGGTACAAATATGTAAACAGATTATGGAAAGCTGTAGGAGCAACAGGGTGGTGGTGATAGGAGATTTTAATTTTCCCAACATTGACTGGGATTCACTTAGTGTTAGAGGTCTAGATGGAGCAGAATTTGTAAGGAGCATCCAGGAGGGTTTTCTCGAGCAGTATGTAAATAGCCCAACTCGGGAAGGGGCCATACTGGACCTGGTGTTGGGAAATGAGCCGGGCCAGGTGGTTGACGTTTCAGTAGGGGACTACTTTGGGAATAGTGATCACAATTCCTTAAGTTTTAGAATACTCATGGACAAAGACGAGAGTGGTCCTAAAGGAAGAGTGCTAAATTGGGGGAAGGCCAACTATACCAAATTTCGGCAGGAGCTGGGGAATGTAGATTGGGAGCAGCTGTTTGAAGGTAAATCCACTTTTGATATGTGGGAGGCTTTTAAAGAGAGGTTGATTAGCGTGCAGGAGAGACATGTTCCTGTGAAAATGAGGGGTAGAAATGGCAAGATTAGGGAACCATGGAATACAGGTGAAATTGTGAGACTAGCTAAGAGGAAAAAGGAAGCAGACATAAGGTCTAGGCGGCTGAAGAAAGACGAAGCTTTGAAAGAATATCGGGATTGTAGGCGCAATCTGAAACGAGGAATTAAGAGGGCTAAAAGGGGTCATGAAATATCTTTAGCAAACAGGGTTAAGGAAAATCCCAAAGCCTTTTATTCATACATAAGGAGCAAGAGGGTAACTAGAGAAAGGATTGGCCCACTCAAGGACAAAGGAGGAAAGTTATGCGTGGAGTCAGAGAAAATGGGTGAGATTCTAAATGAGTACTTTGCATCGGTATTCACCGAGGAGAGGGACATGACGGATGTTGAGGTTAGGGACAGATGTTTGATTACTCTAGGTCAAGTCGGCATAAGGAGGGAGGAAGTGTTGGGTATTCTAAAAGGCATTAAGGTGGACAAGTCCCCAGGTCCGGATGGGATCTTTCCCAGATTACTGTGGGAAGCGAGAGAGGAAATAGTTGGGGCCTTAACAGATATCTTTGCAACATCCTTAAACACGGGAGAGGTCCCGGAGGACTGGAGAATTGCTAAGGTCTCACCTTTACATGGTCCATCTCTGACACTTCCCTTCCCTTCCTCGACTTCTCTGTCTCCGTCTCTGGGGATAGGTTGTCTACCAATATCCATTATAAGCCCACTGACTCCCACAGCTACCTCGACTACACTTCTTCACACCCTACCTCCTGTAAGGACTCCATTCCATTCTCCCAGTTTCTCCGTCTCCGACGCATCTGCTCTGATGATGCTACCTTCCATGACGGTGCTTCTGATATTGACCTCCTTTTTCCTCAACCGAGGATTTCCCCCCACTGTGGTTGACAGGGCCCTCAACCGTGTCCGACCCATTCCCCGCACCTCTACCCTCACCCCTTCCCCTCCCTCCCAGAACCGTGACAGGGTTCCCCTTGTCCTGACTTTTCATCCCACCAGCCTCCATATCCAAAGGATCATCCTCCGCCATTTTCGCCACCTCCAGCGTGATGCCACTACCAGTCGCATCTTCCCCTCCCTTCCCCTGTCAGCATTCCGAAGGGATCGTTCCCTCCGCGACACCCTGGTCCACTCCTCCATTACCCCCACCACCTCGTCCCCGTCCCAGGGCACCTTCCCTTGCAATCGCAGGAGGTGTAATACCTGCCCATTTACCTCCTCTCTCCTCACTATCCCAGGCCCCAAACACTCCTTTCAGGTGAAGCAGCGATTTACTTGTACTTCTTTCAATGTAGTATACTGTATTCGCTGCTCACAGTGTGGTCTCCTCTACATTGGGGAGACCAAGCGCAGACTGGGTGACCGCTTTGCGGAACATCTCTGCTCAGTCCGCAAGCAGGACCCTGAGCTTCCGGTTGCTTGCCATTTCAACACTCCCCCCTGCTCTCATGCTCACATCTCTGTCCTGGGATTGCTGCAGTGTTCCAGTGAACATCAACGCAAGCTCGAGGAACAGCATCTCATCTACCGATTAGGCACACTACAGCCTGCCGGACTGAACATTGAGTTCAATAATTTCAGAGCATGACAGCCCCCCACTTTACTTTCATTTTTCGTCATTTTTAGTTATTTTTTCTTCCTTTTTTTTACATTCCTTTTTACATTTTTTACAATCTTTTTTTGCATTTATTTCATTTCATCTTAGTTTGTTCAGTTTGCTTACCCACTGTTTTTTTCAGGTTGTTTTTCTTCAGGTTTGCACTTGCTGATGTTCAATATTCAGTATATTCACACCTAATCTGTACTAATGCTTTGTCTTTCAATACACCATTAACATATTGTTTGCCTTTGCTCCGTGACCTTTTGGTCAGCTATGTGGCCTAGTCCAATCTGCACCTTCTCCTTTGTTATCTCTTGCCCAACCCCCACCTCACTTATTTATAATCTGTGACTTTTCTAATATTTGTCAGTTCCGAAGAAGGGTCACTGACCCGAAACGTTAACTCTGCTTCTCTTTCCACAGATGCTGCCAGACCTGCTGAGTGATTCCAGCATTTCTTGTTTTTGTTTCAGATTTCCAGCATCCGCAGTATTTTGCTTTTATTTTAGTGGAAAAAGAAACCCTGGGCTTATTACTAGCTCTTAAGCATTGTGAGGTCTATGCCTGCCATGAATACAGAGAGACACTGGTATATACTGATCATAACCCCCTCGTCTTAGTGGAACAATTCAAAAACCAGAACGCCAAAGTATTCCGATGGAGTTTACTATTTCAACCTTATCACTTAAAGATTATCCACATTGCGGGGAAATATAATGTAACTGCAGCTGCTTTGTCTAGGATTTAAATCTGCTTTGTGTTATCTGAGTGCAAAGATGGTACAAAGCAGAACTGAATTAACTACAGTTAAAGAGTGAATGAGAATGAGTGTGTAAATGTGCTTGAATTATATTTCATCTGTTTTTCCATAATTTGTAATGAAATGCATTTAAAAATGGTGTTTCATTCCTCCAAGGATGGAGGTGTTATGAAGGTGCTTCTATTTTTAAAATATTTTTTCAAGGATTCATGTGTTAGAACTGTGGAGATGGATTAATTGGAGAACTGAAGAAATTCCATAGATTTTGGACTTTGTTTTTTAAAAGAGGTCGCTGGAAGGACACTTGAGGTCTTGTTTGAAAACAACCCTTACTGGAAGTCACATGCCTTCAGCTCAATAAACAACAGAAACTTTGGTGACTTTGGGGAGATGTTTACAGAGAAGTGCCATATTACAATTTATGAGGGCCAGAAGGTTCTGATTTGCTGTTTGGTTTTACTTCTGAGATATTGTTTTGGCTTCGTTGGGGTGTGGACTATGTTTGAAAGCAGTGGGAGATCAACCCGCCAAGAGAGGAACACACACCTTGCCTCCTTCCTCTTGTCTCTGTGAAATGCCGTGTTTCTCCTGAGGAGCTCCTGGAAAGCTTGCCAGATTAATTCTCGATGCTACCTGAAAAGAACTGCTCCAGAAAAGATCCCAGTGACCTATCTAGGTGTACTCGGATGCTAGACTGCATGCCATTTTGGGACACAACATAGCTCATCCATTTTCTTCAAGAATTAACAATTATTTGGCCAAAGTAGCTTTTGGCTTTTTTTGTAAAAAAGGACTGCAGAGAAAATCTCTACTTTTCAGTTAACCAGTCTGTGTGTGTGAGGGGCTAAGGTAAAAAGGGAACTTTCGTATTTCAATCTGTGTGTTAATGCTTTGCTTCACTACTGGATAAGTCTTGTTTTGTAATGAATCGATAATTTTGTTGTTTATTAAAGAAACCTGGCTGGTGTATTTTATTCGGCGATAAAGAGTATAGCATATGATTAACTGTATCGCTAACTGGGTAAGAATTTAAATATACCTGTGGGGAAGTGGAAATAGAGTAGACAGTGCACTTCTCCAGTCTCGATCATAACATTGTACCCGGGGCCATTCCTCATTCTCACCAGGAGTCTGTGACTGGAGATGATAAATTTCTTCTTGCAGACTGTCTTTTTTAAAAAAAAATTGGAAGTCAGTTTCACAGCTGACTTTGGGAACAGCCGTTTTCTAACTTCAGACAGATTTGGGGGATTTTAAAAGCCCGCTGGAAAACCATGAAATCAGTCTGAAGTTGGGAAACAGCTGTTTCTGCTTTCAGCAACTGTCAGCTGTGAAACTGACTTGCAACTTCTTAAAAAATTGACCAACCACCTGCTGAACATTCCCGCTCTCTGAAAATGTCAGCGGGAGAAAGATAGAGGGGCAGAGAGAGAGGGAAAGAGATGGGGGGAGAGAGAGAAAGAGAAAGGGACAGAGAGAAAGGGGACAGAAAAAGAGGGGGATAGGGAGAGAGGGGGACAGAAAGAGAGGGGGACAGAGAGAGACAGAGTGAGGGGCAGAGAGAGGGGGGCAGAGAGAGAGAGAGGGGGCAGAGAGGGAGAGAGAGGGAACAGAGAGAGAGAGGGAGAGAGTGTGATTAAGATCACTCCTGACAGAATGACATTGATCCGGAATACTCCGCATCGCTACAAGAAGTGTGCGGACAAACATTGACTACTTATGCAAGCAAAATAATGTCAGGTATCTCACTAAATCAATGTCCAACATAGTGAAGAGAAAGTAAGTCAATAAATTAGTCTTCTAATTTAAAGCTTCTTCACAAAAATGCACATTAGTTGTTGTTTTGATTAATAATAAGATACATTTTTAATGCCTTGATCTTTCCAAAATTGTCTCACCAGCCCCTCTGTAAGGCAAAAATTGTAATGTTGCTCCCCCCCCCCCCCCCTTCCCCACACGAAAAGTTTGGATAATCCTGTTGTATGCAGTACTCCAGATGTGGTCTCACCAATGCCCTATACAACTGTAGCAGAACTTTGCTGCTTTTATACTCAATTCCCCTTGTAATAAATAACAACATTCCATTTGCCTTCATAATCATTTGCTATACCTGCATACTAACTTTTTGTGATTCATGTACCAGGAAACCCTCTGTACTGCAAAGTTCTGATATCACTCTCCATTTAAATACTATACTTCTTTTCTATTCAATGTAATGATAACCAGATAATTTGTTTCTGTGATGTTGATTGAATATTGGCCAGGACACTAGGGATAACTTCCCTGTTCTTCTTTGAAACAGTGCCGTAGGATCTTCTACGTTCACACGAACAGGCAGATGAGGCCTTGGTTTACCATCTCATCCGAAAGATGGCAGAGGAAACTGAAAGCATCAGAAATTTACTCACTCCCGTTAATATTTATTTACTTTGCTATGCAGCAACATTGATTTGATTGTTTGCAGGTTTCTGCGAATTCAGGTCGCCACTTGTTGCTAAGGTGACGACTTCAGAAGAAGAGGCAGTCTCAGAGCTCAATCTGTGAAGCATCAGCTACAACGAACAGCAGCAACTCTTAAATACCAAAGGAAGGAGAGTTCCATTTAAAAGAAGTCCCAAAACAGTACATGCATACTGACAAACATTAAAAGCCGGCATCCGAATTATTCAGCGTGTACCGAGTTTCAATCAAAAAGCAAATATAATGCTGAGCTGTATTAGAGAGAAAGCAAATTGCATCTATAAACTGTCTTCTCACATTGTTGGGAGGGACAAAGTACTTTGCAGCCAGAGGATTATTTTGAAGTGTAGTCACTATTGTTATGGAGGCAAATGTAACAGTTAATTTATGCAGAGTAAGGTTTTCTTTTGATGATGTTGGTTAAAGGAGAGATATTGACCAGGAAACCAAGGAAATTCCCTTCGTTAGATTTTTTATGTCCACCTTAACAAACTATAATTTAACATCTTATGCTGCTTTCTCACAGTATTACACTGCAGTGTTAGTCTACATTATGTACTCCAGTCCTGGAAGTGGGATTTATACCCAAATCAGCATGGTAACAGAAGGAGTAGACAAGGATAATGCAGTGTATGTAATATATTTGGATTTATGAAGGGGAAATCATGTTTCACAAACTTGTTGGAGTCGCACATAGGAGGTTACTAAGCAAAATTAAAGGGCATGGGATTTTGGGTAGTATATTAGCATGGATTGAGGATTGGGTAACAGGCAGAAAACAAACTGTAGGAATAAATGGGTCATTCTCATGTTGGCAGGCTGTGACCAGTGGGGTACCGCAAGGATCAGTGCTTGAGCCCCAGCTGTTCACAATCTATATCAATGATTTAGATGTGGGGATCAGTTGTAATACTTCCAAGTTTGCTGATGACACAAGACTTGGTGGGAATGTGAGTTGTGAGGAGGATGCAAAGAGGCTTCAAGAGTATTTGGACAGGCTGAGTGAGTAGGCAAGAACATGGCAGATGGAATATAATGTGGATAAATGTGAGGTTATCCACTTTGGTAGGACGATTGAAGGTGCAGAGTATTTCCTAAATGGTGAGAGATTGGAAAGTGCTGATGTCCAAAAGGACCTGGGTGTCCTTGTTCATAAGTCACTGAAAGCTAGCATGCAGGTGCAGCAAGCAATTAGGAAGGCAAACGGTATGTTAGCCTTTATCGCAAGAGGATTTGAGTACAGGAGCAAAGAGGCCTTACTTCAAAGATTATAGAGCATTGGTGAGGCCGCACCTGGAATATTATGTACAGTTCTGGTCCCCTTGCCTGAGGAAGAATATACTTGCCATAGAGGGAGTGCAGCGGAGGTTCACCAGACTGATTCCTGGGATGGTGGTATTGTCCTATGAGGAGAGATTGAGGAGACTGGGCCTGTATTCTCTGCAGTTTAGAAGAATGAGAGGCGATCTCATTGAAACTTACAAAATTCTTAAAGGGGTAGACAGGGTAGATGCAGAAAGGATGTTTCCCCTGGCTGTGGGGTCTATAACCAGGGGACACAATTCAGAATAAGGGGTTGGCCATTTAGGACTGAGATGAGGAGGAACTTCTTCACTCAGAGGGTGGTGAATCTTTGGAATTCTCTGCCCCACAGGGCTGTGGAAGCTCAGACATTGAGTGAGTTCAAGACAGAGATCGATAGATTTCTAGTTGCTAATGACATCAAGGAATATGGGGACAGTGCAGGAATATGGCGTTGAGGTAGACAATCAGCCATGATCTAGAATGACGGAGCAGGCTTGAAGGGCTGAATGGCCTACTCCTGCTTCTATGTTCCTATATTTGGAGTTTCAAAATCCTTTCAATAAGGTACCACATAGTAGACTCATGCCTAAGGTCAGATCATGTGGAGTTAGGAGACAATTGCAAAATGGATAGCAAGCTGTCAACAAAACAAAAGTAGATAGCAAGGTTAAAGGCAGTTATTCAGACCGGCAAAAGGTGGGAATTGGTTTCCACAATTGAAACCACTGCTGTTTATCATTTACACAAAAGACTTGGACTCGGGAATCAGAAGTGCAATTTAAAAATTTGTCAATAATACCAAATTCAGGGGTATGATTAATACAAAGGAAGACACACAACAATATACAAGAAGAAATTAATAAACTTACAGAATGGGCATGTAATTGGCAAATGAATTTTAATATAAATGTGAGGTGGTGCACTTTGGTAGGAAGAATAACGAGGGCACAGACTGAGGAAATAAGTGTCTAAATGCAGTAGAGAAACAGAGGGATCTAAGGGTACAGAAACACAATCATTAAAGGTAGCTGCACAGCTTAATAAGTCCATTATGACAAGAAAACCAAGCACTGGGGTTCATTTCCAGAGGGGTGGAATTGAAAAGCAGCAAAGTTATATTAAATGCATGGAACTTTGCGTAGACCACATTGGGAGTACTGTGCCTAGTTCTGGTCTCCATATTATAAAAAGGATATAGAGGCACTGGAGAAGGTGCAAAAAAAACATTTCCAAGGATTATACCAGAACTGCAAAGTTTTACTCATCAGGAAAGATTAAACAGAGTGGATAAGAGAAGGCTGAGGGGGTGACCTGATAGGAATTTTTAAGGTTATGAAAGTGCTTGACAGGGTGGATGTAGAGAAGATGTTTCCATTTGTTGGGGAGACTAAAACTAGAGGCTATAAATATAAGTTAGTCACTAAAAAGTCCAGTTGGGGAATTCAGCAGAAACTTCTTCCCCCAGAGAGTGGTGAGAATGTGGAACTCGCTACTGCAGGGAGCAGTTGAGGCGAATAATATTGGCGCATTTAAGGGGAAGCTGGATAAACACCTGAAGGGGAAAGGAATAGAGGATATGCTGATGGGGTGAGATGAAGTGGGGGTTGGAGGATGCTCGTGTGGAGCATGACCGGCATAGACCAGTTGGGCTGAATGGCCTGTTTCTGTGCTGTAAACATGATGCAGTATAAATTGGAGATTTTACATTGAAACAACAGTATCCTGGCATGTACAGCTCCATGAGTGATGGAATCCAGGTTTTAGTCAGAGAGGGAGACGTTCATACTCTGGACGCCGTGCATCAAAGTGTGATCTCAAAATCCAGAGCCCTGAAGTTGAAGAAAATATTGGGAGAGGCTCAGGCTTTATAAGGAGCTGGAGGTGACTAAGCTGAGACCAACATTGAGGTCTTTTGTAAGATAATAAACTGTATAGGAACGTACATCCAAAACACTACTTCCAGTTTTACCATGGCTAGAGGACCAGGTGAAAGGTAAATTTAGGATTGGTGTCAGGAAGCTATTTTTCACAGAAGAGTGTTCAACACTTGGAATAGAGTAATGTGTGAAACAAACCTATGAATGACTCTTGTTAAGCAGTAGACAAAAGCATTTCTCATCAAGCATTTGTATTCTGATCATGAGCAGTTTGATCCCATTTATCTTTACAACCAGATGGAAAATGACTTGCAATCTGAAGGAGTTTTATTAGGCATTTGAAGGAGCTTTTTTTCCTCATAGACTGATTCCTGATTAGCCCATAAACGTTCACAGAATAGGAGGATATCATTCGGTCCATCGTGTCTGTGGTGACTCTTTGCTGGAGTGATCCCATAGCACCAACCTCGCTCATGCCTATTCTGTCACCACAGGCTTTGATTGACAAGGATATAGAAATATCAATGGGGACTCCACTTCCTCATTTACTTTTCAAAAATCTAATTGTGTAAATGTTGAAATGGGTGTGTCAGTGATGGTTTTAATCAAAACATTCACCTGTTTTTGTATCAGTGCTGCATCCAAGTAGGGTATAATTTGTGATATAAAAAAATCATTTCAAATATCAGCCATGAACAGCAGGAATTACAACACCTGCAGTAATTTTCGTTAATTGGTAGGTTTCTGCATCTTTTGCTGCATTCAATGTATTTTTGTTTACTAAACTATGATGTTTTCACTCTTCCACACAGATTACAGCTTTAACTCCAACTGTGCGGTTATCAAGTGGATTCCATAGAATCTTATAGCACAAAAGGCCATTCAGCCTTTGTTTGTTCTGGCACTTTGAAAGGGTTCCAGCCAGTCCCAGTCCCCCTGCGCTTTCCACATAACTTTTCAAATACTTATCCAATTCCCTTTTGAAGGTTACGATTGAATCTGCTTCCACTGCCCTTTCAGACAGTGCATTCAAAACTAGAACAATTCGCTGTGCAAAAGAATTTATCTCCATCTCCCCTCTGGCTCATTTACTAATTATCCTAAATCAGTGTTACTCTGGTTACCAATCGTCCTGTTACTGGAAACAATTTCGCCCTATCTCCTCTAGCAAAACTCTCCACAATTTTGAACACCCCTTTTAAATCTCCCCTTAACTTTCTGTGCTCTAAAGAGAACAGTCACAGCTTCTCCAGTCTCTCCACTTTGATCACTTGTCAACAGAATAAAATTGGCAGTGTCTTTGGATGAACACACAACATTCCCTCCAAACCCGCACAACAATCCAGAAGTGACCGTGCAAGGGACAAACAGGTCGTGCCCAAGAAGCAGTCCCTTTAAGATGTGGGCATGTGCGGCCATGCAGCAATCTTAAAGGCCCCGCGCAGTGGAATCAATGGGCCGTGCGCAGCATAGGGAAGTTAGAGGGGGGCTTTGCGAATACAACCTGTTGGTAAACTCTTGTTTCAGAATTGACTCTGGCTATTTATTTCAATGTGCTTTCACTGAGGAGTCGGTTGGGGGGGGGTGGTGGGGGGTGGTAATGGGGGAGCAGAATTATATTCTAGAAGTTTCCTCAAAGCTGAAAACGGTCCACCAGCATACCTTTATCAGAGGTTTCGAAGAAGGGTGACTGACCCGAAACGTTAACTCTGCTTCTCTTTCCATAGATGCTGCCAGACCTGCTGAGTGGTTCCAGCATTTCTTGTTCTTATTTCAGATTTCCAGCATCCGCAGTATTTTGCTTTTATTTATCAGAGGTTAAGTGGAAATCCCATTCACAAGCTTAAGTGGTTCTAACGCATCTCCAGTGAAGTTATGATGTGAAGATAAAACATCTATCACAGAAATGTTAACCTACCTCAGCACTCCACTGGCTTGGTGTATTTCCTTTTTATCCACTTTTCTTGCTCTCTATCATTTTCCAATCTTGCTTTCAGGCATAAAATTTGGTCAAAAACTGGTTTAATAACCGACAAACAGAAACTTGGTTGAGGGAAGGACAGGATTGGCAGCTAAATGTTCCAGGATTTAGAAGCTTCAGGCGAGATAGAGGGGGATGTAAAAGGGGTGGGGGAGTTGCATTACTTGTTAAGGAGAATATCACAGCTGCACTGCGGGAGGACACCTCGGATGGGTCGTGCAGCGAGGCAATATGGGTGGAGCTCAGGAATAGGAAGGGTGCAGTCATGATGTTGGGGGTTTTCTACATGCCTCCCAACAGCCAGCGGGAGGTAGAGGAGCAGATATATAGACAGATTTTGGTGTTGTAGTGGTGGGTGATTTTAACTTCCTCAATATTGACTGGGACTCACTTAGTGCTAGGGGCTTAGATGGGGCAGAATTTGTAAGGAGCATCCAGGAGGGCTTCTTGAAACAATATGTAGATAGTCCAACTAGGGATGGGGCCGTACTGGACCTGGTATTGGGGAATGAGCCTGGCCAGGTGGTCGAAGTTTCAGTAGGAGAGCATTTCGGGAACAGTGACCATAATTCCATAAGTTTTAAGGTACTTGTGGATAAGGATAAGAGTAGTCCTCAGGTAAAGGTGCTAAATTGGGGGAAGGCTAATTATAACAATATTAGGCAGGAACTGAAGAATTTAGATTGGGGGCGGCTGTTTGAGGGTAAATCAACATCTGACATGTGGGAGCCTTTCAAATGTCAGTTGATTAGAATCCAGGACCAGCATGTTTCTGTGAGGAAGAAGGATAAGTTTGGCAAGTTTCGGGAACCTTGGATAACGCGGGATATTGTGAGCCTAGTCAAAAAGAAAAAGGAAGCATTCGTAAGGGCTGGAAGGCTGGGAACAGACGACTCCCTTGAGGAATATAAAGACAGTAGAAAGGAACTTAAGCAAGGAGTCAGGAGGGCTAAAAGGGGTCATGAAAAGTCATTGGCAAACAGGATTAAGGATAATCCCAAGGCTTTTTATACATATATAAAGAGCAAGAGGGTAACCAGGGAAAGGGTTGGCCTGCTCAAGGACAGAGAAGGGAATCTATGTGTGGAGCCAGAGGAAATGGGCGAGGTACTAAATGAGTACTTTGCATCAGTATTCACCAAAGAGAAGGACTTGGTGGATGATGAGCCGAGGGAAGGGAGTGTAGATAGTCTCAGTCATCTCATTATCAAAAAGGAGGAGGTGTTGGGTGTCTTGCAAAGCATTAAGTTAGATAAATCCCCAGGGCCTGATGGGATCTACCCCAGAATACTAAGGGAGGCAAGGGAAGAAATTGCTGGGGCCTTGACAGAAATCTTTGCATCTTCATTAGCTACAGGAGAGGTCCCAGAGGACTGGAGAATAGCCAATGTTGTTCCTTTGTTTAAGAAGGGTAGTAAGGATAATCCAGGAAATTATAGGCCGGTGAGCCTTACGTCAGTGGTAGGGAAATTATTAGAGAGGATTCTTCGGGACAGGATTTACTCCCATTTGGAAACAAACAAACTTATTAGCGAGAGACAGCATGGTTTTGTGAAGGGGAGCTCGTGTCTCACTAATTTGATTGAGTTTTTTGAGGAAGTGACAAAGATGATTGATGAAGGAAGGGCAGTGGATGTTATCTATATGGACTTCAGTAAAGCCCTTGACAAGGTCCCTCATGGCAGACTGGTACAAAAGGTGAAGTCACACTGGATCAGAGGTGAGCTGGCAAGATGGATACAGAACTGGCTCCGTCATAGAAGACAGAGGGTAGCAGTGGAAGGGTGCTTTTCTGAATGGAGGGATGTGACTAGTGGTGTTCCGCAGGGATCAGTGCTGGGACCTTTGCTGTTTGTAGTATATATAAATTATTTGGAGGAAAATGTAGCTGGTCTGATTAGTAAGTTTGCGGACGACACAAAGGTTGGTGGAGTTGCGGATAGTGATGAGGATTGTCAGAGGATACAGCAGGATATAGATCGGTTGGAGACTTGGGCGGAGAAATGGCAGATGGAGTTTAATCCGGACAAATGTGAGGTAATGCATTTTGGAAGACCTAATGCAGGTGGGAAGTATACAGTAAATGGCAGAACCCTTAGGAGTATTGACAGGCAGAGAGATCTGGGCGTACAGGTCCACAGGTCACTGAAAGTGGCAACGCAGGTGGATAAGGTAGTCAAGAAGGCATTCGGCATGCTTGCCTTCATCGGTCGGGGCATAGAGTATAAAAATTGGCAAGTCATGTTGCAGTTGTGCAGAACTTTAGTTAGGCCACACTTAGAATATTGCGTGCAATTCTGGTCGCCACACTACCAGAAGGATATGGAGGCTTTGGAGAGGGTACAGAGGAGGTTTCCCAGGATGTTGCCTGGTCTGGAGGGCATTAGCTATGAGGAGAGGTTGGATAAACTCGGATTATTTTCACTGGAACGACGGAGGTGGAGGGGCGACATGATAGAGGTTTACAAAGTTATGAGCGGCATGGACAGAGTGGATAGTCAGAAGCTTTTTCCCAGGGTGGAAGAGTCAGTTACTAGGGGACATAGGTTTCAGGTGAGAGGGGCAAAGTTTAGAGGGGATGTTCTTTACACAGACGGTGGTGAGTGCCTGGAACTTGCTGCCGGGGGAGGTGGTGGAAGCAGATACGATAGCGACGTTTAAGAGGCATCTTGACAAATACATGAATAGGATGGGAATAGAGGGATACGGTCCCCGGAAGTGCAGAAGGTGTTAGTTTAGGCAGGCATCAAGATCGGCGCAGGCTTGGAGGGCCAAATGGCCTGTTCCTGTGCTGTACTGTTCTTTGTTCTTGTACAAACCTGGGTGCATTTTATCCACTGTGTTGCAGCCATGCTCCAGCATCATGAGATATCTGTCACTGGTGTGACTGATATATTTTGGGGACTGTTTTTCTGGCTGATTTTCCTCTCTTCTCGACGAAGAGCAGTAGAGCACACCCTGGTGTCCTGCTCAATATTTATCCCTCAACCAACATGACTATAAAGTTAATAAAAGCAAAATACTGCGGATGTTGGAAATCTGAAATCAAAACAAGAAATGCTGGAAATACTCAGCAGGTCTGGCAGCATCTGTGGATAGAGAGGCAGAGTTAACGTTTCAGGTCAGTGACCTTTCTTCAGAACTAACAGGTATTAGAAATGTGAAAAGTTTGAAGCAAGTTAAGCGGGGGTGGAGCAAGAGATAACCATGGAGAAAGTATAGAGCGGACAAGGTCACAGAGAATAACCGACCAGAAGGTCATGGAGCAAAGGCAAACAATATGTTAATAGTGTGTTGAAAGACAAAGCATTAGTACAGATAGGGTGTTAATTGACTGACAACTGAACAGCCACAAGTACAAACATGAAAAGAAACAGTGGGTAGGCAAACGAACAAACTAAGATGAAATCAAATAAAATAAACACAAAAAAATGAAAAAGAAAAATGTAAAAAGAAAAAATAACTAAAAATTAAAGTAAAATGGGGGGCCCATCATGCTCTGAAATCATTGAACTCAATGTTCAGTCCGGCAGGCTGTAGTGTGCCTAATCGGTAAATGAGATGCTGTTCCTCAAGCTTGCGTTGATGTTCACTGGAACACTGCAGCAATCCCAGGAAAGACATGTGAGCATGAGAGCAGGGGGGAGTGTTGAAATGGCAAGCAACCGGAAGCTCAGGGTGCTGCTTGCAAACTGAGTGGAGGTGTTCCGCAAAGCCGTCACCCAGTCTGCGCTTGGTCTCCCCCAATGTAGAGGAGACCACATTGTGAGCAGCGAATACAGTATACTACATTGAAAGAGGTACAAGTAAATCACTGCTTCACCTGAAAGGAGTGTTTGGGGCCTGAGATAGTGATGAGAGAGGAGGTAAATGGGCAGGTATTACACCTCCTGCGATTGCAGGGGAAGGTGCCGTGGGAAGGGGACGAGGTGGTGGGGGTAATGGAGGAGTGGACCAGGGTGTCGCGGAGGGATCGATCCTTTCGGAATGCTGACAGGGGAAGGGAGGGGAAGATGCATTTGGTAGTGGCATCACGCTGGAGGTGGTGGAAATGGCGGAGGATGATCCTTTGGAATTGGAGGTTGATGGGGTGAAAAGTGAGAACAAAGTGAACCCTGTCACGGTTCTGGGAGGGAGGGGAAGGGGTGAGGGTAGAGGTACGGGAAATGGACCGGACACGGTTGGGTGCCCTGTCAACCACAGTGGGGGGGATTCCTTGGTTGAGGAAAAAGGAAGACATATGAGAAGCACTGTCGTGGAAGGTAGCATCATCAGAGCAGATGCATCGGAGATGGAGAAACTGGGAGAATGGAATGGAGTCCTTACAGGAGGTAGGGTATGAAGAAGTGCAATCGAGGTAGCTGTGGGAGTCGGTGGGCTTATAATGAATATTAGTAGACAGCCTATCCCCAGAGATGGAGATAGAGAAGTCGAGGAAGGGAAGAAAAGTGTCAGAGATGGACCATGTAAAGGTGAGAGAAGGGTGGAAATTAGAAGCAAAGTTGATGAAGTTTTCCAGTTTGGGGCGGGAGCAGGAAACGGCACCGATACAGTCATCAATGTACCGGATGAAGAGTTGGGGGAGGGGATCTGAGTAGGACTGGAACAAAGAATGTTCGACATATCGCACAAAAAGACAGGCATAACTAGGACCCATGCGGGTACCCATAGCGACACCTTTTACTTGAAGGAAGTGAGTGGAGTTGAAGGAGAAGTTGTTCAATGTGAGAACGAGTTCAGTCAGGCGGAGGAAGGTGACGGTGGATGGGGACTGGTTAGGCCTCTGTTCAAGGAAGAAGCGAAGAGCCTTCAAACTGGTGGGGGATGGAGGTGTAGAGCGATTGGACGTCCATAGTGAAGAGGAGGCAGTTGGGGCCAGGAAGCTGGAAACTGTCAAAATGACGTAGGGAGTCTGAAGAGTCACGGATGTAGGTGGGAAGAGACTGGACCAGCGGAGAAAAGATAGAGTCAACATAGGAAGAAATAAGTTCAGTGGGTCTGCCGGGACAGTCCTGTTTGTGGATTTTGGGAAGGCGGTAGTGGTGGTTTGTCCGAGGTTGCGGGACTATGAGGTTAGAAGCTGTAGAGGGAAGATCTCCAGAGGAGATGAGGTCAATGACAGTCCTGTGGACAGTAGCTTGATGTTTGGTGGTGGGGTCATGGTCCCGGGGAGGTAGGAAAAAGTGTCTGAGAGTTGCCGCTGATCCTCTACAAGGTAGAGGTCGGTATGCCAGACAACAACAGCACCACCCTTGTCTGCAGGTTTGATGACCATGTTGGGGTTAGACCTGAGAGAACGGAGTGCCTCAAGTTCAGAGGGGGACAGGTTAGAGTGAGTGACCGGGGCAGAGAAATTGAGATGACCAATGTCTCGCCGACAGTTTTCAATGAAAAGATCAAGAGTCGTTCAGAGGCCAGGGGGAGATGTCCAGGTAGAGGGAGAATGCTAGAGGTGGGTGAATGGGTCTGCTGATCAGGGGAAGGACTCCTGATCAAAGAAATGAGCCCGGAGGCGAAGGTGACGGAAGAAGAGCTCAACGTCATTCTGCGTGCAAAATTCATTGAGGTGGGGGCTTAGGGGATAAAACTAAGTCATTTGCTGAGTACAGAACTTTCAGCGACAGAGAGGGGGAGGTCAGAGGGTATAGTGACTATAAAGTTGGTCATTATCACATTGCTGTTTTATGGGAGCTTGCTGTGTGTAAATTGGCTGCTGTGTTTCCTACATTACAATAATGACTGCATTTCAAGTGTACTTCCTTGGTTGTAAAGTACTTTTTGGATTCTCTGAGGTTGGAAAGACACTACAGAAATGCAAGTTCTTTCCTCCTTTCTAACAGGTACACGCACCGCCTGGGCCATTTTTCCGAGATTTCCCTGGCTCTTCCGTTGAGGTTATGAGCAGGAAAATCCCCAGCCCATGGAAATTCACCTCCCTCCACCCACACACTTTAGCAAAAGAAGAACACAGGATTACCACAGCCCATTGGTTCTGATGATCAGCACCATTGGGGCTGCACTTCAGTTCACTGGCAGAAGAGGTGGGGTCAGCCCAACAACAACAAATTGCATTTATATAGCACCATTAAGGAGCATTAACCAACACATTTTAACACCAAGCCACATTTTAAAAAATTCTCTCATGGGATGTGGGCATCATTGGCCAGGCCAGCATTTGTTGCCCATCCCTAATTGCCCTTGAGAAGGTGATGGTGAGCTACCTTCTCGAACCACTACAGTCTATGTGGGGTAGGTACACCCACTTTGCTGTTAGGAAGGGAGTTCCAGGATTTTGACCCAGTGACAGTGATGGAATGGCGATATAGTTCCAAGTCAGAGTAGTGTGTGGCTTGGATGGGAATTTGCAGGTGGTGCCGTTCCCATGCATCTGCTGCTCTTGTCCTTCTAGGTGGTAGAGGTCGCAAGTTTGGAAACTGTTGTCAAAGGAGCCTTGGTGTGTTGCTGCAGTGTATTTTGTAGATGGTACACACTGCTGCCATTGTGTGTCAGTGGTGGAGGGACTGAATGTTTAAGGCAGTGGATGGGGTGCCGATCAAGTGGGCTGCTTTATCCTGGATGGTGTCAAGCTTTTTGAGTGTTTTGGAGCTGCACTGATCCAAACAAGTGGAGAATATTCCATCACACTCTTGATGTGTGCCTTGTAGATGATGGACAAGCTTTGGGGAGTCAGGAGGTGAGTTACTTGCTGCAGAATTCCCAGCCTTGATATTAGGGTATATGACCAACAGCTTGGTCAAAGAGGTAGGTTTTAAGGGGCTGGAGAGACAGAGAAGTTTAACGAGGATATTCAGACCTTAGGTCTCAGGCTGAAGTGATTAAAATTGGGCATGTACAAGAACTAGAATTGGAGGAGGGCAGATATCTCAGAGGGTTGTAGTGTTGAAGGAAGTTACTGAGACATGGAAGGGTGAGATCATGGAGTGAGCTAGAGGTACAGCTGTCAACATTGTGACAAATGTTGGGGGTTGGACAAGAGCTCAGAGTTCCCAGAGGTAGTTACAGAAAACTACAACTCTATTCCAAGAAGAGCAGGGGAGTTTTCCCTGGTGACCTGGCCTATATTTACCCTTCAACCAACGTCACTAACGCAGATTATGTCACTGTTGCTTGTGGGAGCTTGCTGTGTGCAAATTGGCTGCCGTGTTTCCTACAACAGTGCCTACGCTTCAAAAGTATTTAAATGGATGTAAAGCACCTTGGGATGTTCTGAGGTCATGAAAGGTGCTATATAATTGCATGTCTTTCTTTTTGAACCATTGCAGTCTGTGTGGTGAAGGTGCTCCCACAATACTGTTAAGGGTGGAGTTCCAGGATTTTGACCCAGTGACAATGAAGCTCCTGTAGTAGACAGCAAATGCAAAATATTGACTGCAATCTGGCGTAGTGCACTGGGGCATTCTCCGATTTCTCTCTATTACAAACTGAGGCCAAGCCCAGATGGAAACATTGAATAGCCTCTTCACTTCAGAGTCCTAAGTTAGTAATCAGAAAATGACCAGGTCTGAAATCTGTTTAGCCTGATTTCAAACCAATAACTAGTTGAACGTAAGTAAGAAAAGAACCAGAGGAGAGGTGAGGAGAAATAATGTCTTTACTCAGCAAGTTGTAAGGATCTGGAATGTGCTGCCTGAAAGGGTAATGGAAGTAGATTCAATAATAACTTTCAAAAGGGAATTGGATATATATGTGAAACGGAGACATTTTCAGGGCTATGGGGAAAGAGCAGGGCGAGTGGAACTTCTCCAATAAGGGAGATTCTGTGGCATAGTGTTAATAGCACTGGACTAGTAATCCCGAGGCCCAGGCTAGTGCTCTGAGGACATGGGTTATAATCCCACCACAGCAGGTGATGAAATTTGAGTTCAATTAATAAATCTGGAATTAAAAAAGGCTAGTTTAATGGTAACCATGAAACCATTGTTGATTGTATTAAAAACCCATCTGGTTCACTAATGCCCTTTGGGGAAGGAAATCTGCTGGTCTGGCCTACATGTGACTCCAGACCCACAATAATGTGGTTGACTCTGGAATGGCCTAGCAAGCCATTCAGCTCAAGGTCAATTAGGGATGGGCAATAAATGCTTGCCTAGCGACTCCCACAAGTGAATAAAAAAAATGAACCTACCTGATAGATGTCAACATTTTCCATAGTTACTATCTCTTACATGTAATATGTTCATTATAATCTTTCTTCATCAAGTACTATTCTAATGGATTACTGTGCACGGCAACATCAATTACATTGAATCTATAACACAGAAAGACCATTCGCCCCAATTTGTCCATGTTGGTGTTTGTACTCCGCATGAGCCTCTTCCACTCTAATTACCTCTCCCCATGCTGCTTCCTTGTATCCATCTGTTCCTTTCTATGCATCGACATCCCCAAAAATGCATTAATGTTCTCTGCTTCAGCCACTCTATGTGTCAACGAGTTCCACATTATCATTAAATTACAAATGGGAGAAAAGGTGTGAGAAGGTATGAGTTACAACATTTTCAATGCATTGGGAAAGAGTCAGTTTGAGGAGGAAACTGCAATAGGGGATAGAATGTTGATATGGTTAACTGAAGAGGGATGGTAGGAGGCTAATGTGCAGCATTAACACTGACATAAACCAAATGTCTTGTTTCTGTGCTGTACATTCTATGTAATACTGTATAATCAGTCTTATATAGCACGTTTCATGACCTCAGAACATCCCAAAACCTTTTGCAACCAACTTTTTGAAGTGTAGTCACTGTTGTAATGTAGTAAACACATTAACTAATTTTCACAGAGCAAGCTCCCATAAACAGGAATGACTGGATAATGACTAGATGACTATTGGCCAGGGTACTGGGGAGAACTCACCTGTTCTTCTTCAAAATCGTGTCATGGGATCTTTACATCCCCCTGAGAGGGCAGGCGGGACCTCGGTTTAATATGTCATCCGAAAGATGGCAACTCCCGCAGTGCAACATTCCCTCAGTACTGCACTGGAGTGTCAGCCTAAACGGCAATGAGCTAATGACCAGTTAACATGTTTTAGTGTTGTTGATTGGGTACTTCTTGGGAGAGGTCAGGGGTGGGTGAGGGAGGTACTAGTCCAACAGGGAGAAGGGGGTGATTGGAGATCATGAGGAGGTGACCAGGAAAAGGATGCATTTGTGGCAGCGTGGGCATTTGAGGAGGGATACTCAGGGATGGGCAACCAGCAGGGGCGGAGATCAGGAGAGAGCTAGAGGTTGTGATCGGGAGTGGTCGAGACACGATTGGGTGGAGGGGTGCGTAGTGGCTGGGAGTGGCTTGTGTTTTTAATAGGAGCCAGGAGGAACACACCTGCTCCTCTTGCTTTCACATTCAGGTAAATACAGTTAAAAAACAGACTGTTTTATGGTAGTGGCCTGCAGTGGTCCCTTTAAGGAGCACTAGTCAGTCTATATATTTTCCAGAACACAGTTGGCCCAGCTCAGAATTAGTTTACTCAAGCTGCATGCCTTATTTGCGTCTATAAAATGGGCAGATCATCATCAATATTCTGAGTCAATGATTCTGCCAAATGTGTGCAGTGTGCACATGGGATCTGAAGGGAGTTGATGAAATGGGAATGGTATTGTCAACCAAATAATGTATAAATTAAGATGATGAATGGAGATCATTCCTATGAAGAAGGAAAAGAGTGCGAGAGGATAGAGCCCTCGGGGATGGATAAAAGAATCTCATTCCATCTGCTACGGCAAAGATACATTAATTTGAGAGGAAACTAAATAGAGAACTGAGAAGGTTCCTCTGTAAGCTAGGTTATAATGAGATCATAAACCATTATACACAGAGTACAGATGAAATCGTCCCATATGATTACAGTGTATAATATATCGTTCAATAAAAATTGAATGCTGGAAATCTGAAATAAAAACAGAATATACTGGGAATGTACACAATGGCCCCACCTCCTCTTCACCATCCTGGAAACATTGTCTACAAACAGAGATTCAACTTCCACTGAGGGATTTGGGGGCACAAGTTCATGGGATATTCAAGGCACCACTTCAAGTTTGATAAGCCTAGAAACAAAAAGCTAACGAAATTCTTGATTTTATCACAAGAGGTGAAGAATGTCAGAGCCAAGAGGTGATGAGGAGCTGATATAAGACCCAAGTTAGAGTACCATGTGCAGCACTGGGGACCGCACGAAAAGAACAATACTGAGGTTTATAGAGGGTACAATGCATATTGACTAGGCTTCTACCTTGAATGGGAAAATAAAAATACGAAAAAATGAGCCCTTTTTTAATTGGGGCAATGTTGATTGTGGAGAGATATCAGAACTTGAGAAATAGGAGCAGGGAGTAGGCCATACGGCCCCTTGAGCCTGCGCCGTCATTCAACAGGGTCATGGCTGATCTACCTCAACTTCACTTTCCCCTCCTATTCCTATATTTCTTGATTCCCTTGGAGTTTGAAAATCTATCAATCTCACTCTTGAATAGACACAACAACTGAGAATCCACAGTCCTCTGGGGTAGAGAATTCCGAAGATACACAATCCTCTGAGTGAAGAAATTTCTCCTTATGTTAGCCCTTATCCTGAGGCCATGATTCCTAGTTCTATACTCTCCAACCAGGGAAACCATCTCTCCACATCTACCCTGTCAAGTTTTCTCATTTTTTCAGGCATTTCAATGAGGTCACTTCTCATTCTTCTAAACTCCAGAGAGTAAAGGCCCAATCTATTAAACTCCAGAGAGTAAAGGCCCAATCTATTAAACTCCAGAGAGTAAAGGCCCAATCTATTACACTCCAGAGAGTAAAGGCCCAATCTATGCAATCTTTCCTCAGAGAAAAATCCTCTCATACAAAAAGAATACAAGAACACAAGAAATAGGAGCAGGAGTAGGCCATTCAGCCCTTCGAGCCGGCTCCGTCATTCAGTGAGATCATGGCTGATCTTCTACTTCAAAACCATTTTCCTGCACTATCCCCGTAACCCTTGATATTTTTGATATGCAGAAATCTTGATCTCAGTCTTGAGCATACTCAACTACTGAGTCTCCACAGCCCTTTGGGGCAGAGAATTCCAAAGATTCACCAACCTCTGAGTGAAGAAATTCTTCCTCATCGCAGTCCTAAATGACCTACTCCTTATTCTGAGACTGTGTCCGCTGGTTCTGGGCATCCCAGCCAGCGGAAACATCCATCTTGCATCAACCCCGTCGAGCCCTGTAAGAGTTTTGTACGTATGAATGAGATCACCTCTCATTCTTCTAAATTCCAGAGAATAAAAGCCCAGTCTATTTAATCTTTCCTAATAGGACAAACCCTCCATCCCAGGAATTAGTTTGGTGAATCCCTCTCCCTCCCTCTATGGAATTGCACTCCCTCTATGGAAAGTATATTTTTCCTCAGGTGAGGAGACCAAACCTGCACTCAATACTCCAGGTGTGGTCTCACCAAGGCTCTATGTAATTGCAGTAGGACATCTTTACTCCTATATTCTAATTTTCTTGTAATGGAGGCCAACATACCATTTTCCTTCTGAATTGCTTGCCTGTGTCTGCATGTTAGCTTTCAGCGACTCATGAACAAGGCCACCCAATTCCCTTTGAAATTCCATACTGCCCAGCCACTCACCATATACTCTGTATCTCTGTTTTTCCTACCCAAAGTGGATAACCTCACATTTCTCCACATTGTATTCCATCTGCCAGATTTTAGCCCACTCGCTTAACTTCTCCAAATCCCCTTGAAGCGTCTTTGTATCCTCCTCACAATTCACACTTCCATCTAGTTTTTTGTCATTTACAAACTTGGAAATATTACATTTAATCCCCCACAGCCAAATCATTAATATAGATTGTGAATAGCTGGGGCCCAAGTACTAATCCTTGCGCTATCCCACTAGTTACACCCTGCCAACCTGAAATTGATCCATTTATTCCTACTCTCTGTTTTCTGTCCGTTGCCCAGTTCTCATTCTATGCCAATATATTCTCCCCAATCTCATGTGCTCTAATTTTGTTTACTAACTGCTTGTGTGGGACCTTATCAAAAGCTTTGTGAAAATCTGAACATATCACATCCACCGGTTTCCCCTGATCTATTCTGTTACATCCTCAAAAAACTCTAACTGATTTATTAAACATGATTTCCCGTTCATAAATCCATGTTGACTCTGCCAAATCCTACCATTATTTTCTCAGTGGCCTGCTATCACAACCTTTATTATAGATTCTAGCATTTTTGCTATGACTGACATTAGGCTAACAAGTCTGCAGTCCCCTGTTTTCTCTCTCCCTTCTTTCTTAAATATTGGGGTTAAATTTCCAAGCTGCAAGCACCATTCCAGAGTCTGTAGAATTTTGAAAGATGACCACCAATACATCTATTGGCCGGAATTTTACAGTGGGCAGATGGGAGCCGGACTCTGATGTAAATGTCGGTGATGGACCCACTCCCGCACAGCCTGGGGATCCGTCCCGTATTTTACGGATTCCCAGGCTTTAATTGGCCCGAGGCGGGACTTCCACCCACTTGAGGGAGGAGATCCTGCCTCAGTGAGATGCCGGCCAAGCAGAGGGCCGGCAGCTCTTAGTCTCAGCAGCACCACTGGGAGCGGTGGCCACTGCTGGGACTGCAGCCCAGCTGTCACCATGGACCTGAGAGAGTGGGTAAGTTTGGGTTGCCTCACCAGAGGGATCGGTCATGCCCTGGTGAGGCTAGGGTGGTCGTTTGGGGGGAGGGGGACATCTTGGATCCCAGGGAGTGGGTTGGGAGGCGGGGTCGGGCCTCAATCGGGCACCTTGTGCCCGACTGTCATGCCTCCGCCCCGGGGCGCGGAAAGGCCGGCAGATTTGCTGGGCGGCCTTTCACGTCCCCAGCACACCCACTTGCCACGGGTAAAATACCCGTAGAGGCAGGCGAGGGCCTTTAAGTGGCCTCGGGCAGGCGGGCCGTTTCCCAAACCCTGCAACCCCCACCCCCCCCCATCCCACTCGCCTGACCTCCGTAAACTTGTCCAGAGGTGGAATCGGGGCGGGTAGGCCTCCCGGAGCCTGCCGCTCAATTTTACGCCGCCCCCCACGCCACCATCCGACCCGCTGGTACGGCATAAAATTCTGGCCATTATCTCCACAGCCACCTCTTTCAAAACTCTGGAATGTGTTCCGACCAAGGGGGGAGTAATGCACTGTTAATTCAGTCCCACTTCTCCATAGGTCAGAGCATATTCGTAAAGTTTCCCACCTACCGGAAAATAGCCAAATTAAACTCTCTATTTGGAACCCCAGAATAAAGCAGATTTCTGTAAACAACGACAAAATTAAATATTTATTAATAGACTGAGTCTTAAACAATAATGAGATAACTCTATATGTGAAAGGATTCCTTTCAAACTTCTTATTCTTCCTAACCCTCATGCAGGCACACATACATTAAAAAAAACTGATTAACCGGGAGAAAAGGATATTTTCATTTACATCTGTTTCTTAGGAATGATAAAATAACTGGGTTGTAACATTCTGGTAGGATATTTCCGGGTCCGTGAAGTGTCCCAGAGTCGAGTAGTCAGATGCCACTTGAAGTCTGTCCAGGCGAAGTTGATGAACAGTCTGTGATGAGTTGGCACTCATGGCACCTCATCTGCAGCAGGCGTCACACAGCTGTTTCAGCAAAGGGTGTAGCAACAGGTCTACTTGGGTTTTGAAATAGCAGTCTAGCAAAAGAAGGTTTCTTGAGCTTTCAGGATCTACCAAAACAAAACAGGCAACAGGAATCGCTCCTGAGGCAGAGATTTTTCAGAGACTGGAGGCAATAGGGATTTGCTACCTTTTTAAAAATGCAGGGCTTCCTCTCAGCAAAGGTGCCTTTCTCCACAGTGAGCAGCAACTCCTCTTTTACTGCGTCTTTTCCTCTCCAGGGGTCTTTTCTCTCTTCAGGAAAACCACAGTCACAACCTCAAAGGGAGAATTTCTTTTTACAAGAGAGGCAAGCCTTCTTTTTCAGGGAGAGCTCTTTTTATCTGGTCTGCAAAAATACAGGTCCCTTCCAGCCAGTTTGTTCCGCCTCCTGCCTGTCCAGTTCACTGGTCTTTTACAATGCAAAAATGAAACTGAAATGCTAACAATCAAGTCATGTAACCTGTCATTTCCCTTGCTGTTGTTGGGAACAGGTGTCTTGCAGTCTGTACCCACTGTGTTCAAACACCATGTTTCTGCATTCAGTGTTCACACAAAGTCCTTTCTCTCAGTCTTTTAAAAACACACAGAATTCTAAGCTTTCAAATAACAAAACAAAACTCTTATGACAGATGTAGATCATCAAGTCCAGGGGATTTATCTACTTTAAGTCCTATTAATTTCTCTAGTACTTTTTTAAAAAACTAATATTAATATCTTGCAGTTCCTCATTTATACTAGTCCCTTGATTCTGCATTATTTCTGGGAGGTTTTTAGCATTTTCCTCTGTGAAGGCAGACACAAAGTAGTTGTAATTTATCTGCCATTTCACTATTCCCCACTATAGATTCTCCTGTCTCTGCTTTTAATGGACCCACATTTGTCTTTGTTAATCTTTTCCTTTTTACATGCCTATAGTAGCTTTTACAGTCCATTTTTATGTTTCTCCTCAGGCTTACCATTTTTTTTGGCAGCTTTATATGCCTCTTCATTTGCTCTTTTACAATCCTTGATTTCCTTTGTTAGCCACGGTTAGAACACTTTCCTTGCTGGGTTTTTGTGCATTAAAGGCATGTATTTTTGTTGTAAACTATGCATTAGTTCTTTAAATACTAGTCATTGCCTGTCCGGTCATACCTTTTAATGTCATTTTGCTATCCAAAATAGCCTCTCATAGCTTCATAGTTTCCTTTGCTCAGGTTTAAGACCCCAGTTTCTAATTGAACTAAATCACTTTCAAATTTAATGTAAAATACATATTATGGTCACTCTTTCCTAAAGGGCTCCTTTACAACAAGATTATTAATTAGCTGTTTTTCATTGCACAATACTGGATCTAAAATATCTTGTTCCCTAGTTGGTTCCTCAATGTACTGCACTAGAAGACCATCTCGTATACATTCCAAGAATTTGTCCTCCACAGCATTAGTACATATAAAGTTTACCCAATCCATATGTAGATTGAAATCCCGCATGATTACTGTATTACTCTTGCTACACGCACCTCTAATTTCCTGATTTATACTGTGATTTACATTACCACACAGGTTTGGTGGCCAATAAACAATTCCCACAAATGTTTTCTGTCCCTTGCTGTTTCTTAGTTCCACCCAAACTGATTCTACGGCTTGAACTTTAGAACTAAGGTCATCTCTCACAGTAGTACTAATGCCCTCTTTAATTAACAGAGCTACCCCACCACCTTTTCCCAACCTCCTGTCCTTCCTGAATGTCACGTACCCTTGGATATTCAGGTCCCAGCTTTGGTTTCCTTGTAGCCACGTTTCTGTAATGGCTATTAGGTCATACATAAGAATTTCTATTTGAGCTGTTTTATTGCGAATGCTGTGGGCATTCAGATGCAGAGCCCTTATTTCAGTTTTTTTTTCTGTTTTTGTAAACTCTGGCCTATCTGTTAGCACACTCTTAGGTTTGCAATCACTGTCCCTTCCTGCCATACTCTGATCATCATTACCTTTATTGCTACCTTGATCTATTACCTTGACATTTTCCTTGAATTTACTCAATCTTCCCCTACATGATCTCTTCCCCCCTCTATTTAGTTCAAAGCCCTTTCTACTTCACTAGTTATAAGACTTACTAGAACACTGGTCTCAGCATGATCCAGGTGAAGTGCGTCCCAGCGGTACAGTCCTCACTTTCCCCAGTACTGGTGCCAATACCCCACAAACCAGAACCTACTTTTTCCACACCAGTCTGAGCCACACATTCATTTCTCTAATCTTATTTACCCTATTCCAATTTGCATGTGGCTCAGGTAATAATCCAGAAATTATTACCTTTGAGGTTCTGCTTTTTAATTTGGTGCCTTGTTCCTTATACTCCCTATGCAGAACATCTTTCCTAGTCCTATATATGTCATTGGTACCTACATGGACCACGAACACTAGATCCTCCCCACTCCTACCGCAAGTTCCTCTCCAGTCCTGAGTAGATGTCCCAAACCCTGGCACCGGACAGGCAACACAGCTTTCTGGACTCTTGTTATCAGCTGCTGCAAACCGTGTCTATCCACTGATTATACTGCCCCCTACTACCGCTACATTCCTTTTAGTTCCCCCCACTTGAATGGCTTCCTGTACCATGGTGCCATGGTCAGTCTGCTCATCCCAGGAATCATTCTAGCGTGCATTTCTTGTACCCCACTAAGGCAAGCATAGACCAAAACAGGACAATTATAAAAAGATTGAACAGGCTAGATAGGAAATTTTTATTCCAGCATTTGAGGGGTCAAGAAACAAGATTAATGCAAGAAATTTAGAGAAACTTCTTCAGAGAGAGAGCTTTGAGACTACAGAATTGGTGATTGAGGCAAAAACTATGTCAACATTCAAAATTAGATTGGGTAGGTGTATGAAGAAAAAGTGGTTGATGTGATATGGGAATAGAAAGGGCAAATGTGATTACAACTGTTTGCCTGCACAAAGTTAATGCTGCCATGGACTTGGAGTGCCCAATGGCCTGTTGCTGTATTGTAACTTATAAGTATTTCTCAATACACTGATGACATTTGGCTTTAATCTCCGACATCTCTGTCCTCACTGCCTTTGTGCTGACAGACTGCTTGTCCAAGAAATAGCAACAACTCGCATTTATAAATCGCCTTTAATGTAGAAAAATGCCTCAAGACACTTCACAGGAGAGTCATTAAACACAATTTGACACTCAGACACATAAGGAGATATTCGGGCAGATGACCAAAAGCTTGGTCAAAGAGGTAAGTTTCAAGGAGCCTTTTAAAGGAGGAAAGAGAGGTAGAGAGGCAGAGAGGTGTAGGGGGGGAATTTCAGATTAGGGCCCAGGCATGGTCGCCAATAATGGAACGGAGGAAGTTGGGAATGAGCAAGAGGACAGGCTTGGTTAGATCTCGGAGGGTTGGAGGGCTGGGGGAGGTTTCAGAGATAGGAAGAGGTGAGGCCATTGATTTAAAAACAAGGGTGAGAATTTTAAGATCAAGGTGTTACTGGACAGGAAACCAATGTAGGTCATCGAGCACAGGGGGATGGGTGAATAGGCGAATCTTTGATGAGCAGTAATTTCCTTTGACTAAATACTGGTAACACAAAGATTGTCATCTTCAGCCCCAGCCACAAACGCCATAACCTTCTTACTGCCTCCTTTACCCGAGCCTCTGCCTTAGGGCAAACTGGACTGTTTATAATACCAGTGGCCTGTTTGACCCTGGCGTGAGCTTCTATCTCTCCATCAGAAAGACTGCCTACTTCTACCAAGGGGCTAATAGTACTTTACAGTAGCCATCTATATCTCAGAAGCAGTGTCAGAATGGGGCACAGAAATGCATGTCTAACCATAAAGAATTGAGGGACAAATTCAAAGAGAAGACCAACAAGAGGTGAAGAGATATAAAATGTGGATTACACAGAATGGTGGAACAGATTCAAGGGGCTGAATGGCCTACTCCTGTTTCTATATTCCTATGAGATGGGAAACAGAGGTACAGAACATAAAGAGAATAAGAATGTGGAAAAGAGAGAGGTAATGTAATACAAGCAGAGCATATAGGAATAGGATGCAGAGTGATACAAAATGCAATGGAGTGTAGAAACAAAGGAGTGAATGAAATACCGAGAAGGAGAATGTAGCAAAAGAGAGGTAGAGGACATAACAGAGAGAGAGAGAGAAAGGGAGACAGAGAGGAAAGGCTGAACAACTGAGGATTGGTCAATAGGGGATGAAAGAATGGCATGTTGAAAGGTAAATGATGTAATACACAGAAAATAAATATGGAAATGGCATACAGAGGTACAGAGTAAAAAGTGAATGATATTGGAGAAATGGAGAGGGTCTGAGATTGTGATATAGATAGATAGATAGATAGATAGATAGATAGATAGATAGATAGATAGATAGATAGAAAGAATATGGAAACAGATAGGTTCTGAGATTGGAAAATATACTAAGAGATAGTGACAAAATGAACTATTTAGGTACTGATTATTAGGTACTGATACAGGGAGAGAATGTGGAAACTGAAGACCCGAGACTGGAAATTGGAAAGTGATTAAGAGGTAGAGAGAAAAAGAAAGTGTGAGAGTGAAGGAGAGTGAGAAAGATAAAGAATGTGGAAAGAAAGAGACAGGGCATAGAAATGTAGACTGACAACTGCTTTGGATTATTTAATTTTCCTGTGTCCGATTCTTTAACTGAAGATTCAAAGTAGCTCCGAAGGGCTATGCTGGCCCCACTGACAGCTTGTACCATGTATATTCATGTCACAGAAGCCTGCAATGCATGCTGACTGACTTTACTCAGCAATGATCTGAGCCAGCTCTCTGAATACATGAGGTCATTGAAAATTCAGGTTCCGCAAGTAAGTTGCCTACTTCCCAAACAGTGGGAGATCATGTAGGCAGTGATTAAACTGATGGATTCAGAAAGCATGAATAAACCATGAGTTTTATTGCTGGCATTTTTAATATCTTCTGAACCACTTAAGTGAAACCCATCTACCTACTGCTTGCATTATTCTAAATATATTAAAATCTATGTCTCTTCCAGGACATGACCTACCTTCCATGAAATTTTCCATGGGTAAAGACATTGCGATCAAACATCCTTTCTGGTTAGATGATTGTCTATTGTTCTGCTACACTTAACCAATCTGTACTGATAAATCAATGTGAGGGAATGAGAGCGGGTGAGTGGGACTGATTAAGTTGATCTACAGATAGTCGGCTTGGACTTGATGGGCCAAATGTTCTCCTTCTGTGCCTTAAACACACTATGAGAGTCCAAAACTAGGGGCCGTAAATATAAAATAGTCACTAATGAATCCAATAAGGAATTCAAGAGCTAGGTCTTCACCCAGAGAGGGGGTGAGAATGTGGAACTCACTACCACAAGGAGTAGTTGAGGCACATAGCATAGATGCATTCAAGGGGAAGCTAGATAAACACATGAGGGAGAAAGGAATAGAAGGATATCAAAGGTTTTGATGGGAATGAAGGATAGATTTATCAAAATGATACCTGGACTTCAAGGAGAGAAAAGATTATACAAACCAGGGTTGTATTCCGTGGAACTTAGAAAATTAAGGGAGTAATTTGATTAAAGTTTTCATGCTATTGAGGGGAACAATTAGGGTAATTGGAGAGAATCTATTTCTGCTGGTTGGAAAGTCTAGGACGAGGGGATGTAATCTAAAAATTAGAGTCAGACCTTTCATGAGTGAAGTTAGGAAACCTTTCTACACACAGAGGGTGGCAGAAACTTGGAAAATCTTCCGCAAACTTCTATTGATTTTCAATCAGCAATTGATAGATTTTTGGTTATTCAAAGGTATTAAGGGATAAAGGCGGGTATATGGAGTTAGATTACAGATCACAATGATCTCATTGAATGGCAGGACACGCCCGCGGGTCTAAACTTCTGTTCTTATGATGCGCTGATAGGATGAGATGAAGTAGGATGGGAGGAGACTCGTGTGGACCAGAAATTCACTGACATTGACCAATCGGGCTGAAAGAACTGTTTGTATGCTATGAATTCTAGCTAATTCTATGTATTTTATTCTGACATTCATGTGTTGTATTTAGCAGGTTTCCACGTATCTTGCTTTTTGCCGTCTGATATGCTGTGGAGTTGTTCTTGTAGAATAGAAATCACAAGTACAAAAATGGCTTGGACTAAAACATCAGCAACTTTACTCCTCACATGCAGAAAGACATTTCGAACTGGATTTTCAATTGCCAGTGGGGGTTGAGCACGAGTGACGGCACGCTTTGAAAATCGTGTTCCTGGAGATTGTCACTTGATCCCGTCGCCACTGGAATGCAACACAATTTTCAAAGGGCAGGTATTAAGCTCCCTGAGGGGCTTTTTAACGGGCATGGAGAGGCCAGGAGGTGATCTTGAAATTGCAGATCGGCAAACCTGAACAGTCTGGTGCACACTAGTCTCAACGCCTGTCCACCATCTACAAGGCACAAGTTAGGAGTGTGATGGAATACTCTCCACTTGCCTGAATGGGTGCAGTTCCAACAATGCTCAAGAAGCTCGACACCATCCAGGACAAAGCAACTGCTTGATTGGCACCCCATCCACCATCTTCAACATTCACTCCCTTCACCACCGAAGCACAGTGGCAGCAGTGTGTACCATGTACTGCAGCAACTCACCAAGGCTCCTTTGACAACACCTTCCAAACCCGCGACCTCTTCCACCTCGAAGGACAAGGACAGCAGACGCATGGGAACACAACCACCTGCAAGGTCCCCTCCAAACCACACACCATCCTGACTTGAAAATATACCACCGTTCCTTCACTGTCGCTGGGTCAAAATTCTACAACCCTCTCCCTAACAGCATTGTGGGTGTACCTGCACCAGATGGACTGTAGCGGTTCAAGAAGGTAGCTCACCACCACCTTCTCAAGGGCAATTAGCGATGGGCAATAAATGCTGTCCTAGCCAGCGACACCCACATCCCACAAACAAATAAAAAAAGCTGTCAGATTCAATGCGGGGAGTCATCAAGTCATGCTAATGGTGAAGAAAACATTTTAGCAAAAGGGGTTATTGTGTCAGAGCAGGTGTAGTCCCTTTTCATTGGCCGTTTTGCCACTTCTCTGCGCCATGAGGTTGCTGGCCCTCTGATCTCACATCTCCTGCATTTTGCAGGTCAGCGGCTAGCCTAGTCATGGCTGCCGTCTGCCTTTGAGGATTGTACTCAGTTGTCAGTTCCTGCGTCCTTGGTGCCACTAATGGGTCCAAATGGATGACGCCGCTGGATTCAAAGATGGTGTCACATCAGCAACGCAGACGTAGTGTGAGGCCACGACTCGGAAATGATCGGGGTGTCAGATTCCCAACCTCAGATTGAAAATCAAGTCCCTCATCTCAGAGCATTTGGAAGAGTGCTGGAGAAAGTATGTGCAAAGGAGGAATGAGAAAATGGAAGGAGAAAGAAAAATGCTTGGAGGTAGAGTTTGAAAACTCACTCAAAGAGAAGTGGTTTGGAAAGTGGATCGTGAGGTGAAGCAGCAATGGTCAAGAAATAGTGAGACAACTGAATAGTTATTGCATATTATATCCTTGGTCAGTGTTGGATTTTCCACACTCAGTGGGGGTGAGACTGACTTTGGGCGACAGTGTAAGTTGAGTGATATTCTATCAGTTGCCTGTTACACAACACTCCCGAATTTAATTTTACTTCACGTCAAGGGATACTGGCTAAAAACAGAAAATGCTCAAGAGCCATTGGGCTGGATATTCCACCCATCTCCCAAAAGAGATAAGCATGGAAGGAAACTAGCTTGGGATCATGTTGTGCCAAGTCTCCACGAATGCATTTTTTCCACGGGGATTTCTGTCTCCTAGGTTTAGGGTCTGCTCCTGCTACATGCTAGATTTTTTTTAATTTCCAAAATATACTTTATTCATAAAAATCTGTAAAAATTACATTCCCAAACAGTTTCCAAACAGCACCAAAAAATACAAACATTGCAAGGGAGATCAGTTTCCTTCAATACTGTCATGAGTTTCTTCCCAACCCTTCTGTTTCACAATTGTCATGTCAATTACAGTTTTACATTTACAGCAATTGAGAATATTAACGATACAGTTCGAGGGGTTTCCCATGGATCCAGCCCCTCAGTCCAGCTTGGTGGGGGAACCTTACACTGTGGTCTTTCCCCATTGAGCCTTTGCTGCGGCTGCCCCAAGCTTTAGTGCGTCCCTCAGCACGTAGTCCTGGACCTTGGAATATGCCAGTCTGCAACATTCGGTGGTGGACAACTCTTTGCGCTGGAAGACCAGCAAGTTTTGGGCAGACCAAAGGGCGTCTTTCACCGAATTGATAGTCCTCCAGCAGCAGTTGATGTTTTTCTCGGTGTGCGTCCCTGGGAACAGCCCGTAGAGAACAGACTCCTGTGTTACAGAGCTGCTTGGGATGAACCTCGACAAAAACCACTGCATCTCTTTCCACACCTGCTTTGCAAAGACACATTCTAGGAGGAGGTGGGCGACCGTCTCTTCCCCACCACAACCACCGCGGGGGCATTGTGCAGAGGGGCCGAGACTTCGGGTGTGCATGAAGGATTTGACGGGGAGGGCCCTTCTCACCACCAGCCAAGCTACGTCTTGGTGCTTGTTTGAAAGTTCTGGTGATGAGGCATTCCGCCAAATGACTTTGACGGTCTGCTCGGGGAACCATCCGACAGGATCCACCGTCTCCTTTTCCCGTAGGGCCTTGAGGACATTCTGTGCAGACCACTGCCTGATGGACCGGTGGTCAAAGGTGTTTTCCCGCAGAAACTGCTCCACGAAGGATAGGTGGTACGGCACGGCCCAACTGCATGGTGCGTTCCGCGGCAATGTGCCCAGGCCCATCCTTCGCAACACCGGGGACAGATAGAACCTCAGCACGTAGTGACACTTGGAGTTTGCGTACTGGAGATCTACACTCAGCTTGATGCAGCCGCACACGAAGGTGGTCATCAGGATGAGGGCCACGTTGGGTACATTTTTCCCGCCCTTGTCCAAAGATTTGAACATCGTGTCCCTCCGGACCCGGTCCATTTTAGATCCCCAGACGAAGCGGAAAATGGCTCGGGTGACTGCCACGGCGCAGGAGTGGGGTATGGGCCAGACCTGCGCCACGTAGAGCAACAACGTGAGCGCCTCGCACCTGATGACTAGGTTCTTACCCACAATGGAGAGAGATCGCTGCCCCCACATGCCCAACTTTTGTCGTACCTTGGCTACTCGTTCCTTGCTAGATGTTCGGTCATTGATCGCTCCCCTAAAATAAAGTAACAACTTACATTTTATATAGCGCTTTTTACAACCTCAAGATGTCACAAAGCACTTTACAGTCAATTAAGTACTTTTTGAAATGTTTTAACGTTGGAAATGCATGACCAATTTGCACACAGCAGACCCCCCAAACAGCAATGCGATATTGAGCCAATAATCTGTTTTAGTGAGGTTGATTGAGGGATAAACATTGGACAGAAAACTGGGGTGAACTTCCCTGCTGTTCCTTTGAATAGTGCCATAGGATCTTTTATTTCCAGCTGAAAAGGCAGACAGGGCCTTGATTATCCAAACTATAGTCACCTCTAACAGTGCAGCATTCCCTCAGTACTGCACTGCAGAGCCAGCCTAGATCCCTCTGTGCGACCTGAACTCATGACTTCTGACTCAGAGGTGAGAGAATTATTCTCTGACCCTGGCTAACACCACGAAAACTAGCTGCTGATTTGTTATATTGCTCTCAACTCTTGGAATGCGGCCTGAACACTTGGAAATTTTAATTCAGAGGCAAGAGTGCTAAACTGATACTTAAGGCTTTTGTTTAGCCCCTGGTGAGTGGGTATGTGCTTTCTGTAAAGCTTCAATCTAAAAACCTCCACTCTAACTTCTTCCATCCCCTCTTCAAAATGTGTGAATTTCATTAGGAAACCCAATTACCATGTCAACAGGACCAGAAAAATTCCAGGGATTGAAGCAAAGGAAGATAATGGGGCGATGGGCAGAGAGTAGGATTAGTGGGAATTAGTTTTTGATTGCTGTAGCAAAGAGATAGAGCAGTGGGCCAAATGACCTCCTGCTGTGCTATAAAACCTCTCTACTTTCAATTAACAGTCTGTGTTGAGTGCGCTGGAGCTTTGCAATTCATTACATTTGCTCTGGGGCCTGAGAGAGAAGGACCTGTTGTAACTGTAGCTGTGCACACATAGGCATTGGGTGAAGACAAGTCTGCCTTCCCTATTGCAATGAAACTATTCAGGCAAGAGACCACAGAGTATCTGGTACATATGGGACTATACTGTAGCAAGGACTCAACGCTTTACATTGAGGAAGAGAAGGGAATTGACACAAGAAACATTTACAGTGAATTCTCCTTTAAGGAAAATTTTGAATGAAAGCATTTCACTTGCATCAGAACTATTGTGACACCATCAAACTCATTTCCTGCTGGACCTTTCTTGAGGAAGGAACCTGAGACATCAGGGCACCGTACCAGTGAGGTGGTGATTGTTGAACTCTCACCTTCACCGTCGATGGAGCTGACTGAAAACAGTGCCAAGCCTGAACTAATTTGTTTTTACCGTATAATGTTAAAAAGCTCAGAAGCTGTGTCAGGTTACCTTCTGTCTATGCCACTTGCACTTTGCATATTGCCTCAAGAGCGGCACAGTGGCGCAGTGGTTAGCACCGCAGCCTCACAGCTCCAGCGACCCGGGTTCAATTCTGGGTACTGTCTGTGTGGAGTTTGCAAGTTCTCCCTGTGTCTGCGTGGGTTTCCTCTGGGTGCTCCGGTTTCCTCCCACATGCCAAAGACTTGCAGGTTGATAGGTAAATTGGCCATTAGCAATTGCCCCTAGTATAGGTAGGTGGTAGGGAAATATAGGGACAGGTGGGGACGTAGTAGGAATATGGAATTAGTGTAGGATTAGTATAAATGGGTGGTTGATGGTCGGCACAGACTCGGTGGGCCGAAGGGCCTGTTTCAGTGCTGTATCTCTAAACTAAACTAAACTAAGCTTTCAATGCTGTATCGATGAACAAGCCCCCTCTGCTGGTAGCACTCTCTAGTTCATCTTGGAGCACTCAATGCTGAGGAAAAAGAAAAAGTAGAAACTAAAGTATAGACAGATAGCCTGGTCATTTATCTCATTTTTGTTTGTGGAATCTTGCTGTGCACAAATTGGCTACTGCCGTTCCTTACAACAGTGCCTACACTTCAAAAGTACTTAATTGTGCTTTTGGGCATCCTGAGTTTATAAAAGGCACTATATAAATGCAAGTTCTTTCTTTTTAGTTGTTTTCATTGAAGCTTCCTTACTTTAACTTATTTTTACATTAACTGCCCTTCCTTACCCTTCTGTTCGCCTCTATCGCGCAGCATTTTCAGCCACTTGGTGGTTTTGGGATATTATTGTGACCGAGGTGGGAGGAGTGCACTGGCTTTTCGAGTTCCATTTTTCCACAGGTCACAACATATTTTTAAATGTTTACCCAGTTAATGATGTGGTCAATCATATTCTCTACTCTTTATCCCAGAATAAAATACACCAACCAGGTTTCTTTAATAAACAACAAAATTAGCAGTTTATTAGAAACAAGACTTAATCAGTAACAAAGCAAAACATTGACACACAGATTGAAATATGAAAGTTCCCTTTTTTACCTTAGCCCCAAACACACACACACCAGTTAACCGAAAAATAAAGAGATTTTCTCTTTTGAGTTCAGTTCCGAAAAAAGACAAAAAAAGAATACTTTGGCCAAATACTTGCTAATTCTTGAAGAAAAGGAGAGAAGATATGGAAAGATGTCAGTTGTCCCTTTATTCTGGCTTCCCAAATACACGTAGACGGCTGTTACTGGAATCTTTATAGAACAATTCTTTTCAGGCAATGTTGAAGATCAGTTTGGCAGGCTTTTCAGGAGAAATGCAGCATCAGCTTCTCGATTTCTTACACTTGATTCTCAAAGAAATGAAAAAGCTGGCAGGCTTTTCAAAGAGATGGAAAAGGCTGAGCTGGGGTTTTGTCCTTGGCAGGTTGATTTTTAATCTTCTTTCAAAACGCAGTCCATACCTCAACTCCCTGTCCAAAGCCAAACCAAGAGTCAAGCCTCCTGACCCCTATAAATCTTGACCTGTCACTTCTCTGTATACATCCTCCCCAGGTCAAAAAGCCCCCGCTGGGTACTTACCTGAAGACAGGTGACTTCCAGTAAGGGTTGTTTGCAAACCAAGTCTAATGACCTCTTTTTAAAAAAACACAAAGCCCAGCATCAGTTTCAGTTTTAAAACACAAGTCCTCAAAAAAGTTTAACAAAAAATGGAAGCACTTTTGTAACAATGTGGATGACAATGGGTGATTCACTCTGGATTTTCCTTCCCTCCCCCGGAGCTTTGAGGAGGCAATACCGGTGGTTACTGAGTAGGACATCAGGTGTGATGTTGGTAGCACAGGAGCTGGAGGAGACTCCCATGCTCAGTTGATTTCTACAGCCACATGCCCGTTGTTTAAATGTGCAAATGTATTTCAGTGGGGCGAAAGCAGTGACAACAAACAGGTCCTCTCCAGAAGGTTGTGTGTTCAAGTTTCACTCCAGAGACATGTGCACATAATCTTGGCGGAGGCTCCCAATGCAGCACTGCGGGAGTGCTGCATTATTGGAGGTGCCGTCTTTTGGATGAGACTTTAAACGGAGTCTGCCCTCTCAAGTGGACGTAAAAGATCCCACGGCCTTATTCAAAGAAGGGCAGGGGAGTTCTCTTGGGTGTCCTGGCTAATATTTAACCATCAACCAATACCAAAAAAAAAGGTAATCTGGTCATTATCTCATTGCTGCTTTCGGGATCTTGCTATGCATATTTCCGACATTACAACAGTGAGTACTTCATTGGCTGTAAAGCACTTTGAGATGGCCTGAGGTCATGAAAGGTGTTATATAAATGCAAGTATTTTCTGTCTTTTAAAAAAAAAATTCCGCTGAGAGATTGCTAGATCCCCTGAAGAAACAGCAGGAATGATTAAAATCACTTCTTTCAGCCATTTCTCCAGGGTGACCATCATGCTTCCACTGAAGATATGGCAAGAAATCTGGAGAACCTCCCGGAATTCTGCCCCTGCAATATATTGTGTTCTTGACAATAACATGCCTTTACCATGCGTGATCTTATCTTTGGCCTCCTTGTGTCGAGAGACAATGGGTAAGTGCCTGGAGGTGGTCAGTGGTGTGTGGGGCAGTGCCTGGAGTGGCTATAAAGGTCAATTCTAGAGTGACAGACTCTTCCACAGGTGCTGCAGATAAAATTGGTCGTCGGGGCTGTTACACAGTTGGCTCTCCCCTTGCGCTTCTGTCTTTTTTCCTGCCAACTGCTAAGTCTCTTCGACTCGCCACGCTTTAGCCCTGCCTTTATGGTTGCCCGCCAGCTCTGGCGATCGCTGACTCCCACGACTTGTGATCAATGTCACAGGACTTCATGTCGCGTTTGCAGATGTCTTTAAAGCGGAGACAAGGACGGCCGGTGGGTCTGATACCAGTGACAAGCTCGCTGTACAATTTGTCCTTGCGGATCCTGCCATCTTCCATGTGGCTCACATGGCCAAGCCATCTCAGGCGCCGCTGGCTCAGTAGGGTGTATATGCTGGGGATGTTGGCCGCCTCGAGGACTTCTGTGTTGGAGATACGATCCTGCCACCTGATGCCAAGGATTCTCCGGAGGCAGCGAAGATGGAATGAATTGAGACGTCGCTCTTGGCTGACATACGTTGTCCAGGCCTCGTTGCCGTAGAGCAAGGTACTGAGGACACAGGCTTGATACACTTGGATTTTAGTGTTCTGTGTCAGTGTGCCATGTTCCCACACTCTCTTGGCAGACAATTCAGGAGCAACTATCTTTACCCGGAGAGTGATTAGAATATGGAACTCACTACGACAAGGTGTAGCTGTGATGAATAATATCGATACAATTAAGCTAGACAAACACATCAGGGGAGAAAGGATTGGAAGGATATGCTGATAGGGTTAGATGAAGTAGGATAGGAGGAGCCTCATGGAGTATAAATTCTGGTATAGACTAGTTGGGCCGAATGGCCTATTCCTGAGCTGTAAATTCAATGTAATTCTTTTAATAGATATCTGGTTGATTTTCAGAATCAGCAAGCCAGGCCTTCTGAGTAACAACCTTTAACGTCACTATCGGAACATGTACCAGGCATAATCCCGGATAGCAACACTCTTGTCTTGAGGACTGCATGTCAAGAAAGGAATCATAGACATTTACAGCACAGGAGAAGGCCATTCGGCACATTGTGTCTGTGCTGGCTGGAAAAGGTCTATCCAGCTGCATCCCATTTTCCAGCTCCCGGGCCACAGCCCTGTAGGATACAGCACTTCAAGTGCAGATCCAAGTTTTTTTTTAATGCAATGAGTTGCAGGCCCTTCGTACCCTCAGGGTGAAAAAAAATTCTCCTCAATTCCAGCAATTCATTTAAATCTATGCTCCCCAGTTATTGATCCCTTTGCTAACGGAAATACATCCTACAGGAGAATAGACCACATGAATGCATGGCTGGAGAAATGGTGCAGGAGGGAGGGATTTAGATTCCTGGGACATGTGACCAGTTCTGGGGCAGGTGGGACCTGTACAAGCGGGACGGGTTACACCCAGGCAGGACCGGAACCGATGTCCTCGCAGGGGTGTTTGCTAATGCTGTTGGCGAGGATTTAAACTAAAATGGCAGGGGGATGGGAACCTGAGTGGGGAGACTGAGGAGGAGGAAACAAGGATAGAAACGAAAGACAGGAAACAAAAGGGCAAAGGTGGAAGGCATAGAAATCAAGGACAAGAAAAAAATAGGGTCATAGTACGAAATAATGCTAAGATGACCAAGAATGTTAAAAAGACAAGTCTAAAGGCATTGCGTCTCAATGCGCGGAGTATTCACAATAAGGTAGGTGAATTAACCACGCAAATAGATGTAAATGGATACAATATAGTTGCAATTACCGAGACATGGCTGCAGGGTGACCAAGGATGGGAACTGAACATCCAGGGGTATTCAATATTTAGGAAGGACAGGCAAAAAGGGAAAGGAGGTGGGGTAGCATTGTTAGTAAAAGAGGAAATCAATACAATAGTGAGGAAGGATATTAGCTCAGAGAATCCTGTTGTGGAATCTGTATGGGTGGAGCTAAGAAACAGCAAGGGGCATAAAATGTTGGTGGGGGCTGTATATAGACCCCCAAACAGCAGTGGTGATGTAGAGGATGGCATTAAACAGGAAATTAGAGATGTATGCAATAAGGGTGTAACTGTAATTATGGGTGTCTTTAATTTACATATAGATTGGGCAAACCAAATTAGCAATAATACTGTGGAGGAGGAATTCCTGGATTGCGTATGTGATGGTTTTTTGGACCAATACGTTGAGTAACCAACTAGAGAAGAGGCCATCCTAGACTTGGTATTGTGTAATGAGAAAGGATTAGTTAACAATCTTGTTCTGTGGGGTCCCTTGGGGAAGAGCGACCATAACATGATAGAATTCTTCATTAAGATGGAGAGTGAGAGAGTTGATTCCAAGACTAGGGTCCTGAATCTAAATAAAGGAAACTATGAAGGTATGAGGCACGCGTTGGCTTTGATAGATTGGGGGACGTTACTTAAAGGGTTGACAGTGGATAGGCAATGGCTAGCATTTAAAGAGCGCATGGATGAATTACAACAATTGTTCATTCCTGTCTGGTGCAAAAATAAAACAGAAAGGGTGGCTCAACCGTGGCTTACAAAAGAAATTAGGGATAGTATTAGATCCAAGGAGGAGAAATATAATATGACCAGAACAAGCAGCAATCCTGAGAATTGGGAGCAGTTTAGAATTCAACAATGGAGGACAAAGGGATTGATTAAGAAGGGGAAAATAGAGTATGAGAGTAAGATTGCAGAGAACATAAAAACTGACTGTAAAAGCTTCTATAGATATGTGAAGAGAAAAAGATTAGGAAAGACAAATGTGGGTCCCTTACAGTCAGAAACTGGGAAATTTATAATGGGGAACATAGAAATGGCAGACCAATTAAATATATATTTTGGTTCCGTCTTCACAAAGGACGACACAAATTACCTCCCAGAAATGTTGGGGAACATAGGGTCTAGGTGAGAAGGAGGAACTGTATGAAATCAGTATTAGTGAGGAAATGGTGTTAGGGAAATTGATGGGATTGAAGGCCGATAAATCCCCAGGACCTGATAATCTACTTCCCAGAGTCCTTAAGGAAGTGGCCCTTGAAATAGTAGATGCATTGCTAGTCATTTTTCAAAATTCTATTGACTCTGGAACAGTCCCAATGGATTGGAAGGTAGCTAATGAAACACCACTATTTAAAAAAGGAGGTAGAGAGAAAACAGGGAATTATAACAGTTAGCCTGACATCAGTAGTGGGGAAAATGCTAGAGTCCATTATAATAGATGTAATAGCAGAGCACTTGGAAAACAATGACAGGATCAGACAAAGTCAACATGGATTTACGAAAGGGAAATCATGCTTGACAAATCTACTGGAATTTTTTGAGGATGTAACTAGTAGAACAGATAAGGGAGAACCAGTGGACGTGGTGTAATTTGACTTTCAGAAGACTTTTGATAAGGTCCCACATAAGAGATTTGCGTGCAAAATTAAAGCACATGGGATTGGGGGTAAGGTACTGACATGGATAGAGAACTGGTTGGCAGACAGGAAACAAAGAGTAGGAATAAACGGGTCTTTTTCCGAGTGGCAGGCAGTGACTAGTGGGGTACCACAGAGATCAGTGCTAGGACTCCAGCTATTCACAATATATATTAATGATATAGATGAGGGAATTAAATGTAATATATCCAGGTTTGCAGACGACAAAGCTGCGTGGGAGTGGGAGTTGTGAAGAGGATGCAGAGAAGCTCCAGTGTGATTTGGACAGGTTGAGTGAGTGGGCAAATACATGGCAGATGCAGTATAATGTGGATAAATGTGAGGTTATCCAATTTGGAGGCAAAAACAGAAAGGCAGATTATTATCTGAATGGCGATAAATTGAGAAAGGGGAAGGTGCAGTGAGACCTGGGTGTCATTGTGCACCAGTCACTGAAAGTAAGCATGCAGGTGCAGCAGGTAGTTAAGAAGGGAAATGGCATGTTGGCCTTCATAGTGAGAGGATTCAAGTACAGGAGCAGGGATGTCTTGCTGCAATTATACAAGGCTTTGGTGAGACCACATCTGGAGTTTTGTGTGCAGTTTTGGTCTCCTTATCTGAGGAAGGATGTTCTTGCTATGGAGGGAGTGCAGCGAAAGTTCACCAGACTGATTCCTGGGATGGCAGGACTGACGTATGAAGAGAGATTGGGTCGATTAGGCTTGTATTCGCTAGAGTTTAGAAGAATGAGAGGGGATCTCATAGAAACCTACAAAATTCTAGCAGGACTGGACAATCTAAATGCAGGAAGGATGTTCCCCATGGCGGGGGAGTCCAGGACCAGGGGTCACAGTCGAGGGTAAGCCATCTAGGACTGAGATGAGGAGAGATTTCTTCACCCAGAGAGTGATGAACCTGTGGAGTTCTCTATCATGCAAAGCAGCTGAGGTCAAATCATTAAATATATTCAAGAAAGAATTAGATATAGCTCTTAGGGCTAATGGGATCAAGGGATACAGGGAGAAAGTGGGAACAGGTTACTGTGTTTGGATGATCAGCCATGATTGTATTGAATGGAGTAGCAAGCTCGAAGGGCCGAATGGCCTACTCCTGCTCCTATTTTTTCTATGTTTCTATGTTTCTATATCCCCTACTTTACTATTACCATTGAGCCAGGGGATCAAACCTGGTTCAATGAGGAGTGCAGGAGGACATGCCAGGAGCAGCATCAGGCATACCTCAAAATGAGGTGTCAACCTGGTGAAGCCACAGCCCAGGACTACTTATGTGCCAAACAGCGTAATCAGCATACAATAGGCAGAGCTAAGTGATCCTGCAACCAACGGATCAGATCTAAGCTTTGCAGTCCTGCCACAAACATTCACTTCCTCCACCACCGACACACAGTGGCAGCAGTGTGTACCATTTACAAGATGCACTGCAGCAACTTGCCAAGGCTCCTTCGACAGTACCTTCCAAACCCGTGACCTCTACCACCGAGAAGGACAAGGGCAGCAGATGCATGGGAACACGACCACCTGCAAGTTCCCCTCCAAGCCACACACGATCCTGACTTGGAACTATATCGCTGTTCCTTCATTGTCGCTGGGTCAAAATCCTGGAACTCACGTCCTAACATTACTGTGGGTGTACCTATCCCACATGGACTGCAGCAGTCCAAGAAGGCAGCTCACCACCACCTTCTCAAGGGCAATTAGGGATGGGCAATAAATGCTGGCCTAGCCAGCGATGGTAACATCCCATGAACAAATGTTAAAAAATTCAGTCGTGAATGTTGGTGGACAATTAAACAACTGGAGGTGGTGGTTCCACAAACATCCCTATCCTCAGTGATAGGGGAGCCAGTTGCATCAATCTTCAGCCAGAAGTGCCAAGTGGATCCATCTCGGCCTCCTCTTGAAGTCCCCAGCATCACAGATGCCAGTCTTCAGCTAATTCAATTCACTCCACGTGATATCAAGAAACGACTGAAGGCACTGGATACTGCAAAGGCTGTGGGCTCTGACAACATTCCGGCAACAGTACTGAAGACCTGTGCTCCAGAACTTGCCGTGCCCTGAGCCAAGCTGTTCCAGTACAGCTACAACACTGGCATCTACCCAGCAATGTGGAAAATTGCCCGTGTATATCCTGTGCACAAAAAGCAGGGCAAATCTAATCCAGCCAATTGCTGCCCCATCAGTCTACTCTCGATCATCAGTAAAGTGCTGGAAAGTGTCGTCAACAGTGCCATCAAGCGACACTTGCTTAGCAATAACCTACTCAGAAACGTTCAGTTTGGGTTCCGCCAGGGCCACTCAGCTCCTAACCTCGTTACAGCATTGGTTCAGATATGGACAAAAGAGCTGAACTCAAGGGGTGAGGTGAGAGTGACTGCCCTTGGCATCAAGGCAGCATTTGACCAAGTATGGCATCAAGGAGCCCTAGCAAAACTGAGGTCAATGGGAATCAGGGGAAAACTCTCCGCTGGTTGGAGTCATACCTAGCACAAAGGAAGATGGTTGTGGCTGTTGGAGGTCAATCATCTGAGCTCCAGGAGATCGCTGCAGGAGTTTCTCAGGGTAGTGTCCTAGGCCCAACCATCTTCAGCTGCTTCATCAATGACCTTGTTTCAATCATAAGGTCAGAAGTAGGGATGTTCGCTGATGATTGCACAATGTTCAGCACCATTCACAACTCCTCAGGTACTGAAGCAGTTCGTGTACAAATGCAGCAAGACCTGGACAATATCCAGGCTTGGGCTGATAAGTGGCAAGTAACATTCACACCACACAAGTGCCAGCAATGACTATCTCAAACAAGAAAGAATCTAACCATCTCCCAACATCCTGGAGGTTACCATTGACCAGAAACTGAACTGGAGCAGCTATATAAATACCATGGCCACAAGAGCAGGTCAGAGGCTAGGAATCCTGTAGCGAGTAACTCACCTCCTGACCTCCCCCACCATCTACAAGGCACATGTCAGGAGTGTGATGGAATGCTCTCCACTTGCCTGGATGGGTGCAGCTCCAACATCATTCAAGGAGCCCGACACCATCCAAGATAAAGCAGCCCACTTGATTGGCACCCCATCCACAAACATTCACTCCCTCCACCACCGACGCACAGTGGCAGCAGTGTGTACCATCTACAAGATGCACTGCAGCAATGCACCAAGGCTCCTTAGACAGCACCTTCCAAACCCGTGACCTCTGCCACCTAGAAGGACAAGGGCAGCAGATGCATGGGAACACCACCACCTGCAAGTTCCCCTCCAAGTCACACACCTTCCTGAATTGGAACTATATCGCTGTTCCTTCACTGTTGCTGGGTCAAAATCCTGGAACTCCCTTCATAACATTACTGTGGGTCTACCTATCCCACATGGACTTCAGAGGTTCAAGTAGGCAGCTCACCACCACCTTCTCAAGGGCAATTAGGAATGGGCAATAAATGCTGGCCTACCCACCGACGCCCACATCCCATGAATGGATACCTTCCATGAACAAATAAAAAAAATGCCCCTCATAATATTATACACCACAATTAAATCCCCCCTCAGCTTCCTCTGTTCCAAAAAAACCAACTCCAGCCTATCCTATCTTTCCTCGCTGCTATAATTCCCCAGTTCTGTGGGGAACTAGTGTTTTATACAGTTCTAACATAACCTTCTTGCTCTTATATTCTATGCCTTGTGTAATAAAGGAAAGTATCCAATATGCTTATATATTTTGGCACGTACATGAATACATGAACCAAAACACTGACACAATATTGGCACTGTGAGGAATTACAGAGCATTTTACAGCATAAAAACAGGACATTTGACCCAACTGGTCAATGCCAGTGTTTATATTACGCACAAACCTCCTCCAATTATACTTCATCTAATGCTCTCAGTATATCCTTCTATTCCTTTCTTATTCATACATTTATCTAGCTTCCCCTTAAATGCTCAATGCAAGCGAGAGGAACAGCCCTTTATCTTTCTACAACACTCTGGCCTTAGCAAGAATAATATCAAAGAAATATTTGCATTTATTTAGCACCTTTCACAAGCCTCAGGATGTTTCAAAGTGCTTTACAGACAATGAAGTACTTTTAAAATGTAGTTAGTGCTGTCATGTAGGAAATGCCAATTCACATACAGTAAGATCCCACAAACATCAATATGATAATCGCCAGATAATTTGTTTCTGTGGTGTTATTTGATGGATAAATATTGGCCAGGGCACCAGGCTCTTCTGTTAAACCCTGCCTGTGGAATCTTTTACACCCAGCCTAGGGGAGGGATGAGGCCCGGGTTGAATGTCTCTCAGAAAGACAGCACCTCCAGCAGAGCAACACTCCCTCAGTGGCGTAGTGGAGCGTCAGCCTGACTTCTTGTGTTGAAGTCCCAGGATTGGGACTCGAAACCACACCTTCTAACTAAGAGGCAAGAGTGCTACCACCGAAACACAGCTGATTCCATTGCGGTGCTGAGAGCTTACATCTACCAGCAATGCTGAACCGCCTGGGATTCTTTTCTCCAGAAACGAGAAGGCTGAACTGTAGCCTGATGCAGGTCTTTAAAATTACGAAAAGATTTGATAAAGTGGGCATAGAGAAGATGTTTCCACCGGTGGGGAACCCAGTACAAGGGGTCATAAATATAAGATAGTCTTTCTGACCCACTCTATCTCACCCGTCATAATTAAATTTCCCCTCTGCCTCCTCTGTTCCAAACCCGAACAGCATAGGTGCATTTAACAGGAAGCTAAATCCATACAAGAGGGAGAAAGGAACAGAGTGATATACTGATAGGGAGATGAAGAGAGGAGGGAGGGGACTTGTATGGAGCATAAACACCGGCACAGCCAGGTGGGCCGAATGGTCTGTTTCTGTGCTGTAAATTCTATGTAATTCCCCATAACTACTCCCTGTGATAGCGAGTTCCACATTCTAACCACTCACCGAGTAAAGAAGTCACTTCTGAATTCCTTATTGGATTTATTAGTGACTATCCTATATTAATGGTCCCGAATTTTGGACCCTCCCACAAGTGGAAACATCTTCTCTGTGTCATCTTCTACTTTGTCAACCACTCAGCCTTCTCCTACCTACAGAATAGTGCCCAGCCAGTTCATTCAGGAAGATTCTCTTCAGCTTGCACAAAGTACAAGTTAAAAGAAATGTAATAATTTGGGTACTTTGTCCTGCAATGCAACTTTACCCAACTCCCATTTGTTCTCAGTGTTTTTAGCCAGTTCAACAATTGGCGTGCCACCAATAGGCTTACCACGTCTGTCTCAGTGACAAGGTCAAGCTGCACATGGGCAGCCACATTTTAAATGGAAACCCCCACAGGCTCCTCAGTGTGAAAGTAATTGAAAGTTTGGAGAAAATAATCCCAAAGCTGTAGGTTTCTAATTGGCAATGGGTAGAACTACAATATTATTTCAATGCCACCCAGTATATCAATGCCCTTAGAGTCTGCGAAGTCAGAATAAAGTCCTCTGCTGAATTGCATGTGCTCTTCCAGTGCAAAAATAGCTTTAATGACAATTTTCCTGTACAAATGAGATCATGTTAAAGTTGTGCTTTAATTACTTCACTGATGATAGGGAGGAAGTTGATAGGTTAACCATAGTAGATTTGTTTTGTTTTTCTAATGGATAGGATATGCCTGGGCAATCTTCCACATTTCTGGGTAGATGCCAGTGTCATACCAAGTCCCATTCACCCATCGCCCCTGTGGTCGCTGGTTCCCGGTCAGGCAAATCTCTCAATTTTAAAATTCTCATCCCCGTTTCAAATCCCTTCACGTCCTTGCCCATCTCTATCTGTGTAATCTCCTCCAGCCTCACAACACTACAAGGTCTCTGCGCTCCTCCAATTTGGCCTTTTGCGCATCTCGGAGTTTAATCGCTGCATTATTGGCGTCTATGCATTCAGCTGCCTGGGTCCTAAGCTCTGGAATTCCCTCCCTAAACCTCTCCATCTCTCTACCTCTCTCTCCTCCTTTAAAACACTCCTTCAAATCCACTTCTTTGACTGAGCTTTTGGACACCTGTCCTAATATCTCCTTATGTGGTGCAGTGTCACTTTTTTGTTTGATAACGCTCCTGTGAAGCACCTTAGGATGTTTCATTATATTAAAGGCGCTATATAAACGCAAGTTGTTGTTGTTGTTGTTCTGGTGGAATCACTTGGCTAAGACAGTAACTAACTCTGGTTCACAGGTCTGTGGATGGAATGTGGTCAGGGCCCATAATATTCCAGAGAAATGTTAAGAATTTACAACACAGGAACAGACCACACAGTCCAACCAGTCTGTATCAATGTGAGCAAACAGTTTTGATCACATTTACCCGCCCTGTTCCCATAACCCTTCAACTTCTTTTCCTACATCAGTCTGTCCAATCTAATCTGGACTTAGAAGATTCTCAAGCTTCGGGGCCATATGCAGGTCTTGACCTCGATGGTGTCCGAGTCCCACTTTCCTGCGGAATTTTTCCAGAGGGATGGTGGGCAGGCTCCGTTGGCAGTCCAACCAGGAGAGTTAGGCCCTGCTAATGTAGGATGTAGAACCCATCTACAGGTTGGCCTGTGACTGCTGTTATGACCCTCTGGCACTTGCAACTCCAGGGCAGATGGTACTAAAGGACACCTCCAGGCAACAGCTGAGCTTCGGCCTCAGCGGGTTGGGTCCATCCGCCATGGGGAAGATCTTGACAGTCTCACCAATTTGCCAAGTGGCCATTTAATTGATGATAATTATCCTTCTGCCACTGCCAAGCGGGTAGCTCATGCCAGACAGATCTGCCTCCAGCAAGATCGGTTAGAGGCATGAGCATGTCGGGTAGATGACCTAGCCACAAGACTTCCTAATTTTGCTCCCGGTCCTGTCTCTAAACCCATCTTCGCAGGATGCAGAAAATCCCGTCCATTGTTTCTTCTCAACATTAAATTGAATCCTAAAATATTTTATAAAAATAAAAAGTGCAAGTGGTTAGCTAGGGAAAAAGTTCAGCCTGTTTGTAAAGACAAGTCATGTCTGACTAACTTGATGTGGTAACAGAGAAGGTTGATCAAGGTAGTGCAGTCGATGTTGCGCATGGACTTTCGGAAGGCATTCGACAAATGGCCACATGGGAAGCTTATTAAGAAGGTGGAAGTCCGTGGAATTGAAGGGAAAGTGGCGGTATTGTCATGAAGACCCTCACCTGCCAAGAATGAGGCATATTAATTTCATCATATGAACATTAATTTTAAACTGTTGCTGGAGTAAAGAGATGACTTGTATAAAAAAAACCACCAGACATTTAGCTGGAGGATATTTGCATACTAAGAGGCAGTGCTTGGAGAGACAAAAGAATTGCTGACTGATTCAATTAACACAGATTGGGCTGGGCAATGGTGATCCACATCTTGTTGGGGTAAGGGACAGCACTACACCCCACCCCAGCCCCACAACCATACATTTAATTCCTTGCCCTCTCCCCCCCAAAAAATACTTACCTTGTGCACCTGACCTCCTTCCCCCCACAAAGTTCACAAACTTGAATCTTTACCCCTTCCCAGCATCCCTGACACCAATCGGAGGATTCTGACCCTCCTCTTCCTCCTCCCACACTGATATTTACCTGCCCCCCCGCTCCGCGCACCCAGACTGGTATCCAAAGGCGCGGGAGTGCCGGTCACCGGCAGCAATAAATGTGTGGAATGGACGACAGGAGTGGGTAAGTGACTTATTTAAATAAATTAACATATTTAAATCTTGTTCCTGTCTCCGAGCAGCGGGGGGACGCCATGAGGCCCTGCTGCCGCCGGCAATATTGGGCCCGGCATTCCCGGCATTGAGTCCCGTGGCGGGTCTCTCCCGGAGGCATTTTCCACCCCCATTCCCCCCCCCACCCCCCACCACGACCCCCGACGTTGGAGGGGCTGTAAAACCCAGCCTGATGTGTAGGTATGAAGGAACCTCCAGCTCCTTTTATTGATTCCTGTGCACATCAGGTTGTCAGCCTGCTAAAGGCCTCGATGCCCCACAGTGCTATGAGCCATTGCTCGTTAACCAGTATTGTGACAAGTCCTGACGATTGCATTGTCACCCTCCCCAATCCCTCAATACACTGGGCATGTGTCAGCCAGCTCAGGGGAGATGAAGAGATGGACAGGCAGTTCTGCTAATGTCGACATGAGTTCTAAATGGGACATCATGGTGAGGGTGTAAAACATTCTGCGGTGGAAGAGGAAGGCCCCAGTCAGAACCAACAATACAAGGAGGAAAAGGACTGAGATCCTGCAGTCAAACTGTAAAGGAGCTACGGGGATGTTAAAAAGTTTCACCTCAAAGGTAGTAATCTCTGGATTACTCCCAGTGCCAGGCACTAGCAAGAGTAGAAATATGAGGATATTAGAGGTTAATTTGTGACTAGAGACATAGTGCAGGAGGGAGGGTTTCAGATTCCCGGGACATTGGCATCAGTACTAAGGTGGAACTGTTCAAGCTGCAGCTGCACGCGCAAACAGCAATGTGGGAATGATGTAGTGGTGATCATGATGACCTACATCAGAAAAAGGAATAATTGGAAGCTTAATATTTCTGGGTGTCACTCCCTATCTCTGTAATCTCCTTCTTCCACACAACCCTCTGAGATACCTGTACCCCTCTAGTTCTGGCCTCTCGACTATCCTCGATTTTAATTGTTCCATCCTTGGTGGCCTTGCCTTCGGTTCCCTAGGCCCTAAGATCTGGCAGACCCTCCCTACATCTCACCGCCAGTCTACCTCACATTTCTCTTTTAAGATGCTCCTTAAAACATACCTCTTTAACCAAGCTGCTCATAATCTGACCTAATATCTCCTTATGTGGCTTGATGTCATATTTTTTAACACTCCTGTGAAGCACCTTGAGATGTTTTATTATGTTAAAGATGCTACACAAATATAATTGTTGTTGTTGTTGGGTACAAGATATTCAGGAAAAATAGGGAAGGAGAAAAGGAGGCTGGGCAGCAGTTTAGATGAAGGAAAATATTATAGTGCTAGTAACAGAGAATGTCCTTGAGGAGTCAAAATCAGAATCTATTTGATTGAAGCTAAGGAATAATAGAGGAACTATTATGTTACTTGGTATATTTTATAGGCCACCAAATGGTGGGAAGGAGATAAAGGAGCACATCACATTTTCAAGGAAATTACCCCATTATTAAAAGGGGCAGTGATTGTGTTAAGGCAGAGAGTGGGAGGAATTTCTGAACTATGTTCAGGAAAACTTTCTTGATCAGAATATTTCCTGCCCAATGCGGAAGGAGGCATTGCTGGATTTAGTCCTGGGGTATGAAGTGGGTCAAGTGAAGAATGTCACAGTGGGGGTGCATCTTGGGAATAGCGATCATAAGGTTTAGATTCATTATTTAGAATGACAAGGAACAATTTTGCATAAAAATAATTAACTATCAAAAGCAAGGAAGTTATGCTAAACCTAGATAAAACATTAGTTCAGCCCCAACTGGAGTTTTGTGTTTAATTATGGGCCCCTCACTTTAAGAAGGATGTGAAGGCTTCGGAGAGGGGACAGGGAGAGATTTACTAGAATAGTTCCAGAGTGAGGGATTACAGTTTTGTGGATAGTTTGGAGAAGCTAGGGTTGTTCCTCTTACAGCAGAGAAGGCTAAGAGGAGATTTGATAGAGGAGTTTAAAATCATGAATGTTTAGATAGAATAAATAGATAAAGGGACATATTTAAAGTGGTTAATAAAACACCAAAGGAGACATGAGTAAAAACAAGTGGTTAGGATTTGGAATGCACTGCCTGATAGGGTGTTGGATACAGATCCAATAGTAGCTTTCGAAAATAAATTGGATAAATATTTGAAGGAAAAAGAAGTTGCAGGGTTATGGGAAAAGAGCAGGGGAGTGGGACTAACTGGATTGCTCTGCGAAAGACCCGGCACTGATTTGATGGGCCAAATGGCCTCCTTCTGATCTGTATTATTCTTTGCGTTAGGATTGTAGGATTGTTCACCTTAGAGCAGGGATGTTTAAAAGGAGACCGACCAGCGGTATTCAAAATTTTGAGGGATTTCGATGGAACAAGTCATGATAAACTGTTTCTTCTGGCAAGTATGTTGTTTAGAAATTTTAAATAATTGGCAAAAGAAGTAGAGGGAAAAGAAGGAGGAATTTTCTTATGCTGATCTGATACGTGTTACCTGTAAGGGTGGTGGAAGCATTCCATAGGATCTTTCAAAAGGCAATTGGACATAAGAGTAATTTGTAGGGTTATGCAGAAAAAGCTAGGGTGTGGGATTAAACTGAACTGCTCTTTCAAACAGCTGGCGCAGGCATGACAGGTCAAACTGCCTTCTTCTGTGCTGTTCGACTATGATTTTTTATGATTCTCAAGGGCAACTAAGGATGGGCAATAAACGCTGGCTTTGCCAGCGATGTCCACATCCCAAGAATGAAATAAAAAAACACAAAGCCACATGACTGTACAGTTAGACAGCCAGATATACAATGGAATTATGTACATACAATGATGGGGTAAACTTTCAATGGCACATGTGTGGTAATTATAGAAATCACATGTCTTTTATTCCATCAATTTACCCTAAGGCCTCTTTATTTTTCTTCTTTTAATGCTCCTTTTCGCCTTTGACAGGCATTGTTTAAAGGAATATCTATAACTTTTAACTTTAAAGAAGGAGCTATATAATAGCAATCACAATCAACGTAGGCCAATTGTACCTGGCTGCCAGAAGTGTCATGGCATTCATATGTAGAGACATTGCTTGCTTCAGTCACTCTTTTATTTTGTGCAGCATTTTAAAATATAGAGATAAGAAAGAGTCCCTGCGAATAGTGATACACATCCTTTGTGCAGGCAAATCAACAGCAATTTGATCCCACCCCCAGGCTTATATAACAGTCAGTACTGTCTTCGTGAACAATGGTTTCAATCTGACAACACTTCTGATGTTTTCTTCTTTCTTTTAATTCCTGTACTTAAAACCAACACAGACTTTTTATACGATGAACAATTAATAAATGTTTTGTGTAATATCTCAGTTGGAGTACAGAAAGAAAGAACCTCCATTTATATAACGCCTTTCGTGGCTTCAGGACGTCACAAAGTGCCCCACAGCTAACCTTTCGAAGTGTTGCAGTATAGAACAGCGCTTCTCCAACTTTTTTGGTTGAAGAGTCCCTTCTTAAATGGATTAGTAATCATAAACCCCCATCTAAGTCATATTAATATTTACAGTATGAAAGTGCAGCATGTACAGTGTGTTTTCTTTACATGCTGCTCTTTCATACTGTAACCACTATATAACTTAAAGAAGATGGGTATTTACTTACAGATATCAGTGAGATGGTTATGCCTGCTTCTCACTGCAGAGTCTCTGTATGTATGACGTGATCTTTGCCGCACTCCCCTCCCATTTCCCTGCTTACACCAAGCTTGCCTCATTGCTTTCATGTTATTTCACGGCAACCACCACCACCACCGCCCATCCCTCCCCCCATGGGCTCCTGTTTAAGAATCACAGATGCAGGAAATGAGGCAGCCAATTTGTATACAGCAAGATTTCACAAACAGCAATGTGATAATTGTAGTATAATGTACATAAACTGGATAGATTATGTATATAGATCATAAGCATCATTACAGGATGTGATGTCATGAGTCTGAACCTCATGTTGCTCAGCGTGGATGTTGATAGATACCTCAGAGATAAGACCCCTGTCAATAAACTCATGTTACTTTGACCCAAAGTCTACTATCCTCATTTAATATTAACAGCACACTGACCAGTATAGCATGTGGTGGCAGCTGCAAAAACAACTTTTGTACAATAAAGAAAATCTCAAAAACATCGAAGAGAAGCATGGAGAAGCTGATACCCTTACCAGAGAGCTTCGAGCAAGTGGCGGGGCCCAACCAGGCAGAGGCGTGACTGAGGTGGATTCGAAGATTCGACAGGTACCGTTCTGCGTTGGGTCCAGCAGCACGGCCAGACAGGGAAGAGGCCAGTGTTTTACTTTACGCCATGCCAGACCTGCAGACAACATTTTAACTACCCTGGGGATCAATGAAAAGGAAACATATGGCAAAGTAATAAAAGCCTTGGAGGGATACTTTAAGATCAGAAAGAATGTTATTGGGTAAAGAGCAAAATTCAACAAACACACCCAGAAAGATAGTGAAAGTATTGATTAATGATCTATATAAAATAGCAGAGGAATGTGACTACAGGACCTTGGGAAAAGAACTGATTCAGGACAGAATAGGAGTCGGGGTCATAGACGAACCGCTGTCAAACCAGCTTCAGTCAAAAGAGGATTTGATTTTGTAAAAAGCCATTCTGTTGAGCAGGTAGACAGAGATCCGAAAATGTAATCAACTACTAGTCTGGGGGGATTGGGGAGTCCAATCTCGAAAATTCTAGAATCAGTTGTGTCTGTGGTGAAGACAGAGAATAGTGGACTGACTTGGAACTATATCGCCATTCCTTCACTGTCACTGGGTCAAAATCCTGGAACGCCTCCCTCACAGCACTGTGGGTGTACCTATACCAGATGGACCGCAGTGGTTCAAAAAGGCAACTCACCACCACCTTCTCAAGGACAATTGGGGAAGGGCAATAAATGCTGGCTTTGCCAGCAATGCCCATATCCCAAGAACGAAAATTTTAAAAACCCAGAGTGCTGAGAATGTAGAACTCGCTACTACAAGGAGTATCTTTGGGCCTCCTTATCTCGAGAGACAATGGATATGCGCCTGGAGGTGGTCAGTGGTTTGTGAAGCAGCGCCTGGAGTGGCTATAAAGGCCAATTCTGGAGTGACAGGCTCTTCCACAGGTGCTGCAGAGAAATTTGTTTGTTGGGGCTGTTGCACAGTTGGCTCTCCCCTTGCGCCTCTGTCTTTTTTCCTGCCAACTACTAAGTCTCTTCGACTCTCCACAATTTAGCCCTGTCTTTATGGCTGCCCGCCAGCTCTGGCGAATGCTGGCAACTGACTCCCACGACTTGTGATCAATGTCACACGATTTCATGTCGCGTTTGCAGACGTCTTTATAACGGAGACATGGACGGCCGGTGGGTCTGATACCAGTGGCGAGCTCGCTGTACAATGTGTCTTTGGGGATCCTGCCATCTTCCATGCGGCTCACATGCCCAAGCCATCTCAAGCGCCACTGACTCAGTAGTGTGTATAAGCTGGGGGTGTTGGCCGCTTCAAGGACTTCTGTGTTGGAGATACAGTCCTGCCACCTGATGCCAAGTATTCTCCGAAGGCAGCGAAGATGGAATGAATTGAGAAGTCGCTCTTGGCTGGCATACGTTGTCCAGGCCTCGCTGCCATAGAGCAAGGTACTGAGGACACAGGCCTGATACACTCGGACTTTTGTGTTCCGTGTCAGTGCGCCATTTTCCCACACTCTCTTGGCCAGTCTGGACATAGCAGTGGAAGCCTTACCCATGCGCTTGTTGATTTCTGCATCTAGAGACAGGTTACTGGTGATAGTTGAGCCTAGGTAGGTGAACTCTTGAGCCACTTCCAGAGCGTGGTCGCCAATATTGATGGATGGAGCATTTCTGACGTCCTGCCCCATGATGTTCGTTTTCTTGAGGCTGATGGTTAGGCCAAATTCATTGCAGGCAGACGCAAACCTGTCGATGAGACTCTGCAGGCACTCTTCAGTGTGAGATGTTAAAGCAGCATCGTCAGCAAAGAGGAGCTCTCTGATGAGGACTTTCCGTACTTTGGACTTCGCTCTTAGACGGGCAAGGTTGAACAACCTGCCCCCTGATCTTGTGTGGAGGAAAATTCCTTCTTCAGAGGATTTGAACGCATGTGAAAGCAGCAGGGAGAAGAATATCCCAAAAAGTGTGGGTGCGAGAACACAGCCCTGTTTCACACCACTCAGGATAGGAAAGGGCTCTGATGAGGAGCCACCATGTTGAATTGTGCCTTTCATATTGTCATGGAATGAGGTGATGATACTTAGTAGCTTTGGTGGACATCCGATCTTTTCTAGTAGTCTGAAGAGACCACGTCTGCTGACGAGGTCAAAGGCTTTGGTGAGATCAATGAAAGCAATGTAGAGGGGCATCTGTTGTTCACGGCATTTCTCCTGTATCTGACGAAGGGAGAACAGCATGTCAATGGTCGATCTCTCTGCACGAAAGCCACACTGTGCCTCAGGGTAGACGCGCTCGGCCAGCTTCTGGAGCCTGTTCAGAGCGACTCGAGCAAAGACTTTCCCCACTATGCTGAGCAGGGAGATTCCACGGTAGTTGTTGCAGTCACCGCGGTCACCTTTGTTTTTATAGAGGGTGATGATGTTGGCATCGCGCATGTCCTGGGGTACTGCTCCCTCGTCCCAGCACAGGCATAGCAGTTCATGTAGTGCTGAGAGTATAGCAGGCTTGGCACTCTTGATTATTTCAGGGGTAATGCTGTCCTTCCCAGGGGCTTTTCCGCTGGCTAGAGAATCAATGGCATCACTGAGTTCCGATTTGGTTGGCTGTATGTCCAGCTCATCCATGACTGGTAGAGGCTGGGCTGCACTGAGGGCGGTCTCAGTGACAACATTCTCCCTGGAGTACAGTTCTAGGTAGTGCTCAACCCAGCGGTCCATCTGTTTGCGTTGGTCAGTGATTATGTCCCCCGATTTAGATTTGAGGGGGGCGATCTTCTTGATGGTTGGCCCAAGAGCTCTCTTCATGCCATCATACATTCCTCTGATGTTTCCGGTGTCTGAGGCCAGCTGAATATGACTGCATAGGTGTTGCCAGTAGTCGTTTGCGCAACGCCTAGCTGTTCTTTGTGCAGTAGTTCTGGCTGCTTTAAGTGCTGCGGATGTTAAATCGCTGGGGGCTTTCTTGTAGTTCAACAGTGCAATGCGCTTAGCGGTTATGACAGGTTCCAGCTCTTCATTATGAGATTGAAACCAGTCTGCATTTCTCTTCGCACTTTTGCCGTAGGTGGTCAAAGCTGACTCATAGATGGCATCTCTGATGTGGGCCCACTTGGTCTCAGCATCCCCTGTGGGAGTGTTTTGAAGGGCTGTTACAAGTGAATTTAGAAATTTTTGTAACAGCTGTGGGTGAGAAATTCTGCTTGTGTTGATGCGCGGGTGGTCCTTCTGCTTGGAATGATGCAACTTCTTTGGTCTGAGTCTAACCTTGCTGCACACCAGGGAGTGGTCGGTGTCGCAGTCCGCACTGTGGAAGCTGCGTGTGATTTGAACACTGTTTAAGGAGGCTCGCCTTGTGACGATGAGGTCTAGCTGGTGCCAACGACGTGATCTTGGGTGCCTCCATGAAACCTGGTGACAGGGTTTAGTGTGAAAGAACGAGTTGGTGATGCAGAGGTTGTGATAGGTACACAACTCAAGCAGTCTCTGCCCGTTCTCATTCATCCTTCCAACGCCATAGCGCCCAAGGCAGGAGGGCCATGAGTCATGGTCGGCCCCAACCCTGGCATTAAAGTCCCCCAGCAGGAATAGGTGTTCGGTGTTGGGGATGCTGCTAATGATGTTATGGAGTTGTTCATAGAACTGGTCTTTAGCTTCAGGTGGGGAGCAGAGTGTTGGAGCATAGATGCTGAGTAGGTGTACTGGACCAGAGGTGGTGAGCAGTCGGATGGACAGTATGCGTTCCGAGCCATTTGAGGGAGGCTCTATCATGCTGAGCAAGAAGTTTCTGATGGCGAAGCCCACTCCATGCTGTCTTGGTTCTTCAGGATCCCTGCCCTGCCAGAAGAAGGTGTAGTCTTGCTCTGCTAGAGAGCCACTCGCGGGGAGGCGAGTCTCCTGAAGTGCTGCAATGTCCACATTGAATCTACTGAGCTTGTTGTTAATGATGGCGGTCTTCCGAGAATCGTTAATTTGTGTAAGGTCTTCCGACAGGCCAGGACACATAGTTCTGACGTTCCAGCTTGCAAAGCGAAGGGCTGGTACCTTCTTTCCTTTTTTCATGTTGTTTGGTGCGGTGTTACAGTCCACCTTTCGGGCAATGACCCTGAGCTCCAAGCACCCATTGAAGCAGGCAGACTGTGGCGGGACAGAACCTTATTGACCGGGGGCTGCCCGGTTTGAGGCGGGCGGTAGCTGTCCAGTGAGGTGCAATGACCTCTCCCACTGACAAAGGCAACCCGTGGCGCCCAGTTTCTACGCCAATTTATCTGGACTTATGACCCGTAACTGCTGCCTTCCGTGTTGTGTCAGTCGCTGTGAGGCAACTATGGAGTGACCTCTCCATGGTGCATGCCTGGGCAAATTTATGGAGGTTGAGAGTTGCCCAGTCGTCAAAATCCCCCTCTCGGCCTTTCTGGTGGGGTCCAAAGGAGTGCAGGACACGACGTTTGGCACCAGTATGGCTGCAGGAACTGCCGGAAACATGCCAAAGGTGACACATGACCGCCTACGGGGTTCCGCTCCGGATTTTCTATTAGGGTTTACTCCCTTAGCCTTGGTCTCTCCCGAGACGCCCACAAGGCAGTGGGGTTGTTGGGGCCCCTACACAGGTGCAGGATGGTGCCGGTGGGAGGAGGGGATGCAAGGGGGAGGGGTAGAAGGAGGGGGTGGGGGGGGGTGCAGGGGAAGTGGGTGCGGGGTGAAGATGGTGCGAGGGGGGTGCGGGCTGGGACGGGGTTGTGAGGGGGTGAGCTGAGAGGGTGGAGCAGGGAAGGGGACGGGGGTGGGGGGGGGGGGGGGTGGAAGGGGGGAAGCTGGTGCAGGTAATAAGCCATTTCCTCAGTGCCCACCATCGACGTCCGGAAAGCTCATCCACGTCCTTCGGGAGGTGAAGCATCATTTGGCAGACTTAGAGGTGATTACATTTGCTCAGGGTTTTTTTTTCAGTGGTTTAAATAAAGGCATGCAGCATTGCCGACAGTGCGCTGCAGATGCTCTCCGAGCCATCTCCCGCGGGCGCTTTGAAGTTGCGGCCGGGGGGGCCGTTCGTGGATTTTTTGGGTGTTCGGGGCACCTTTTCTCAGGACTTCTCTCGGGTCCCGCTGCTCCTTCTTCACCTCAATGGACTTACCGCATGCCGTGGCTGCAGACACTCTGGACTGTGAAGACAGCAGGATCGGAGATTAAAGTATCGGCAGCTGTTCTCGTCAGTTTCATCCGGATCAATTTCATTGAGAAAACAAAGAGCAGGTGTGGCTGGGGGAGGGCAGTGGGGCCAGGTAACATACACTAAACTAACTGTTAGCCTTTCGATAGGGCTAAAATGAACTGATTTAAAGAGCCAGGGGAATTTAAACAGTTTAAGAGGGCAGATTGGGGGAGAAAACGTTAGGGATGGGAGCAGATGGCCATGGATGGAGTTGAACAGCAAGGGAGCTTCCAGCCCAGGAGCCATCTTGAACTTAATGTCGTTGAAGTGAATAGTATAGATACATTGGAAATTCTGAAAAGATTGTAAATGCTTGCTGAATGTGAATATCGAGAAAGTCAGTACGGCTTCCAAGTCAGTGGATCGATTGTCACCAACGTCACTCTCAGTGGTCACTTATTGTAGAGAGACAGCTCACTGAGGAAGTCTCTTTAATCATGATACACTTATAAACCTTTATAAATCATTGGTTAGGTCTCAGCTGGAGTATTGTGTCCAATTCTGGATGCCAATACTTTAAGAAGGATATGAAGGGTTGATGGAGGGTGCAACGGAGATTTACTAGAATGGGTACCATTGAAAGACTTCAGTTATGTGGAGAGGCTAGTGAAGCTGGGATAGTTCTCCTTAGATCAAAGGAAATTAAGGGGAAATTTTGAGGGGTTTTGATACAAACTGTTTCCACCAGAGGGCACAGATTTAAAATAATTGCCCAAAAAGCCAGAGGGATGAGGAAAATTTCTTTTACACAGTGAGTTGTTGTGATCTGGCGCACACTGTCTGAAAGGGTGGTGGAAACAGACTCAATAATAGCTTTCAAAAGCGAATTGGATATATACTAGAAAAGAAAAAGATTTGCAAGGCTTTGGAGTAAGAGAAGGGAAAGTGGAACTACTTGGATAGCTCTTCCAAAGAGCCAGCAATGGCATGATGGGCCAAATGGCCTCTTTCTGTGCTGTATGATTCTATGAGTTGGCTGCGTTTCACAGTCTAAACCAAACTAATGCATGACTTTGCATTGCTTGGTGGATTGATGGAAGTCTATGCAGATTCCTGGGTTTCTGGAATTTATATGCAGGATAGAGTGATTTGTATCTTAGACAATCATAGGGTTAGTGAATCATGCAATGCAGAAGGAGGCCATTCAGCCCATGTGCCTGTATCGGCTCTTTGAGAGAGGTATCCCATTAGTTCCACTCCACCTGCTCTTTACCTGTAGTCCTACAAGATGCCACTATGTGGCTCATGCTATCACTTATATATTATCTTTATTCATTCTTGGGATGTGGGTGTCGCTGGCCAGGCCAGCATTTATTGCCCACCCCTAATTGCTCTTGAGAAGGTGGTGGTGAGCTGCCTTCTTGAACCGCCGCAGTCCATGTGGGGTCGGTACACTCGCAGTGCTGTTAGGAAGGGAGTTCCAGGATTTTGACCCAGCGACAGTGAAGGAACGGCGATATAGTTCCAAGTCAGGATGGTGCATGGCTTGGAGGGGAAACTGCAGGTGGTGGTGTTCCCATACGTCTGCTACCCTTGTTCACCTGGCAGTAATGGTCGTGAGTTTAGAAGGTGCTGCCAAGTAGTGGGAGTATTAATCTAGTTCATGTTTGGGGTTGAAATTGAGTGGGAACTGAGTGGGATGCTTGGCCACGTCACCCTATTGCCATTTGGTTGTGGCAGAGTTTGTGCCAGATGGGCACCATACGGAAGTGAGAGATTTTTCAAAGAATGCTTGGAGTGCAGTTTTTTATGAGTGGATTTGCGAGTGCTCGCATCATTTTACTCAGTCTAATAGCCTAAAGCCACTTGAAAATAAACAGCAAATCGAAGCAAAGTCCAGTGCCAGGAATCAGAGATGGGACATTTTGTTATGTGTGGTTTAATTCTACGCAAGGCTTGTAATTGGTTTTTTTTTGTATGACCTGTAACATTGCAGGATATACTGTGATCATGACCCACAACAAAAATATGCTAATCTAGCTTGGCTGGCCTGTGTTTTACATCCATGTTTCTTGTCAATCCCTAAAATCATCCTCTTTAGACAAAGTGTAATTTCATGAACCAGCATGAAAAGTATGCTCCGGGAACATCCTGCTGCTTCTTCCTATTATACCAAGCTCACATTTCTATCTTGTGGTTGCTTATCTACGCAGTGACCAGCAGATGAAATTTCAGTAGGAAATAGAAAGCACAAAGCTACCTATGTGTACTGTCAGGAGTGGTGATATTTGTTCAACTGAAAGTTCTTTTCCCTTGATTCCTGTACAGTGATCCATCAACCCCTTTACTCAGAGAAGGGTGAGAATGTGGAACTCACTACCACCAGGAGTAGTTGAGGTGAGTAACATAGATGCCCTCAAGGGGAAACTAGATAAACACACGAGGGAGAAAGGAATGGAAGGATATGTTGATAGGGTTAGCTGAAGAGGAGTGAGAGGAGGCTTGTGTGGAGCATAAACACCTGCATGGACCAGTTGGGCCAAATGGCCTGTTTCTGTGCTGTTGATTCTGTGGGCTGGATTTTACCGAACCCTGACGTCAAAAGGGGGACGGAAAATGCCTCTGGGAGAGGGCCGCTACACACCCTGACGCCAGAAAGGCCCGGCCCGGCCTCGATATTAGCAGCGGTGGTGAGGCCTTGTGGCAGCAACCCCCCCAACCCCCATTACTCAGCAACGGGACTGCAATCTAAATATTCATGTAAATTAAAATAAGTGAATTAATTAATCTCGCAACGCCTCCTGATGTCCCACTGTGATGTTCAGCCAGGCAGCCGGCACTGCCGCGCCTTCAGATCCCCATCCAGGGAAAAGAAGCGGAACGTTTGTGCGGGGTGAGGGAACAAGGTCAAAGTAACATCATGGGTGTAGGGGATGGTGGGAAGGGTAGTAGTTGAAAGTTTGTGTAATTTGGGGGGGGGGGGGGGGTGGTCAGATGGTAAAGGTAAGTGTTTTGGGGGGACAAATCATTAATTTAATTGTTATGGGGGGTGGGAGAGGGGCAAAAGATATGTATTTATTTATTTATTTTAATTCCCTTTCCCTTTAACTAGGCAGCTGACGCCACTGCCGGGGACGGACAGCCTGTCCCCTCCATGTGACCAGAGAGGGGGCCCGCCCTGGCTATTTAAATGAGCCACCACACAGAAGACTACGGCGGATCCCCAACATGCTGTATTTTTCACCCGCTGCCGATTTACATAAAATTCAGCCCTCTGTATTTCTAGGTAAACGCTGCTACTATTTCAGTAGTTGAGCACCATGAAACATTAACATTTTGAACTATGGTGTTTCTTATTGTTTAAATGTACCAACTTATCTATCAAGTTACTAATCATTGTGTCAGTGTTACCATTCTATATATAGACCAATTTAATATATAGTATTGACCGCTTTGCCCACAGCTCCTGGTACATTAGTCCTACTTTCATTTCGGTCACTTGATCCCATCGAATGTGATCAGCAAATGCACCCTGTTTGGGTTACTTGTTTGCATGCAAGACTGCTTAGCTTGTGGCTAAGAAATAGTTGGTTAGGAACTGAATATAATTCCTGTTTCTGGCAGTGAGTTCAATTGGCAAGGATGCAGTTCAATCTTTTAGTTAACATAAGGACATAAGAACATAAGAAATAGGAGCAAAGTAGGCCATTTGGCCCCTCGAGCCTGTTCCACCTTTCAACATGATCAGGGCTGATCTACACTTTCCTGCACGGTCCGCATATCCCTTGATTCCCTGACAGATCAAAAATCTATCTATCCCAGCCTTGAATATGCTCGATGATGGAGCATCCACTTCCCTCTGAGGTGGAGAATTCTGAAGATTTACAACTCTTTGAGTGATGAAATTTCTCCTCATCTCAGTCCTAAATAATCAACTCCTTATCCTGAGGCTGTTTCCCGTGTTCTAGAGTCCCCAGACAGGGAAAACAACCTTCAGTGTCAACCATGTCAAGCCCCTTCAGAATCTCATATGTTTTAATAAGGTCACCTCTCATTCTCCTAAACTCCAGAGACTATCAGCCCAATTTACTCACCAGGAACCAATCTAGTGAACCTTCGCTGTTTCACCTCCATGGCAAGTATACCCTTCCTCAGATACTGGAAACCAAAACTGGACACACACCGTACCCCAGGTTAGTTAGTTAGTTACTGAGCTAGTCAGTTAGTTAGTTAGTTAGTTAGCTTGGTGTGCAATTTTTATATACATTGTTCTTGACTCAGTTGGTAACATTCTCGCCCTTGAGTGAGAAGATTGTGGCCACGTAATCTAGGCTACCGCTTGAGTACAGTACTTGGGGGAGTGCTGTACTGTCCTAGGTTGCCTCTTGGGTGACTGCAAACAATCACATGATTGAATGTGAAGAGCAGGTGAGATGTCCTGGTCTATATTATTCCCTCAACCAACATCTCTGGTCATTTACCTCATTGCTGTCTGCGGGACCTTGCTGTGTACAAGTTGTCTGGCATGTTTACCTACATTACCACAGTGACTCTATTTCACTTGCCACAAAGTGCAATGATGCACCCTGATGTTATGAAAGGCACAATATGAATGAAGTTTCTTTCTTTTAACACGGGAGAGGCAGCGACTGCATTATTTTAGACAGATACCGAAACATGTTTCAAACATTTGTTGTGGTAGATTTTAATCTAAAAATTTGAATACTGAATGCACAGGCATAATCTAAAGCAGATGATTAGCTTGCTATTCAGGCCAACTGCTGCCACTTAATGAAGTTTGGAAATTGTCAATTCAAACCCTCAATCCTCTGCAAATTGAATCTGCATCAAACTAAATCAGTTCCTTGTCACACATGAAATCCAAGCATTTAACAGCCTTGCTTCTACTGCAATGTATCACCAACGTGTTTCTGCAAAAGAAATATCATTTAGTAAGAAATGGCCTTTAACCATAAGAATCATACATCACAGAAAGAGGCTATTTGGCCCATCGCGCCTGTACCAGCTCTTTGAAGTAAGGAACTCAATAGAACATGGAAAAACAATCGATAGACCAGGGGTCAGGATTTCTTCATTTGGAAAAAGCTATCCAATTAGTCCCACTCACTTCCTCTTTCCCCGAAACTCTGCAAAATACTTTCTCAAGTATTTACCCAATTACTAAGTCACTACTGAACCTGCTTTCAACGCTCAACAGGCAGCGCATTCCAGATGGTAACAACTCACTGTATAAAAATAGTTCTACCAGTCACCCAATGGCTTTCTTTGTCAATTATTTTAAATCTGTGCCGTTTATGTTACCAACCCTCCATATATATTTCAGGTATATGAGGAAAACGGCCAATGGCATCAATATATAAACAATCAATCTTGATAGCTGAAACTATTAACCGTGCAGGCATAGTGGAACATGGATAGATTTTTAAAGAAATGCCAATGTTGGAAATCTGAAATAAAAATAGAAAATCCTGGGAACACACATCATCCCGATAAATGCCTGCAAAAGAGACTTAACATTTTGAGCACAGAATCTTTGTCAGAACACAGAGTTCAGAAGCGGGTATGCCAGAAGTGTTAACTTGTAGGCACTGACTGTATATCTTTATTTTAATTTGTAACACATATATCTCTCTCTCTATATATAAAACCTGGGGATCACTGTGATGTTATTGTGTGAACACTTAATGCACTCACATTACAATTTCCCATGAAGCTCCTTGGGAAATTTTAATACATTGAAGGTACTAAGTAAGTGCAAATCGCTGTTTAGTTTTATGTAGGTCCATTCTGACCCCATATCCACATCATCACTAAGACCGCCTATTTCTACCTCTATAACATTGCCCAACTTCACCACTGCCTTAGCTCATCTACTATTGATAATTTCATCCACGCCTTTGATACCTCTAAACTTGACTATTCCAAAGCAATCCTAGCTGGCCCCCCACCTTCTACTATCCGTAAACTTGAGATCATTCAAAAATCTGCTGCCTGTATCTTTACTTGTACCAAGTTCCATTTATCCCTGTGCTCGTTGACATACATTGGCTCCCGGTTAAGCAATGCTTCAATTTAAAAATTCTCATTCTTGTTTTCAAACCCCTCCATGCCTGGCCCTTCCCTATCGCTGTAATCTCCTTCTGACCCATAAGGCTCTGAGATGTCTGCACTCACCTAATTCTGGTCTCTTGAGCATCCCTGATTTTATTCGCTTCACCATTGGTGGCCACGGCTTCAGCTGCCGAGGTCCTAAGCTCTGGCATTTCCTCCCCAGACCTCTCCGCCTCCTTAGCTCTCTTTCCTCCTTTAAGATGCTCCTTATGACCTACCTCTTTGACAAAGCTTTTGACTATCTGCCCGAATACCGATTTACTCGATGTCAAATATTTCTTTATAATGCTCATGTTAAGCACCTTTTTATTCCGTTAAAGGTGCTATGTAAATACAAGTTTTTGTTGTAATTTAAATCTCTTCCGAACCCACCCCTCCCTCTTCTCATTTTGACAAACCTCCTGAATATTTACTTCTTTGTTCACCTCCCTCCCAACCCCAATCCTTCTCCGTCTACTGCCCGCCATATGTTGTTTTGCCCCTCTGAAGTGCCTGGGGACACTTGGCTATGTTGACGATGTTCTTGGAATGTAAGTTGTTGTTGAACGCGGTGTGCCATTGAATGATGGTGTCTCACCGCATCATTTTCGCGTTCTGATGAAAGGTCACCGACCTGAGATTAGTCATGATGTGTGATCCCAAGGCCCATCCCATTGAAAGATGTAACCTTCTGCCCTTGACAGGTTACCCTGCAGTTCAAATATGAGAATTACGAGAAATAATGAGGCAACACTCAAAATCCAAATTAAGCTCTAATGTCTTTTCTAGGTTTGGTAGGAATGCCAGTTAGCATCGCAATATACCCGTTAGTCACAAATAGAGTCTCAGGCTGAATTTTCTTCTCCCGCCGTCACCATGCCACCGCGGCCCAAAATAACACGCCAGTCGGGCCAACCGCCCCCAAACACATGAAGGGGGTGGGCTCTGCGACGCTGGCAACGGGGTTAACTGTCTGTGTGCAGGCAGCGGTGTCATTTTTAAAGGACAGCCAGCCATGCCGCTACATTTAAATTTTTAAAGCCCTACCCCCCCCCCCCCAAATGCACTGCAAAATAAACTATTGCTCCTTTCCCCCCCACCAAATAACATATAACATATAATAATTGCCCTCTCTCCCCCGTCCCAAAACATTTAGCTGGAAGAACTGACCCTTCCCCTCCCAAACTGATCAAAGTGCAGAGATCACCCCTTCCCCACTTCCCCGACACTAGTAATGCACATCTGACCCCGTACCCCACCCCCCCCCTGACTACACCGAAAATCATATGTCCCTGCCTTCCCACCCCTGGATGGGAAAGTGAAGGCTCGTGAGTGCCGGCTGCCGCTCGGAAGATCCCGGGCAGCAGGTAATGAAGGGAATTCATTTACATATGTAAAGCTGGGTTCCATCGCCCTAGCAGCACGGGCAGGGGGGGGGGGTGGTGAGGGGCCGTGACGGAGCGCATTGGTCCCTACACTCCCGGCATCAGACTCCGTGGCAGGCTGCTGCCGGTACAATCTTCCCGATACCCCCACCATGGATCCTGACATCGGGACCTCAACAAAATACAACCCATAGAGTCATAGAGAGTCATTTATGGCATAGAAAGAGGCCATTCAGCCCATCGAGTCCATGCCGGATCTCCACGGAGCCATCCAGTCAGTCCCACTCCCTCACTCGATCTCTGTAGCCATGCAATTTTAATTCCTTCAAGTGCCCACCCAATTTTCTTTTGAAAACATTGATTGTCTCTGCTTCCACCACCCTTGTAGGCAGTGAGTTCCAGGTCATTACCACTCGCTGCGTAAAAAAGTTCTTCCTCACATTCCTCCTGCATCTTTTGCCCAAAACCTTATATCTGTGTCCTCTCGTCCTTGTACCGTCAGTTAATGGGAACAGTTTTTCCTTGTCTAACCCTGCCATCATCTTATACACCTCGATTAAATCTCCCCTCAATCTCCTTTGCTCCAAGGAGAACAAACCCAGTTTCTCCAGCCTAACCTTGTAGCTAAAATCCCTCATCCCTGGAACCATGCTTGGTCAATTTCCTGTACACTATCTCAAGGACCCTCACATCCTTCCTGAAGTGTGGTGACCAGAACTGGACGCAATACTCACGTTGTGGCCTAACCAGAGCTTTAAAAAGGTTCAGCATAACGTCCTTACTTTTGTACTCTATTTATGAAGCCCAAGATCCCATATGCTTTGCTAACCAATATGTTCTGCCACAATCAAAGACCTATACACATGCATTCCCCGGTCCCTCTGCTCCTGCACACTCTTTAGAACTCTGTTATTATGTCTATAATGCCTCACTTTATCTGTTTTGTAAAAATGCATTACCTCACACTTGTCTGTCTTACATTCCATTGGCCAATTGTCTGCCCATTCTGCGAACCTATCTGTGTCCTGTTGTGGGCAGTTCACATCATCCTTATTGTTTGTTACTCCTCCAAGTTTTGTATCATCAGCAAATTTTGAATATGTTACAAAAAGTTATAAATAACATCACCCAGTGATTGGTCACCTCCTGTTGATCATACTCTTCAGCAACTGACCAAGTTGCTTGACTGCAGCACCAAATCATTCTTTACAATGATCTTCATACCTTTCCTTCCAAGTTGGGCATGAATGTTCTATTGTCTGGGTTATATTGTCCTCTCAAAATCCGCCTTAAGCTACAACTGTCCAATGATATTTTGGATTCTTTGTTCAAACCATAAGATCAAATCCTGCCCTGACATTGCACACCTTTTCTAAACTTGTTTTCCTTCAGGAGACTCGCCTTCCCGCGAGTGGCCCTTTAGCAGAGCAAGACTACACCTTCTTCTGGCAGGGCAGGGATCCTGAAGAACCAAGACAGCATGGAGTGGGCTTCGCCATCAGAAACTCCTTGCTCAGCATGATAGAGCCTCCCTCAAATGGCTCGGAACGCATACTGTCCATCCGACTGCTCACCACCTCTGGTCCAGTACACCTACTCAGCATCTATGCTCCAACACTCTGCTCCCCACCTGAAGCTAAAGACCAGTTCTATGAACAACTCCATAACATCATTAGCAGCATCCCCAACACCGAACACCTATTCCTGCTGGGGGACTTTAATGCCAGGGTTGGGGCCGACCATGACTCATGGCCCTCCTGCCTTGGGCGCTATGGCGTTGGAAGGATGAATGAGAACGGGCAGAGACTGCTTGAGTTGTGTACCGATCATAACCTCTGCATCACCAACTTGTTCTTTCACACTAAACCCTGTCACCAGGTTTCATGGAGGCACCCAAGATCACGTCGTTGGCACCAGCTAGACCTCATTGTCACAAGGCGAGCCGCCTTAAACAATGTTCAAATCACACGCAGCTTCCACAGTGCGGACTGCGACACCGACCACTCCCTGCAGTGCAGCAAGGTTAGACTCAGACCAAAGAAGTTGCATCATTCCAAGCAGAAGGGCCACCCGCGCATCAACACGAGCAGAATTTCTCACCCACAGCTGTTACAAAAATTTCTAAATTCACTTGTAACAGCCCTTCAAAACACTCCCACAGGGGATGCTGAGACCAAGTGGGCCCACATCAGAGACGCCATCTATGAGTCAGCTTTGACCACCTACGGCAAAAGTGCGAAGAGAAATGCAGACTGGTTTCAATCTCATAATGAAGAGCTGGAACCTGTCATAGCCGCTAAGCGCATTGCACTGTTGAACTACAAGAAAGCCCCCTGCGATTTAACATCCGCAGCACTTAAAGCAGCCAGAACTACTGCACAAAGAACAGCTAGGCGTTGCGCAAACGACTACTGGCAACACCTATGCAGTCATATTCAGCTGACCTCAGACACCGGAAACATCAGAGGAATGTATGATGGCATGAAGAGAGCTCTTGGGCCAACCATCAAGAAGATCGCCCCCCTCAAATCTAAATCGGGGGACATAATCACTGACCAACGCAAACAGATGGACCGCTGGGTTGAGCACTACCTAGAACTGTACTCCAGGGAGAATGTTGTCACTGAGACCGCCCTCAGTGCAGCCCAGCCTCTACCAGTCATGGATGAGCTGGACATACAGCCAACCAAATCGGAACTCAGTGATGCCATTGATTCTCTAGCCAGCGGAAAAGCCCCTGGGAAGGACAGCATTACCCCTGAAATAATCAAGAGTGCCAAGCCTGCTATACTCTCAGCACTACATGAACTGCTATGCCTGTGCTGGGACGAGGGAGCAGTACCCCAGGACATGCTCGATGCCAACATCATCACCCTCTATAAAAACAAAGGTGACCGCGGTGGCTGCATCAACTACCGTTGAATCTCCCTGCTCAGCATAGTGGGGAAAGTCTTTGCTCGAGTCGCTCTGAACAGGCTCCAGAAGCTGGCCGAGCGCGTCTATCCTGAGGCACAGTGTGGCTTTCGTGCAGAGAGATCGACCATTGACATGCTGTTCTCCCTTCGTCAGATACAGGAGAAATGCCATGAACAACAGATGCCCCTCTATATTGCTTTCATTGATCTCACCAAAGCCTTTGACCTCGTCAGCAGACGTGGTCTCTTCAGACTACTAGAAAAGATCGGATGTCCACCAAAGCTACTAAGTATCATCACCTCATTCCATGACAATATGAAAGGCACAATTCAACATGGTGGCTCCTCATCAGAGCCCTTTCCTATCCTGAGTGGTGTGAAACAGGGCTGTGTTCTCGCACCCACACTTTTTGGGATTTTCTTCTTCCTGCTGCTTTCACATGCGTTCAAATCCTCTGAAGAAGGAATTTTCCTCCACACAAGATCAGGGGGCAGGTTGTTCAACCTTGCCCGTCTAAGAGCGAAGTCCAAAGTACGGAAAGTCCTCATCAGAGAACTCCTCTTTGCTGACGATGCTGCTTTAACATCTCACACTGAAGAGTGCCTGCAGAGTCTCATCGACAGGTTTGCGTCTGCCTGCAATGAATTTGGCCTAACCATCAGCCTCAAGAAAACGAACATCATGGGGCAGGACGTCAGAAATGCTCCATCCATCAATATTGGCGACCACGCTCTGGAAGTGGTTCAAGAGTTCACCTACCTAGGCTCAACTATCACCAGTAACCTGTCTCTAGATGCAGAAATCAACAAGCGCATGGGTAAGGCTTCCACTGCTATGTCCAGACTGGCCAAGAGAGTGTGGGAAAATGGCGCACTGACACGGAACACAAAAGTCCGAGTGTATCAGGCCTGTGTCCTCAGTACCTTGCTCTACGGCAGCGAGGCCTGGACAACGTATGCTAGCCAAGAGCGACGTCTCAATTCATTCCATCTTCGCTGCCTTCAGAGAATACTTGGCATCAGGTGGCAGGACTATATCTCCAACACAGAAGTCCTTGAAGCGGCCAACACCCCCAGCTTATACACACTACTGAGTCAGCGGCGCTTGAGATGGCTTGGCCATGTGAGCCGCATGGAAGATGGCAGGATCCTCAAAGACACATTGTACAGCGAGCTCGCCACTGGTATCAGACCCACCGGCCGTCCATGTCTCCGCTATAAAGACGTCTGCAAACGCGACATGAAATCGTGTGACATTGATCACCAGTCGTGGGAGTCAGTTGCCAGCATTCGCCAGAGCTGGTGGGCAGCCATAAAGACAGGGCTAAATTGTGGCGAGTCGAAGAGACTTAGTAGTTGGCAGGAAAAAAGACAGAGGCGCAAGGGGAGAGCCAACTGTGCAACAGCCCCGACAAACAAATTTCTCTGCAGCACCTGTGGAAGAGCCTGTCACTCCAGAATTGGCCTTTATAGCCACTCCAGGCGCTGCTTCACAAACCACTGACCACCTCCAGGCGCATATCCATTGTCTCTCGAGATAAGGAGGCCCAAAAGAAGAAAGAAAGAATTTCCTGTTCACACATTCCAGGACTACCAAGATAATTAAACAATGAGCCACTCAAATTACTCACTCCTTGCAAATTATTGCTTGGTGAATTAAAAACAACGTTAATCTCATTAAGCATATAAAAAAACATAGCTCTGAGTTCTGATCAAGGGTCGCAGACCTGAAACGTTAACTCTGTTTCTCTCTCCACAGATGCTACCAGATCTGCAGAGTATTTCTGGCACTTTCTGTTCTCATTTCACAGCTTCTTGTGGAATTAGCCTCTCTGCATTTCAAAAGAAGGCAATCTCCGACATCATCAATTAATGTCAGCTTGTGTCAGTTTCTTGCAGCTTTCAAGTAAATGTCACACTACTGAAGTCAGTAGAGTTCACGTTCTCTTAGGACTTCCTTGTTCCAAATTGACTATTACATTAATTCTGCCATAATGGTGACCCAGTTCAGTTGAACTTATTTCTGATCATTCTTGTTGAAACATAAAGTTTCACTAAGGTTAACACTGCTTTGAAGTGAGGTCATCTGTTGTCTTTAGCTGTAATTGTACCACCCTGAGCTTCTGGCTAAACATTTTAAGGCTTTGAAAATGAGATCTTCTTCATCGACCACTGGCTTTTTCTTAACTGTGAAAAAGCATCCATCAGCTTTTAGTAGGTTTTGTTTTACTTCAAAAAATCTCTTTTGGCCTTGCAAAGCATGCTGGTATAAAATTTGGTCAAGTTTTTAAATTTGATCAAGTTATATCAAACCCTGTATTCTTACAGTTCACCCTCAAATGGCTGTGCACCCAAAAATATGGGTGACAAGCACTTACACTGACTAGTCCCATATCTTCCATAACAACCTGTTCAATTTTGCTGCCTGTTTCTGGGTCAAGGTATAATAATGTTTTTGGAACTGATATATACATCTCATTAACTCTACCAAGTTCTGGCAAAGGTGATATGTTATAGCTGATTGAGCCACATGCTGTTGTATCTGTTCTTTTAACTGAGCTTCTTCAGTCATATCAATCATATGAGCTGGTAGTATTCTAACACATACATTTTCTAATTAAGCACTTATCCCAATTAAACAACTTGTGAATATACTGGAGGACTCCCCCCAAATATCCCAACAGTCCATATACTCCAGCAAGAGGCACACTTTTTTTTTATTAGTTCATGGGATATGGGCGTCACTGGCCAGGCCAGCATTTATTGCCCATGTGTAATTACCCTTGAGAAGGTGGTGGTGAGCTGCCTTCTTGAACCACTGCAGTCCATGTGGGGTAGGCACACCCACAGTGATTTAGGAAGGGAGTTCCAGCATTTTGACCCAGCGACGGTGAAGGAATGGCGATATAGTTCCAGCTCAGGATGGTGTGTGGCTTGGACGTGAACTTGCAGGTGGTGCCGTTCCCATGCATCTGCTGCCCTTGTCCTTCTAGGTGGTAGAGGTCGCGGGTTTGGAAGGTGCTGTCGGAGGAGACTTGGTGCATTGCTGCAGTGCATCTTGTAGATGGTACACATTTCTGCCAATGTGCGTCGGTGGTGGAAGGAGTGAATGTTTGTAGATGGGGTGCCAATCAAATGGGCTGCTTTGTCCTGGATGGTGTCGAGCTTCTTGAGTGTTGTTGGAGCTGCACCCATCCAGGCAAGTGGAGAGTATTCCATCACACTCCTGACATGCGCCTTGTAGATGGTGGACAGGCTTTGGGAAGTCAGGAGGTGAGTTACTCACCACAGGATTCATAACCTCTGACCTGCTCTTGTAGCCATGGTATTTATATGGCTACTCCAGTTCAGTTTCAGTCAATGGTAGCCCCTAGGATGTTGATAGTTGGGGATTCAGTGATGGTAATGCCATTGAATGTCAAAGAGAGATGGTTAGATTCTCTCTTGTTGGAGATGGCCATTGCCTGGCATTTGTGTGGCGCGAATGTTACTTGCCACTTATCAACCCAAGCTTGGATATTGTCCAGGTCTTGCTGCATTTCTACATGGACTGCTTCAGTATCTGAGGAGTCACGAGTAGTGCTGAACATTGTGCAATCATCAGTGAACATCCCCACTTCTGACCTTATGATGGAAGGAAGGTCATCGATGAAGCAGCTGAAGATGGTTGGGCCTCGGACACTACCCTGAGGAACTCCTGCAGTGATGTCCTGGAGCTGAGATGATTGACCTCCAACAACCACAACCATCTTCCTTTGCGCTGGGTAAAACTCAAACCAGCAAAGAGTTTTGCCCCTGATCCCCACTGACACCAGTTCTGCTAGGGGTTTTTGATGCCATACTCGGTCAGATGCGGCCTTGATGTCAAAGGCAGTCATTCTCACCTCACCTCTGGATTTCAGCTCTTTTGTCCATGTTTGAACCAAGGTTGTTATGAGGTCAGGAGCTGAGTGGCCCAACGAAACCCTACCGAATGTCATTGAGCAGGTTATTGTTATGCAAGTGTCGCTTGATAGCATTGTCGACCCTTCCATCACTTTACTGATGATTGAGAGTAGACTGATGGGGTCGTAATTAGACAGGTTGGACTTGTCCTGCTTTTTGTGGACAGGACATACTTGGGCAATTTTCACATAGCCGGGTAGATGCCGGTAGACTCCCAGGGCAACTCCCTGCAGACTTTATACCAGTATGCTGCCACATCTGCTGGGTCTGTCCTGCCAGTGGGACATTGTCAGCTATGATTCGGGGACAGCTCTCCCAAATTTGGCATAAGCCCCCAGATGTTAGTAAGGAGAGCTTTGCAGGGTTGACAGGGCTGGTTTTGTCATTGTCATTTCTAATGCCTAGGTCGATGCTGGGTGGTCCATCGCGTTTCATCCCTTATTGACTTTGTAGCGGTTAGATATAACTGATATAACTGAGTGGCTTGCTAGGCCATTTCAGAGTGCATTTAAGAGTCAACCACATTGCTGTGGGCCTGGAGTCACATATAGACTGGACCATGTAAGGACAGCTGATTTTCATAGAAGAGTCATAGAAAAATTACGGTACCGAAGGAGGCCATTCAGTCCATTGTGTCTGCACCAGATGAAAAATCTAGCTGCCCACCTTCCAGCAGCTGATCCATAGCCTTGCCGGTTACAACACTTCAGGTGCATGTCCAGGTACCTTTTAAAAGAATTGAGAGTTTTTGCCTCCATCATCGTTGCTGGCAGAGAATTCCAAACACCCATCACCCTCTGGGTGCAAAAGTCTTTCCTCGTGTCTCGTCTAATCCTTCTACTTTAAATCTGTGCCACCTGGTAATTGACCTCTCCGCTAGGGGGAACAGGTCTTTCCTGTCTACTCTATTGCGGTCCCTCATAATTTTGTACACCTCAGTTAAGTCACCCCTCAGCCTCCTCTGTTCTAAGGAAAACAACCCTAGCCAATACAATGTTTCCTCATGGCTGCTACTTTCAAACCCTTGCAACATTCTTGTAAATCTCCTCTGTACTCTCTCCAGAGCAATTATGTCCTTCCTGTAATGTGGCGACCAGAACTGTGTGCAATACTCCAGCTGTGGCCTAACCAGCATTTTATACAGTTCCAGCATTACATCCCTGCTTTTGTATTCTATACCTTGGCCAATAAAGGAAAGCATTCCCTATGCCTTCTTCACCACGCTATATACCTGTCCTGCCACCTTCAGGGACCTGTGGACATGCACTCCAAGGTCTCTCACTTCTTCTACCCCTCTCAATATCCTCCCGTTTATTGTGTATTCCCTCTTTCTTTGCCCTCCCCAAATGCATTACCTCACACTTCTCGGGATTGAATTCCATTTGCCACTTTTCCGCCCACTCAACCAAACCATTGATATCTTTCTGGAGTCTACAGCCATCCTCTTCACTATCAACTACACGGCCAATTTTTGTGTTCGCAGCAAATTTCCCAATCATGCCTCCCACATTTAAGTGCAAATCATTAATATATACCACAGACACGTGCAAGGGACCCAACACAGCCCTGTGGAACACCACTGGAAACAGCTTTCCATTCGCAAAAACATCCTTCGACTACCACCCTTTGTTTCCTGTCACTGAGCCAATTTTGGATCCATCCATCCTCTGTATCCCATAGGCTTTCTTTTTTTTGACCAGTCTGCCATGCAGGACCTTGTTAAATGCCTTAGTAAAATCCACGTAAACTACATCCACTGCATTACCCTCATCAACCTTCCTTGTTACTTCCTCAAAAAACTCAATCAAGTTAGTCCATACAGATTATCCCTGATGAATCCATGCCTTTCTAAGTGGCAGTTAATCCTGTCCCTCAGAATTGATTCTAATAATTTACCCAACACTGAGGTTAGACTGACCGTCCTGTAATTATTTGGCCTATCCCTTGCACCCTTTTCAAACAATGGTATAATGTCGACAGACCTCCAATCCTCCGGCACCTCACCCGTATCCAGTGAGGATTTGAAGATGATCCTCACCGCATCCGCTATTTCCTCCCTGGCTTCCTTTAACAACCTGGGATGCAATTCATCTGGCTCTGGTGATTTATCCACTTTCAAGGATGTCAGACCCTCTAGTACTTCCTCTCTCATTATGCTTATCGTATCTAATATTTCACAATCCTCTTTAACTACAATGTCTACATCAACCCTCTCCTTTGTGAAGACAGACAAAAAACTCATTAAGAACCCTGCCCACATCTTCTGCATCCACATTTAAGTTCTCTTGTACATCTCTGTTAGGCTCTACCCTTTCCTTAGTGATCCTCTTGCTTTTAATGTACTGATAAAACATCTTTGGGTTTTCCTTGATTTTACCTGCCAATAATTTTTCATGTCATCTCTTTGCTTTTCTAATTTCCTTTTTTACTTCACGCCTGCACTTTCTATACTCCTCTAAGCTTTCTAAAGTATTAAGATTTTTGTGATCGTCATAAGCTTTATTTTTCTGCTTTAACTGACCCTGTACACTTCTGGATAACCAGGGGGCTCTAGATTTGGCAATACCAGCCTTTATCTTAGTGTGGACATGCCTACACTGTGCCTGTAGAATCTCGCTTTTGAATGCTTCCCACTGGTTTGTCACTGATTTTCCTTCAAGTAGCTGTGTCCAGTACACTTTTGCCAGATCACCTCTCAGTTTTGCAAAATTTGCCTTCCCCCAATTTAGAACTTTTATTCCTGTTTTATCTTTGTCCTTTTCCATGATTATGCTAAAACTTACTGTATCATGGTCACTGTCTCCAAAATGGTCATCCACTGCTACTTCATCCACTTGTCCAGTTTCATTAATGAAGACTAAATCTAGAATTGTGCCCCCTCTCTCTTGTTACGTGCTGGCTAAAAAAGTTCTCTTGAATGTAGTTCAAGAATTTTGTGCCCTCTGTGCCCTTCACACTGTTTGTATCCCAGTTGATATTGGGGTAGTTGAAATCCCCAACTATTATTGCCCTATAGTTTTTGTACTCAGAAATTTGCCTACGTATTTGTTCTTCTATCTCCCTCTCACTATTTGGGGGTCTATAGTACACTCCTAGTAGTGTGGCTGCCCCTTTTTTATTTCTGAGCTCAACCCATATGGCCTCATGTGATGATTCATTTAGCATATCATCCCTCCTCACAGCTGTTATTGATTCCTTAACCAATAATGCTACACCCCCTCCTTTATATCCCCCCACTATCCCACCTGAAAACTCGATATCCAGGGATGTTGAGCTGCCATTCTTGCCCCTCTTTAAGCCAAATTTCCGTTATAGCAATGATATTATGTTGTCATGTGTCTATCTGTGACCTCAGCTCATTGACTTTATTTTCTATACTCCTTGCATTTAAATAAATACCTTTTTACACTGCCAAATTCCTGTGATGCACACTTTTTAACCTTTGCTTCTTCTGTCTTTCAGAGTCACTCACTAATTTTCTGCCTCCCGTTCCCTGCCCTGAAATTGTCCTATCTGAGGTTCCCATCCCCCGGCCAGACTCATTTAAACCATCCCCAACAGCACTAGCAAACCTTCCTGCCAGGATATTTGTCCCAGCGCCGACACAGCCAGAGACTGCTGTCTGCTGCTCTACTCCCAGATAGGGGAGGGCCTCGAGCCCTGGTCTTGAATTTTATAGCTGTCGCTTGGGTTTAGATTCCTCCCAGGTCTGCTGACTGCTGCTCCACTCCCTTCCTTAAAGGACATTAGTGAACCAGATGGGTTTATTACAACAATCAACAATGCTTCATGATCACCATTAGACTAGCTTTTTAATTCCAGATTTATGAATTGAATTCAAATTCCACCTTCTGCTGTGATGGGATTTGAACCCATGTCTCCAGAGCAATACCCTGGGTCGCTGGCTTACTGAGAAACCTTTCTTTTGGATTGTATCCAAGTGATTTTTCCAATTCCTATTTGGAAGTGTGATGTTCCTGTCTCTATCTCTATCCTAAGTAGCAACACATCAATTAGCATTCTATCTCATTCCTGAGCCTTGGAGAAACTTTACAGTCCAATACAATGTTCTGATAAGGTCTTTAAAACGTAAATCAAACACTTCCACTTGGTGCCAGGCATTAGCACATTTCGTTTGTCTATTCTTTATTTTAGACAACCTTTTGTTTCTCAAAAATAACCTGTAATTTTGTGCTTGACCCTTATCACTTCAAAACTAGCCCAAATTCAAATGCTTTCGCCAAACTGCAATTTTATCTCTCCCCAAAAGAAACTTTATTCCTTGATACTCAGAAACCAACTCGACTGTTTTTCATTACTTTCTTTTCATGAAAATTTGATTATCGCTTTAAACTCTCCCATCCTCGAGTGCTTGAAATAGCAATGCATCAATTTATTGTATCAATTCCACTCTCGGAAACAATGATGCCGGGGCTTGGTGGGTTTACTTTAAAGGCAGAGTTCTTGTAATTAATATCTCCCCTTCTTGAGCACTTTGTATCCAAAGATAATGAATAACCCGAAACAGGTTAAAGCCAAGTCTTTGAAAGGCAAAGCCTTTAGTTCAAGTCATCACCATGCTGTGACATTGGATGCCTGCAGATAAGATTTTATCTCTTGCTGCAGTATTGGTATTCATGTGGACCTGGAAACCATAGTCGTTTGTTTAAAACAAAAAACAAAGGGCTGGATTTTACCAAGCACACGACGTTGGGCTCCATGGCGACAGGGTGCTGGAATATGGGTCCGATAGCGGCAAGCCACAAAGGCCGATGCCGAGAGGGCCCAGCCCGATCCTCCTGGAGGCAGCAAGGCTCCGTGGCAGCACACCACCACACACCCCCTCCTCGACCCCGCCGCTGGGCAACGGGAACAACATTTCAATAGTTAAATGGATAACACGAATAAATTTCAATAAACGTACCTGAAATCTTCCGGGCCCGCCACAATCTTCGATGCATCGCCCGGCATTCCCGCGCCTTCAATTCTCCATCCGGAGAAAGCTGGCGTGACACTGGTGGGGAGGGGGCAGAGTTAAGGTTTTCACTGCGAGGGGGCAACGGGGTCAAATAAACATAATGGGTCTAGCTTTTCGTCTTGCACTCATCAGGACAATTCGCAAGAATACCAATGTAAGGGAAGCAACAAGTTTATACTGTATGAGAAGAGAGAACTGATTGGATGGCAAGTGGGCTATGATTGGTAGAGGCATTTCCATGGAGAATGCACCAGGTTATGGTGCCTGACAGTTAACTGCCAAGCTTTGTTTGAAATTTAAACCAAGCAGCTTGAATCTGATTGGTCAAGGCATTGCCCTGAGGAATGAATCAGTGAATGACTGTCACTTATTTTGTGTCTGCAAACAGACAGGGCCCTGTGTATTAATATATGTAGTTTTCAGTATGTGCAAATGCTGTTGAGTACAAGATGAAAAGCTAAGTGGCCTCTTTCTGTGCCGTAAACTTTCGATTATTCTATGACTCTAAAAGCTTCGACAAGTTCCAATTTAATTCAGACTAACACTTATTAACTAAACACAGAACAGAATAGCACATGATTAAACCAGAAAAGATAAATTATGTCATTTTTTCTGTCTTTCTTCAGGCGCCCTTCCAAATGACTGTAATAAAACAAAAAGAAAAGTTAACTCGCACAGTTAAACAAAACCACAGCAGTGTTTAAAGGAACAACACTGCAACCTTGCAGTCCTTAAACAGTAAAGAATGCAGAATTTATTTTGATTTCTCCTTTATTCCATCATAGATTAATTTATCCTTTTCCTCACTTAAACAAATTTCCAATCCCTGATGGTATCTACATTATCGTATTCTGCACTGATTCACAATGTCAAACTCACAGTTTGTGTCCTCACCCAGATCCATTAACTCCTTCGAAATTCATCGCACTTTTATCTGCATATGGGAGAGGTATAATGACATAATGAAAAGGGTGAAGAAAACATTGAAAACCCAGTCAAGTGCCCCAGTCCTTTTCTCAGTTCACCCTTGGGAACGTCTATAACAGCCTATCTCGACATTTCAACTTCCCAACACCAGCTCCATATCTCTTCAGATTATCCTTACACTTCTCAGATTTCAACTTTTCACTGAACTTTTGCCTTCCCACAGATCCAGAAGTCAAAAGTTTTTTTTAATCCCAATTCTGGGTAAACAATCTTAAATTGAAATGGACACGCTCAATAATCACATTCACACTTTCATAAGTCTACGCAGCCGACAAATATGGATCCCTGTACTGAGTTATAAACTTAAAGTTCCAGATCTTGTGCTATTCCCAGGTCTTGAGCCTGAGGAAATATGTGAAGTTTCAACTGGTTCTCAGCATCGCGGATGTTCCACAGTGAATCCACCCACAGCTCCAGCTCTGTAATGCAGGTAGCCAGTAGCTGCAGATGGATACACTTCCTGCACACATGGTCGTCAGGGACACTGGAAGCGTCTCTGATTTCCCACGTAGCGCAGGAGGAGCATATCATGGGTACGAGCTCTCCTGCTATGACTTACCCTTAGATTACTTAGTTATTCCCTTTAATTAAAAAATATTAATTATGCTAGGGGCCTTGTTCTACTTCAAACACTACCCATTACAATCTAAAGTCCTTAATAAATTACACTAATTAAAAAAAACACACTTTGGTAGTACTACTCATCACTTATATGGTAGCTTTTGAGTTAAAAAAAAAACTTTCCTCTTATTTTTTAAGCTATTTAAATGCACTAACAGCTGTTACTTACCCAACCAATCAGCTTACGGATTTCCCGTGATGTCACTGTAAGTTGTTTTTTTCTCTTCTAAATCTTAGCGCACGCCGGCACAGAGAGAGAGAGAGAGAGCCTGCCGACCACTGCCGCTCCAGTCTTCAGGTAAGTAAGGGCCTCGAGCCTCGCTCTCTCTCCTTTTCAGGTCCTGCTCATGGTGCGATTCCTCACACTTCTGACTTGTGCCTTGTAGATGGTGGACAGGCTTTGGGGAGTCAGGAGGTGGGTTATTCGTCACGGGATTCCTCGCCTCTGACCTGCTCTTGTAGCCACGATATTTATATGGCTACTCCAGTTCAGTTTCTGGTCAATGGTAACCCGCAGAATGTTGATAGTGGGGGATTCAGTCACCAGGGCCACTCAGCTTCTGACCTCATTACAGCCTTGGTTCAAACATGGACAAAAGAGCTGACTCAAGAGGTGAGGTGAGAGTGACTGCCCTTGACATCAAGGCAGCATTTGACCGAGTATGGCATCAAGAAGCACTAGCAAAACTGAGGTCAATGGGAATCAGGGGGAAAACCCTCCGCTGGCTGGAATCATACCTGGCACAAAGGAAGATGGTTGTGGTTGTTGGAGGTCAATCATCTGAGCTCCAGGACGTCGCTGCAGGAGTACCTCAGGGTAGTGTCCTAGGCCCAACCATCTTCAGCTGCTTCATCAATGACCTTCCTGCAATCATAAGGTCAGAAGTGGGGATGTTCGCTGATGATTGCACAATGTTCAGCACCATTCGCAACTCCTCAGATACTGAAGCAGTCCGTGTAGAAATGCAGCAAGACCTGGACAATATCCAGGCTTGGGCTGATAAGTGGCAAATAACATTCGCGCCACACAAGTGCCAGGCAATGACCATCTCCAACAAGAGAGAATCTAACCATCTCCCCTTGACATTCAACAGCATTACCATCGCTGAATCCCCCACGATCAACATCCTAGGGGTTACCATTGACCATAAACTGAACTGGAGTAGCCATATAAAGACCGTGGCTGCAAGAGCAGGTCAGAGGCTAGGAATCCTGAGGCGAGTAACTCACCTCCTGACTCCCCAAAGCCTGTCCACAATCTACAAGGCACAAGTCAGGAGTGTGATGGAATACTCTCCACTTGCCTGGATGGGTGCAGCTCCAACAACACTCAAGAAGCGTGACACCATCCAGGACAAAGCAGCCCGCTTGATTGGCACCCCATCTACAAACATTCACTCCCTCCACTACCGACGCACAGTGGCAGCAGTGTGGACCATCTACAAGATGCACTGCAGCAATGCACCAAGGCTCCTTTTAGACAGCACCTTCCAAACCCGCGACCTCTACCAACTAGAAGGATCAGGGCAGCAAATACATGGGAACACCACCATCTGCAAGTTCCCCTCCAAGTCCACACCATCCTGACTTGGAACTATATCGCCGTTCCTTCACTGTCGCTTGGTCAAAATCCTGGAACTCCCTTCCTAACAGCACTGTGGGTGTACCTACCCCACATGGACTGCAGCGGTTCAAGAAGGCAGCTCACCACCACCTTCTCAAGGGCAATTAGGGATGGGCAATAAATGCTGGCCTGGCCAGCGACGCCCACATCCTGTGAATGAATAAAAAAAAAATAATGTCAATGAATTTCTAGGGGAGATGGTTAGAGTCCCTTTGGTTGGAGATGGTCATTGCCTGACACATCTGTGGCGCAAATGTTACTTGCCACTGATCAGCCCAAGCCTGGATATTTTCCAGGTCTTGCTGCATTTCTACACAGACTGCTTCAGTATCTGAGGAGTCACGAATGGTGCTGAACATTGTGCAATCATCAGCGAACATTCCCACTTCTGACTTTATGATTGAAAGAAGGTCATTGATGAAGCAGCTGAAGGTGGTTGGGCCTAGGACACTAACCTGAGGAACTCTACCCTCCACAAGATGCACTGCAGAAACCCACCGAGTCTCCTTTGACAGCACCTTCCTAACCCACGAACTCAAGAAGCTCGACACCATCCAGGACAAAGCAGCCTGCTTGATTAGCACTCAATTCATAAACTTACACTCCCAACACCACCGACGCACAGTGGCCGCACTGTGTACCATCTACAAGATGCACTGCAGCAACGCACCAAGGCTCCCTAGACAGCACCTTCCAAACCCATAACCTAGAAGGACAAGGGCAGCAAATGGTTGGGAACACCGCCTGCAAGTTCCCCTCCAAGCCACACACCATCCTGACTTGGAACTATATCGCTGTTCCTTCACTGTCATTGGGTCAAAATCCTGGAACTCCCTTCCTAACAGCACTGTGGAGGTTTCTACACCATCTGAACTGCAGCAGTTCAAGAAGGCAGCTTACTGTAGTATAATGGAATATAAGATTGTTGCTGGGCAGAATATGTAAATAGATTGTAAACATCACCACAGGAACTGATGTCATAGAATTCATACAGAACCTTGTGTAGTGTGTAAGTGGATACCATAGATGCAAGACATGTGTAAATAAACTCCTGTACCTGTAACCGTCAGTCTCTTACATATTCTGTACCAAGTCATAATAGTTATCAGAATATTATATGGTGCCAACTGTAAACTGAAGAAAAATGGAAAAATGATTGCCCTTCTCAGAGATCTTTGAAAAAATAGCTGGACAGCAGCAAGCCGAGACATGGCCAAAATGGGTCCGGAGGTTTGCAAGGTATCGTACCACATCATGTCTCACGCAGAAGCCAGACAAGGAGCAGGTCAATAGGTTATTGTATGCGATGGGGGAATGTGCAGATGACATCTGCATTTCTCAAAGCAATCATGAAGAGAAGGCTACGTATGAAGAAGCCATTAAAAGGCACTGGAGTCTTTAACATAAGGAAAAATTTAATCGTCAAGCGCACCAAATTTAATAAGCATGCTCAGCAGAAAGGGGAGACCATTGATTCATTTATCAATGATTTATATAAACTCGCTGAAGATTGCGAATATGACAGTTTATGGGAAGAAATGATTGGAGACAGGATTGTGGTTGGAGTAGTAGATGATGCCCTTTTGGATCATCTACAGTCTATAATATTCTGATGCTGGTTAGTCTTATAACAGAATATCTAAGACATTGATGGTTACAGGAACAGGAGTTTATTTACGTGCACCTGATATCTAAGGCTTCTACTTTCACTCTACATGAGGCTCTGTGCAAGTTCTGTTACATCACTTCCTGTGATGACACTCACAAGCTATTTACATATTCTGCCCAGTAACAACTCTATAAAACACAGTTGAGGGTTCATCTTAATTAACATAAGCGATCCAATTGAGTAGAAAAGCAAAGTTTAGAAAATGTAACCAATTTGTTGTTTGAGGGGAGTGGGAGAATCTGATCTTGAAAGTAGCAGACTTCATTGAATACGTAAAGAAAGCAAAAGTGAAAAATGGTGATAAGAAAGGCAGGAAGAGCATCTAAAGGCAGCAGTGTCTCACTGCAGTCGGTGTGGCCAATGAGGCAGCAGAGAAGCGGAGTGTTTCTTATATAAAAAGAGGGGACACTTTCAATTAGTAAGTTGCAGTAAAAACCAGTGATGCAAATTATTAAAGGGAAATCCAAAGATACGAAAAACGTTAATGAAGTGTAGAATGTACAAAATGTTGAAATACCTTTTCGAGGGGAAATGCAAGGAGCAGGCGAGAATTGCTGGACGGCAGAAATTCTTGAGGAAGGCAACAAGACAACATTCAAACTGGACACTGGTGCAGCAGTTTCAGTACTGTCAGGCACAGAACTGTGGCTGAAGAAGATAAGTCTTAAACCTACAGGTAAAAAATTGTATGGGCCTGGAGGCATCGAGTTGAAGATAGTAGGAGAGTTGAAAATGATACTGAGTTACTGGGGAAAAGAAATTCCTGAGACCTTATATATTATCAAGGATCAGAGACGTTCTCTCCTAAGCAGAAAGGCTTGCATAGTCCTACAGCTAATATGTAGAGTAGAAGAGCTTAAAGATACAGAGGAACAAACAAGGAATTTTAGGGCTGAATTTCCTAAATTATTCAGAGGATTGGGAAAGCTAAAAATAGCATACCATATCACTCTGAGGAAGAATGCAGAACCAGTGTGTTTGTATACACCGAGGAAAGTTTCACATCCACTTCTAGAGAAAATTTTTTAAAAGTTGAATTAATGACAAAGCAGGGAATCATTTCACCTGTAACAAAACCTACAGGGTGGTGCTCAGATATGTTTCCAGTGAAGAAACCTAATGGGTCCATTCGGATTTGTGTTGAGCTCACACACTGAATAAGGCAGTGGAAAGAGAAATACCCATGTCATCAGTAGATGAGAGTTTGGCAAAGCAAAGAAAAAGCACAATTTCCACAAACATTTTTAGACGCTAAGAGCGAACTTTGGCAATTACCATTGAATGAAGAATCTAAACTCTTGACGGCATTTATAACACCATTTGGAAGATTCTGTTTTAACAGATTGCCATTTGGAATTATGTCAGCGCCGGAGACCTTTCAAAGGATGATGCCAAGAGTCCTGGAAGGATTAGATGGGATCATCTGCCACATGAATGACGTGTTGATGTATGGTGCCAATCAGCAGGAATATGATATGAGAGTGAGGGCAGTATTGCAAAGATTGGAGGAAGCAAGTCTCACATTGAGCAAAAAATGTGTTTTCTCATAGAAAATGGTGAGATTTCTCGGACATATTATTGATGGGTCCGGTATTAGGGCAGATCCACAAAAAAGACAAAAGAGATAAAAGACTTTCCAGAGCCTAAAAACATCACAGAGTTGCAAAGGTTTATGGGAATGGTGAATCAAATAAGGGACTATCTACTGAATTTAGCCATGATAAATGAGCCAGTACGACAGTTGTTAAAAACGACAATGCCTGGTGTTGGAAAGAAGCCCAACAAGAATCCTTTGAGAAAATCAAGAACATGCAAGTATCTTCAGAACTGTTAACACATTATGACCCAAAGTTATCAACCATCAGAGCAGCAGATCTGTCAGTACCAGGATTAGCAGCAGTCTTATTTCAAGTGCAGAGAGATGGGAATCGCAGACCTTTATATTCTGCTTTTCATTCGTTAACAGAAATAGAGCAGAGATACGCAGTCATAGAAAAGAAAGCGTTGGCAGCAACTTGGGCTGGCGAGAAATTTTCTGATTATGTCCCTAGGTCTTCAATTTAAAATTAAAACAGATCATAAACCGTTAGTTACTCTACTAAACATAAAATTACCTCAAAGAATACAGAGGTTTACATTAAGATTGATGAGATACGATGCAAAAACTGAATACATTCCAGGGAAACAGCAGATGCTTTATCACGTATTTCATCAGCAGGACCTGAAGAAGGCGACTTTTATTTCTTGATGAAGTAGAAGTTTTTGCTTTGACAACAACAACAACTTTACCAGCTGCAGCTCAGAAATTGAGCAAATCGGTGAATGCTCGGAAAGCAGATGAAGTGTGTACGTCAATCAGGGCACATTGTTTGTATGGATGGGCAGTGTACATGCCACATAACCCAGTTCTACGAACAGAGGGGGCATCTAAGCATTGTTGATGATTTAGAGTCATAGAGTCGTACAGCATAGAAACAGGCCCTTCGGCCCACCGCGTCCATGCCGACCATAATGCCTATCTATACTCATTTATTGATCTACGATAAGAGATTAGTTATTCCTAGAATACTGAGATTATAAATCTTGGAGAGATTACATCAAGGACATATGGGAATAACAAAGTATAGAGCGAGGGCAAGATATTCAGTATGGTGGCCTGGTATATTAAAAGAAATTGAACAGATGATATCGAGGTGCATCACATGTGTTACCGATCATCATAAGACAAAGGAACCACTCACGTCATCGTCTTTTCCCTCTAGACCATGAGAGCTATGAATCTTTTTGAGCAGAGAAGCAAAATTTTCTTAGTAATAGTCAATTATTATTGAGGTGGATCGAAGTTAAATAACTACAAAGTCAAAGTTCAGAAGCTGTAAACACATCCTTGGGAGGAATCCTGGCTCCGCACGGAATTCCAGATATTGTAATCTCTGAACAATGGGCCGCAATTTGCGAATGAATGCTTCAGTGAGTTTACAGAAGTACACATCTTTATCCATATCAATACCCTCAGACTAATGGTGAAGCAAAGAGAGGTGTAAGGACTGTGAAAGGTCTAAAGGGATCAAAGGATATGGGACGAAAGCCGGAACAGGCTACTGAGTTGGATGATCAGCCATGATCATAATGAATGGCGGAGCAGGCTCGAAGGGCCAAATGGTCTACTCCTGCTCCTATTTTCTATGTTTCTATGAGAGCATTGTTAAAAAAGAATGAAGATCTTCAATGAGCACTTCTAAGTGATCGATCGACACCACGTCAGAATGTTTTAGCCCCATGCGAATTGTGAATGGAAAGAAGGTTGAAGACACAACTTCCTACACTCCCAGGAACACTCAATCCACAAGTGAGTGCCGAAGGCTTGGAAAAAGTAAAGGAGAGAGAGAGGATAGAGAGTGCTCTAATCAATCAGAGAATGATGACAGATGTCACAGAACCAGAAATTTGTCAGACATTTAATCTGGAGAATCGGTCTGGATTAGAGACCAGAGAAGGTACGGAGAAGTGATAGTGACCATATCCATGATCATACATTGTCCAACTGACCAAGCGATGATAAGAAGAAACAGTAGGTCATTGGCCGTGAAACCAAAGAAGCAGCAAATACAAGAGGAACAATCAACTCAACAATCATCTCAACCCAGAGGACAACCCGACTGAAGAACTGGAGTCATTAAATAGTTCTACTGAAGTACAGGAACAGGCCATTCGGCCCTCCAAGCCAGCGCCGATCTTGATGCCTGCCGAAACTAACACCTTCTGCACTTCCGGGGCCCATATCCCTCTATTCCCTTCCTATTCATGTATTTGTCAAGATGTCTCTTAAACATCGCTATCGTATCTGCTTCCACCACCTCCCCCAGCAGCAAGTTCCAGGCACTCACCACCCTCTGTGTAAAAAACTTGCCTCGCAAATCCCCTCTAAACTTTGTCCCTCGCACCTTAAACCTATGTCCCCTAGTAACTGACTCTTCCACCCTGGGAAAAAGCTTCTGACTATCCACTCTGTCCATGCCGCTTATAACTTTGTAAACCTCTATCATGTCGCCCTTCCACCTCCGTCGTTCCAGTGAAAATAATCCGAGTTTTTCCAACCTCTCCTCATAGCTAATGCCCTCCAGACCAGGCAATATCCTGGTAAACCTCCTCTGTACCCTCTCCAAAGCCTCCACGTCCTTCTGGTAGTGTGGTGACCAGAATTGCACGCAATATTCTAAGTGTGGCCTAACTAAAGTTCTGTACAGCTGCAGCATGACTTGCCAATATTTATACTCTATGCCCCGACCGATGAAGGCAAGCATGCCGTATGCCTTCTTGACTACCTTATCCACATGCGTTGCCACTTTCAGTGACCTGTGGACCTGTACGCCCAGATCTCTCTGCCTGTCAATACTCCTAAGGGTTCTGCCATTTACTGTATACCTCCCACCTGCATTGTACCTTCCAAAATGCATTACCTCACATTTGTCCGGATTAAACTCCATCTGCCATTTCTCCGCCCAAGTCTCCAACCCATCTATATCCTGCTGTATCCTCTGACAATCCTCATCATTATCCGCAACTCCACCAACCTTTGTGTCATCCGCAAACTTACCAATCAGACCAGCTACATTTTCCGCCAAATAATTTATATATACGACAAACAGCAAAGGTCCCAGCACTGATCCCTGCGGAACACCACTAGTCACATCCCTCCATTCAGAAAAACACCCATCCACTGTTACCCTCTGTCTTCTGTGACCGAGCCAGTTCTGTATCCATCTTGCCAGCTCACCTCTGATCCCGTGTGACTTCACCTTTTGCACCAGTCTGCCATGCGGGACCTTGTCCAAGGCTTTACTAAAGTCCATATAGACAACATCCAACGCCCTTCCCTCATCAATCATCTTCGTCACTTCATCAAAAAACTCAATCAAATTAGTAAGACATGACCTCCCCTTCACAAAACCATGCTGTTTCTCGCTAATAAGTTCATTTGTTTCCAAATGGGAGTAAATCCTGTCCCGAAGAATCCTTTCTAATAGTTTCCCTACCACTGACGTAAAGCTCACTGGCCTATAATTTCCTGGATTATCCTTGCTACCCTTCTTAAACAAAGGCACAACATTGGCTATTCTCCAGTCCTCTGGGACCTCACCTGTAGCCAATGAGGATGCAAAGATTTCTGTCAAGGCCCCAGCAATTTCTTCCCTTGCCTCCCTCAGTATTCTAGGGTAGATCCCATCAGGCCCTGGGGTCTTATCTACCTTAATGCTTTGCAAGACACCCAACACCTCCTCCTTTTTGATGATGAGAAAAGATGTTTCCACTTGCGAAGGAGACCAGGACTAGGGACCAGAAATATAAGATAGCCATTAATAAATCCAGCAGGCAGTTCAAGGGAAATTTCTTTGGAGTCCCAGTTTGACTTGTCAGGAATGAGAAGTGAAAGGGAAGAAGATCAGTGGGTGAGGTAACATGGAAAGTAAGCCTTTAGCTTTGAAGGAGGTGAAATGTTGCTCCTTTCAAACCTGAATTCAATCCCAAGGTCCAAACTTTTGAAGGTATAGCTCTGACTTGTTGACCAAATTCGAGCTACCACAGCAAGTGATTGAGGCAAATCGCATAGATGCATTTAAAGGAAAAAACTGGATAAGCACATGAGGAAGAAAGGAATAGAAGGAGGATATGTTGATGGGACTATATGAAGTAGAGTGGGAGGAGGCTTGTGTTGAGTATAAAGCTAGCATGGGCCAGTGGGCTGAATGGCCTGTTTCTGTGCTTTTGGATATTATATGATTCTCTGTACGAGGCAATTTAATAACTGAACGCTAAGCACTCCAGAGAGTAGACAATGATTAGATACATGTGACTCTCTTGGGCCTCAGGCAGTTAGTCAGATGGCCTGTTAGTCAAACTAGTGCATTTGCTTACCTTAGGTTACCTGCAATTTTTGGGACTTTTTAACAAAATAAACAGCCCAGTCAGGTAGAGAACATAAGATAGCCTACGCTGGGAAATAAAGGACAAACTGTGACTAAAAGGATGAAGATAGGAGCCAGTTGGAAGCTGAAAAGGGTTTTCTTTTGAATTAGTCGGGGAACAACGACTGGTGCAATGTTTGTGTGAAATATGTTAAACTATTCTTAGTGTATGGAAATCCTGCTGCCATACAGATTTATTGAATCTGCTTCCAGTGCATTCCAGATCATAACAACTCACTGTGCAAAAAAAAATCTCCTCATCTCCTCTCTGGCTCTTCTTCCAATTAACTTAAATCTGTGTCTTTTGTTACTGAACCTCCTGCCAGTGGAAATAGGTTCTTCTTAGTTACAAAACCCTTCAGCTCTAATTTGGTCAACAAGTCAGAGCTATACCTTCGACAGTTTGGACCTTGGGATTGAATTCAGGTTTGAAAGGAGCAAAATTTCACCTCCTTCAAAGCTAAAGGCTTACTTTCCATGTTACCTCACCCACTGATCTTCTTCCCTTTCACTTCTCATTCCTGTCAAGTCAAACTGGGACTCTAAATGCAATGAGTCCTCACGTGAGGGCATCAGAACAGTACATGTTTATACAGCACCTTGTCACATCCCCAAAGTGTTTCCTATTCGTTGAACTGTTCTTGAAATGTTTTGCGCTTTTCAGCCAATCTTGACCCTATTTTCTCTGATCAATGGTGCCCGTGCACTGTTAACAATAATAACTGGCTACCGGTCAGCTACAGGAACGATTATCAGTGTTGTTCCTTTTTAAGAATTCTATAGTTCTTGTCTTCATGTCCAAGTCCCTCCATAATCTCACTTCTCCCTATCTCTGCAACCTCCTCCAGCCCTACAACTTCCAAGAACTCTACATTCTTCCAACTCTTGGCCATCCCTAACTTACTTCGCTCCACAATTGGCAGCTGTGCCATTAGCTGGCGAAGCTTTGGAATTCCCTCCCTCAACATCTTTGTCTCTTTAACACTTTCTCCTCATTTAAGACCCTCCTTAAATGCTATCTCTTTGACCAAGTCACCTGTCTTAATATCTTCTTCATGGGCTCAGTGGCAATCTTTGGCTAATAATGCTCCTTAGAATGTTTTATTACATTGAAGGTGCTCTATTTATCTAAGTTTTTTTTCTTCATGGGATGTGGGCATTGCTGACTAGGCCAGCATTTATTGCCCATCTCAACTGGCTATTTCAGAGGGCAGTTAAGAGTTAACCACATTGCTGTGGGTCAGGAGTCATATGTAGGCCAGACCAGGTAAGGATGACCAGGTAAGGGGCGGCACAGTGGCGCAGTGGTTAGCACCGCAGCCTCACAGCTCCAGCGACCCGGGTTCAATTCTGGGTACTGCCTGTGTGGAGTTTGCAAGTTCTCCCTGTGTCTGCGTGGGTTTCCTTCGGGTGCTCCGGTTTCCTCCCACATGCCAAAGACTTGCAGGTTGATAGGTTAATTGGCCATTATAAATTGCCCCTAGTATAGGTAGGTGGTAGGGAAATATAGGGACAGGTAGGGATGTGGTCGGAATATGGGATTAGTGTCTTCTTTTGGGCCTCCTTATCTCGAGAGACAATGGATACGCGCCTGGAGGTGGTCAGTGGTTTGTGAAGCAGCGCCTGGAGTGGCTATAAAGGCCAATTCTGGAGTGACAGGCTCTTCCACAGGTGCTGCAGAGAAATTTGTTTGTTGGGGCTGTTGCACAGTTGGCTCTCCCCTTGCGCCTCTGTCTTTTTTCCTGCCAACTACTAAGTCTCTTCGACTCGCCACAATTTAGCCCTGTCTTTATGGCTGCCCGCCAGCTCTGGCGAATGCTGGCAACTGACTCCCATGACTTGTGATCAATGTCACACGATTTCATGTCGCGTTTGCAGACGTCTTTATAACGGAGACATGGACGGCCGGTGGGTCTGATACCAGTGGCGAGCTCGCTGTACAATGTGTCTTTGGGGGATCCTGGATTAGTGTAGGATTAGTATAAATGGGTGGTTGATGGTCGGCACAGACTCGGTGGGCCGAAGGGCCTGTTTCCGTGCTGTATCTCTAAAAAAATAATGACAGATTTGCTTTCGATTTATGAACCAGATGGGTTTTTAACAAGAGATGGTAGCTTCGTGGCACCATTAGTAAGACTAGCTTTCAATTCCAGACTTTTTTAATTAATTAATTGAATTTAAATTCCACCAGCTGCCATGATGGGATTTGAACCCATGTCCCCAGGGGATTAGCCTGCACCTCTGGATTAGTAGTCCAGTGATATTACCACTATGCCATTGCCTGGTGTTGCTACTGTTTTGTACACCAGGCAAGATGAAACTAATTTTCATTGATTGCAATGCCCAGAATGGGGAAGATAATTTTCAGGAATTGGAATCAATGATTTCGCTTAGTTGCAAACTGGAAAATAGAAGGAACAGGTTGTAATATTTTTCAGAGGGACAGAATAGCCAGGAAAGAAAGAACTTGCATTCATATAGCATTTTTCACACACTTCAGATATCCCAAAGCATTGCACAGTCAATGAAGTACTTTTGGAGTGTTGCTACTGTTGTAGTGTAGGAATCAGAACAACCTCCCACAAACAGCAAGGTGATAATGACCAGATAATCTGTTGTCAATGAACAAACATTGGTCAGGGGCATTGGAAGAAGACTCCAGCTCTTTTGTAAAGAAATACCACAGGACTTTTTATGTCAAGCTGAGAGAGTTGACAAAGCCTCAGTTTAACATCTCATCCAAAGGCAGCACCTCCCTCAGTACTGTCACTGGAAAGTTATGTTAGACTTTATATTCAAGTCTCAGGCATAGGGCTTGAACCCCTTTTAGGGGCAAATAGTGCTACTTGCTAAGCCACAGCTCATACAGGCAATATAAAGGATTAGCAGTATAGGACATGCTATAGAATAGAGAGGACCAATTTGGTCAGAAATAACTAAGGCGGGAGGCAGAGTAAATAATTCTGAAGATCAATTGAAGCTGCAAAGGGTATTTATAAGATGATGGAATTGGCAGAAGAAGTGACAGATGGGTTGTTCTTGTTATTCACACTTGCTCAGCTACCAGCTGTCATGGAAGTGGTGCCACACGACAACCAAGTACTTTGCTGCAGGCGCTTGGCAGAGTGACATTGGCAGAGACCTGGAGCAGATTAGAAACTTGCCTTCAAATAGAGATGGCTGGAAATGGGCAGTCTGTGTGTGCCTGTTCGTTGGACACCCCAGCCCAATTTCCATTTCCATCAGAGTCAATGCTCTCAGAGGGTGGAAGGTGCAAGAGAAGGAAGACTTTGAAAGTAAGGAGTCACAGATGGCTCAGTTGGTTGCACTCTTGCCTCTGAACCTGAAGGTTGTGGATTCAAGTAACTCCTCCAGGACTTGAGTGTAGAAAAGAAAAAGCCAGATTGACACTCCCAGTACAGTACTATGGGAGTGCTGCACTGTCAGTGGTGTTGTCTTTTGAATGAGATGTTAAACCAAGGCCCCATCTGCCCTCTGATGTGGACGTAAAATATTCCATGGCACTATTTCACAGAAGAGCAGGGGAGTTATTCCTGGTGTCCTGACCAATATGTATCCCTCAATCAATATCTCAAAAACAGATTATCTGGTCATTACCGTTTTGTTGTTTGCAGGAGCTTGCTGTGTGCAAATTAGTTGCCACATTTCCTACATTACACCAGTGACATCAAAAGTATTTCATTGGCTGTAAAGTGTTTTGAGATGTCCAGTGGTTGTGAAAGGTGCTCTATAATTGCAAGTCTTTCTTCCTTTTACAATACTACGATGACTGACTTCTCTGGCTGTGAGATCTCAGCAGTCTAGCTTGCAGGTTGTACAAAGCAACATTCATTGTGAAACTAAAATTGAAAGCTGGTTCACCAAGCATGACCATTAAAATCTCAATGTAACAAATCTTAACAATAAAGGAACATGAGTCAGACTACTTAAAATTTAAACCAGCTCGGAGACAAATAAAATCAATTATAATGCATTTAGGGGTCATGCTGTTCCATTAATGAGAGGGATAAAGACAGGTCAAGTATCATTACACAGGAACACAGGGATGTTACAAAACAAGAACAGGCCGTTTGGCCCAACAAGACTCTTTGCTGCCCTCACAGTTACCACTGCTGCTGAGGCAATGGTGGCTCAATGAGTAACACTTCACATTTTTGATTAGAAGGTGGTGAGTTCAAGTCCTCCTCTAGGACTTAACCCACATTATAAACTGCAGTGCCAAGGGAGTGCTGCACTGTCAGAAGACTCTCTTTCAGATGAGATCTTAAACTGAGGCCCTTTGACCTGTTTCAGCTGGGTGCAAAATATCCCATGGCCCCTACTTTGAAGAAGAGCAGGGAACGTCTCCCTGGTGTCCTGGCCAATATTTATCCCTCACCTAACATCACAAAAACACAGATTATCTGATCATTATCACATTGCTGTTTGTGGGACCTTGACTGCCCCAACAGTAAACCTTTCAGGACTGAGATGAGGAGCAATTACGTCACCCAGAGAGTGGTGAGCCTGGGAAAATCACTACCACAGAAAGCAGTTGAGGCCAAAACATTGTATGTTTTTCAAGAAGGAGTTAGATATAGCTCTTGGGGCGAAAGAGATCAAAGGATATGGGGGGAAAGCGGGAACAGGTGACTGAAATAAAAACAAGAAATGCTGGAACCACTCAGCAGGTCTGGCAGCATCTGTGGAAAGAGAAGCAGAGTTAACGTTTCGGGTCAGTGACCCTTCTTCGGAACTGACAAATATTAAAAGTGTCACAGGTTATAAGCAAGTGAGGTGGGGGTGGGGCAAGAGATAACAAAGGAGAAGGTGCAGATTGGACAAGGCCACATAGCTGACCAAACGGTCATGGAGCAAAGACAAACAATATGTTAATGTTGTGTTGAAAGACAAAGCATTAGTACAGCTAGGGTGTTAACGGACTGAATATTGAACAGCAGCAAGTGCAAACATGAAAAAAAACAGTGGGTAAGCAAACTGAACAAACTAAGATGCAATGAAATAAATGCAAAAAAAGGTTGTAAAAACTGTAAAAAAAAGAAAAAAAGAAGAAAAAAGAAAAAACAACTAAAAATGAAAGTAAAATGGGGGGCTGTCATGCTCTGAAACTATTGAACTCAATGTTCAGTCCGGCAGGCTGTAGTGTGCCTAATCGGTAGATGAGATGCTGTTCCTCGAGCTTGCGTTGATGTTCACTGGAACACTGCAGCAAGCTCAGGAAAGAGATGTGAGCATGAGAGCAGGGGGAGTGTTGAAATGGCAAGCAACCGGAAGCTCAGGGTCCTGCTTGCGAACCGAGCGGGTTACTGAGTTGGATGATCAGCCATGATCATAATGAATGGCGGAGCAGGCTCGAAGGGCCAAATGGCCTACTCCTGCTCCTATTTTCTATGTTTCTATGTAACAGGTTTAAAACTGGGATGATGATCTGACCTCCCTGCTTACTGAACCAAATCCCATGGGTCTCTGAGGGCAGGGTTGAAGATAATGACTGCAGCTGCAACGAGGATCTCATGTTGAAAAGGAATTTAATTTATATAGTGCCTTTCACAACCTCAGGATGCCCCAAAACACTTTACTGCCAATGAAGTACTTTTAAAGTGCAGCTGCTTCAAAAGAAATGAGGCAGCAATTTTCACACAGCAATTTCCCACTCACAGAAACGAGATAACTGACTGGCTAAACTGCCTTTCAGTGATGTTGGGACAATATTGTTATTGGCCAGTCAGAAGGAGAGAGCCTAATAGTGGCCACCCTTCTTTCTTACCTCTAATTTTAATTTAACAAAAAAATCTTTACCTGCCTTGGCTCCATATCCTTTAATACCCTTGGTGAGCAAAAATCTATTGCTTTAAAATAATTAATTGAACTAGCATCTACTGCAGGAGAGAGTCCCACACTTCTACCACGTTTTGCATGCAGAAGTGTTTCCTAGCTCCTTTCCTGAGTGGTCTGGCTCTGATTGTAAAGTTATGTCCTCCTATCCTAGACTCCTCTCCTGGCATTAAAAACCTCTCTCTATCTACCCTATCAATTGCTTTCAAAATCCTAAAATTCTCGAGCAAATCACAACGAAACCAGACTAGATTCTGTAATCTCTTCTCATACAATAACTTTTGGAGCCTGATATTATTCAGTGAGTCTCCTGCTCCTCGAGCGTCTGTAGCAAGTTGTCCCACTGGATATTCCTAGGCAGAAACAATGGTGGGGATCCTGTACTCAGTTCGTTCTACAGGTTAAAATAGGAATTAGGAGCAGGAGGTGGGCCTTACAGCTGTAGTATAAGGGTCTGAAAGGGTTAATGTGGAGAAAGTGTAATGATATAGTGATGTAAGAGATCACATGTGAGAGAGACAAAGACAGACTGGCCATTAACATCAGAGGAGTCAACAGACTGGTGTGAAGCTGTACATACTTATAACTTAATAAATGTTAATGTTCTAATTACTCCAGACTAAAGAATCTCTCTAAGCTAGGCAAACCAAGGTGGCAATGTACCAAACAAACATACAACAATGGCCCCCTTGAACCTGCTCCATCATTCAATCAGATCATGGCTGAACTTCCACATCAACTCCACTTTCCCTCCCTATCCCCACATCCCTTGATTTTGTTAGGGCCCCAAAATTTATTAATCTCCCTCTTGAATATATTCAATGACTGAGCATCCACAACTCTCTGGGTGAGAGAATTTCAACCATTCACAACCCTCGGAGTGAAGAAATTTCTCTTCCGCTAGCTCTAAATGGTCGGCTCCTGATTCTGAGATCATGACTCCTCGTTCTCGATTCTCCAGTCAACAGACACATCTTCCCAGCATCGACCCTGCCAAGCCCTCTCAGAATCTCATATATTTCAATGAAATGACTGCTTACTCCTATGGAATATAGAATATAGAGACTGTAGGCTCATTCTACTCTATCTCTCTTCATAGGACAATCCCCTCATCCCAGGAATCAATCCAGTGAATCTTCACTGCACTCCCTATAAGGCAAGTATATCGTTCCTTAGGCAAGGAGACCAAAGCTATTTTAATGAGCTCCATTCCATGAAAAACAAGTTGGAGACATGTCAGGCTATCAGGCATTGGACATATGTCCTGCTCCATGCCTTCTCCGACAGCCAAACTGCCTCACAAGGCAATATCCAGCCCAATACTTCATGTGAACAAAAATTCTTTTGACCAAGGAGCATCCACTGGGATGTTTGGTGGCTCAGTAGTTAGCCTTCTTATACCTTAGTCAGAAGGTTATGTGTTTAAATTCTCTAGGGAATTATGCACATATTCTAGTCTGATGCTCCAGTACAGCACTGAGGGAGTGCTCCACTGTCAGAAAGTGTTGAGTTTCAGAGCAGCAATTAAATGAAGGACCTGGCTGCCCTCTGAGGTGGCTGCAAAAGATTCCACAGCATTGTTTTGAAGAAGAGCAGAGGAGTTATCTCTTGGCCATTATTTATCCCTCAATCAAATGTCACTAAAACAGATTATCTTGTCATTATCACATTGCTACTTGTGGGAGCTTGCTGTGTCCAATCTGGCTGCCACATTTCCCACATTATAACAGTGACCACCTTTCAAAAGTATTTCATTGGTTGTAACACATTTTAGGATGTCCTGAAGGCATGAAAGGTGCAGTAAAAATGCAATTCTTGAAAAGCTGAAACCCCTGGTACATGGCACACAGCCACACACCTGTGGCCAAGTGGTGGGAATCTTGGCAAATGAACTAAGCTGACGTATGAGCTGTCATTGCATTGGAAGAGCCTGTTGGAGACCCAATAAAACTAAAAACCCAGAGCTGAATGCTACGTCGTAAACGTGTATCAAGTCACCAAGTAATGTGGAACGACAGCGATAGAAGTCATTCCATTTGAATTTGCCAAAACAGGAGCTACATCGCATGTGCTCAACTGATAATGTCCAGCCAAATTATTTCAATATATAAACCAATAGAATTTACAGTGAAGTCATTTGATGAGAAAATAATGAGATCATTTTAGGTAGTGTTCTGCTCATTATTTACTCTGAAGAAAGCGAGTGATTAGAAGCCCAAACAAATCATGGGATGGTAATGAGAACTTTTATGCCAGTGCTGATAATAATGGTCATATAATCAGCTATTATCACATTACTATCAATCTGCCTGACCTTTTTCAAATTCTTTATGCACTGACTGTGTGCTCCCTCCATGCTTTGTTTGTAATTGGATTTCAAACACTGGCTGAAAGGATGGTGGAAACAGATTCAATTATAACTTTCAAGAGGGAATTGCAAGAGGAAAATTTTACAGGGCTATGGGGTAAAAGCAGGGGAGTGCTTCGAATTGGGTAGCTCTTTCATGGGATATGGACATCACTGGCAAAGCCAGCATTTATTGTCCATCCCTAATTGCTCTTGAGAAGATAGTGCTGAGCAACCTTCTTGAATACAACTGAGTGGCTTACTAGGCCAACTCATAGTCAAGCATATTGCTGTGCATTTGAAGTCATATATAGGCCAGACAAGGAAGGAGGGCCCGAAAGGACATTAGTGGACATGGCCCCAAACACTCCTTTCAGGTGAAGCAGCGATTTACTTGTACTTCTTTCAATGTAGTATACTGTATTCGCTGCTCACAGTGTGGTCTCCTCTACATTGGGGAGACCTAGCGCAGACTGGGTGACCGCTTTGCGGAACACCTCCACTCCGTCCGCAAGCAGGACCCTGAGCTTCCGGTTGCTTGCCATTTCAACACTCCTCCCTGCTCTCATGCTCACATCTCTGTCCTGGGATTGCTGCAGTGTTCCAGTGAACATCAACGCAAGCTCGAGGAACAGCATCTCATCTACCGATTAGGCACACTACAGCCTGCCGGACTGAACATTGAGTTCAATAATTTCAGAGCATGACAGCCCCCCATTTTACTTTCATTTTTAGTTATTTTTTCTTCCTTTTTTTTACATTCTTTTTTACATTTTTTACAATCCTTTTTTGCATTTATTTCATTTCATCTTAGTTTGTTCAGTTTGCTTACCCACTGTTTTTTTCAGGTTTGCACATGCTGCTGTTCAAAATTCAGTGTATTTACACCTAATCTGTACTAATGCTTTGTCTTTCAACACACCATTAACATATTGTTTGCCTTTGCTCCGTGACCTTTTGGTCAGCTATGTGGCCTGGTCCAATCTGCACCTTCTCCTTTGTTATCTCTTGCCCCACCCCCACCTCACTTGTTTATAATCTGTGACTTTTCTAATATTTGTCAGTTCCGAAGAAGGGTCACTGACCCGAAACGTTAACTCTGCTTCTCTTTCCACAGATGCTGCCAGACCTGCTGAGTGGTTCCAGCATTTCTTGTTTTTATGGCAATCCACTAGTTTCACGGTTACTAATACAGATACTAGCTTTTTAATTCCAGATTTATTTAATTAATTGAATTTAAATTCCCAGCTGGCACGGTGCGTTTGAATTCACGTCTCTGGATCATCTAGTCCAGTAACATAGCCACTATGTTCCGCTACACCGGAACTGAATCTGCCTTTCAGGAAACGCGATCCAAATCAGAACAACTTGCTTCCTTAAAAAATGTCCCTCCATTCCCCTCTGGTTCTCTTGCCAACTAACTTAAATCTGTGCCCCTTCATGACCTTCCATCAGAACTGGCCAAAGTTAGAACTGCAATAGGTTTTGAGCAAGTGAAGCGGGAGGCGGTGCGGGGGGGGGGGGGGGGGGGGGGGGCGGGGGGGGTGGGAGGGGGAAGAGGAACAAAATGGAAGGTGTGTGATCGGGTAAAGGGCAGGAGAGATGAAATGACAATGGTTTCATAGTATAAAGCCAAGTAAAGAGATAAAAGATGTGTCTGGATGAGCTGAAAATGGCCAGAGAGTAGTCGTTTGCACACAAAGTAGAGGATTAAGAGAGAAATGGGGAGGGGAGAACCAGCAAAGAAATTGCGGCAGAGGTTATGACTTAAAATTGTTGAACTCGTTGTTGAGTCTGGAAGGCTGCAAAGTGCCCAGTCAAAAGGTGAGGTGCTGTTCCTTGAGCTTATGTTGAACTTCATTGGAACACTGTGGCAGGCCAAGCACACAATATTCAGAATGGAAGCAAGGTGGGGAACTGGAGTGACAAGCAACAGGAACCTCGGGGTCATGCTTGCGAACTGAATCCCTTTCCTGCTACCCGCCCTTTTACAATATGCTGGAAAATTAGAAATTTGCAAGGCCCTGGGAAAGGGCAAGGGAGTAAAGCTAATTGGATATCTCTTGCAGAGAGCCAGCACCCACAAAATAGTCTGAGTGGCCTCCTTCTGTGCTCTGTGATATACTTACATTATTTGCAATTGATATTTTGTGTTAAGCAGAGCTTGGAACAGCTTCTGGGGACGAGACAGAATCCCCAGCAAACTTGGCGACACCATTTGTCTTTGTTACTTGGATAAATCTTCAACTTCACAAAAGATTTTTCTCAGGTTGGATGTGAGCGGTTCTGTGCACTGGCCCGAGCTCAGGGAATTGATTATTCAGTGTTTCCAGTCTCTCCTTTTCAGAGTTACTGGTTTTCCAATAAATCCAGTCAGTTCATTCGACAAATACAAGACTAGCATTTGTTTAGCACCTTATCATGTATCTTAGGCCAATTTTCTTCCCCTCCGCTACTGTTCCACCTGAGCTGGCTCACCTTTATTTCCAGTTTCTAGTTATTAGCATAGCTCCAAATGTCCTTGTCAGAATCATTCTATTCTTCTAAGTTTAGAAGAACACTGTTGAGTCCACCACTATGAACTTTTGAGGGTCACCATTAACCAGTAGCATAATGTTAGGGGAGACGGTGGTGTAGTGGTAATGTCACTGGACTGGTAACCCAGAGACCCAGGCTAATTCCCTGGGGACATGGGATCAAATGCCACCACGGCTAGAGGATTTTAAATTCAATTAACTGATTTAAAAAATCCAATTAACTAATAAAAATCTGGAATTGAAAGCTAGTCTCAGTAATGGTGCTACAAACTATCATTGGTTGTCATAAAAACCCATCTGGTTCACTAATGTCCTTTAGGGAAAGAAATCTACTGTCCTTACCTGATCTACCCTACATGTGACTCCAGACCCACAGCAATGTGGTTGACTCTTAAATGCCCGCTGAAATGGCCTAGCAAACCACTCAGTTGTCAAGGGCAATTAGGGATGGGAAACAAATGCTGGCCTCGCCAACAATGTCCAAATCCTATGAAAGAATTAAAACAAACTGAACCAGCTTTGTAAATATGGTAACAATAAGAGCAGGTCAGAGCTTGGTAGTCAGAAGAAAGTGACTCACTGACTGAGTCCCAACAGCCTGTCCACCATCTACAAGGCACAAGTCAGGGGTGTGATGGAATACTCTCCATTTGCTTGGATGAGTGCAGCTCCAATAATACTCAAGGAGCTCGACACTATCCATCGTAAAGTAGAATCATAGAATGATTACAGCACAGAAAGAGGCCATTTGGCCCATTGTGTCCATACCATCTCTCTGCAAGAGCAACTCAGCTAGTCCCACTCCCTGCTTTTCCCCGAGCCCTGCATATTTTTGCTATTCTGATAATTAACAAATTCCCTTTTGAAAGCTACCATTGGATCTGCCTCCACTACATTCTCAGGCAGTGCATTCTGTAGATTATCTCCACGTCTGCGGTAGTTGCTGGATGTGAGGTGCAGCATTGCAGCAAGGAAATTGGGGAAGAGGGTTGGTTTGATGACACAGACTTGCTTGAGCCCGATCTTGACTGAGATAGGGTCTGTGGTGGTATATGATCGAGAAAAGCAGTGGTACTAATACTGACCCCTGGGCAACCCAACTTTGTCCAGTCCAGAAAAACAACTGTTCACCACTACTTCCTGTTTCCTGCCACTCAACCAACTTTGTATCCATGCTGGTACTGTCCCTTTTCTTCCACGGGCTTCAACTTTGCTGACAAACCTGTTACGTAGCACTTTATCAAACACCTTTTGGGAGTCCATGTACTACCACATCAACCGCATTACCCTCATCAACTCTTTCTGTTCCCTCATCAAAAAACTCAATCGAATTCGTTAAACACAATTTGCCTTTTAACAAATACATGCTGGCTTTCCTTATTTAATTCACATTTGCCCTAGGAACTGTCAATTTGGTCCCAGATTATCATCTCAAAAAGTTTACCCACCACCAAGGTTAAACTCACTGGCCTGTACATGCTGGGTTTATCCTTACAGCATTTTTTTGAACAAGACTGCAACATTTGCAATTCTCCAGTCCTCTGGCACATGTATCTAAGGAGGATTGGAAGATTATGGCAAACTTCTGAATTCTCTTTAATGCTAGCTGCCAGTTTCTTCTCATGCTCTGTCTTGTATTATCAACCTGGCATCTGTCATATGCACCGATTTTCTGCCTTATCTTACTTTATCTCTTTCGTCATCGAGGGAGCTCTGGCTTTGTTTGCCCTCTTTAACCCCTTGTGGGAATGTACCACAACTGCACCTGAGCTATCTCTTCTTTAAAGGCAGCCCATTATTCCGTTACAGTTTTTTTAGATTTTTAGAGATACAGCACTGAAACAGGCCCTTCGGCCCACCGAGTCTGTGCCCACCATTAACCACCTATTTATACTAATCCTACACTAATCCCATATTCCTACCACATCCTCACCTGTCCCTATATTCCCCTACCACCTACCCATACTAGGGGCAATTTATATTGGCCAATTTACCTATCAACCTGCAAGTCTTTTGGCATGTGGGAGGAAACCGGAGCACCCGGAGGAAACCCACGCAGACACAGGGAGAACTTGCAAACTCCACACAGGCAGTACCCAGAATTGAACCCGGGTCGCTGAAGCTGTGAGGCTGCGGTGCTAACCACTGCGCCACTGTGCCGCCCAAATTTTGCCTGACAATCTTTGATTCTAATTTATCTGGGCCTGATCCATTCTCACCTAAGTGAAATTGACCTTCCCCAGTTAAGTATTTTTACTCTGGAATGCTCCTTATCCTTTTATAGCTAACCTAAACCTGATGACACAATAATCGCTGGCACCTAAATGTTCCCTTACTGACTCTTAATCCACTCCATGTGGGTAGAGGATGTCATAGTGGTAATGTCACTGAGCTAGTAATCCAGATGCCCAGGCTAATTCCCTGGGGACACAGATTCAGATCTCACCATGACAGCTGGTGGAATTTAATTTTAATTAATACATTCAAATGATTTAATTTTTAAAAATGGAATTGTAAACTAGTCTCAGTAATAGTGCCATTATTGGCATTATTCCCAGAGAGGAGTGCAGGCGCACTGGAGTTTGAAAACAAAGTGAGCAGTAACATCTCAGGAAAGCTGCAAGGTGATTGGTTGGTGAGTAAGGCTACTGTTAGGGAATAAATCTAAATAGCTGAGTTTTTTTTAGCAGTAGCAAAGAGTCAACTAATAAATAAAGGAATGACAGGGTTGCTTTAACCTCGAGAGTGCACCTCCTGTGCTATGTGGGAACTCCAGGATGATTCCCGTATCCTGGAGAACCATTTGTACAGGAAGTCTTGTCAATTGAAGCAGCTTGAGCTCCGTGTTTTGGAACTTGAGCGGCAGCTGGCGACACTGCGGTGCATTCATGAAGATGAGAGCTATGTGAATAGGACATTTATAGATGTGGCCACCCCATAGCTTAACAGTATGTAGGGAGAGAGGGAATGGGTGACCACCAGACAGTCAAAAAGAATCAGGCAGGTAGTGTAGGAGACCCCTGAGTGCATCTCACTCTCCAACAGGTATTCAGTACTGATTACTGAGGAAAGTGATGCTTCACCTGGGGAGTGCAACCAGAGCCAAGTCGATGGTATCACGTGTGGCTCAGCTACATAGTGGGGTACAGGAAAGACTGGAAGAGCCAGAGTGATAGGCGATTCAATAGTCAGGGGAACAGACAGGAATTTCTGTGGCCACAGATGTGAATCCAGGATGGTGTGCTGCCTCCCTGGTGCCAGAGTCAAGGATGTCACTGAGCAGCTGCAGAGCATCCTGAAGGGGGAGGGTGAACAGCCAGCAGTCGTTGTTCACATCGGAACCAATGACATAGGTAGGAAGAGGGATGTGGTCTTGCAGTCAGAATTTAGGGAGCTCGGCAAGAAATTGGCAAGCAGGACCTCAAAAGTAGTAATCTCCGGATTACTCCCAGTGCCACGCACAAGTGAGTATAGAAATAGAAGGATAAGGCAGATGAATGCGTGGCTGGAAAGATGGTGCATGTGGGAGGACTTCAGATTCCTGGGACATTGAGACTGGCTCTGGGGAGATGGGACCTATACAAGCCAGACAGGTTGCATCTGACAGAGCCGGGATTGAGTTCCTTGCAGGAAGTTTTGCTAGTGCTGTTGGGGCAGGTTTAAACTGGTTTGGCAGGGGAATGGGGACCTGAGGGTAGACTCAGCTAAGACAAAATCAGAAATTAAAATGGAAAGTGGAAAATTAATAGATGAATCTGGAAGATAGAGGAAACAAGAGTTAAAAAATTAAAAAATGAGGTTGGCAGTGCTCAAGGGTATCTATTTCAATGCAAGGAGTATAGCAAATAAAGCAGATGAGCTGAGGGCACAGACAGACATGTGGCAGTATGATATCATAGCTATTACAGAAACATGGCTTAAGGAGGGACAGAAATGGCAGCTCAACATTCCTGGTTACAGGGTTTTCAGACGCGATAGGGAGGGGGATAAGGAAGGAGGGGGAGTGGCATGTTTGGTGAAGGAAACTATTACAGCTGTGAGGAGGGATGATATTTTGGGAGGTTCATCAAATGAGGCCATATGGATTGAGCTAAGAAACAAAAGAGGGGCAATCATACTGCTGGAAGTGTACTATAGACCCCCAAACAGTCAGAGGGAGACAGTGGCAGCAGTGTGTACCATCTACAAGATGCACTGCAGCAACGCATCAAGGCTCCTTAGACAGCACCTTCCAAACCCGCGACTTCTACCAACTAGAAGGACAAAGGCAGCAAATGTATGGGAACACCACCACCATAAGTTCCCCTCCAAGTCACACGCCTTCCTTCACTGTCGCTGGGTCAAAGTCCTGGATCTCACTTCCTAACAGCATTGTGGGTGTACCTACCCCACATGGACTGCAGCGGTTCAAGAAGGCAGCTCACCACCATCTTCTCAAGGGCAATTAGGGATGGGCAATAAATGTTGGCCTAGATAACAATGCCCACATCCCATGAATGAATAAAAAAAGAGAGAGGAGCAGATATTTAGGCAAATCTCTGAGAAGGGTAAGAACAATAGGGCAGTAATAGTAGGGGATTTTAATTACCCCAATATTAACTGGGATAGTTTTAGTGTGAAAGAAATTGAGGGAGCAGAATTCTTGAGGTGTATTCAGGAGAACTTTTTTGCCCAGTATGTAGCAAGTCTAACAAGAGAGGGTGCAATTTTAGACTTAGTTTTAGGAAATGAAGATGGGCAGGTGGAAGGAGTGGCAGTGGGAGAGCATTTTGGTGGTAGTGATCATAATTCAGTCAGTTTTAACATAATTATGGAAAAGGACAGAGAAAGAACAGGAGTTAGAGTTCTCAATTGGGGAAAGGATAATTTTACTAAACTGAGGAGTGATTGAGCAAAAGTGGACTGGAAAAAGCTACTTGAAGGTAAATCAGTGTCAGCACAGTGGGAGGCATTCAAAGGGGAGATTCAAGGGGTACAGGGTAAACATGTTCTCACAAAGAAAAAAGGTGAGGCGGCCAAATCTAGAGCCCCATGAATGTCAAGGAGCCTACAAGGTAAGATAAGGCAGAAAAGGAAATCTTATATCTGACACCGACAACTCAAAACTACAGAAAGCCGAGAGGAGTATAGAAAGTGGAGGGGTGAAATCTAAAAGGAAATTAAGAAAGCAAAGAGATGGCATGAAAGAATATTAGTGAGCAAAATCAAGGTGAACCCAAAGATATTTTATCAATACATTAAGAGTACAAAGTGATTCCTGACAACGCAGCTCATCACAGACGTCATCAGGCTGCGCCGCGGTGCGCACATGCACAGACGGTCTGCTGCTTTCTGCGCATGCGCTGCGTTCCGGCTTGCCAGGACTGGTTAGCGCATGCGCCGATGACGTCATCGCGTGACGTCTGCTTCTTTGGGCAACACGCCTGGTTGGTCTCTGTGCATGCGCTTTATGCAACGCCAACGGGTATTCACGCATGCGTCAAAGCTTCGGTGTGAGTTTCTGAAAGTGGAAGGAGGAGAAGTTTAGTTGGGCATTTCAGCGCAATTATTTAGTCATTTTGGAGATTTCAGTCTGCTTCATTTTTATTAGAAAGAGGAGATTGCTCCAAGGTAAGTTGCTCTGCTGTTGTAAGTTACTCTGTAAATATTTCCATTGTCTGGGGCACTGCATGTGCTCCAGTCCCTGTTGTAAGTTGCTCTGAAAACATTTCCATTGTCTGGGGCAGTGCATGTGCTTCAGTCCCTGTTGTAAGTTGCTCTGGAAACATTTCCATTGTCTGGGGCACTGCGTGTGCTCCAGTCCCTGTTGTAAATTGCTCTGAAAACATTTCCATTGTCTGGGGCACTGCATGTGCTCCAGTCCCTGTTGTAAATTGCTCTGAAAACATTTCCATTGTCTGGGGCACTGCATGTGCTCCAGTCCCTGTTGTAAATTGCTCTGAAAACATTTCCATTGTCTGGGGCAGTGCATGTGCTTCAGTCCCTGTTGTAAGTTGCTCTGGAAACATTTCCATTGTCTGGGGCACTGCATGTGCTCCAGTCCCTGTTGTAAGTTGCTCTGAAAACATTTCCATTGTCTGGGGCACTGCATGTGCTCCAATCCCTGTGGTAAGTTGCTCTGAAAACATTTCCATTGTCTGGGGCACTGCATGTGCTCCAGTCCCTGTTGTAAATTGCTCTGAAAACATTTCCATTGTCTGGGGCAGTGCATGTGCTCCCGTCCCTGTTGTAAATTGTTCTGAAAATATTTCCATTGTCTGGGGCACTGCATGTGCTCCAGTCCACTGCACTGCACTAAAATCCTTTCCATTGTCTGGGGCTGTGTGCAGGCAGTACATGTGCTCCAGTCCCTGTTGTAAGTTGCTCTGTTCCTGCACCCATTAGAGCCGTGCACATGGACACACAGCCACATGTTTCCCCATCCGCCCTTGAAACAACCATGCAGAGCCTTGTGAGACTTCGCAATTGCCAGCTGCTGCCTGTCAAGCAGAGAGGGCATCCAAAGCGGTCAAGCACTTGGGGAACATTCAGAAAGAGACTGAGCACTGAAAGAAACAAGCATGACGTGTCCAGTGGTAGGACAAATGTGAATGCTCTTGCTGAGTACACAACTGGTGAGGTGGGAGTGCAGCCACACCGTTCTCCATCCTCAGTGTTGCTTGAAGGCAAAGGTAGATAAGAGCGAAAGAAATGGAAGGTGATGCTGATAGTAATAGGCAGGATTAAATGGAAGCGGATGGGAAGACACACGAATAGCAGAACCACTAGCAGGGAACAGCTGGGCTAAATGGCCTGCTTTATGTTCATAGTCCAAAAGAAATGTGCTTCTTTTTCCAGAACCCTCACATCATTCATGTTTTCCCTGAGAGCAGCATTGAATCATCACGAGATAGGGGCAGTAACATCATCCTGACTCCTACAGCTGAGGTGGGTACTAAGTGATTCATTGGCGGTGTTATCAGTACATGCCTTTACTGCAGAACATAAAGCATGCTCAACAGTAATTTCATTGGAGGAGGGAAGCTCTGACACTGATGGTCTTTCCTTATTACTTTTCATGTAAAACATGCCGTCGAGAAAACAATCCTTGAGACTTAAGGACGGCATTCAAGCAACGAAGGCAACTGGATCATGCTGCGGAGCTTGTCACGATACTGAAAGGAACCTTGCATTTATGGATGAAGTGGGAGCGCACATTGGGATGCGTTTGGGGAACATTCACCAAGAATAGACTTAGCTCAGACTCTTGTGACTTTCTTCAAGGAGAGAGAGGTCCAGTGTGTGCATCTGGCGGCGCATAGCACTGAGTGTGGATCTCAGGATGCGGTGAGCGTAGCAGTCCGAGGAACGTTGTATTTCTTGGAGATACCTGTAGTCCTGGGTGGATTCAATGCATGACTTTGTGACTTTGCCTTTTTCACATGGACAATCCAGTAGTGGAATAGAGAGCCACGCGTTCATTCACCACAAGACTCTCCAGGAACAATCTCTTTCGTTCTGCATAGCAGAGACTCGGCCTGTCTGTCTTACGGGAATGCTGGCAACACAACACTCATGCATCCATGCACAGCAGTGCCTCGAATGTTTAATGCACTTAATAAAATTTCTCAATAATTAAACCTGGAATTGTTGAGGTTTTTGATGTTATTTTCCCGACTTTGCAACTGCACTTCAGATATTCAACTGCGGTGTGGTCCTTGAGGGGGGTGGGGTGGGAAGAGAGGGAAGAGGGAGGGGGTTGTGAAGGGGTGGGGGGGTGGAGAGGGGGGTTGTGAGGTGGAAGAGGGGGGTTTGTGAGGGGGAAGAGGGAATGGGTTGTGAAGGGGTGGGGGGGAAAGGGGGTGTGAGAGGGAGGTGGGGGAGGTAGAGAGGGGGTGTGGGGGGGGGGCTAGTGAGAGAGAGTTAAATTCAGAAGCTCCTGAAGAGAGGGATGCAAAAGACAGCTGCAATGCCTGAAGTACAGTTGAGAAGTAGGGGGGAAAGCGGCTGGATGGAGGATCTGCAGCTGGAGAGAACGGCTGGATGGAGATGGCCGGAAGCGAGAGGCTGTAGAGAGCCGCGGAGAGCGAGTGGCCGAAGACCTTGGTGTCGCCGGGTGCGGGAACCGGCCGGTGCGTCTTTTGCTGTTGCAAATTTATGGCGCATGCGGAGAAAAACGCACACCCCCACCCCCCCCCTTACTCACGCTGCTGTCTCCAGCCGCTCCGCTCCCCCCAGGCCCGCTCCGCTCCCTCCCTCCCTCCCTCCCTCACTCCCTGGCCCCGGCTCGCTCACTGTCTCACTCCGCCATTGTGTGCTGACATGTGTTTGTCAGGTTGCCTCCGTGTGATTATTTGAGCAGCGCCATCTTTAGTCCTGGCAGCTGCCTAAAGTCACAGACTGTTACGTTTCAGAGGGCAGTTAAAAGGTAATTACAAAAGGAGTCTGGATATGCACCTCAAGTGCCGTTAGCTACTGGGCTACGGACCAAATGCTGGAAGGTGGGATTAGAATAGGTGGATCGATTTTCAACCAGCACAGACATGATGGGTCAAGTGGCCTCTTTCTGTGCCTTAAGCTTTCTATGATTCGATGAAACTATCATCGATTGTCATAAAAACCCATCTGCTTCACTAATGTCCTTTAGGGAAAGAAATCTACCGTCCTTACCCGGTCTGGCCCGCTTGTGCATCCAGACCCACAGCAATGTGGTTGACTCTTAACTACCCTCTGAAATGGCCTAGCAAGTCACTCAGTTGTCAAGGGCCATTAGGGATGGGCAACAAATGCTGGTCTTGCCAGTGACGCCCACATCCCCTAAATGAATAAAAAAAACTTCACCCACCTCAGAACCAGATACAGCAATGCCTCCTACATCGTTGGACTAGAAACATACTGATCCAAAAATTTCTCCCGAACACCCTTTAGAAACTCTTGCTCCTCTCTGCCCTTTATTACTATCAGTCTATATTAGGATATTTAAAGTCCCTCAATGTAACTACACTATAGCTTTTGTACCTCTGTAGTTACTTGCAAATTTGTTTCTTTATATTTATCCCGGACAAAGCAGCCCACTTGATCGGCACCAGATCCACCACCTTAAACATTCACTCCCTCCACCACTGATACACAGTGGCAGCAGTGTGTACCATCTACAAGTTGTAGTGCAGCAACTCACCAAGGCTTCTTTGAAAGCACCTGAAAAAGCCATGACCTCTACCATCTAGAAGGAAATGGCCACAGACAAATGGGAACACCATCACCTGCAAGTTCCCCTCCAGTCACACACCATCCTGACTTGGGACTATATCGTCATTCCTTCACTGTCACTGGGTCAAAATCCTGGAACTCCCTTCCCTAACAGCATGTGCGTGGCCCTACAATAGTTCAAGAAGGTGGCTCACCACCACCTTCTCAAGAGGAATTAGGGATGAGCAATAATTGCTAGCATTGCCATGACGTCCACATACCGTGAACAAATAAATCAAAAGAAGCAAAGAGAGGTATCCATGGAGACAGTAAAGGCAGATAATGTTAGCAGATTCATGCAGGAGCTGAGAAATCGTTGATGAATAAACAGGTTGAGGGAAGAAAGTAATAATACAGTATGTTCCAAACATTGGGACTAGGCCGTTGGACCAAGTCAATGTTCACTGGCTGCAGTGGACTTAGCTGGTCCTTTCCGACCTGATTTCCTAGCCTATAAGTTTCCTCACTTTACCACTCATTTTCCAGACCTTATTGCTAGAAAAAGCACCAGACTTGTTTGAGTATCTCTAGTGATTTTACAATGTTATTAAGGTTATGATGCAACATTAAAATCCAGTAGATACGAAAATATAATCAAAAAAAGGCTAACATAATGTTGGCCTTTATCTTAACAGGGCCGGAATACAAAAGGGTGAAAATTATACTTCATTTGTATAGAGCCTTGGGCAGACCCCGTCTCGAGTAAAAGAAAGAACTTGCATTTATATAGCACCTTTCATGAGCTCAGGATGACCCAAAGCACTTTAAATCTAATGAAGCAATTTTGAAATAAAAGCAAAACGCATCTTCCCCTCCCTTCCCCTGTCAGCATTCCGAAGGGATCGTTCCCTCCGCGACACCCTGGTCCACTCCTCCATTACCCGCGTCACCTCGTCCCTGTCCCATGGCACCTTTCCCTGCAATCGCAGGAGGTGTAATACCTGCCCATTTACCTCCTCTCTCCTCACTATCCCAGGCCCCAAACACTCCTTTCAGGTGAAGCAGCGATTTACTTGTACTTCTTTCAATGTAGTATACTGTATTCGCTGCTCACAATGTGGTCTCCTCTACATTGGGGAGACCAAACGCAGACTGCGTGACCGCTTTGCGGAACACCTCCGCTCAGTCCGCAAGCAGGACCCTGAACTTCCGGTTGCTTGCCATTTCAACACTCCCCCCCCCTGCTCTCATGCTCACATCTCTTTCCTGGGCTTGCTGCAGTGTTCCAGTGAACATCAACGCAAGCTTGAGGAACAGCATCTCATTTACCGATTAGGCACACTACAGCCTGCCGGATGGAACATTGAGTTCAATAATTTCAGAGCATGACGAGCCCCCCATTTTACTTTTATTTTTAGTTATTTTTTCTTTTTTTGTTTTTACATTTTTTTACAATTTTTTTTGTTTATTTCATTTCATCTTAGTTTGTTCAGTTTGCTTACCCACTGTTTTTTTTCATGTTTGTACTTGCTGCTGTTCAATCTTCAGTCCGTTAACACCCTATCTGTACTAATGCTTTGTCTTTCAACACATCATTAACATATTGTTTGCCTTTGCTCCATGACCTTCTGGTCGGTTATTCTCTGTGGCCTTGTCCAATCTCCACCTTCTCCTTTGTTATCTCTTGCCCCATCCCCACCTCACTTGCTTATAACCTTTGACATTTCTAATATTTGCTAGTTCCGAAGAAGGGTCACTGACCTGAAACATTAACTCTGCTTCTCTTTCCACAGATGCTGCCAGACCTGTTGAGTGGTTCCAGCATTTCTTGTTTTTATAAGCAATTTTGAAATGTAGACACTGTTGTAATGTAGGAAATGGGGCAGTCAATTTGCAGACAGCAAGCTCTCACAAAAAGCAAATTTGATAATTACCAGATAATCTGTTTTGGATGAAAGTTTCCTCTGTTTGTAAGCGTTAAGGGTACTAACTGAAATATCAAGGGGCAAAGTGCCAATCAGTTCCTAATGGCACATGGCTGCCCTGTAATTTGCACAAAGTAAGCAATCTCACTGCAGCCAGGGTATAATGATCAGTAATGTAGGAAATGAAAATGTTACAACTGTTTAATTACAGCAGTGTTGGTAAGATCTCATATTGTATATCTGCTAATGTAAATCTCTGGAGGAAACACACGGCATTAACTTCTGGACTGCTGCTGTAAACTGCAACTTTATTAACAACTCCTTCTAATAGCACACTGTGCATGCTACACCAAGCACGTGCGGTGGCCTCAAATGAACAATGCACTACATATCACATGAACAATAAATGAAAAATACACCACATCCCTCCACTTCTTGGTAAATGAGAATTTCAATGCTTTGCTTACATTGCTCCATATGGACATTACTTCAGCAAGGTGGATGTTTCCGCTCACAAGTCAGATATTGACATATGGCATCAGATGTCTTATTTAACTTATGTGCTTCACCTGAAGTGTCGATGTCTGGATCGGACGAAATTCTTGCGAGTGGTGTTTGCAACACTTTGAAATGTCATGTGTTTTGTGTGATGATTTGTGAACAAGGTATAGCAGTAATCATAATCCTTTTTGTTGTTCATGACAAATGGCTGGATGTCATCGGGGGTTGTTTGCTTTCCAACATGACCATTGCGTTTTACAAGCACCCTGTCTCTCCTGGCTTTAGCAGTGCAGTTCTGAATTTCATGTTTCGCTCTGCGTTTGCTTTCACATGATCTTTTTGTCCTTGATCACTCTCGTGTACATTTTGATCATTAGTTTTGTAGGCTAACTCAGGAAGATGTGTGTGCATAGGATGTGCAAAGATGAGCAGAGCTGGAGGCTTTCTAGTGGTCAAGTCACTCTGTAATTGCAAAGAAAATGATACAACCCTGCATCTATGACTTGCTGTCAGCAGTAGCTGTACGAATCACTTATTTTAAGGTGGGCATGAATCTCTCAACTTCTCCATTAGCTCTTGGCAATAGGTGGGATTTTTCAGTGAGTTAAGCCCAGGTAATTTGCAAATTTACTGAACTCATCGCTGTTGAATGGGGGTCCATTGTCACTTCTCACCATTTGAGAGACTCCAAACAAAGCAAAAATCTGATCAAGTTCCGAAGAAGGGTCACTGACCTGAAACGTTAACTCTGCTTCTCTTTCCACAGATGCTGCCAGACCTGCTGAGTGACTCCAGCATTTCTTGTTTTTGTTTGGTCAGATTTTTCTGCTTTTGCTAAGGTAGAAGTAACAACTGGGAATCTGCTGTAGTTTCAGTGACAACCAGTAAGTGGTCGTCAGTCGGCAAGCTTGCGAAGTCTACACGAACTTCAATCCATGGGCCTGCAGGTAGCTCAGACATGTTGAGCAGTTCATGAAGACTTGGCAATTGTGGTTGTTTGACATGACAAACACTGCTCCACCATGCGGTTAAATTCCGGGAACAGTACCTTTTCCCTAAGAAGTTGTTTGATTTTGACAATTCCCTGGTGGCCCTCATGGGCTAGTTCTGCAAGACATTCTCTCAATGACTGCAGAATGACATTGCGCTCATTGTGTAACACTGAGATAAGAAGGGGTTGTAACTGTGAGCTCATTTCGAACATTGCAAACACCTTGTAGTATGTGAGCAACTTCATTTGTAGACACGCACCCAATCATATCTTTCCAGTTTTATGATTCCATAGCTGTCATACAACACTTCATCTTGTTTTGTTTCCACTTTGATGCCAGTTCATATTAGTAACTTTGGCACTGTGTCTACCAACATACATAGTTTCAATATTGTTTGGCAGTCTGTTCTTCACGACTAGTAGAACTGATTGTTGGCAAAGGATGGTGTGAAAGGTAGTCTGCTTGGTTCAGCTTGCTTGGCTGATACTCAATACTGAATGCGTACTGTTATAGCTTGAGTATCCAACACTCTATTCGAGTAGCTGCCTTGTTATTCGGATTGGTCAACAGGTTTACTAGTGGACCATGATCAGTTATCACTTCAAACTCGCTTTCATACAAGTACTGATAAAAGTGTCGGATGCTCCATGTGATTGAGAGTGCTTCTCGCTTTGTTTACGAATATCGTTGTTCTATGGGCTTTAACAATCTGCATGCCATCGCGACGATTGATTGTGTGAGCTGCTTTGTTTTTCTGCACGAGAGCTACACCTAAGCCAACAGGGCTCACGCACAGGACGAGCTGGGTTGATTTCTCCAGGTCGAAGTAGGAATTTGTGCAACTTGCTGACAACCGTTATTTGATCTGGTGTACAGTCTATTTGTGCAATTTAGTCTACTCCCATTTGGTGGTCTCTTTTGTCAGACAGCATGGCGAGGTCAGGAATGAAACGACTACAGTATGTGATGAGTCCCAGCAAATTCCGGATTTCATGCATGCTCAAAGGATCTGCAGGGTTTGCAATGGCTTCAACTTTCCATGGATCAGGCGATATTCATTCACTGCTGAATACATGACCAAAGAATTAAATTCTCCTTTCGTTGAACAGGCACTTGTCTTTGTTCAGGGTGTGGTTGCAAACTCTAAGACATTGTAGGCATGCATGTCGGCATATCCACTTTCAGTGTGACCGTCGATGAGAATGACCTCGCTGATATTCAATGTGCTCTCAAGTGCTTGCAGTGTAGACTGAATCATGTGCTAAAATACCTCAGCTGCTGAGCTGACTCTAAGTTGAGCCTCTTGTAACAAAAGAGCCCAATGTGAGTGGAGAACATTGTAAGATACCTTGATTCTTCTGCAAGCTCGATCTGATGGTAGCCTGCATTGAGATCAAGTTGAGCAAAACATTTGTCACCATTCACTTTCTCTGATATAGTTGGTGTTAAATGTCTTTCTTGTTGTATTGGTTGGTTTGGTGACCGCATATCGATGCAGATTCTAATCTTGCTCTCACTCTTGAGTTTCTTGCCAATTCCAATGAGTGAGACCCATCCCTAATATTCTCAATGATGTCAAGGTGAAGCAAGCGCTGAAGTTCCTTCTCTGTCTGCTTTCTGACATGGAATGGTATTCGTCTATGTTGATGCATGACTGGATGCACCTTGGGATCTACTTGCAGCTTGCATATAGCACCCTTCAGTTTGCTGATACCCATGAAGCAGTCAGCATACAGTTCAAGAACATTGTTGGTCTGCGTGTGTGACTGCAATCATAGACAGATCTGATGCTGTGTGGAAACTGATGAGCATTTCACTTTTTCTAAATATATCTTTGAATGTGACTGGCATTTCAAAAGTTCCAAGAACTTTCAGTGGTTTGTTACTGTTGTAGGGGAAGACTTTTCTATTCCCTGGTTTGCAATGGATGACACAGCCCTGAAATTTGTTGAATGTTTTATCTCCCATGACGTTGACAGGTGCTCCTGTATATATCTCTTGTATCTATGGCAGCATCTACTTTCAAACAGCCAATGATCACTGCCACATGTGGCTGGTTGCTGTGTCCGGAAGAGACCACAAAAGTATTCAGGGTCATCTGTCTCAACATAAGCTACATTCTCTCGCCCTTTTGGTGTGGCACACATACGTGGCACCCTTTTGGTAGTATTGGTATTAACAATTGATTTTGCTGATGAGTGGCAAATGTGAGCAAAATGGTTGAGTTTCCAACAAGCTTTACATTGCTTGTCAGAAACAGGGCATAATATCTGGTGTGGATAAGTGCTGCCACATTGCTTGGACATAATCCTGTTTGCGAGATTGCTGTTGTTGCTTTGCATGTGGTTGCCTGGCACATGAGCAATGAACACTGTTCACAGGAGTTGAGCTTGAAGTGTGGCAGCCTCAACTTCAGCAGCTCTGGACTCTGAAAGGCATAGCATTCTTGCTAACTCCAGCAGCCCCAACAACTTTATGTCTTACTCAAGTGCTTATCTGGATATTTGACTGGAGAGGCAACCTTCAATTATTTGTGTTTTGATTTCCCATTTGACATGTTCGATGTCACCAAAGTCACATTTGGTTACCAGTTCTCTCAATTGCATGCAATATTGATCAATTGGCTCATTTGATTCTTGCTTGGTTCATCAGAAAATTATTATTTTTATATTGCATTCTTCTTGGGCGTGAAATAAATTGTTGGTTGATTTTTTTTGCTGAGTCACAGTTGTCTTGTGTAGACGTAAGTGTGTCGACAATATTTTCCAATTCACCTCCTTGGTGGAGAGGTAAGACCTTTATTTTGTTACATCTGAGGCAGGAGGAGTGCACTGTCTTTTCTAGTTCCACTTCTCCACAGGTCACAGCATATTTTTAAATTTTTAACCAGTTACTGATGCAGTCAATCATATTCTCTACTCTTTATCCCAGAATAAAATACACCAACCAGGTTTCTTTAATAAACAACACAATTAGCAGTTTGTTATCAAACAACACTTATCCAGTAAGGAAGCATAGTATTGACACACAGATTGAAATATGAAAGTTCCCTTTGCTCCTTAGTCCCCCACCTCCCCACACACACAGGTTAACTGAAAAAGTAGAGATTTTCTCTTTAGAGCTCTGTTACAAAAAAAAAGTTAAAAAAAATACTTTGGCCAAATACTTGCTAATTCTTGAAGAAAAAAAGAGAAGGTACGAAAAGATGTCAGGTGTCCCTTTTTGGTCTGGCGTCCAGTTATGCTGGGATCTTTGCAGGAGCAATTTGTTCTTGAGATGTTGAGAATTAATCTGGTAGGCTTTCTGGAAGAAATGTAATATTGGGGTTCGAATGTCACACTGAATATGCAGGGCTTCTTTCGAAGAGGTGGAGAAAGAGATGAGGTGGGTGTTTTTCCTTGGCAGGTTGTTCTTCAACTGCTTTTCAGACACAGTTCACACCCTAACTGACCAAGAAAACATCTCAGAAGAGAAAAACAACTCCTGACACTCATAAATCTTGCCTTGTCACTTCTCTGTAAACCTCTTCCCCATGTCACCAAGGTTTCTGTTGTTTATTGAGCTCAAAGCACATGATTTCCAGCAAACGTTGTTTTCAAACAACATCTCAAGTGTCCTTTCAGTGAACTTTGCAAAAAAACACATGCATGGAATCTTTTCAGTTTTAAAACACAAGTCCTAAACAATTTAATAAAAAATTTAAGCACTTTGGTAACAATTCCCTTTTATTCATTGATTCCAAAGCCCTTCATTGCACCCTTGATTTGGCACAGCCACTTCTGCAGCAAGGGAACACAGATGAGGGCTTGGACTGCATGTCAAAATGTGATAGGTTGGGCATTGTCAGTCTAGTGATAGTGCGTGGTCAAGGATCAGGATAGTGTTCCACAGGCACAATCACTCCGACATCGCCAGAGGTAATAGTGGCCAGTGGAAGAAACAAATGCACATTTCATGGGGTGCTACAATCCTGCAATAAATTCTTCTCTAAGGTTTAAGCAGACCAAACTACCTTTGCATTGGTGTATTGAGACAAAATGGCTGCATTAGCTGCACAAAAATGCAAGGCCTGTTGTGCACAAACCCTAACACTGTCTGTATTTGACCATCTGCATTACCTGCAGTTCATGACTGAAAGCACAGCAAAGCATACCTGGCTGTAAGGAATGCAGATTCCATCCTCATAGCCATTGTAAGATCTCATATTTTATGATATTGTCAATGTCTGGAAGAAGCACAAGGCACTACCCACTGGATTGTTGCTGTAAACTGGAATGTTATTATTGACCCCCCTCAATGGCACACTGCGCATGCTGCACCAAGGATGTATGGTGGCCTCAAATAAACAATACACGACATATCAAATGAACAATACACTACAGTATTGTTTTAGGTTTAACCCATTTTGTAGCTACATATAGGGGGTTTTGTTCTGCACTTAGCCGTGCTGCTTCTGGATCAGAACTATGTACAGTTTTATAGCATCTTTCATGACCTCAGGACATCCCAAAGCACTCTACAGCCAATGAATTACTTTTGAAGTGCAGTCACTTGCTGCAAGCGGGTAAGATGTCGAGGGACAAATTTGCAAGGAAATTACTATGAGGTGCAGGAATTGTTGAGTGGTTACAATGGGCAACTTTAATTTTTTTTTATTCATTCATGGGAAGTGGGCGTCGCCGGCTAGGCCAGCATTTGTAACCCATCCCCAATTGCCGTTGAGCGGGTAGTGGTGAGTCACCTTCTTGTACCGCTGCAGCCCATGTGGGGCAGGTACATCCACAGTGCTGTTAGGAAGGGAGTTCCAGGATTTTGACCCAGCGAAAGTGAAGGAACAACGATACAGTTCCAAGTCAGTGCCATTATTCTCTGTCTTCTCCACAGACTCAACTGATTCTAGAATTTTCGAGATTGGTCATGATGGTATGTAGCTTGGAGGGGAACTTGCAGGTGGTGGTGTTCCATTGCATCTACTGCCCTTGTCCTTCTAGTTGGTAGAGGTCACGGGCTTGGAAGGTGCTGTCTAAGGAGCCTTGGTGTGTTGCTGCAGTCAATCTTGTAGATGGTACACACTGCTGCCACTGTGCATCGGTGGTGGAGGGAGTGAATGTTTGTGGATGGGGTGCCAATCAAGCGGGCTGCTTTGTCCTGGATGGTGTTGAGCTTCTTGAGTGTTGTTGGAGCTGCACCCATCCAGGCAAGTGGAGAGTATTCCATCACACTCCTGACTTGTGCCTTGTAGATGGTGGACAGGCTTTGGCGAGTCAGGGGGTGAGTTACTCGCCTCAGGATTCGTAGACGCTGACCTGCTCTTATAGGCACAGTATTTATATGGCTACTCCAGTTCAGTTTCTGGTTAATGGTAACCGCCAGGATGTTGATAGTGGGGGATTCAGCGATGGTAATGACATTGAATGTCAAGGAAAGATGGTTAGATTCTTTCTTGTTTGAGATAGTCATTGTCTGGCACTTGTGTGGCAGAAATGTTACTTTCCACTTATCACCCCAAGCCTGGATATTGTCCAGGTTTTGCGGTATTCCTACATGGACTGTGTTAGAGCGGACTAAAATGAACCACTCGATGCTCAGATCTGTTTCAATCTTCAAAAGGTTTATTTTACACCAGTGGGGAGTAAGATGCTGGGCTTACCATGCGGTTCTCCACTGAACAAAGGAAAATCCACAACAGATATACAGTTACTCAGCCCATCCCGGCTGGACACAATCCAATCATAACGGTTATTGATTACATACATTACATTCATTACTAATAAAATTATTAATTATGCATCATGTGGTTGTGGGGCTAGCTCATGGTACGCCCCTGACCTTCTCAGCTTCTTTACCAAACCCCCCTTATCAACTATCCGTGAGTCTTCACAATGAATTCTTCTACCTCTATCAGGCCTGCATTCCTAGTTGCTTTGTGTAGTCCGCAATTAGACAGAGCAGCTGTCTTATGCACTGATATGGGGGCCCTCCTTGGTCAGGCTAATTGCCTGTGCTAAGCAGTACCATGCTCAAGGCTGCAAACTAACTAACTTGTCCCACAATGCCTTGGGTAAATACTCCATTTTGCAACAATATGTGGCTACACTTTCATCTTGTATATATGTGTATATTTATTTCGCTGCATCGGCCACAACTTTTCCCCCTACAGACTGCTTCAGTATCTGAGGAGTTGCGAATGGTGCTGAACATTGTGCAATCATCAGTGAACTTCCCCACTTCTGACCTTATGATTGAAGGAAGATCATTGATGAAGCAACTGAAGATGGTTGGTCCTAAGACATTACCCTGAGGAACTCCTGCAGTGATGTCCTGGGCCTCCAACAACCACAGCCATCTTCCTTTGCACTACATCTGACTCCAACCAGCAGAGAGTTTTCCCCCTGATTTGACTTCAGTTTTGCTAGGGCTCGTTGATGCCATGCGCGGTCAAATGCTGCCTTGATGTCAAGGGCAGTCATTCTCACCTCACCTCTTGAGTTCAGCTCTTTTGTCGATGCTTGAATCAAGGGTGTAATGAGGTCAGGAGCTGAGTGGCCCTGGCGGAACCCAAACTGAGCATCACTGAGCAGGTTATTGCTAAGCAAGTGCCGCTTGATAGCACTGACTATGACACCTTCCAATACTTTGCTGATGATGGACAGTAGACTGATGAGGCGGTAATTGACCAGGTTGGACTTGTCCTGCTTTTTGTGTAGAGGACACACCTGGGCAATTTTCCACATTGTTGGGTAGATGCCAGTGTTGTAGCTGTACTGAAACAGCTTGGCGAGGTGAACGGCAAGTTCTGGAGCACAAGTCTTCAGTACTATTGCCGGAATGTTGTCAGGACCCATAGCCTTTGCAATATTTCAGTCATTTCTTGATATCACACGGAGTGAATCGAATTGGCTGTAGACTGGCATCTGTGATGCTGGGAACTTCAGGAGGAGGCCGAGATGAATCATCCACTTGGCACTTCTGGCTGAAGATTGTTGAAAATGCTTCAGCCTTATCTTTTTCAATGATGTGCTGGGATCCCCCATCATTGAGGATGGAGATGTTTGTGGAGCCTCCGCCTCCAGTTAGATGTTTAATTGTCCACCACCATTCATGACTGGATGTGGCAGGACTGCAGAGCTTAGATCTGATCCATTGTTTGTGGGATCGCTTAGCTCTGTCTAACGCATGCTGCTTACACTGTTTGGCATACAGATAGTCCTGTGTTGTAGCTTCACCAGGTTGACACCTCAGTTTGAGGTATGCCTGATGCTGCTCCTGGCATGCCCTCCTGCACTCTTCATTGAACCAGGGTTGATCCCCCACCTTGGTGGTAATGGTAGAGTGGGGGATATGCCAGGCCATGAGGTTACAGATTGTGGTTGAGTAAAAGTCTACTGCTGCTGATGGCCCACTGCACCTCATGGATGCCTGGTTTTTCATTGCACTGTTCAAAATATATCCCATTTAACATGGTTGTCGTGCCACACAACACAATAGAGGGTATCTTCAATGTGAATGTGGTGCTCACTCTTAGCAATGCTGTCATAGATAGATGCATCCGTGACAGGAAGATTGGTGAGGACGAGGTCAAGTATGTTTTTCCCTCTTGTTCTCTTGTTGGTTCCCTCACCACCTGCCGCAGACCCAGTCTAGCAGCCATGTCCTTTAGGACTCGGCCAGCTTGGTCAGTAGTGGTTCTACCGAGCCACGCTTGGTGATGGACATTGAAGTCCCCCACCCAGAGTACATTCTGCACCCTTGCCACCCTCAGTGCTTCCTCCAAGTGGTGTTTAACATGGAAGAGGACTGATTCATCAGCTGAGGGGGCATGGTATGTTGCAATTAGCAAGAGGTTTCCTTGCCCATGTTTGACCTGATGCCATGAGAATTTATGGGGCCCGGAGTTGCTGTTGAGGACTCCCGGGGCAACTCTGGAATGCACTGCCTGAGAGTGTGGTTTTTAATTGAGGGTTTTGAAAGGGAATTGGACTGTTATCTGAAAAGGAAGGATATGCATGAGTATGGGGGGGAAAGCAGGGGAGTAGCACCAGGTAAATGGGCCTAATGGCCTCCTCCTGTTCTGTAACAATTCTGTGATCCTGTTGTTATGTACGAAATGCAGCAGTCACTTTGCTCACAGTCCACAAACAACAATGTGCTTGTAACTAGATAATCTGCTTTGGTGATGTTGATTGAGGGATAACTATCAGCCAGGACACTAGGAATAACTCCCAGCTCTTTTACAAAATAGCCTTCTACATCCACCTGAGAGGACCAACATGGACCTTGGTTTTAATATCTCATGTAAAAAACAGACCTCTAAGATCAGGATTTTAACCTGGCGACAGGTGTCTCAATGTCCGGAAATGGTGACGTCAAGATCCCTGCGTCACCTCTTCTGTACGTGGCCCACCGAATCTAGTGTCAATTAGGCGCTTACGTGGACAGTAGTGGGCCTTTCATGGGATGAAGGACCCCGGCAATGGAAATCCTGGCCTCTGAGAGCTGTCGACCAATCAAAGGCTGGGGGCCCTTTCACTGAGCAGGCCCACCACGGAGGCAGTGGCTGGTGCTCGTGGAGCACCCACCCAAGGCCCAGGAGCAGCACTAGACCCAGGCCACAGGTAGGTCAGGGCAGGTGTGGTCTCGTGCGGTTCGTTAGCAAGGGCAGGCTCTCAGCAAGCCCACTCCCCAATGCTGGGTCCCTTGTTCAGGCACTTCGGTGCCTTTTAACAAGGGAAACCCCCAGAAAGCAGTCCACGCTGTTTTTTGTGCCATGCTTCGCATGTAGCCACCTGCCGCATGGCAAATTGCAGTGGGATGAGGCCCTTAATGATCCTATGATATGCCTTCCCACCCCGGACTTAATTTTGGCCATGGGGGAAAGCATAAAATTCCCCCTGCATAGTGCAGCACTCGACGAAGAGTGACAGGCTGGACTGTTATGCTTAACATCCCGGAATGGGAATTGAACCCACCACCTTATGGCTCTTAGGCAAGAGTGATACCCACTGAGCCACAACTGACCCACTCATTGCTACACATCAGCGAGCATTTGCTGGTGACAGTGGGCACCTGCGATGGAAACGTTTTCCAGTTTCCTACACTGGCATTCTTCAGCTCGATGATTGTAATTTCCAGTGGATTTTCCAGAAAAGGGGAATGCTGGCACCCACCAGGAAGGAAACTTAGTCCGACAATTTAACGTTATTCTGATGATCCATTTCACTGCATTGTGAAAAAAACAACTAGCCAACCCACACATAAGCTAAAGGACAGACATTCAGCTATTATGTAAACGAACTTCCTTTGTAAGAGCCTCTCCAATTCATATGAAAAAAAACCTCACATTCAGAGAATAATCTAGTTTTTGTCATGTTTGAAGCTGTGGCACATCAGTTTTGTGGAGCTTATCAGAAATTGTGCTTTCATAGAGTCATCGAAGGTTGCAGCACAGAAGGAGGCCACTCGGCCCATCGTGTCTGTACTGGCTCTTTGAAAGGGCGATTCAATTAGTCCCACTACCCCAATTGTTTCCCCATAGCCCTACAAATTTCTCCCCACAAAGATATAAAATAGACCAAATGTATCAATGGCTCTGTGCTTGGCAAGAATTGTCTTCAGTCTGTTTGCGCTGAACAAAGTATCAGAGAAGCAGTGAAAGCAATGATTGATGACGTGATCTAAACCAATGGGAAATGGTTGATCCAGGCTCAATCTTCTCTTATACATTTACATATATATAGCCATCTGAAAGGCTTCATGCATACATAGCCAAACCGATTTGAAATAAAGAACATTTTTCAAAAGATCTGAGAGATTTGATCTGTCTTCACAGAGGAAACACTTTCCCCAGAATGCAGGAGAAATTTAAAGGCCATTAAACTATCAGCATGAATCTTTCTACAAACCTTGACACCAAAAAGTCTTTTTTTTCAAATGTTTATTGGCAAAATGGCCCAGTGGGTATGGCTTTGGGACATTGGTAGCCCATTTATCAGCTCTCTTTATTTCTGTTGGGACCGATTTCCAGGTAAAGGGGGTCAAATTTGCCTTGGACATTAAGGCAGAGTGGACAGTCGTGAATTGGCAGGTTGTTTTACAGTCCACCCAATTTCCTTGTTCATTCATTTCACTTCTAGAATGTTCTGTTCCCCCTGCTCTACCCGGGTATTCTGCCCTCCTCTTCTCTGCCTTTATGCATTCAGGCCCCCACCTTATACAATCCTTGCATTGCTACTGTCTCTCAAGTCAGGCCTCTAATGTGAATCCACTTTCCTCTTAACAGCCCAGAAAACTAACAGAAGCTGACCATCACCTTCAAAAACATGGACGTGTTTCCCCAAATTAGCTGACAACTCTGAAACAGCCCGAAAGGGTTGCCAACTTTGGTTGAACATATTCCAGGAGGTTCCATCACATGAGCTCCCATCTCCTATTGCCATTGGTCCAGCCTCACAGCGCTCTGCCTTCCCGCAGCCAATAAGGGAGGCAGACGGACTCTTGGATTGGGTAATTCTCAACTTCAATCAAACAGACCCCATTTACCATCTTCAATGTACTCTGATAAGCAAAAGAAAGAAACTGGAAAGAAAAAAACATGCCAATTTTTAAAATATCCCTGTGGATTTTCTCCAGGATTACTCCCAGTAGTGCTCTGGATACCAATCTTCAATTCCTGGAGGCTCCAGAGCAATCCTGGAGGGTTGGCAACCACCTAGTCCTGACGGATATGCGAAAAGAAGTAATCACACTTTGAGTGTTCTGACCTAAGGAATAATAACTTAAGCTGCAGTATGTGTAATGGGCTAGATTCTGGCTTTGCATGACCGTGTTAAGCAGGCGATGGTGAATTGGCAGTCCTTTTTATCTCAATTGTGATTTCTATTTCCATTGACTTTAAATTTTAGTTTCAAAAGGCGAGGACTGTGGGACTAAGCCAGGAGTTAAGTCAATTGTCTCAGCATAAATGTCAATTAGTGAGACAAGCTCTGGTGCCATCCCATGCCTGATGTTAGAGGAGGACACCCACTTTACTTCTACTTCAATGAGAAACCTGCAGGCAGAGGAGTCCCTCAGTGAAGAATTGTTCATCAAAGGTAGGAATAATCGCCATTTAATCATGTGGAAATAAACTTCCTCAGATTCAGAGTCAGGACCTGGATGTGAGAGTGGATTCATGCTGTATTAATTCTGGCCTCTCTGGTTTTCTCTGGAATATAGAGAGGTAGCTCTCCGAGCCTGTTCTCAGAGGGCTTGTTGATTCATCTTTTCTTGTTGGAGAAATTAAATTGAAAGATTGAAGTTTTCCAGATTACAACATGACATCTGATATTGCCTCCATTCATATTCTATCATTTTGTCTGCCACTGTCTGATTGTTCTAAAAAAAAAGCCTTGTGGGGCAGTAGAATGAGTCAGTCATTAGCATCATTTTCCAAAACTCAGGCATCATTAAATCAGTTGTGAAATTGAGCCATTTATTTTTCTTTTGTTTGCCTCCCTCCATAAGCAACATGCGTCAATTTAGTTCAATCGGTAGAAGTGTTTGTCATCTGGTTACAAGGCCATGTGCTTAAACCCACTTAAGGACATGAGAAATAGGAGCAGGAGCAGGTCATATGGCCCCCCGCTAACCTGCTCCATCATTCAATAAGATCATGGCTGATCTGATTGTGGCCTCAACTCCACTTTCATGCCTGTTCCCCATAACCCTTGACTCCCCTACAGTTCAAAAATCTGTCTAACTCAGCCTTGAATATATCCAATGACCCAGCTTCCACAGCTCCCTGGGGCAGAGAATCCAAAGATTCACAACCCTCTGAGAGAAGAAGTTCCTCTTCATCTCCGTCTTAAATGGGTGACCTCTTATTTTGAAACTATGCGTCCTAGTTCTAGATTCCCCATGAGAGGAAACATTCTCTCAGTATTTTATATATTTCAATCAGATCGCCTCTCATTCTTCTAAACTCGAATAAGTTTCGGCCCCAACCCGTTCAACCTTTCCTCATAAGAGAACCCCTTCATCCCAGGAATCAGCCTAGTGAACCTTCTCTGAACAGTTTCCAATGGAAGTATATCTCTCCTTAAAAAAGGTGACCAAAACTGTATGCCATGCTCTAACCAATCCCCTGAACAGTTGCGAGAGAGAGATATACAGCACTGAAACAGGCCCTTCAGCTCACCAAGTCTGTGCTGACCATCAACCACCCATTTTATACTAATCCTATATTTATCCCATATTCCCTACCACACCCCCACAATTCTCCTACCACCTACCTACACTAGGGGCAATTTACAATGGCCAATTTACCTTCCAACCTGCAAGTCTTTGGCTGTGGGAGGAAACCAGAGCACCTGGCAGAAACCCACACGGTCACAGGGAGAACTTGCAAACTCTGCACAGGCAGTACCCAGAACTGAACTTGGATCACTAGAGTTGTGAGGCTGCAGTGCTAACCACTGCACCACCCGAGTTGTAGCAAGACTTCCCTACTTTTATACTCCATCCTCCTACAATCAATGTCAACATTCTACTTGCCTTCCTAATTACTTGCTGTACCTGCATGCTAACATTTTGTGCTTCATGTATGTTGACACCCAGATCTCTCTGTACCACAGCATTCTGTAGTCTCTCTCTATTTAAATAATATTCTGCTCTTCTATCCTTCCCACCAAAGTGGATAACCTTGCAATTTCCTGCATTATACACCATCTGCCAAGTTTTTGCCCAATGACTTAATCTATCTATAACCCTTTGCAGACTCTTTGTATCCTCCTCATAACTTGCTTTCCCATCTATCTTAGTATCATCAGCAAATTTGACGACAATACATTCAGTCCTTTCATCCAAATCATTAATTAGATTGTATATAGTTGAGGCCCCAGCACTGATTCCACTGGCACTCCACCAGTTACTTTTTTTCAACCTGAAAATGACCTATTTGTTCTGACTCTGTTTCCTGTTAGTTAGCCAGTCCTCTAACAATGCTAATATATCACCCCCAACACCATGAGCTCTTATATTGCACAGTAACCTTTTATGTGGCACCTTATCGAATACCTTTTGGAAATCCAAATACACTACATCTACTGGTTCCCCTTTGTCCATCCAGCCCATTATGTCCTCAAAGACCTCAAATACATTCGTCAAACACAATTTCCCTTTCATAAAAAGACATTGACTCTTCCTGATTGCATTATGATTTTCAAAATGATTTTCTACTATTATTTTCTTAATGTTGGATTCCAGCATTTTTCCAATGACAGATGTGAGGTTAACTGGCCTATAGTTTCCTGCTTTCTAACTCTCTCCTTTCTTGAAAAGGGGTATTATAGTTGTGGTTTTCCAATCCACTGGGACCTTTCGAGAATCTTGGGAATTTTGGAAGATTACAACCAATGCATCCACAGTATCTGCAGATACTTCTTGTAAGACCCTCGGATGCAGGTCATCAGGTCCAGGGGACTTGTCAACTTTTAGTCTCATTAGCTTTCCTAATACTTTTTCTCTAGTGATAGTGATTGTTTTAAGTACCTCTCTCCCTTTTGTTTCCTGATTTTCTACTGTTATTGAGATGCCTTTGTGTCTTCTACTACGAAGACAGACACAAAATATTTGTTCAAAGTCTCTGCTATTTCCTTGTTTCCCATTACGAATTCCCCAATCTCATCCACTAATGGACTAATGTTTACTTCAGCTACTCTCTTCCTTTTTATATACTTGTAGAAGCTCTTACCTTCTGCTTTTATATTTCTTTCTAGTTTACTCTCATAATCTATTTTCTTCCTTTTATTTCGGCATCCTTTGCTGGTTTCTAAAGTTTTCTCAATCTTCTAGCCGACCACTAATCTTTGAAACATGACATGCTTTTTCTTTCAATTTGATGCCATCCTTAACTTCCTTAGTTATCCACGGATGGTTCATCCTTCTTGTAGAGAATTATGAAATATCTCCTTAAATGGCTGCCATTGCTTGTACCATCTATTTTCCCAGTCCACTTTAGCCAACTCTGTCTTCATAGCATTGTAATTGCCTTTATTTAAGTTTAAGACACTAACTTCAGACCCAAGTTTCTTACCCTCAAATTGACTGTGAAATACTATCAGATTATGATCAGAACAGAGTAAATATTGGAATCTGAGGCTCTAGTACAACACTGAAGAACATAGGAACAATAAAAAAAAACAAGATCTGTCTAGTTCAATAACAATAACTTGCATTTATATGGCACCTTTAATGAAATAAAATGCCCCAAGGTGCTTCACAGGAATGTTTTCCAACAAAACTTGATACCGAGCCCCATAAGAAGATATTAGATGAATGTTACGAACAGGTGAGAAAGGTGTCCAGGTGTCCCCGCTCAGCCTTCACGTGGTTTTACCGTAACAGGGTTTAATTTTTAAAACTCCGTGTTCTAGCTCCCCCTTGGTGAATCCTTGTTCGCCACTTTCCAATTATAAGGTAAAGAAACCAATGCAAACAGGTTTGCTTAGGTTTAAAGAAGAAAAGTTGGCATTTATTAAACTTGAATTTAAACTCTAATTTGGTTGACGCCTACAGATACACAACCTGCCCTTGCTAGCATGAATACATGATACACACATGCAAATAGAGACAGAAAAGAGCAGAAGAAAAATCAAGTGGAAAAGTTTGAAGCAATATCTGAAGAGTTTTTGTTATGGTTCTTTGAGCTCACTGTAGAGTCCTTGATTGTAGGTAGATCTTGCTTTTCGTTGGGGCCCAGTATTCTTCTTAAACCTTGTTCACTGCAGGCTTTTCTCTCTTGGGGTTCATGTGTCTTCAGTGGATTCAAAGGCCTGTGAGAAAGAGATGGGAGCAAACAGGAGAGATCTTCTCAGTCCAAGAGCAAACAGTCTTTCTGAGTTCAACGCTCTGTGCCCAGTTCAAAAGAAAACTGTAGAACAGCCAGTTAGTCATGTGATCAACTAGTCTAACCAGTCCTGGCCCTTGTGGATTGTATCCTCCTTAGCAGGCCCTGGAATGCACTTCCTCACCTTTGATGTCTGTTAGTACATAAATGTTTTTTCCCAGCCATGGCTGATCTGTTTAACAAATCATTTTCTCACTCCAGCAACTGTTTAAAAATTAATGCTCATGACAAAATTCATGTGCCTCATTCTTGGCAGGTGGGGGCCTAGCATGACTGTCAAGCAACCAGATGCCAAGTGAAAGAGGTAGGTTTTTAGGAGTGTCTTAAAGGTGGAGAGAGAGGTAGAGAGGTGGAGAGATTGAGGGAGGGAATTTCTGAGTTTACGGTCCAGGCAGCTGTCAGCATGGCTGCCAATGGTGTAGTGAAGGAAATTGGGACCTGCAAAATGTTAAACTGGAGGGGCACAGAGATCTCGGTGGGTTACGGTCAGGGTTAGGGTTAGGGCTATAGGCGGTTACAGAGATAGGGAGGGGGCGAGAATTATGAGGCATTTGAAAATAAGAATGAGAATTTTAAAATCAAGGAATTGCTTGACCAGGAACCAATGTAGTTCAGTGAGCACAGGGATTGGTTGGTGAGTAGGACTTGGTGTGTGTTAGAATTCAGGCAGCAGAGTTTTGGATGAGGTCAAGTTGACGGAGGGGGCAAGGTGGAAGACCGATTAGGAAAGCATTGGAATCATCAAACCTAGAGGTAACAAAGGTATGAATTAATTAATTAGTAATGGGTTGAAGGGTTATGGAGAATGGGCAGGAAAGTGGAGTTGAGGCCGAGATGAGATCAGCCAAGATCATATTGAATGGCAGAGCAGGCTCAAGGGGCTGAATTGCCGACTGCTGCTCCTAGTTCTTATGTTCTTATGAATGAGGGTTTCAGCAGCAGCAATGATAATGGAGTTGGTAACTAATCATGACAGTCAATGTCGATCAATGAGTCCACAACAGACTCAGAAATCACACAAGGAAAGTTGGTAGAGTCACCTGTTTCCTTCCAAGCTTTCTACACCTAACAGGCCATGTCTCAAATTATGAACATATGAACATACGAATTAGGAGCAGAAGTAGGCCATTTGGCCCCTCGACCTGCTCCGCCATTCAATAAGATCATGGCTGATCTGTTTGTGTCTGGAATACCACACTCCCATCTAACCCAGATAACTTTTTACTCCCTTGCCTAACAAGAATCTATTTACCTCCGCCTTAAAATTATTCAATGACCCCCACCTCCATCACCTTCTGAGGCAGAGAGTTCCAAAGCCGCACAACCTTCTGAGAGAAATAATTTCTCCTCATCTCCGTCTGAAAAGGGTGACCACTAATTTAAAAACAGTATCCCCTAGTTCTGGACTCACCCACAAGAGGAAACATCCTTTCCACATGCACCTTGGCAAGACTGTTCAGGAAGTTATATACTTCAATCAAGTCTCCCCTCACTCTCCTAAACTCCGGTGAAAATAAGCCCAGTCTGTCCAAGCCTTCGTCATAAGACAACCCATTCATTCCAGGTATCAATCTAGTAAATCTCCTCTGAACCGCTTCCAATGCATTCACATCCTTCCTTAAATAAGGAGACAAAAACTGCATACAATATTCAAGATGTAGTCTCAGCAATGTCCTGTATAACTGAAGCATAACATCCTTATTTTTAGTTTCAATTCCTCTCGTTATAAAGGATGGTATTCCATTAGCCTTCTTTATTACTTGCTGTACCTGTATGTTGTGTGTATGTAACTTTTTGTGACTCATGCACTCACCAAGCTCCCTCTACCTTGGAATACTGCAGTTGTTCTCTGTTTAAGTAATACTCTGCTTTTTTATTCTTTCTGTCAAAGTGAACAATTTCACATTTTTCCACATTATACTCCATCTGACATTCACTCAATCAGTCGACAAGTTCCTTATGTCCTCTTCACAACATACTTTCCTACATATCTTTGTGTCATCTGTAAATTTGGCTTTTTTAAATTCATTCATGGAATGTGGGCGTCGCTGGCTAGGCCAGTATTTATTGCCCATCCGTAATTGCCCTTGAGAAGGTGGTGGTGAGCTGCCTTCTTGAACCGCTGCAGTCCATGTAGGGTAGGTACACCCACAATGCTGTTAGGAAGGGAGTTCCATGATTTTGACCCAGCAACAGTGAAGGAACAGCGATATAGTTCCAAGTCAGGAGGTTTTGTGACTTGGAGGGGAACTTGCAGGTGGTGGTGTTCCCATGCATTTGCTGCCCTTGTCCTTCTAGGTGGTAGAGGTCGCAGGTTTGGAAGTGCTGTCTAAGGAGCCTTGGTGCATTGTTGCAGTGCATCTTGTAGATGGTACACACTGCTGCCACTGTGCGTCAGTGGTGGAGGGAGTGAATGTTTGTAGATGGGGTGCCAATCAAGCAGGCTGCTTTGTCCTGGATGGTGTTGAGCTTCTTGAGTGTTGTTGGAGCTGCACCCATCCAGGCAAGTGGAGAGTATTCCATCACACTCCTGACTTGTGCCTTGTAGATGGTGGACAGGCTTTGTGGAGACAGGAGGTGAGTTACTCGCCACAGGATTCCTAGCCTCTGCCCTGTTCTTGTAGCCACGGTATTTATAAGGCTACTCCAGTTCAGTTTCTGGTCAATGGTAACCCCTAGGATGTTGATAGTGGGGGATTCAGCGATGGTAATGCTGTTGAATGTCAAGGGGAGATGGTTAGATTCTCTCTTGTTGGAGATGGTCATTGCCTGGCACTTGTGTGGCGTGTATGTTACATGCCACTTATCAGTCCAAGCCTGGATATTGGCCAAGTCTTGCTGCATTTCTACACGGACTGCTTCAGTAACTAAGGAGTCATGAATGGTGCTGAATATTGTGTGCAATCATCAGCGAACATCCCCACTTCTGACCTTATGATTGAAGGAAGGTCATTGATGAAGCAGCTGAAGATGGTTGGGCCGAGGACACAACCCTGAGGTACTCCTGCAGTGATGTCCTGGAGCTCAGATGATTGACCTCCAACAACCACAACCATCTTCCTGAGCACTTGGTGTGACTCCAGCCAGTGGAGGGTTTGCCCTATGATTCCCATTGACCTCAGTTTTGCTAGGGCTCCTTGATGCCATACTTGGTCAAATGCTGCCATGATGTCAAGGGCAGTCACTCTCACCTCACCTTATGAGTTCAGCTCTTTTGTCCATGTTTGAACAAACGCTGTAATGAGGTCAGGAGCTGAGTGGCCCTGGCGGAACCCAACTGAGCATCACTGAGCAGGCTATTGCTAAGCAAGTGCCACTTGATAGCACTATTGATGCCACCTTCCATCACTTTGCTGATGATTGAGAGTAGGCTAATGGGGCGGTAATTGGCTTGGTTGGACTTGTCCTGCTCTTTGTGTACAGGACATACCTGGGCAATTTTCCACATTGCAGGGTCGATGCCAGTGTTGTAGCTGTACTGGAACAGCTTGGCTAGGGGCGCGGCAAGTTCTGGAGCACAGGTCTTCAGTACTATTGCTGAAATATTGTCAGGACCCATAACCTTTGCAGTATCCAGTGCCTTCAGTCGTTCCTTGATATCACGCGGAGTGAATCGAATTGGCTGATGTCTGGCATCTGGGAGGAGGCCGAGATGGATCATCAACTCAGCACTTCTGGCTGAAGATTATTGCAAATGCTTCTGCCTTATCTTTCGCACTGATGTGCTGGGCTCCCCCATCATTGAGGATAGGGATATTTGTGGAGCCACCTCCTCCAGTTAGTTGTTTAATTGTCCACCACCATTCACGGCTGGATGTGGCAGGACTGCAGAGTTTAGATCTGATCCGTTGGTTATGGGATCGCTTAGCTCTGTCTATCGCATTCTGCTTATGCCATTTGGCATGCAGATAGTCCTGTGTTGTAGCTTCACCAGGTTGACACCTCATTTTGAGGTATGCCTGGTGCAGCTCCTGGCATGCCCTCCTGCACTCTTCATTGAACCAGAGTTGGTCTCCTGGCTTAATGGTAATGGTAGAGTGGGGGATATGCCGGGCCATGAGGTTACAGATTGTGGTTGAGTACAATTCTGCTGCTGCTGATGGCCCACAGCACCACATGGATGCCCAGTTTTTCATTGCTAGATCTGTTCAAAACCTATCCCATTTAGCACGGTGGGAGTGCCACACAACACGAAGGAGGGTATCCTTAATGTGAAGGCGGGAATTCGTCTCCACAAGGACTGTGCGGTGGTCACTCCTACCAATACAGTCATGGACAGATGCATCTGCGGCAGGCAGATTGGTGAGTCCAAGGTCAAGTACGTTTTTCCCTCGTGTTGGTTCCCTCACCACCTGCCGTATACCCAGTCTAGCAGATATGTCCTTTAGGACTCAGCCAGCTCAGTCAGTAGTGGTGCTACCGAGCCACTCTTGGTGATGGACATTGAAGCCCCCCACCCAGAGTACATTGCCACCCTCAGGTGCTTACTCCAAGTGCTGTTCAACATGGAGGAGTACTGAGTCATCAGCTGAGGGAGGGCAGTAGGTATTAATCAGCAGGAGGTTTCCTTGTTTGACCTGATGCCATGAGACTTCATGGGGTCCAGAGTCGATGTTGAGGACTCCCAGGGCAACACCCTCATGACTGTAAACCACTGTGCCACCACCTCTGCTGGGTCTGTCCCACCAGTGGGACAGGACATACCTGGGGATGGTGATGGTGGCGTCTGGGACATTGTCTGTAAGGTATGATTCTGCGAGTATGACTACATCAGGCTGTTGCTTGACCAGTCTGAGGGACAGCTCTCCCAACTTTGGCACAAGCCCCCAGATGTTAGTAAGGAGGACTTTGCAGGGTTGACAGGGCTGGGTTTGCCCTTGTCGTTTCCGGTGCCTTGGTCGATGCCAGTTGGTCCATCCGGTTTCATTCCTTTTTATTGACTTCGTAGCAGTTGGATAGAACTGAGTGGCTTGTTAGGCCATTTCAGAGGGCACGTAAGAGTTAACCACATTGCTGTGGGTCTGGAGTCACATGTAGGCCAGAACAGGTAAGGACAGCAGATTTCCTTCCCTAAAGGATATTAATGAACCAGATGGGTTTTTACAACAATCAACAATGGTTTCATGGCCATCATTAGACTAGCTTTTTAATTCCACATCTATTAATTGAATTCAAAATCCACCTTTTACTGTGGTGGGATTTGAACCCATGTCCCCAGAGCAATACACTGGGTCTCTGGGTTACTAGCCCAGTGACCATACCACTACGCCACTGCCTCCCATCATGCCATAGCTCCCATCATCTAAGTCATTGATGTAAATTGTAAAAAGTTGAGGCCCTCGCACAGACCCCTGTGGGACTCCACTCATCACATCCTGCTAATCAGAA